>NC_139221.1:71466499-72066499 GCF_055691185.1 Crinia signifera | reverse complement strand
AGATTTTTGGGAGGCAGGCAGAGAATGTTGCCCAGCAGCTTTGATTGTGAATTCTCTACCTGCCTCCCTGCCTGCAACCAGATTGTGAATGGCCCAGCCATTCAGTTGAACACCCATAATATCTGCCAGTGTGTACGCTGGCAGGTACGCAGGTCTTCTTCTTCTGAACATTTAGAATGTGGTTCGGTTCTATACTTTTTTTTTTTTCTTTCCACAAGTATAAAGTATTTTTCAGTATCACTAATGCATTACAAAGTGTTCTTTTTTTTCCGGAAATGCCCGATGCCTTTGTGAGGCTAGGAAGCTACAAAATAGCAGATTGCTCTTTGTACCTTTCATGCATAATGTTCTTTCAGGCTAATAATATAATGCTGGCCAGACACCTTTTATAATGCCGGACCTGAAAAGAACAGCTGTTCCTTATAAAACAAGTTAAGCCACAATGTGGATGAAGTGGGAGGATGACCACAGATCACTGCTGGGGTTTATTAACGAAGATGGGAGTTGTACTGAAAATTGGATGTTCCCCATAGCAAACAATCGGATTCTACTTATTTAGCACCTTCTAGAAGATAATAGATGGGTGTTGCTATGGGAAACCAATCAGATTGTATCTATTATCTTCTAGAAGGTGCTAAATAAGAAGTACAATCTGATTGGTTTTTATGGGAAACATCCCATATTCAATAGAACTCCCATCTGATGCCCCTTTCCCACTGCAGGCTTTACACGGTAAAATGCCGTTTTTTTAGCCTTTTTAAACGGCTAGAGCTGCAGTGGGAAAGCTCCAGGTTGCTTTACACGGGTAACAAATACCGGTATTTGTTAACCGGGTAAAAAGCAGTGTTTTTACCTTGTAAGAGCCGTTTTTTGGCAATGGGAAAGGGTTTTAAACGGTATTTAGAAATAATAATAAAGGTTAAGAACATGATTGGTGCATGTGATGTTTTTAATGACAGGCAAGGTTTACTAGAGAGTTTAAACGTGTTGCTTTGTGGTTTACACGGGTAAGTGTGAATGGGACAAAAACTGCTTTTAAACGTTATTTTAACGTTTAAAAGCTGCAGTGGGAAAGGGTCTTTGTGGCTATTACCCGGGTAAAGACACGTTTAAAAAAAACGGGTCTTTACCCGAGTAGGCAGTGGGAAAGCAGCATTAGTAAATAAACCCCTATAAACCTGTGTGTAGGAAATTCATCTATTCATTCAATTCTCATCGTAAGGGATGATGCTTCTGTGTTAAGTGCCTTGAGCTATTCAGTTGACTGCGTTTCACCCGATACTTAACCCAGGAGATACAGTTTACCAGGACCAAGGCCAAAATGCAATTCCTAGTTCAAGTTGAAGATGCAATACTGTAACTATTCACAATAACACTATGACTAGCCTCGAAGCGGTAATTAATGTGCAACTCTCTACAATGTAAGCTCTCAGAAGCAAGACCTTGAGAGACACATTTGGGAACCACTGATCTACTCCATACCTCCCTATAACCGCAACTAACCCTTGGTTTCTGCCATGACCCCTGATGCAGCAATGTTTATATGCCATGTACTTGTCCTGCAACGTATTGTACATAAAGTACATTTTTTCTTGTTTTGGTAATTTTGTACTTTTGTGCCATATAAATAAAGGAGAATCATTTCTGCTTGCACCCTAATGACGGTGTGAGCAGACATCCACTAGCTCCAGGTTTATTAACTAAGAGATCAAATTGCTCCTGCTTCTAATTTAGGGTATAGTAGGATTGAAAACATGGATGAAATTATATTAGGTGGGAATTTTCAGTCAGGCAGTCCTTACTTCATTGGGTGGGGACCATAGAGTACCAGTTTATAGAAAAACTGTGTGTGTGTGTGTGTGTATATAAATAATGAATTCCTTTTACATTTAACCTCATAAATTTATAATGCTTGTTTTACATAAATTTCAAGTAATCCATATTGTTAAGTCTATGTCATTTTTAGATTTCTATAGCTGTAAGCTTTTGCGAAGTCTCATTGGGAAAAACAATGTATAATGAAAATATGGGTTGAAAATGACTGGCCAAAAACACGCACACGCACACACACACACGTAACCGCGTGTGACTTTAGTCTTTTTTTTTTTTTTTTTTCATAATGACCATTATTTTACTACAACTTAAAGCTGGAATTGTTGCAAGACACTGACCACAGTATAAAACATTCTTAAATGAGGCATTTGAAACAACAATTGAAATAGTATCCGCTATGAAAGCTTTACTTTAATTGTTTTTAACTTTATTATTAAGGGATATGATACATCTATACATATACAGAATACAATGTTAATATTCAGTATCTATTGTTGGTACTTGGTAAACCTTGTTAAGACACATGAAGGCTGGGCATGGGTCTCTAATATTGGACACCTCTCATTTACGCAGGTTCTGTAACTGATTAAAACCAACTGCAATGTAGGCTTGAATTTAGCCAACCACAGAACCTGTATATATCAGAGGTGTCCCAAATGAAAGGGATATTCTGGCAAGCCTAGGCACAAACAGCAGCTGGTGTGAACCTAAAGAGACTAGAAAACCATACATAAAAGAAAACCGTCTCCAGAGATTAAAATTTTTTGCTGTTGACAAAAATTTGGAATGGTTCTTGTATAAAGGGTACGATAAAATTAGTTTTTTTATTTGGAAGTCAGTAAGTGGCATATTTAAATTTTGAAGGGCAGACATGTTAGTTAGATGCTATGTATTGCTACACTAGCCTCCAAAAACAGTTTGCCTAATATTTACCATTCCCCCGTGCAAAATTGCTGAATCAGTATTCGCAGTGTTGGAGAGTGACTGACTGGGGACAGTAAGCTTGCTAGATGGTGTCACTGAGTTATCTGGCAGGTGTGCAATATTAAGTTGTACCCTACATAGCTCTCATGATTCAGACCACACCACTTTATGTACACCTTTTCTAGATGATGGTTTGCAAACGGTGGAGGCAACCATATACTGTAGGTCTATTCCAGCACGCACTTCTTTCCTTTGACGACCCCCCCACCTTCCAATATTTTGAGAATACATTAGAGGTCTATGTATATTATGTATGTTATCTCATTCTTGTCCAATAACCTGGAGATGAGGGATGAAAGGCTTTTATGTGAAGTTAAGTTTGGGGTAAGTATGACCTGGCAAGAATGGAAGAAACATTGGAGACCATCATGAATCTAAGGCAGTGGTTCCCAACCCTGGTCCTCAAGTACCAGTGCATGTTTTCCAGGTCACCCGGCAGGTGCACTCATTATTCAGGCACATTTGAAAAGATCCACAGGTGGAGCTAATTATAGCACTTGTGATTCTGGGGTAGATTTATGAAGCAACGGTAAAGTGCCTGGTACTTTATCACTGGCCAATCAGCTTCTGACTTAAGTTACAGGCTGGGTTTAAATAGGAGCTGATTAGCCTGGTGATAAATTACCAGGCACTGTATCACTTCTCCTCCCTTATCACTGCTTCATAAATCTATCCCTCTGTGTGGAGACCTGCAAAACATGCACTGTTGGGAACCACTGATCTAAGGGATTGTGAACAAATTTAGACAGAAATGATGTTGGAAGTGGCAGTTTTCAAATGCTTTGTAAGTGAGAGTTTGAACTGAAATCTGAGCAGGATTGGGAGACCATTAAACAAGTTGCAGAGGCGTGAATGAAGTGAACAAAATGAGAATGTGACTGGCAGCAGCATTGGTGAATCATTAAAGTGGAGTAAGGTAAGTACATTTGATGGAGTGGAGTAGGATACACTAGTCAAGGGCAAACTGCCCCACCTGCACATTTCATTATAAATGCCTACTAAGCCTGCCACCCCCCGACAATCCTCGCATCCCCCCTGTAAGTGACAGTGTAGTCACTTACGGCGGTGGTGACAGGCAGCAGCAGGAGTCCGTCTGACCATCTCCTGCGGACGGGCGGCTGGGGGCGGCAAAGCGAGTGTGTGGCCGGGCGTCCGGGTTCGGGACAGTGTTCTGTGCTTACAGGCATGGTGGAGGCCATGCTGCACAGGGTGACGTCAGGGATCACGCTGCACAGCCTGGGCTCCGCCAGGCCTGTCGGCACAGAACACTGTCCCAAATAGCGGCACCACCGGGGGGGTCAGTAGCAGTCAACCGGGCAGCATCTGAGCCATATACTAAGGCATAAATGAATTGGAACAGGTACAGAGAAGGGCGACTAAGCTAGTAAAATCTCAAATCACTAGAATACAAAGATAGGTTAACCAGGCTAAATATGTTTTCACTGGAGAAACGGAGGTTGAGAGGTGATCTGATTAGTATGGTCAAATACAGGATTAGGAATCATATGGAACTGGGAGATGATTTGTTCACTAACAGGCCTATACTTAGGACACGCAGGCCTATACTGAGGCTCGAGGAAAATAAATTCCGTACTGAATTAAGAAGAGTATTCTTCACCATTAGAGCAGTAAAATTCTGGAACTCATTGCCGGTGGGGGTGGTTACAGCAACTACTGTTATAGAATTTAAATCAAAACTAGATACATTTTTGGCCACTAAGGGAATCCTATAGATCTAGACTAAAGGTGCCCATACATGGTGAGATTGTTCCCGTGCGTTTTGTACTAAATCGCATCGGTTCACATGCGATGCAGTACAAAAAGTATGTGCAGCACATTTTGTACTGTGCAATGCCCGCTGGAGCACGCATCGCACTGTGTATGGGCACAATAAGTGAAGTCAGTAGTTACAAGTCAAATAGGTGGAAATCTATGGACTAACTACTTTTTTCAGCCTTAATTACTATGTTACGACATCTGTTATAGCTTTGAGACCAAGACAGTTTAATTTTGTTGTTGGCATATCTGCCTCCTTGCTGAAAGCACTTCTCCAAACATGGAGTAAAATTGTCCTAGATCTGTGCAAGCAAGGGGGATCTTTAAGGTGTCATCCTGCTTAAAGTACCGATTATCTGTCCTTTGCGCAGGAACCATTCTCCGTGTGCGTGACTGTGATGTCAGAGGCAGGACAACAGCAGACTTTCAGGGATTGACAGTCTGCTGCTATCATGGGGCACCGAGGGGGAGGTAACCGCCTTTTGTGATAATGTAGTGTATCACAGCTGTTTAGGAGGTAGGAAGAGTCCGTGATTTCCTCCAGAGGTCAGAAACTTCCAGGCCTCTGATAGGCTCATACGGCTTTTGCTGATGTATGTGGAATGTCTATATACTAGGTACTGCTGTGGCTGTATCTGCATACAAAATACTACATTAGTGTTTTACTGGCAAAACTCTGCATAAGTTTTATTTTAATGGAATAAAATTGCACAAAAATATGTTCAGTGCTTCCACTGAAGCAGTGGCGTAACAATAGAGGGTGCAGTTGCTATGGGGCCCAAGGCCAAGCTAGCAATCCCCTGCACCTTTTTGGCATGATGGCAGTGCCATTGTCCCATGTCCCTGTGACAGCGCAGCATTGAAGCCGGAGGTGGTCCACATATTCTTGCCTCAGTCTCTCTCCCTCTCTGTCTTGTGGCTTAACGTCCCTCTCCTGTGACCAGCGCCAAATACAAAGTGCCTGACCTGTGCATCATCTGTCTCTAAGGTGTGCAGACCCAGCATGGCAGTGAGGAGACCCAGTGCTGGAGCAACTGCTGGCTCTTATGTGCCGTGCAGTGACCCGGCTCAGCGGTGATGAAAATAAGCCTTGGAGATCTGGCGGCGCGGACACCCGGTAGTGTGAAGATTTGACGGAGAGGAGACAGTGCTGCCAGAGGTAGCGTCATCCATCCGGTAGGGGGGGAGTTTCTCTCTTGACCCCCCCTCTCTTGCTCTTCTCTCTCCTTCCCCCTGCTCTCCCGCCTGCTCTGCTCCATGGAGCATAGAGTACATAGAACGCCCTGCTCCCTCCCCCTGCTTACAGTGCGCTTCTTGACCAGCTTGCTCCACACTGAACATACCGCACGCTGCGTTGTCCACTCCGCTGTGCTCCCTCCCCCTGGCTCACACAGAGCATACATGCAGGGGATACAGGCTGGCTACAGTGCCCATCCTCCTGCATGCGTACACTGCCCGCCCCCATTTGCAGCTTGTACAGGCTACAGTACAGGCAGTGCCTGACTCCTGCATGGGTATGCTGAAGTGACAGCCCTCCTACTATATTTGTTTGGGTACAGTCGGTTAGTGTCCGCTTTCTGTATGGATACACTTTCCGTTCAGCTCCTGCAGGGGTACAGTGCATGTCCTACTGCTTGTGTATATGATGGGTACATTCTACACATCAGTACACTACAGTTAGTCCTTTCTTCTTTCTTCTCCATGCAGGTATGCTTCCTGTCATCCTGCATGGATTTGGGTACAGGGAACAGTCAATCAGTGCCTATATCTGTATGGGTGCCCCCCCCCCCCCCCCCCCCCCCCCCTCCCACAGGTTACACTTCCCACACTCCTCTATGTGTACAGTATATCAGTGGCTGCTTTTTGCATGCCTGGGTGGTGGGTACACTTTCTATTTCCTACATGAGTAAAATTCTGCCCCTCTGCATTGGCACATTGCCAGCAGCCCTACTGCATGGGTGCAGTCAATTAGTGGCTACTTCCTGCATAGGTACAGTGATGTCCTCCTCATGGGAACAGTCAGTGCCCCCTCTCCTTCTCTCTCCCTTTTTCTCCATGAAGCCCTCTACCCCTTTCTCTCTCCCCGACACCCTCTGTCTCTTACACTCTCACTTTCTCCGCCCCCCCCCCCCCCCACCCATGGGCATTGTAGTGACAATGGGGTGGGCCCTTCCAAGTTTTTGCCATGGGGCCCACATCATTGTAGTTACGCCCCTGTGGGAGAGAGAATATTAGTTTTGTTTGAAAAAATGTTCTTTGCTTTGATTTTCAAACTTCTTCTTTTTGTGAATGTAACATTCTGTAGGATTTACAACACTACATTTTTGCATTGATTGATTTGCAAGACACATTGGATTGATATATTCCAAGCGATTTATGGTTGTGCACATTGCAGAGAAAGATGATAGAGCAACATTGCTCATTTTAAGTGCACTCCTACTGTATGTGGGTGTGAGGCAGAATGAGTAATGTTGCGGTGACTATACAATTGAATAGTCTGCATTGTGCTACTTTTTATAAGGTAGTTTATTCCAAATTTGGTTAAAAATAGTTCATATTTTTACTTTCTAGTTGTGGAAGTTGGGTAAAGGTGCCCATACACGTTACAATTATTGTATATAATATCCCATCTCATTGCATCTCGGTTTTGCGATGAGATCTAGTACAGAAGTATGTGCAGCACATACTTTTTGTAATAGATCTCATCTCATCGCAAAACAGAGATGCGATGTGATGCGATATTGTATACAATGTTCCACTAATCGGGTAAATAACCTGAACAGCAGGCAAATGTTTTTATATGGGATCCAGCTCTGAAATGATTATATTTTTATTTATAAGGCACAACAAGTGGTTTGCAGCACTGTACATATAGCACACATTAGAACAATATAGAGTATACGGAACTAAAGAAAACATTAACTGAAAAACTAAAAACAGTGCACAGGAGTCACTGAAGGAGCCCAATATGCAAACCCATCCCACTCCGACCCACTGCAATTTAGCTTGAATGAATCGCTCTCTAATTAACCACCGTGACCAATATCCATTCCTTAGACCAGTGGTTCCCAAACTTTTGGAATCATGGCACCCTGAAGTATCAGAATATTTTTCACGGCACCCCTAGGCCAAAAGTTGGTTACTAATTTCAGGAAAAATATTAAACAGAGCACAGGTAACCATTAGCACCCCATTTATCAATCCACAATACAGCTGAGATGTAGGGAAGCAAAGGAGTTGTCTGCATACTACCAGTAACGGGTTGTCGTTGGTAGAGATGAATGATTACATATGAGAAGAGCTCCTGTTATACTGTATATGGGAGTAAGAGAGAGCTGTAATTGATTGTAAAATAGCTTGAAGGCCTGGCCCCCTATGTGAAGCTGCAGATAACCACACAACACCTATTGTTTTAAATATTTTAGTTATTTTAATATTGCATTTGCAGGGGCATTATAGGTTCGGTACTTGTTTCCTAGCATGGCGCCACCGATTTTAATTGTATGCAACCGGGTTGCAAAAGTCGGGTCAATCGCATCGCATGCAACCAGATTGTATGCGATCCGATTACATAGGATTTTACATAGGAATTTAACATTACATACAATGCTTACAATGTAAAATTGGGTCGGTCGCATTGCATGCCATTATAGTGGCATGCGACAGACCCAATTTTACATTTGTCGGGAAACCGCAAAAAAAGCACGAAATCGGGTCAGTCGGGTCCCATCGCATACCTTAAGTTAAGGTATGCGATGGGACCCGATGGGCGCCATGCTAGGAAACAAGTACTGTACCATAGGTTCCAGTGGGCTCTTAATGCCCACATACTGGTACTTGTGGTTCTTTAGGTACCAGCATGAGGGGCAGGCTTGCTGGGTTCTCTAGTCCCACTGTAAAGGATATAGCCCTGGGCTTCAGCCCAGGCCTGCGTTACCCTGGAGAGGGGGGACTGTCTCATTTGTGGGTTCCCAAGAATACCTGGCCTAACTGACTAGTTAGGGTGGATTAATGCTTTTGCCATGAGACCCCCATTAAGCGAGTCTCTGGGCTGTGGCATAAGCATCCTGCTAGTGGAGCCTGGTGCTGGTTCTTACAATATGGGGACCCCGCCTTGTTTTCTTACACGTGTTTTTTCAAACCAGTGCCAGTACCAAAAGCCCTGGTCTGGTTATGCATGCCCTCAGCCCCTATTATATGTGATGGGATCCACAAACGGTGGAGTAGGACTCCCAGTTTCTAAGGTGTGGGGTCCCTGGAATCAACACATTTTTTCACTTAGTGTGATCACTTTATGTCCACATAGATCTTGCCTCAATACACCACAAAGTGGTAAAGGCCTGACCGAGCTAATAGGTCTGTTGACATCGGGCATCTTTTATGGCCAAAAATGCATTTTGTTTGCATCACTATGTAAACAAGAAGCACAAGCAGACTGCTTAGAATGATATGTGAATACCTATATTCAGAATCACAATCCGCTTTATTGGCCAGGTATACTAGGAATTTGTTTTCGGTTTGCTGTGCAGCAGCCAGGTGGGTAACAAGTAAACGGCAAACAATATAAGCAGGTGGGGGAACATGTACAGTCATACAGAAAGTTATTCCGAGGGGACACTGTGTTAGATTATGTGCAAAGGGTTATGGCGCGACTAGACAGTGAGGTGTTCATGAGTTCACGTGTCAAAAGGTGAACCGCTTGTGGGAAGAAGCTTTTTGGGCTTCTGGTGGGAATAGCCCTGTAGCGTCTGCCTGATGGCAGCAGGTTAAACAAGCCATGTCCAGGATGTCCATCCCGATTTATCTTCTCCGCAGTTCTGACTACCTTTTGGAGTCTGCATTTGTCTCTCTCGCTGGCGGAGCCGTACCAGACCAGTATTGAGGAGCAAAGTACAGACTCCACAATTCTGTGTGGGACTATGGATGTATCTGCATGTAAAATGCTAAGCTACAGTGTTATTTGGAAAACACTGTAGTGTAGCATTTCATATTCAGATATAGCTGTGGTCATACACAGAATCCAGGCTTGTTGCAGATAATTGTAATCAACAAAAGCTGCTTGTGTATCCTATTCCTATATAAGAATAATATGCATTTTAATAGAAAGAATTGCATGCAAAGATGCTCTGAGCTATCAATTAACTCCACGGCACGGCAAGAATATCTGTTTCATGTGCTATTAATGTGGGAGGCTAGATGTGGATTCATGTGTACCTACAGTATGTTATTAAAACCACAAAAGGATTGAATCCTAAACCAGACTTTTAGTCCTGTTGTTTCAAAGCTAAGATCATTGGCTTTGGCATATTAAATATACCCACTAGCATCAAATCGGTCCAGAAATGTTTATTGACAATGCATTTTTAGTTCTGGGGATTTAAAAAGCATGCAGCCTTCGGTTTGCAACAGGCTAGTGTACTTGTCTCTGGGTATTCCAGTAATAGCATTCTACGAGATCATGTTTGATTATTTGTCAGTTTATTTTATGATCTGATTCGATTGGACATGTATGCAGACACCAGCAGTATGAGCTTCTTGCTCTGTTATCGCCCTATTATGATGAATACAAAAGGAATAATATTTTCCTTGTCATGCGGACTTTGAGGTACAGTTCCAAAAATCCTTGCAAAGCAGTAGTAGTAATATGGGAGTTAAAAATGTAAACCAAATAAAAGCTTATTAAGTTAATATTTGCCACATCATTAATAAAATAAATTACTAATATGGAATACATAGGGTTGAATTCAGCTGCCCATGATATACTTTTTTTGTGGTATTTTTCTCAATTTATTTTTCTCCCATTTTTTTTTTTCTCCTTTCTTCAGTTCTCCAATAAGCCCCTGGTTGTTCTTTTTTTTTTCACTTAAAAATATTTATTTTCAGAAGAAAACATATAGGGCCAGTGGATTCTATGTGTGTTTGCAGCCTGATATGCAATAAAAGACTAAAGGGGCATACACACGTACAGATGTGTGCTAAGCAATTTTGCTAAGCTATTTAGGGTAGGTGATCTCCCTGTGTCCAGATCTCCCATGGGGAGCACATACACATGCAGAGATTTGTGCTAAGTGATTTTGCTAAAGGGGTGTACACACGGAGCAAATTTGTGCTATTTTCTAAGCAATCTAACTAGATTGCTTAGAAAGTAAGCACAGATCTCTCCGTGTGTATGCTCCGAGAGATTAAATATCTCTTGCTAACTAAGTCAGTGCATGCAGTCCCAATCTAGTTAGATTGCTTAGCACATGACTGCAAATCTCTCTGTGTGTACAGAATGAGAGATACTGATCGCAATCTCTCATTCTGAACAACTACCCGGCCTTTTTTTGCTTAAGCAAAATTGCTAAGAAAAATTGCTTAGCAAAATTGTTTAGCACAAATCACTGCGTGTGTATGTGCTCTGCATGGGAGATCTTGACACTAGCAATATTGCTTAGCAAAATTGCTAAGCACAGATCTCTACGTGTGTATGCCCCTTAAGCAATTTGTCTGTACTTGTTTCCTAGAACGGCGCCCACTAAGCTATTTGCTTAGTTGGCTATTCTGTGTAGGGAAATCGCATTGCATGGTCCATTTTAGTGACGATGTGATGTGATGCGATTTTTTTTTTTTCACGTAATTTATTCACTGCTCTGTGTGCCCCAGGGCATCGCATCGCACTTGCCTCAAAATTGCATGCAATTTTATAGGGTGTGCGATGCCATTACATTAGGTATACAATAATATGATTGTATGTTCTAAAAATAGGTTATACGCACCCCCCCCCCCCCACTAACCACGTCACCCCGAAGCGTGGCGAGCCCCGCGAGGGGTGGCGGAACACGTCCTCTGACTTTTCCATACCACGTTCTATCCACGAGTTGATTTTATATGGTGTGGCGAGAGGATGCGGAATACATGTAAAGTAATCCGCGTCCCCTTGTGGGGCTCGCTGTGCTCGACACGCTTCGGGCTCGCTGCGCTCGCCACACTATATAGAGTCGACTCCACGCCGACGTGGATAGTGGGGGTATCAAAAGGTCAGAGGACGCGTTCCGATTGCGCTCGCCACGCATTGCGCACGCCACTTGGTACTTGTGTATTATTTCCATCGTACAACATAGTTTTGATCTCATCGCATGCGACCAAATTGGACCCGATTTTTAATTGTACAAGCACCCTGATGGGTGATTACGATGTTAAATGCACCCCCATTGTTAAAGCCACCTCCACTATCAACGCCCACCCGAAGCGTGGCGAGCGCAGCAAGGCTGCGAGGGGCGGCGGTACGCGTCCTCCGACCTTTTCATACCCCCACTATCCACGTCGGCGTGGAGTTGATTTTAGATAGTGTGGCGAGCCCGAAGCATGGCAAACGCTTCACATGTAATCCGCGTCCCCTCGCAGCACTCGCCACGCTTTGGGCTCGGTGGCTCTCTGCGCTCGCCACACTATCTAAAATCAACTCCACGCCGACATGGATAGTGGGGGTATGAAAAGGTCGGAGGACGCGTACCGCCGCCCCTCACGGGCTCGCTGCGCTCGCCACGCTCCAGTGATACTCCAGTGTTATAAATAAAATGGCATGTTGAGCTTTCAACATTTTGGTGCATATGCACTTTTATCAAGAACAGCACACAGATCAGAATCCTCTTTATTGGCCAGGTATACGCATGTATTCTAGGAATTTTGGATAACGGATTATTCCGTATTTTGGAATATTTTTATATTTGAAAGAGGTATCTTTTATTTATGATGTAGAAGCACATGAAATACATATTTGTGCAAAACAAGGTTTTAAAAAATATTAAACAGTTACAGTGTACACTCAGACACTGTCACTGCCTGCCAGAGGTCTATGAGGAGGGTGTCCGGTCTGGGGAGCAGTGACGGCGGCAGATGCAGGCGCGGTGCCCTCTTGGAAAAGGGCAAAATAATACTTTTGCCAGGTTCCACCCTTTCCTGGTTTCTGGCACTGGTAACCAATGGCAGCCGCCGCGCCTGCTATAAGGGGGGGATCTGCCTAGGTTCACCAGTGTCAGTGCAAAGAGTCTTTGACCAGTATCCACTTCGGTGCTCTGCAGCCTCACAAGACTCCGGCGATCCTTTCTTCAGTGTCCTATCTCCGGACTCTGCGTTGCTAGCCTGTGTTCCGTCGAGACACCACCACGACCAGTCTGTCTCGTGGTCACTACCATACCCTTTTGGCATCTGACCTTGTTCTCTTCACGCCAAACCTTCCAGTTGTTATCCGGATCCAAGTCCCAAGTTTTCAACCTTCTTGTGTTTCCGGCCTCTCTCACTGCAAAGATGTATTTGCGGGAGCAGTGGAACTTTTTTTTGTGCAAAGACGTATTTGCCAGTTCAGCAGGACTCCTTCGTTTGTGCCGCAAAGAAGTACTTGCAAGCTTAATTGGACTTTCAGTTAATTGTATCAAGTATTTATTTGTTTCATGCAGAGATCCTTCATTAAACCGGCCCGTTTCAAACCACCAACTTCCGAGTCTGTATCAATCCTTGATTAGCACATGAGACCCTCAAAGCCCACATCTGTGAAAGACACTGAATTTTAATACCAAGCAATCATGTCCTTGCACATATTTAGTGCCAGTTACATATTATTTCCCCACTAGTGCCAGTTACAGATGTACCCGGTAGGTGTTTAGAAAAAAAAAATGACCGTTTTGGAGACTATGGTTTTTGGAATAATTTGAATAACGGATATTTGGATAAGGGCTACTCCAATCTGTATTGGCTTCTCTATTCCAATGTTTTATTCAAGCCATCCTGGGAGGTTCACCGCTCACATGGGGGTAGTGAGGAGGACCGGCTGGATCTGAAATTCACTTTTCATTCTGGTCTTGTTTATCATTCTGGACCTTATACAATCTCTGTGCAGCAATTCCCAGTACTTGTAGTTCCTTAACACCGATATCTTATTACCCACGATCACTGTGTTTATCGCTTTACTTGTCAGTGGTTTTAGTAGTATGGCTGATGGATGGATGTTACTGCTGCTACTGATTATTTGCTGTTTATGGGCTACCCTGCAAGTCTGTTAATAATATGGGCTAACATATACTGTTAACCCCTTCCCGACATTTGACGTACATTTACGTCATGGCCGGGATGTACTTCCCGACACATGGCATAAATGTACGTCATGACTTTAAACTGTCACTGCGTCTCTAAACTGTCACTGCGTCTCGAGACGCAGTGACAGAGGGACGATGTCTGCTGTCCCTGACAGCAGACATGTCCCTGCATGCCCAGGGGGGGCTGCGATGCCGCCCCCCCGTCGGCGATCGCTGTGATTGGCTGTTCAGTGTGAACAGCCATTCACAGCGTTTTCCTGTGTTACCAGCGAATCAGACGCTCGGTAACACAGGTGTCAATCACCGCCGGGCGTCAGGGGGCATGAGGGGGTCATCGGTGACGATGACACCTCACCCCACGCTCACCCCACCTGCCCCCAAGGCTTTGATTGGTCCGTGGGACCCACGGACCAATCACAGCCAAGGCGCGACATTTAAACTAACGGTGACTGCGCTGCAGACGCCATTCCGGTCTGGAATAGCGTGCAGAGCGGTCACCGTGCCTATCTGCCGTGATACTGACCTGATCCTTGCTAATACTTACCTGATCCTTGCAAATACCTTACCTGATTACCTGATCACTGCTTGTAGCGTGCTGGACGCTTCCTGGATCTGACTTCTTGGGACTTCCTGCTGCTGCTGCAGTGTGATAGAGAGATAGAGAGATAGAGAGAGAGAGAGAGAGAGATAGAGAGATAGTGACAGAGAGAGCTATATTTTGTGTCTGCTACCCCCCCTTTTTGGGGCTGCAGGGGTTTTTTATTATATAAATAACTGTCAGTGCTGCTGCTGCAGTGTCATAGAGTGATAGATAGTGATAGATAGTGATAGATAGTGATAGATAGTGATAGATAGTGATAGATAGTGATAGATAGTGAGAGATAGTGAGAGATAGAGAGATTTGTGTCTGCTACCCCCCCTTTTTGGGGGTGCAGGATTTTTTTTTATATATATAACTGTCAGTGCTGCTGCTGCAGTGTCATAGAGTGATAGATAGTGATAGATAGTGATAGATAGTGATAGATAGTGATAGATAGTGATAGATAGTGAGAGATAGTGAGAGATAGTGAGAGATAGTGAGAGATAGTGATAGATAGTGAGAGATAGTGATAGATAGTGAGAGATAGTGAGAGATAGAGAGATTTGTGTCTGCTACCCCCCCTTTTTGGGGGTGCAGGATTTTTTTTTATATATATAACTGTCAGTGCTGCTGCTGCAGTGTCATAGAGTGATAGATAGTGAGAGATAGAGAGATAGAGAGAGATAGTGACAGAGAGTGATAGAGAGTGTATATTTTGTGTCTGCTACCCCCCCTTTTTGGGGGTGCAGGTTTTTTTTTATACATATAACTGTCAGTGCTGCTGCTGCAGTGTCCTAGAGTGAGAGATAGTGAGAGATAGTGAGAGATAGTGAGAGATAGAGAGAGAGAGAGAGAGAGAGAGAGAGATAGAGAGAGAGAGATAGAGAGAGAGAGATAGAGAGAGAGAGTGACAGAGAGTGATAGAGAGTGTATATTTTGTGTCTGCTACCCCCCTTTTGTGCTGATCAGTATATCTGTGCTGATCAGCAACTTTTTGGGGGCGCAGGGTTTTTTTTTTTTATATATATATACCTGTCAGTTGCTGCCAGTTGCACCAAAGGTTGTGCACCTGCTGCCCCTCACTGGTAATCAGTGTTGCATCACTGATCACCTTTTTTTTTTTGAGGCTGCTGTGGGGTCTTTTTTTAATTTTTTTTTACACACACTGTGATTTTGTGGGTGTCCTGTGGCCACTGTGCGCTGATCAGTGACGTACATCACTGATCAGCTTTTTCGGCACAGGGTTGATCTATTTTTTTTTTTTTGATCAAATTCCTGTTGCCTTTGAGCGCTGTTCAGTGACGGACGTTACTGACCAACATCTGTGCTCAATTTTTGGCGCAGGAGCTTTTTTTTTTTTTTTTTTTTTACCCCTTCAATTTTTTTTTTTTTTTTTTATTGGGATCAAATTCCTGTATAAAGTATTTTTTTTTTTTCTGCACTACATACACACTACACACTACATACCCCCCGGGTTGAAATAAAGTTTGTACCCCCCCCCCTACACTATACACGTGTTGAAACATTTCACTACCAGTAACACAAAAATAAAAATGGCATCCCAAATGTCATCCCAAATGTCATCCCAGTCATCCAGAAGAATGTATTCAGCGGAGGAGGCATATGCCATGCTTGCCTCTGATTCTGACACAGCCAGTGAGGCAAGCGGGGAATTTGAAGGATGCATCTTAAGCTCCTCTTCCTCCTCTAGTGATGAGGGACCCCCTCAAAGACGCCCCCGTAGAGCAGCTGAGACCCCCCCCCCAATAATTGATCTCGTATGGACCCCACCACCAGACAATTTTGAGCCCCAGGTTCCTGAGTTTTTGGCCATGCCAGGAATCCAATTTGATTCCACAGGTCTCAGAGAAATTGACTTTTTCAAATTATTTTTCTCTGATGATTTTATAAATTTAATGGTGGACCAAACTAATTTATATGCCCAGCAGTTTATTGCTCAAAACCCCACGTCATCATTTGCTAGGTGGACCCCTGTAGATGCAGTAGAGATGATGACGTTTTGGGGTCTGGTGTTTCATATGGGCATAGTAAAAAAGCCAGAAATTAGGCAATATTGGAGTACAGATGTTCTGTACAGCACCCCATTTTACCGTATGGCCATGCCCCGGGCTCGATTTGAGACGATCCTTAAATTTTTGCATTACAACGATAATGCACAGTGCCCTCCCAGAGATGATCCCACCTTTGACCGGCTATTCAAAGTCAGGCCGGTCATTGATCATTTCAGTGCCAAATTTGCAGAGATGTACATCCCTGAAAAATTTATTTGTATTGACGAGTCCCTTATACATTTTAAAGGAAGGGTTAAATTCCGCCAGTACCTTCCCAGTAAGAGGGCAAGGTATGGCATAAAAATGTATAAACTGTGTGAAAGTACCTCAGGGTACACCCACAGGTTTAGGGTATATGAAGGGAAGGATTCAAGAATTGAACCGCCAGAATGCCCCCCCTCCCTCGTAGATGTTAGTGGAAAAATTGTCTGGGATTTAGTGCACCCCTTCCTGGATAAAGGTTATCACCTCTATGTGGATAACTTTTACACTAGCATCCCCCTGTTTAAGGCCCTTGGTTCAAGAGGTACAGCAGCTTGTGGTACTGTGCGCAAGAACCAAAGAGGCCTCCCAAAAACGCACATTGCCCAAGTAATGAGAAGGGGTGAAAGCAGGGGAATATGCACCAAAAATATGTTGTTGGTCAAATATAAGGACAAGAGGGATGTCCTTATACTGACAACAATTCACGGAGACAGTACCACCTCCGTCCCTGTACGAGGTACCAGTACCCACACCTCCAAACCTAATTGTATCCTGGATTACAATAAGTACATGGGCGGAGTGGATCTTTCAGATCAGGTACTGAAGCCGTACAGTGCCCTGCGGAAAACAAAAATCTGGTACAAGAAGCTGGCCGTGTATATCATCCAGATGGCACTGTATAACGCTTACGTGCTATTCCGTTCTACCGGCCAGAGGGGGACATTTATGCACTTTTAAGAGGAAGTCATAAAGGGCCTAATATTTGGGAACCAGCAGGCAGAGGGCCCCAGTACTTCTAGTACTGGCCCCCGTATTGTACCAGGGCAGCATTTTCCTGATGAAATCCCCTCCACTGGAAAAAAGGGCAGGACACAAAAAAGGTGCAAAGTTTGCTATAAAAAGGGAATAAGAAAGCAAACTATTTTCCAGTGTGACACTTGCCCCGACAAACCCGGCCTATGTATAAAGGAGTGTTTTAAAATATACCACACATCTATGGATTATTAGGTTCATCATTTCACCGTGCTTCAGGGGTCTTGCTAATGCCACATAGCACCCACCATTCATTCCACCAGAATCTGAGCCGCAAAATCCAAAAATCACTCCTTCCCTTCTGAGTCCTGCCATGCACCCAACTGGTATTTTTCGGTCACATGTGAGGCATTGCCGTACTCGGGAGAAATTGGGGCACAGATTTTGGGGTGCTTTTTCTCCTTCATACCTTCTGAAAATGAAAAATTTTGAGCCAGAACTGCATTTTTGTGTAAAAAAAAATGTAATTTTTCATTTTCACTGCCCAGTTGTACCACAATTGGTGAAACCCCTGGGGGTTTGAAATGTACACTATACCCCTAGATGAATTCCCTGAGGGGTGTAGTTTGCAAAATGGGGTCACTTGTGGGGGGGTTCCACTGTATTGGTGCTTGGGGGGGTCTTGCTAATGCGACATAGCACCCACCAACATTCCACCAGAATTTGTGCTGCAAAATCCAAATATCACTCCTTCCCTTCTGAGTCCTGCCACTTTTTGGTCACACATGAGGCATTGCCGTACTCGGGAGAAATTGGGGCACAGATTTTGGGGTGCTTTTTCTCCTTCATACCTTCTGAAAATGAAAAATTTTGAGCCAGAACTGCATTTTTGTGTAAAAAAATGTAATTTTTCATTTTCACTGCCCAGTTGTACCACAATTGGTGAAACCCCTGGGGGTTTGAAATGTACACTATACCCCTAGATGAATTCCCTGAGGGGTGTAGTTTGCAAAATGGGGTCACTTGTGGGGGGGTTCCACTGTATTGGTGCTTGGGGGGTCTTGCTAATGCGACATAGCACCCACCAACATTCCACCAGAATTTGTGCTGCAAAATCCAAATATCACTCCTTCCCTTCTGAGTCCTGCCACTTTTTGGTCACACATGAGGCATTGCCGTACTCGGGAGAAATTGGGGCACAGATTTTGGGGTGCTTTTTCTCCTTCATACCTTCTGAAAATGAAAAATTTTGAGCCAGAACTGCATTTTTGTGTAAAAAAATGTAATTTTTCATTTTCACTGCCCAGTTGTATCAAAATTGGTGAAACCCCTGGGGGTTTGAAATGTACACTATACCCCTAGATGAATTCCCTGAGGGGTGTAGTTTGCAAAATGGGGTCACTTGTGGGGGGATTCCACTGTATTGGTGCTTTGGGGGTCTTGCTAATGCGACATAGCACCCACCAACATTCCACCACCAAAAATCACTCCTTCCCTTCTGAGTCCTGCCATGCACCCAACTGGTATTTTTTGGTCACATATGAGGCATTGCCATACTCGGGAGAAATTGGGGCACAGATTTTGGGGTGCTTTTTCTCCTTCATACCTTATGAAAATGAAAAATTTTGAGCCAGAACTGCATTTTTGTGTAAAAAAATGTAATTTTTCATTTTCACTGCCCAGTTGTATCAAAATTGGTGAAACCCCTTGGGGTTTGAAATGTACACTATACCCCTAGATGAATTCCCTGAGGGGTGTAGTTTGCAAAATGGGGTCACTTGTGGGGGGGTTCCACTGTATTGGTGCTTGGGGGGTCTTGCTAATGCAACATAGCACCCACCAACATTCCACCAGAATCTGAGCTGCAAAATCGAAAAATCACTCCTTCCCTTCTGAGTCCTGCCATGCACCCAAATGGTATTTTTTGGTCACATGTGAGGCATTGCCGTACTCGGGAGAAATTGGGGCACAGATTTTGGGGTGCTTTGTCTCCTTCATTCCTTGTGAAAATGAAAAATTTTGAGCCAGAACTGCATTTTTGTGTAAAAAATGTAATTTTTCATTTTCACTGCCCAGTTGTATCAAAATTGGTGAAACCCCTGGGGGTTTGAAATGTACACTATACCCCTAGATGAATTCCCTGAGGGGTGTAGTTTGCAAAATGGGGTCACTTGTGGGGGGGTTCCACTGTATTGGTGCTTGGGGGGTCTTGCTAATGCGACATAGCACCCACCAAAATTCCACCAGAATCTGAGCTGCAAAATCCAAAAATCACTCCTTCCCTTCTGAGTCCTGCCATGCACCCAAATGGTATTTTTTGGTCACATGTGAGGCATTGCCGTACTCGGGAGAAATTGGGGCACAGATTTTGGGGTGCTTTTTCTCCTTCATACCTTCTGAAAATGAAAAATTTTGAGCCAGAACTGCATTTTTGTGTAAAAAAATGTAATTTTTCATTTTCACTGCCCAGTTGTATCAAAATTGGTGAAACCCCTGGGGGTTTGAAATGTACACTATACCCCTAGATGAATTCCCTGAGGGGTGTAGTTTGCAAAATGGGGTCACTTGTGGGGGGGTTCCACTGTATTGGTGCTTTGGGGGTCTTGCTAATGCGACATACAGTATGTGCTGGTTTTCATCCTTGCTGGCGGGTCGCCAGAACGTACACGCTGGCGACCCGCCAGCAGCCTCGCCAGCGAGGAGACTGAGACGCGCGTGCGTCTCACGCGCACGCGCGTCTCAGTCTCCGTCGCTAGCGCGACGGAAACCCTGTCCGTCTCCGCCTCAGGGAGACGGACAGGGTTAGGGGGGGTTAGGGGGGGTGCGGGCAGGCGGCGGGGACCCCGGGTTACCGCCGGCAAGCCGGCGGGGACCCGGGGGAACGAATGGAAGCGCCGTCGGAAGGGGACGCGCGCGCCGCTCGTGCGCGCGCGTCCCCTTTTCACGATCGCCATGGCGCTGGCGGGGGATGGCGGCTGGCGACGCCAGCGCCATCCCCTGCAAAGATGGGAAAAGACCCATCTGTAGCACCCACCAACATTCCACCAGAATCTGAGCTGCAAAATCCAAAAATCACTCCTTCCTTTCTGAGTCCTGCCATGCACCCAAATGGTATTTTTTGGTCACATATGAGGCATTGCCGTACTCGGGAGAAATTGGGGCACAGATTTTGGGGTGCTTTTTCTCCTTCATACCTTCTGAAAATGAAAAATTTTGAGCCAGAACTGCATTTTTGTGTAAAAAAATTAATTTTTCATTTTCACTGCCCAGTTGTACCACAATTGGTGAAACCCCTGGGGGTTTGAAATGTACACTATACCCCTAGATGAATTCCCTGAGGGGTGTAGTTTGCAAAATGGGGTCACTTGTGGGGGGGTTCCTAACTTTTAGCATCTTATGGTGCCTAGAAACCTACATGGTGCCTAAAAAATAATCTCATAAAAAGGAGGCTCCAAAATCAAGTAGGTGCTCCTTCTATTATGAAGCCTGTGGTTTGGTCAACGTGCACACTAGGGCCACATATAGGATATTTATGAAAACAAAAGAATTGGGGGAATCAATTTTTAGTCACATTTCTCTAGTAAAATGTACTGTGTTCCTTAGAAAAATGTATTAAAATTGCAAATCTGCAAAAAAAATGAAATTTTGAAATTTCACCTACACTTTGTTTTAATTCCTGTGAAACACCTAAAGGGTTAACAAACTTCCAAAATGCTGTTTTGAATACTGTGAGGGGTGCAGTTTTTGAAATGGTATCATTTATGGGGGTGTCTCACATACAAGTCCCTCAAAGTCACATCAGAACTGAACTGGTCCCTAAAAAAATCAGTGTTTGAAATTTTCTTGAAAATTTGAGAATTTGCTATTCATATTGTAAGCCTCCTAGTGTCCAAAAAAATTAAAAGGAAGTTGAAATAATGATGGAAACATAAAGTAGACATATGGTCTATGTTAGTTATTAACTATTTTGAGTGGTATGATTATTTGTCTCACAAGCAGAAAATTTAACATTTTGCAAATTGCTAAATTTTCCATTTTTTTTCCGACATTTTGGTATTTTTCACAAAAAAACACAGACTGTATCGACGAACATTTACCACTAACTTGAAGTACAATGTGTCACGAAAAAACAATCTCAAAATCACTGGGATAAGTAAAAGCAAAAAAAAGTTATCCCCACTTAAGTGATACCTGTCAGATTTGAAAAAAAGGGCTCTGTCAGGAACGCAAAAACTTGCTCTGTCAGGAAGGGGTTAAAATCATATATATAAAAAAACAACAACGTACCTTTTTATCTGCTAATATTGATTTGGCACATAATGGGCCAAATGTAATAGGGTGAGAGATTTTGGGAGAGTTTTCCCATGTTTTTTAAAGCAGCAATCAATTACATGGCAAAATCAACCTGGGTTTGCACTGTAATTGATTGCTGCTTTAAAAAACATGGTAAAACTCTCCTAAAATCTCTCACCTCCTGAAACTCTCACCCTATTAGATTTGGCCCAATGTGTTTTGGGAACCAACTGAATAGCTTGTTTAAGAAATTTGAATACAGCTGGCTCCTCCCCCCGCTATCCCCCAGCAGACTCCAGTCTTAGAAAAAGTGCCCGGAGGAGTCGGACTCCCGGGCTATGTCTCCTAAGGAGATTAGGCTTTTCATTTAATTTTTTTTTTTTTATATACCTTGGACACAGACAGGCTGGGAATTCCTGTCTGCTACGCGGGACCCTGGAGGGACGTGGTCGGGCCTGCATGCAGCCTCCCTCCACAGTCCAGCCACCGGAGCCACCGTTCTGGGGACCCGCCCGCAGCTGCATGCGGTGTGCGTCGCGGGTCCTGGGCTATCTCCCCCGAACTCCAGGGACGCCGGTGACAAGTAAGGGCGCTGTGCGCCAGACAGGGGGCGGCCATTAAGCGCGATGGTCGGTGGCAGAGAGAGAGCTGAGTCGCGGTAGTGACGTCAGCGCACCCTCCAGTATGCCGGCTGTTTGGGGCGGGCTTGGATTTCGCGCCTCAGCGTAAGAGAGGAGGGCGGAGCTTGCTTCTCTCTCTTCTCTCTGAGCTTTTGAGCTGTGAGGTAGCCTTTGCGGTGATCTCTCTCTCTGCAGTTGCTGTACAGAACGGGACCTCTGTTACCTGTGCAGCTCAGCGCTCCCCAGCGGACTACAGGGACACTGTAAGTCTTAAGGGGTACATTACACACACAAGAATCGGGGGTTATTAATTGGCTCCTCTTCCCCTGTAACTTGCCAGACTTTAGGGCTACTTTCTGGGTATTTCCCTGCTGTTGGGCTGTATTTGGGGTGTTTCTTGTGTGACTGTTGTTTGTGTGTCTGTCAGTCTTGTTACATTAACTGGGCAGGATGGCAGGAAAAGCAATTTCATCTAAGGCTGCTTTGAAGGTTTATTCCTGTAAGAGCTGCAAGCAGCAATACACACAACATGTTAGAGGGTGTTCCCTCTATGAGATTTGCTATAAGGCTTCTCAAATTACTGCTGCTCCTGCAGCACCTGTGCAGGCAGCTGCTGTTTCCTCAGATGTGCTGCAATCACTGCTGTCTAATCTGAATGCTGAAATGGCTGCCTCTAGGAAGGATAGAGAGGTGTTTCAGACTCAGCTTTCTAGATTGACCTCTGCAGAGCCTGCATGGGCTCAATCCTTAATTCAGTCAGTGGACTCTTTAACTCAGTCTATGGCAGGTCCTGCTAAGAGACCTTCGGCTGCTGCTGTAACTAAAAGAAAGGCTATGCCCTCTCTGTTTTTGGCTGATGATTCAGACCATGAGGATTATATTATAGAGGAAGGAGAGGTTCTTCCCCCTGTGGAGGATATCCAACCCTTGGATGTAGGGGAGGATGAATCACAGGGTGTGGAGGGGCTTATTAGAGCTGTTAGGTCCACTCTGATATTAGAGCAGCCTGAGGTCACTCCCCAGGTGTCCATTTTTGGTCGCTCTCAAAGACAGGAGTTGTGTTTTCCGGATTCGGAGGAATTAGACTCTCCTCTCATCTCTATATGGAAGTGTCCGGATAGGAAATTCCAGGTGTCAGCTCGCCTAAGGACTCTATATCCTTTTTCTCCTGAATCCAGGGCCAAGTGGGAGACTCCTCTCACTCCAGATATCTCGCTATCCAGGCTATCTAAGCGAGCCACACTGCCTGTACCCGGGGTGGCGTCTTTGAAAGAGGCGCAGGATAGGCGTTTAGATTGCTCACTAAAGACCATTTATTCCACGGCAGGGGTTCTTTTGCGTCCTGCTTTGGCCTCTGCTTGGGTGGCCAGGGCTATGGAGCAATGGGCCGCTGATCTTGTGGCTGGTCTGGAGCAAAATATTCCTGTGGCAGATTTGTTGCCTATGGCGGAGGGCATCAGGGATGCTTCAACTTACATAGGTGAGGCAGCGGCAGACATTTCGACTCTAGGAGCCAGAATCTCTGCGTCAGCTGTGGTGGCCAGACGGTCGGTCTGGTTGAGGTCATGGCAGGCTGAGGCTGAAATTAAAAAAGCTGTTGAAGCCTTGCCGTTCACAGGGGATATGCTTTTCGGGCCAGAGCTTGATAAACTTATCTCCCAGGCCACGGGGGGTAAGTCTACATTCTTGCCTACAGCCGCACCTCCGCCTAAGAGGCGGTCCCTCACTCAGTCCTTTCGGTCCTTTCGAGGCTCCTCTGCCTTTAGAGGCAGGCCCAGAGGAGGTTTTACGGCCTTTAGAGGCCGCAGAGGTAGAGGTGCGGGAACAGCAGCGGCCGCTGCCACCCCAGCACGTCGCCAGGAGCCCAAGGCTTCCGACAAGACCGTGGCATGACGGTCTTCCGGCTCTAGTGGGAGAATCCAGGGTGGGCGCTCGTCTGTTGTTCCCTCAGGTTTGGAAGACTCACTGCAGGGACGAGTGGGTCTTGCAAATTATTGCACAGGGATACAGACTTCAATTTTCAGCGCCACCTCCTGTAAGATTCTTTCCAATGGGCCTTCCAAAGCTGGATCAGACAAAAAAGGCCTTACAGGATTCAGTTCAAAAGCTTTTGGACGCTTCTGTAATAATACCGGTGCCAGAACATCAGAGGGGACAGGGGTTTTACTCCAATGTGTTCGTAGTTCCCAAACCGGACGGCTCCGTAAGGCCTATCCTAAACCTCAAGGATTTAAATCAATACATCTGTTACAACAGGTTCAAGATGGAGTCCATACGGTCCGTGATTGCATCACTGGAACCGGGAGAATACCTTATGTCGCTAGACATAAAGGACGCCTATTTGCACGTCCCTATTTGGGAACCTCACCAGAGGTTTCTAAGGTTCGCAATACAGGCTTCTCATTTCCAGTTCAGGGCTCTGCCCTTCGGCCTGTCGTCCGCTCCCAGGGTCTTTACCAAGATCATGGCCTGCATGGTGGCGGTACTCAGGTTACAAGGGATAACGATCATCCCGTACCTGGAAGAGCTCTTGATAAAGCCGTCTTCTCAGGACAAATTGATAGCAGACGCTCTGACCACATGTTCTTTTCTGGTCCAAAATGGTTGGATCTTGAACTTCAACAAGTCCCAACTCAATCCAACACAGAGGCTTCAATTTCTGGGCCTTATTTTGGATACGGCGCAGGAGGCGGTGTTTCTTCCAATGGACAAGATAGCGGCGCTGCAGTTAAAGGTACGACAGGTCTTAGCTCCCCGCAGAGTTTCGATCCTGTTGTGCACCAAGATGTTGGGGAAGATGGTAGCCTCTTTCGAGGCCATCTCGTACGGCAGATTCCATACCAGAACGTTCCAATGGAACCTACTGTCACAGTGGTCAGGGTCGCATCTACAGATACACAGGAAGATTGTCCTGTCAAGAGCAGCTCGTCAGTCACTTCAGTGGTGGCTTCACACTCCCAATTTGCTCCAGGGCCGGAGTTACAGTCCTTGCAGTTGGACGATACTGACCACCGACGCCAGCCTTAGGGGCTGGGGAGCTTTTGTTCTCAACCAGACTTTTCAGGGGCGGTGGTCGGCTCAGGAGGCAAAGCTTCAGATAAATGTCCTGGAACTAAGAGCAATCAGGTTGGCTTTGGGTCAGGCACACAACTTGCTCAGGGGACGTCCGGTAAGAGTCCAGTCGGACAATGCGACTGCGGTCGCATACATAAATCGACAGGGAGGAACCAAGAGTCGTGCGGCCATGCGCGAGGTGCGTCCTATCTTGGAATGGGCCAAGGCGTTTGTCCCTCGATTCTCTGCGGTGTTTCTGCCGGGCGTGGAGAATTGGCAGGCGGATTATCTGAGCAGACAGGACTTCCACCCGGGAGAGTGGGCCCTTCATCCGGAGGTTTTTCATCAGTTGACGGTCCGGTGGGGCATGCCTCAGATGGATTTGATGGCCTCCAGGTTGAATCGGAAGGTACCTCTGTATTGCGCCAGGTCTCGGGATCCGGAAGCTCTGGCGGGGGATGCATTCTCCATCCGATGGCATTTCCAGCTGATATATGCGTTTCCGCCGTTTCCACTCATAGCAAGAGTGCTCAAGCGCATAAAAAGAGGGTCCGCTTCAGTCATTCTGATTGCCCCGGACTGGCTGAGACGGGCCTGGTATTCGGACCTCAAGCTTCTTCAAGCGGATGTGCAGTGGCGCCTGCCTCTCAGACGGGATCTTCTACAACAAGGACCATTCATCTACCCCGGCTTAGAGTCTCTACGTTTAACGGCGTGGCTGTTGAAGCCGACTTGTTAAGGAGACGTGGAATACCGCAGTCTGTAGTTCCAACTATGCTGAAAGCTAGGAAGGAGGTGACCGCTTCTCATTATCACAGGATCTGGAAATCCTACATAGCCTGGTGCAGTGGTCGAAGTGGAAATTTTGAAGTGGGGGTATGGAAAAGTAAAAAGTGAATATAGTGCGCACCTTCGGACACCCCCCTGTCCATCAACGTCCCCTGCCAGACTGCCCCGTTGTACAGGGGTATTACAAAAGCACAATATGTGCTGCTGAGTGATCAGAGAGCATCCTGAGGGGGAAAAAAAAACTTTTTTTTTTATCTTCAGATTAAAGTGGGGGTATGCCATACCCCCGTATACCGCCCCACTTCGACCACTGGCCTGGTGCGAAGCTAGATCAGCGCCAAAGGCAGTGTTTCATCTTTCTCGTTTGTTGGAGTTCCTACAATCGGGTTTAGAGAAGGGTCTCAGACTGGCGTCTTTGAAGTTTCAGGTGTCTGCCCTATCGGTGTTTTTTCACAGAAGACTGGCTCTAATTCCGGAGGTACAGACCTTCTTAAAAGGGGTTGTTCGTATACAGTCTCCCTTCGTTCCGCCTTCAGAACCATGGGATTTGGAGTTGGTTCTGAAATTCCTAAGATCTGATACTTTTGAGCCCTTGGATTCGGTGGATCTAAGGTTCTTAACGTGGAAGACGGTCATGTTGATGGCGCTGGCTTCGGCCCGCAGGGTGTCGGAGCTTGGGGCTCTTTCCTGCCGTTCCCCGTTTCTGGTTTTCCACAAGGACAGGGCAGAACTCAGAACTTGCCAGGGTTTCCTTCCGAAGGTGGTTTCCTCGTTCCACGTGAACCAGCCTATTGTGGTTCCAGCCCTTTCGTGAGATATGAAATCCAGAACGGCATCGTGGAGGAAGACGGATAGTCTTTTCGTGTTGTATGGAGCAGGAAAGAAGGGTTGGCCGGCGTCCAAGCAGACGCTGGCTCGTTGGCTGTGTCTCACAATCAAGGAGGCCTATGCTAGGGCTAACCAGGTCCTCCCTTCAGGGATTTCCGCCCATTCAACAAGGTCCGTAAGCACATCGTGGGCTGCGGCCAGAGGTGTTTCGCTCACACAGGTTTGTAGGGCGGCCACTTGGGTGGGTACTAGCACCTTCACCAAGTTCTATAAGTTTGACAGCTTTGCCAGTGCGGAGGCATCTTTTAGCAGAGCTGTTTTGCAGGATTCTCAGCGCTCTCCCTCCCGGGTTTAGTGCTTTGGTACTATCCCACACGTGTAGACTGCAGTGTCCCCTGCTGCTGGGAGGAGAAATAAGGAATTTGGTACTTACCGGTAATTCCCTTTCTTCGAGGCAGCAGGGGACACTGCACGCCCTCCCAGCGCTTTATTCCTGCCATCTTACAAGTTGTTTACTTTAACATTGAATGTTTGCCGATTGCAAGTTGTGAGTTCTTGCTATGAGTTATTCTTAACTAATCCTTTTTTCTTCTGCGAAGTGTCTCCTCTGTTCCAGGGAACGAGCCCTGGCCCCTATCCTCTCTCGGTCACAGTTTCTAAGACTGGAGTCTGCTGGGGGATAGCGGGGGGAGGAGCCAGCTGTATTCAAATTTCTTAAAGTGCCGACGACTCCAATGCACCCACACTATCCCCACACGTGTAGACTGCAGTGTCCCCTGCTGCCTCGGAGAAAGGGAATTACCGGTAAGTACCAAATTCCTTATTTTAGAGAGAATTTTTATTTTTTTATAGAGTAATAATGGACACACAGAAAGCTTAGACTAAGGTATGAGACCTCCCTTTTTATTGGTTGCTTTGATTCATGTCTCTCTATACTGTGCTTAGCCTAGTGTGGTTTTATTCTTTGCTTAATGCTTTGACAGGTGTTCCTTTGATCTCCATTGTATTGTACCCAGGGCTAATGATTTAATTGCTGCTGACAATGTCAAAATTGAAGAGAAAGTTGTCTAGACAGGTTTTCCCTGGATCTATGGATGGTCAAAATGATGATGATGATTGTAGTTATTATTACTCCACTTCCTACCCTATTACATTATAGATATTGCCTATTTGGAATTTTCTTTTCCTTACACTCTATGAAGGGTTTGGGGGGGGGGGTCGGGGAATCTACAGTTTGTACCGTTCCTAGGACATGAAGATTTGTAGTGCAATAGGTTAATTGACC
Source organism: Crinia signifera (assembly GCF_055691185.1). Classification (NCBI taxonomy): domain Eukaryota; kingdom Metazoa; phylum Chordata; class Amphibia; order Anura; family Myobatrachidae; genus Crinia; species Crinia signifera. Next base: position 72,038,354 of record NC_139221.1, on the reverse strand, counting down.
CAAATCAGACTGAAAAAAATCAATAGTATAGAGATGGACTCAAGGGAAGGGGGATTAAACTCCAATGGCATTTACTAGTTAAAAAAATATTTTCTGGACTCAGTTATGGCAAAGTAGTTGTCTTCAGTCCTTTCCTAATTTTAAAATGGCAATTACATTATTTGAGCCAACCAGATGGTGACATTGGTCAGGGCCATCTAAATATAGGGGGAGATTTGGTGCTCTTAAGGGCCTGTGGTTAAATCCATAAGTCTTTGCAGTCTTTTGCGAAGCACCGCATATGTCCAAACAACCGGGTTTTTTGTTACATTTACATTGTAACTTTTGACTTTTTATAGCCCTGCAGTTTACTGTGTACTTATTCTGTCGCCTTGTCCATAGAATTGCCCATTAAATGACTACCATCACAGTTTGTAGGTGGCACTTCTACTATTGTAGAGAATTTATCTTTTTAAATCTTCTGATCAGAAAAGCAAGAATGAGTATGCTTTTGCTGTTAATACAGTACTTTCTAGATTGTGCTGCATCTGCTACCAGAAATGTGACCTTTGCAAAAGCAGACAAAGAATTACATTCAAGATGTTTTCATTGCTGAACTTGCGTTCAGTGTAATGAAAAAAAAAAATTACCATAGACAAGAGTGGCAATTCCTTTCAAGCCAACACGTAATGGCACGGTCTGTGAAGCAACATGAGTTTAAGTAACTAATATCAAGTATTATTGTGTTCCGCATAGCATTAATTTTTAACCCTCCAATGTTGGGGCATATTTCAGATTGTCATTGGTGCAAGTAATTCCTTATTCCTTGGTTACTATATAATCTTTAACACAAGGTTTTATTTTGATCCTTTGTTCAACAAGACTGTAGGTAAACAATCTAAATACCATTTAAAGTCATGTTTCTAGTTAATCAATGCCACTGATCATTTTCTAACATCTACTATCATCATCATCATCATCTTCCTCCACCTCCATATGGTGCTACAGTGCTTACCAAGTACCGTATATACTCGAGTATAAGTCGACCCGAATATAAGCCGAGGCACCTAATTTTAATAACAAAAAACTGGGAAAACTTATTGACTCAAGTGGGACCCTCACTCGAGTATAAGCCGAGGGGGGCTTTTTAAGCATAAAAAATGTTCTGAAAAAGTAGGCTTATACTCGAGTATATATGGTACTTAAGTGAGTAAAGCGTAAACTAAACAAGAGGGAAAAGAAATGCAAAAAACTTACTGTCCAGAACATTGGGTACAAGCTGTATAAACATTGTCGTATATGCAGTTGCAGTATTCATAGAATTACCAAAAGATTAACTGCCAATGTGGGTGGTGGGGATAGATGATGGTATTGGTTATGGAGGGAAACCATTTGAGGGAAGAGAGTCTTGGCTGTGAAAGTCTACAATCTAAAGTGTATTGTCTATAAGCTTGTGTGACTGAAGAGGTGTGGAACTGTAATCAAATTGCGTTATTTGGAGAGTGGTTAGGAGCTGAATGATGGTCCAAGAGCCGACATTATACCAACTGTGGAGTTCCTATTGGTTGTAGATACATAATTTCTGTGTAAATCTGCGCTAAAACCAATATGGCATCGTGGCCGGACACCCCCCGCGGCCACATGAACAAATTGGATGCCACAGCACTGAAGGGATTAATCCCTGTCCTGCACCGCCATCTTTTAACGACAATGGGCGCTTGACCTGTTTTAAAATGTTTAACATTTTATATGTAGTGGTCCATGCACAGGATTATATGGTTGAATGCTTTTCAGCATTGGTGGGCGATGAGCAGTGTATTCTGTCTGACGTGCCCCTGAAAAATTATTTGCCTGAGATAGGCGTTAAGAGAAAGTGAGAAACAAAGGAAAATGATAAGCCAATCCACACATTACAACCAGCAGCAGTTACCATGGAACAAGCACACTGCAGGGATATACTGACACCAGTTTATTCTTCCCCTGTATCTATCAATTATCTGGATATAAAACTTTCATTACTAAGTACTTTATCTCTCTCCAGACATTTCCTATAGAAATGTCTGGAAGAACGGACCTTGAAAGAAGGGACCTTTTTATTGCCTTTAATTAAAGACATAAGTAAAAAGTGACAAGAGGCATTTATCCTTGAAATTAAAACTTTATTATACACCTGTGGTCCACTTTACCCATTGTGATATCACTAATTGTTCGATTGGAAGTTCTTCATTTCATGAGCAATTTCAGATTGGACAGCTCCGCTATATAGACCAGTCAAAATATTTTACAGAGATTCTGTTTAAACACTTTTTGTAGTGTGTTTTTTTGTTTTACATGTTATATGTGTGTCTGTCCTGTGATGACGTCTATAAATATTTTAAACCTATTGATTAATAAATGTTACGTTAGGAGCAAAGTGAAGACCTCTGGTCTTTTTTGGAAGCAATGCGGAAAAAAGTGTGAAATTCGTGTGATTTCTGAAACATGGCCGTAAATTTAATTATTGAAGACGTAATTGTAATTACTCTATCTAGTGAATCCAATAACTATCAGCAGCTTGCTTGACAATATCTCCAGTTTGTTCTAGCACCACATAGAGAGATAAACCGTAAAAACTGTGATTTCTCGATCATCCATGTGGGATACTGGGATGGTCTTAATACGATGCGGATACCCTCTATTACGTATCGTATTAAGACCATCCCAGTATCCTATATGAACTACGAGAAAGGGATTTACCGGAAGGTAATTAAAAACCTATTTTCTCTATCATCCATATGGGATACTGGGCTGGTCTTAATACCATAGGGAATAGAGGGTATCCGCATTGTATTAAGACCATCCCAGTAAACCCTGTGGACTACGAGAAAAAGATTTACTGATATGTAATTAAAATCCTAGTTAATTACATTATTGCCTCAAAACTTTAAAGAGTAACAATATTTTAGATAATAATTGTTTTTCCATACAGGACCTTATTATACCCTCCAGTGTCATAAAATACATTTATTTTTGGCAGTGTTTGCCATGTTCTTTTTTTTTTTTTTTTTTTTTTTTTGATGAAAGCACTTTGTCTAACCAAAATGACTGAGCATTTAGGACTTTTTTCAGACCCAGCACTACTTGAAATAAATGGTTGCATTTAGTGGTATGGAAAATTGTGTTTCTAATAATACAGTTTGGAAGTTCAAAATGGTATCCATATCGACCATGTATTGGTTGACGGTCATTATTTGCCTCTAATAATTTGCTTATGATAACTAACAGCCTTCTATACTTTGTCTATGGCCAATAAGAGCCTCTTATTCTGTCCCTTTTGCCAACTGCAATCTTGTTTGCACTTTTTGGGGAAGTAGGAGGATTTCCTCAGTCTTTCATACGTTACCTAGTTTTACACGTCCGAGATAGCAGGCAACAATAGTGAATTTTATGTAAGTTGACGTTTTTTAATTGAATTATTTTATTGATTTTTTTTTTTTGGGGGTTAAAAACGTCCTGCAACATAGATAAAACTGACTAAGGACTTCAAAGTGTGGAACTTCTGACTAATTCAATCTGTCCAGTAGAGTTAAAGGGGGTATCCTATTTGCCGTGGTGAATTACTGCAGCAAATGGATTTCCCCAGGGCTATCCTATTAGCCTGGTAACCAGGATTTATTGAGCATTATGAAGCACATTAACTATAATCCCTGATCCCTGGTACATATTTGTACTGATGATTGTCACATAACATGGAATATAGAAGATTTGATCTAAAAAAAAAAAACTACAAAAACTTGTGACAACCATTTTTGTTGACCTTTGCACCCTGTTGTTCATATGTTGTTAGTCTATTGACTGTCTAACTAACTAGACATTGTAGAACTATGATACCACACTTGAATTAATAAGGTAGATAACAGCATGCCACGAGAAGGAAATTTTCTCTAGCATTTGTTCTAATAACTTTCAAGGTGTTTTTCAATAGAGATTGTTCTCCCTATCACAAAGCACAATTTCTTGAAATATACCTTAAAGAACAAATTAACCTCACAATTTCCACCAACTGCATTGGTTGGTTAATTAACATGGTATTGCAGCTCTGTGTTATTGAGCAGACAGAGTAACCACAAAAGCAGGCGCCCGTAAGTAACCAGAGCTTTGATTGGGGAGTGTCAAAAATATATTTTTATAAACTTGGCATTATTTTAACTTTAGTATATTAGGTGCAATGATTTGGGGAATTGGTGTCAAGCAGTGTATTTGTGAGCATTAAAACCAAATAATAAAAATAGAAGAACTTATTTCACTCAATAACTAGAAATATATAATTTTGTAAAATCTGTATTTCCTGCTTAATTGCTGCTACCAGTCCTGTTGGAGAAAGTGTGCTATATAAATAAAAAGTACTTCATTACTACCTGTGGTGTCCTAAAGATGATGCAAACATAGGAATGCTGTATGATGAATGTGGAATCCCTCACGGCTCCATGTCATTTACAGCTGGATAAGTTCCGCCATTTTATCAATATGATTATGTTTTTTTTCATATGTAATTAGATGCTGTAGGTAAAAGGCAGGATGCATATTCTTATTGTTTGAATTGATAAATGAAAACCTATTTGCTGAAAAGAGTACATTTAAAAATACCAGCAAAGTGTTTTGCTTTTCCTTTTTTTATTTTATTTAATATAGACTTTTTTTTCTGTCACAAAAACTGCATGTATAAATTTAAAAATAATAAAATAAATAAAAATATTACAAATTAAATTCTACATTTTTAAAACTGGAGATCCATATTATGCAGCACATAATATGTTGAGATGCGACATTTGACCAACATGGCCCTGTATCGCGTTGGATGACGCGATCCATGCTGTTTCTCACTACGATTTATCGAAATCACATGTGTATGTATGATATCTCACAAGTGTATGGGCTGCATAAGATTTTCATAGTAATCGGTGACCCTTTTTTCCACTTTCCCAGGTTATTGCAGTTGCGACCCTGGTCTGGTCTCGGTGCAAATGGACCCATGAAAATAACCAGGGTCCAACCCGGGAAATGTTGCATGTTGAACACGGGTGAGACCCGTGTTCAGGGACAGTGTAAATGGGTAACCCAGGCTATACGATCTGTGACGCGTTTACATCAGTGGTGGTGAGCGCATATCTCCTGAACCAACGCAGCCTCTTGCAGTCAGTCTGGGGTAGGGAGGAGGGCGCATGCAGCTTCTGGTGAAATGGATGCCTATGTGCTGTATCCATTCACCTCAAAGACGGAGGGCTTGTCGCAGGGGTCCCAGCTGGCGGATTTTTCAAAATGTGCAGTGTGAACGGTGCCAACCCAGGAATATCATGGGTCGGCGCTGCAGTTTAAATGCAGTAAATCCCAGATCTGACCCGGATAGCAACAGTGGGCCAGATGTATCAAACATCAAAACGTGATAAAGCAGAGCGTGATAAACAGCCAGCCAATCAACTCATACTTGCCCAGTTACAGGCTGGGTTTGAAAAATAAGAGGCAGGAGCTGATTGGCTGACTGTTTATTACTCTCAATTTTATCACTTTTTGAAGCTTGATATATCTGGCCCAGTGTACCAACTACTGGGTTAGATATGGGATTTCAGTGTAAAAGCAGTATAACTGTACAGGTAATAAAATATAAATAAATCAGTTATTACCCCTCTCATGTAGCAAAAATAATGATCCGTGGTCCATTTCTAAACAATCTAGTCATAAATAGGCCTCAAATCACCCCATGTGTATGCCCCTGAAGTCGGAGAGTATAATTAACAGCATATTTAAAGTTGAGTTATTCTTTTAGTGAATTCTCTGCAGTTAGTGGTTTGTGTAACAGTCTCATGCAGTAAAGACTGCTGCAGCTGGCAGGCTGTCCTTTTTTTGCTTTGAGGTGTAAACAATTCCACATGTTCTGTGTATTCGGTTTACTTGTATACAATGGTAACTTAGCATTTTCATAAGCCACTATTATATTTTCTAAGAGATTGCAGGTATCATGTTACATAATTTGCACTTGCCTCCTCTGCTATCCATGTTCCTGGCGCCAGTCATTCCAATGATCCATCTCGAGCAATGACACCACTCCAGTTGTGTTCAGCAAAAGCGCATCCACAGGTTCCCACTCATTTTGTTAAGACTGGGTCGGGCCACAATTTTTGGTAAAATATGCGCTATTTGCAGTCACTGGTGAGTTCGAAAGACTTCAACCTAGTTTGCAGATTAGCCTTGCAAGCTGCTGCACTGATAAAAGGTGCTGACCACCTTGTGTAATGTGGGTATTTAGGAGGAGTATCCCAAAAAGGGCCCATTCTGGTGTTAAAGGGACATAATTGACCAATTTTTCTACCAGGTACTTGCGAACCTGAAGCACGAAATAATAAATTATGGGACAACCTGAAAGGCAGTTATACAGGTCCACAGGCAGAGTTCCACATTTATAACCATTAGGTGTATATTAAACGATTTTTGTGAGCTGTGACAGCGAGCAATGCTGTCGCAGCACGCATGGTCAGTATTCAACTACCACCTGCATACACCGCTTCCCAGTCGCTAGGTTTTGCGGCAACAGGGAAGCAGGTTCCTTGCATTAGCCGTGAGCCTCGCTGTTTGGGGGGGGGGGAATCATTTGACGGCAAGGATTCCCCCGGAATGTAGAATAGGTTGATCGTCTGGCACGGGGGTTAAATAGCGAGGGTCACTTGCTTTTGACGATCCCCGCCGCTTACCCCTTAGACGGCCCTTAGAATTTATCAATTCTCCTTTCAGAAATTCCTATGTGTAGATAAGGAAGCCCTATATGTAATATGATTAAAAACATTTTAAACGTTTTATTAAGTGCTTTTGTGACCTGTAAATATATATTACATTTATAAAATTAAGTGCATACAACCATTTTCGATAGAGTGTTTTTTTTTTTTTTTGTTTTTTTTTTAACAGGTCTTTTAATATGTTTAATAATTAATACCTTATAGTGGTAAAGCTTTTGGCTTTGCCTTGAGCACCCACTCCTACATTCGTAGTATAAATGTTGAGATAATTTACTCCCTGCCAGACTATTAATTTAATATTTTCTCTTCCCACTTTTTTGTTGCATACTTAATTCAGGAGGTAGCATCTGCTGCCCTGTGGCTAGAACAAAAAAAACTTGTGTAATAATTAATGTCTGGGATATGGTATTATTTGCATTGCAGAAGGTCCCCCCAAGCATCCATTCTCTATCCTGATTTTTTCTGTATTGGAATGATAAAAGAAAATTTAGTTTCCTATACAAATGTCAAGCTGGCAGATCTTACATCTTATTTTATACAAACTAGCACACTATGGAGTGTTAACAAGTCACTTCTTTTACAAGTTGGTTATGTTGTATGTTGGTTATGTTGTATTGCAAGTATGCAGTAATAGAATAGTAACAATACTTTACATAATTTATTATTAACAGTTTGTTATATAGCGCACACATATTCCGCAGCGCTTTACAGAGTGTATCTGAACATTCACATTAGTCCCTGCCCCAGTGCAGCTTACAATCTATGTTCCCTACCACATGTACACGCACACAGATCTTCTAGGGTTAATTTTGTTGGCAGCCATATAACCTACCAGTATATTTTTGGATTGTGGGAGGAAACTGGTGTACCCGTAGGAAACCCACGCAAGTACGGGGAGAATATACAAACTCCACACAGTTAGGGCCATGGTGGTAATCGAACCCATGACTTGCTAACCATTACACCGTCCGTACTGCCCTACTCATTACTGGCTGTCTGTAAATTAGTGTGTTTTTGTTCTCTCTGTGAAAAGTATATTTCTCGCTGTACAGGCACAAACATTACTGGTGTGTTAATTGGCCTTTGCTTAGCCATTGTGTGTGTGTGTGTGTGTGTGTGTGTATACATGGAATAAAATCCATTTGAACTTTACTAAAAATGGTGAGTGCCCTTTTTCTCTACTATATGCCTTGATGTTCAGTCATCTGTAGGAGCCCCCCCCCCCCCCCCCATTAAATGGATGTTTACCTGAGTGCGGACTTTGTGTAAAATTATATATATGTATATATACTTATCTATATCATATAATCCTCACTAGTAGACATGTGTTTTACTTGCCTTAGCTGAAATGTTCATGGTAAATGTAATCATTTACGTTGATTTTGTGTATCTATTGCAATTTCAGTACAATACATACATTTATGTATTAAAAGATGTAAATGATCTATACCCTACATCAGGGGTAGATCTTGAGGACAGGTTTGGCCACCCCTGCTCTACATACTCTGATCTCTGCTGGAGACAATGTGGCCAAAGGGGAGCTTTTCTGCATGTTTGATGGCCCAACTATACTACAGGTTTAGTAGTTCTCCTAAAAAAAAAAAGCTACCTGGAGAGTAGTCTGTGGAAAGAAGATACGTTGCTGTTGATCTCTCCATGTATCATTGCACTTATTCTGCCCGGATATGTGCAATGGGAATACATACGGATGACTGGCAGTGGGGATGCCGGTGGTCCGAATGCAAAGAATTTCGACAGTTGTCCCGTAAGTATACTTAACTTTATCCTGCTAACCCCTAACCCACCCCCACCCCCTTCCTGCAGCCTAATGCTGTGTACAAACGGTGCGATTTTCGCTATCGATATATAATCAAAATCGCATAGCACATAGTGAAAATCATACCGTGCTATGCAGCTCCCGATTCTGATACGCAACCCAGCGGCATCGGAATGGAATGTAGAAAAATGCTGTGTAGAACAGCCTTATTTCTACTATTTCGGAATGAGGGCCATGCGGCTCAGTGACAGATCGGCCTGGTTGTACACCCCTTTATCCCAAAGTTTTCCTTTACAGGAAGGCTGCCCCCTGGCTATACATAGTCAATTCAACCAGCTTGCTCAATCACGTTGTTAATGATCTTTAGTCCATAGTGCAGTGCAGGCATTCCCAACCACGGTCCTCAAGGCACACCAACAGTACAGGTTTTAGTGAAATCCGGGCTTGAGCCCAGGTGACTTAATTAGTACCTGAGTGATTCTGATTAATCCATCTGTGCTGAAGCCTGGATATCACTAAAACCTGCACTGTTGGTGTGCCTTGAGGACCGTGGTTGGGAATGCCTAATGTAGTGGATAAGCACATTAAATTGGTGGCAAGTACCACCAAAATGTAAAGTGATGTTTATGGTCATGCAAAGCAACGTGCAACTTTCACTGAGATACTAACAATACCGTACAACTATAACACTTTAACATTCATTCTTTCTGAGATCCAGAATATTCTTTATTCTGCTCTGAATTTCTATCCAAATGTTATAACAGCTAGACTACAATAGACCCTGTTGGCGTAACTATGGTGTGGCAGCCCCAGCTCTGGCTTGGGGGAGCCATCAGTCTCGGGGCGTACTGAAAAATACCCACTGTCCTGTATGAATACACAGTTTGCTGTCACTCAGTAGTAGTGGGTGGCGGTGGCTGTGTACTGTAGCTGCGTACCTTAGGTGACAGCCCGCCACCCCTCCCCAGTCTCCTTACCTCCTCTGCGTCTAGAGGAGGTCCGTGTCATTACCCTCACACACTTCTGCTAGTATCCCCGGTCGGTCCTTGGAAGCTGAGGCTGGTGACGGAAGGCTACAGTATGTCAGCGGACGGGATGTCCTCCCTGTTACGCCGCATGGGCGCACGTCACTCCTGGGGACCTGCAGCACTACACATTACGGAGCACAGTGGCCCAGGTAACCAGTCTGCACCATTGCTATGTTTTACTAAAGGGTGGAGATAATCTTTTATTGTAATATAAAAATGTTAGAACACACATTTTTTTCCATTCTTCACAAATTGGTATTAAACATTGAAAAATAACTTTGCAGAGATTTTGATGTACAAAAATTCTTTTTCCACAATGAATGCAAATGCTAAATTTATTTATATATATATATATATATATATATATATATATATATATATATATATATATATATATATATATATATATATATATATATATATATATATATATATATAGGGGACAGACTCTCGTTTCGCGCCACTGGTTTTTATAGTAACTATGCTAGGGCTGCCGGACCCACACGGACCCCTGTTGGATGGGGACAAAAGGAATGTGAGTAGCAGTTGTGGGTTGGCGCCCTTTGGTGAGATCTTCAATGATTAGATCTATGAAGCCTTAAGTTGGAATTCCATACACATACAAGTAAAGTCCAAAATTCATATATAAATTTATTAAAATGTCTCTGGATCCACACTCCAATGGTGGTTCAATTAGATCATAGAAAGTTCAGTGGTACAGTTCATATCGGTACAGTAAACGATCCCAACGCGTTTCGTCCCAACACGGGACTTCATCAGGGGTTCGCTATAAACGTAAAACATGTACATATTCTTAATTTTGCAGCTTGCATAATCATTTTAAATATCATACAGTAAATAAAAAATAAAATAATGTACAAAGAAGGACTTTACTTAAAATCATTTTTACAGTATTGTAGGCTAAAGTTTATCAACATGTGACAATTATCATTTGACAAAAAGATGATGAATTTAGAAAAAAGCAGGTGGTAGGAAGAAAAGGTGAATGAAGAGAAGAACAAGAAAAAATGGTTTCCAAGAAGTATGGTGATGACTGGAAGGAAGATTAGAAGTATATTAATGGCTTTGACATACCAAAAAGCTCAGAGGCAAGTTCCACAGTATTTTCGCTATGGACGTCTCCGACTGGGTTTATGTATAATAAAACTTTAAGATTTGTAAAAAGGTACCTAAAAAAAGGGACAATTCCATTTTTAAGAGAATATTCTGATATATGGCATATACTAAGAGAAATAGGTTATAAGGGAGGAAAGGATTCCTACTGAATCAACAATTACCTCGAGGTAATTGTTGATTCAGTAGGAATCCTTTCCTCCCTTATAACCTATTTCTCTTAGTATATGCCATATATCAGAATATTCTCTTAAAAATGGAATTGTCCCTTTTTTTAGGTACCTTTTTACAAATCTTAAAGTTTTATTATACATAAACCCAGTCGGAGACGTCCATAGCGAAAATACTGTGGAACTTGCCTCTGAGCTTTTTGGTATGTCAAAGCCATTAATATACTTCTAATCTTCCTTCCAGTCATCACCATACTTCTTGGAAACCATTTTTTCTTGTTCTTCTCTTCATTCACCTTTTCTTCCTACCACCTGCTTTTTTCTAAATTCATCATCTTTTTGTCAAATGATAATTGTCACATGTTGATAAACTTTAGCCTACAATACTGTAAAAATGATTTTAAGTAAAGTCCTTCTTTGTACATTATTTTATTTTTTATTTACTGTATGATATTTAAAATGATTATGCAAGCTGCAAAATTAAGAATATGTACATGTTTTACGTTTATAGCGAACCCCTGATGAAGTCCCGCGTTGGGACGAAACGCGTTGGGATCGTTTACTGTACCGATATGAACTGTACCACTGAACTTTCTATGATCTAATTGAACCACCATTGGAGTGTGGATCCAGAGACATTTTAATAAATTTATATATGAATTTTGGACTTTACTTGTATGTGTATGGAATTCCAACTTAAGGCTTCATAGATCTAATCATTGAAGATCTCACCAAAGGGCGCCAACCCACAACTGCTACTCATATATATATATATATATATAATTTTTTTTTTTTTGCCACCTTTTTAAGAACCTCCATTAAAATCCTTCTCGCCACACTTACTGCATTCATTATGGTCCTGCTATCTCCGTTGCCTCAATTATTTCCCCAGTGTTTCATGTACTTCTCCCAGGAAACTTTTTGTAGACTCCCGGATTTTGGAGTTTGTAATTAAATCTTCTCTTTTTCGGGTGAGTCATTGTCAAGACTTGCTTTCTCAAACTTAAAATCGTTAGCGGGGCCACCATTAGGGGGGTGCTGAGAGTACAACTGTCCCAGGCCCCGCCACTCTGGGGAGGGCCCGGGCCATTCTGTTGCACCTTTTTCCCAGCCAATGGTCCCCCAATGCTCGCTTTCTGACAGCCACCTACATTTACAGTGGCAGGCCCCGGGTTGTCCTCTGTCACAGCCCGGGGCCCTGCCTATTTTGACAGTCCTGGCACCATCATTTCTGATGGCAGCCCTGGGGGTGTGTGAGGACTGCTTTTGCTATAGGCCTATACTTGTCCTGTTTTGAAGGGATAATAAATTGCTCTTTTCAAATGTTTGAGTCGCAGGTGATTTATCATTGCTCCAGGATACACTAGAACAACCTTCTTGCCAGTCTGTTCAAAGGCGTGGCATGAAGGTGGCGTCAAATCGCTCCAACATTCCGTTTGTCTTCCAGTTTGCTGTACACACTACAAGATAGGCAACAAACCGGTAGCGATATCACTTGGTTTGTTGTGCAGCACATCAAACCTGACGACATTGAATGCGACTGCGGGAGGGCACATATTGAACGTACACACTGAGCGATGTAGGCGATATCACTCCGATTGGACAACATATTGCTTAGTGCGTACCCAGCTTAAGTTTCATATACAGCTTTGCTTTAAGAATAATCACCTGAAATCTTACCTTTAAATCTTCAATTTATTAAGTTATCAATGAATTGGATATAACTGTCAACATTTAATAATTAAAATAATTAGCAGCTCTTCCAACACACACATGGGGTGGCTGCTCAGTGTCGTTTTTTTTAGTGGGGTGTCGCCAGTAGCCCTAATCCCCAATGCAGTTCTAAAGACAAGGAATGTAGTGACTGCTTGACAGGTGGAAAACCGTACATCACCAGAGACGTAGCCGATGTCGGGGCAGGCAGCAGGAGCAAGATCTTTCTATTCTGTTTTGTGCAGGTCGCCGTCAACTGGTGAAATAGTATCTGGCTCCATTGGCACATTATGATAGGATTCACCCCATTTAGGGCAAACAAATTGTAGGTCATCAAATATGCTCTGGTCCATGGCAGGAATTGGCTCTTTGTCGGCTTTACTGTAGGACACAGGAAGTGACTCGTTGTAAACTTCACTGTAGGACACAAGAGTTAGATCCCTGATGTATTTGAACTCTTGTACTACAGGAGATACTGCTTTTCCCGTCTCTATGCTTTCCCAGATAACAGAAGAGAAGTATGGGTGTTCTCGCACGTTACCATTTACCCCGAGCCGGAGGGTCTGGTCTTTGCATAGAAGTTGAGATAAGAAGTCCTTTGTTACGGAATCCCTAAGCCGGTAATATGATGGTTCTTGCTTACGGGCTCTCCTCTTTCTCTCTGCAGGTTTCCAACCAAAAGGGTGGTGTCCTAAGATGAGCAAATAGAGCATAACTCCAAATGCGAACCAGTCTATACCTGCACTGTACGGCTGGCGGTCTAACACTTCTGGAGCCATGTAGCCAGGTGTCCCAGCAATGTCAAAGGCATCGATTTCTCCGTATGCATTCATTAGGGACAGGCCAAAGTCTGTAATCTTCACATGGCCGTCTGTGGTCAGCAATACATTCTGCAGTTTTAGGTCTCGGTGTATGACTCCTCTGGCGTGCATGAACTGCAAGCCACAGACCAGTTCTGCTGCAATAAATTGTATTGTGGTTGGGCTCAACATTGTGCTCTCCATCATAAAACTGAACAGGTCCCCTCTGCTAGCCAGTTCCATTACGTAATATACGTAACTGTCTGTGTGGAAGGCTGCGTATCCGCTGGTCAGGAAAGGACTCTCATGTGCCAACCGTAATACTCCACACTCGGCCAAAATGTCCTTGTGGTTTAGTATCGCCACCCTATTTGAGACTTCAAGTAGCTCTCTCTTCTTTAAGATTTTAACAGCCACTCTTTCCTCGTGGACAACATCTGTCGCGAGCATCACTTTGCCAAAACCTCCCTCTCCAAGTAGTGAGTGAAAAGTAAAAGTTTCCACGGTTAAGGGGGCAGTGGCGCGCTCTTCTGTGGGTTGCTGAGCCTGTGGGATGTCTGGTTGTCTTCTGCTAATTGCAGTTAAGAATTGATTTTTTTTCTTCTTAAGAAAACCAGTAAACCTGTCCCAGCCTCTACCTGCCAAATGTTTGCTCCCTTCCCCTGGAGCTTCAGCAAGGGACAAGTTCTTCCTGTGTCTCACTTGCCAAAATCTGGGGCATCTTCTGCATGATTTTAGGAACCAATCTCTTTTCTTGGTTATAAATCTTCTAAAGGTGTCCCAGCCTGTGACCAAAGCATTTGTTCTTGCCTCTTTTGCTGTCCTGCTTTCTTTTCCTGCTTTGTCTCCTTCTCTTCTGCATTTTCTTTCCTTTATATCTCCACGCTTCCTCCATCACTTTTTTTCTAAGAATATGTCCCATGTTATGTCCGAAGACGAGAATAGGACTCTTAGACGAAACACACTATCAATATCACAAAATGTGACTGCAACCTAGAGTGTCTGACTAAGTTCTGAGGCTCAGTGACTACAGCAGCTGTGTGATGTCAGCCACAATTTTGATGTCACAAAAGTCTCATAGGGCACCTACATTATGGCTGCTGATGAAAAATGGACTGCTTGAATGTAATTGGTTGCTGTAGGCCAAACACTTGACCTTTTTTCTCTTGACTGGTATATTCCCTTCCCAATAAAACACAGATGAAAGCTTCATCATCTCATAACTGATGTGCAGCTGCAGCACAGTCCAAAATTCAATAGGGGAGCTATATCAACTGTCATTCCAAACACTGACAGACACTAAAGCCAGGGACTCACTGACAGTTGGTGTGCCACCCCTCTTGTCACTTTGGGCTGTGCTGTGGCTGCAACTGTTGCTGGCAAGGAAGTCATGTTGGTAGGTATGAGTTAGCCATCAGTCCCCTTTCGCAGTGTAAAGCGCTAGAGCATTCCACACTAGAGGATAATGTACAAGATATCACTCAGAAAGGGCCTTCTGAGTGATATCTTTTAAAATATTGTCTAATGCAGTGGTAGCCAACCCTAGCCCTCGAGAGCTACCAACAGTACACGTTTTCCAGACAACCTAGCTTCTGCACAGCTGCACTCATTAATCACTGACACATTTTAAAAGATCCACAGATGGAGCTAATTAGCTCACTTGTGATTTTGTGAGGAGATCTGCAAAACATGCACTGTTGGTAGCTCTCGAAGGACTAGGGTTGGCTACCCAAGGTCTAATGTGTACACTCAATGGGCCTAATTCAGACCTGATCACACAGCAAATTTTGCCCAAATGGCCAAAACCATGCTGCACTGCAGGCGAGGCAGATGTAACACGTCTGGACTGCATCCCTGCCTTTTACATTCCTTGTCGGCTCTAAATACCCTAAGGGGTAAGAACCTCTTCATGTTTATTTATATCTGATCTATTTTATCTGCTTTAATAAAACCTTTCATTTTAATCTTTTGGAAAACATTTTATCCATCCTGAAATTGGTCAAGTAGGGAGGTGCACAATCTAGTACACATCTGCCCCCCCCCCCCCCCCCCCCCAAGGCTTAATCTGGCACTGCTACCAAGGCTGCAGCCATTAGGGGGATGCTGAGGGTACAACTGTCCAGGGCCCCGCCACTCTGGGGAGGGCACACGCCATTCTATTGTACCCTCTCCCCAGCCGATTGGTCCCCCACGGCCCGCTTACTAACAGCCACCTACACTTAAGGTGCCCATGCACTAGTAAGATTTATCTTCAGATCTGGCTGGTTGTAACAAAAACTGTTTTCCAGCATTTCCAAGCAAATGGTCAACTGTCATTTGCTCTCATCCATAACCATGTTTTTGTTCCAACCAGCCAGATCTGAAGATAAATCTGCGTGTGTATGGCCACCTTTTAAGGTGGCCATACACACGCAGATTTATCTTCAGATCTGGCTGGTCCTCTGATGAGATGCTAAGCACACAGATCCATTGAAATTGGACCAGTGTATGGGGGGCTTAAGATGTATCTCTCCAATCCGTCTGGTGGAAACAAAGATCTGGTTATGTATGCTCCCAAATGCTGGAAATTTGGACAAAACTGACTGTTCGGACAATTTTTTTTATATCAATCGGATTAAATCAATTTGTATGAATGATTATTATATGTTTTCCAGTATTTGGGAGTAAATGGATGAGTGCCATATGCACCCATACATTACTAGATTTTTCTTCCCACCAGACAGATTGAACAAATATATCTGTTGGTGTGTGTCCAACTTAAAAGAAGGGGAAAAGAAGGGAGAGGGCCCTGCATGTGAGAACTTATCTTCTATAGGGGAGGTAGTACAGAATTTCTTGTTGTATCTGCGCACTGAGATTGATGTTATGACTAGCTGCGAAAACTTATGGATCTGACTGGGATCCAATCTTTTTTGAACTTATATCATTTTTGTGGGTTAGTGTCGCGCTCTGTCTTAATTATTAATCAATATGCAGTGTGTATATATGTGTATATATATATATGTGTGTGTGTGTGTGTATATATATATATATATATATATATATATATATATATATATATATATATATAGTGCATATGGCTGTATACAGTAGAAATTGGTAATAGACTCAGTATGTTTGCAGTTATAGTATACTTTAAACAAGGATTTGGTACTTGTTTCCTAGCACGGCGCCAGCGATAAAAATTGTATCCATCGGGACCCCCAAAAATCGCGTCCATCGCATGCAACCAAATCGCATGCGACGCGATTGACGCGATTTTTACATTGGAATCAATGTAAAATGGTCCCTGAGACCCGATTTTACATTGGCCCCAATGTTAAATGGCCCACAGACCTCAATTTTTATTGTTTCCCAACCCGCACGCACACTACTTCACAGGTATTACGCGCCCCCTCGCGGGGCTTGCTGCGCTCGCCACGCTTCGGGCTCGCTGCGCTCGCCACACTATATAATGTCAACTCCACTCTGGTGAGAGCACTTGTATAATAGTCTCTTAGGGTATACGTCTGCAGCTGAAGCAGGGACTTTTTTCAGTGGACCGGCGTTACGGCTGGCCTTGTAGCCGTAGGCACTGTTTCACTTACTTTTGCCGGGATCCCTCCTGCCTCACTGCTTGCTCACAGCCTCCTACTTACCCTGTCCGGGCGCTTGGTTCCGATTCCGTGCGGCTGCCTGTGATCGTCTCAGCTGCTGCCGTGCAGGTGTGGGTTTCCAACGAGTTTCAGCTTTACAGCCTCCTTGAAGAAGGCTGTAAAGCTGAAACGCGTTGGAGACACTTTGTGCACACACAGGATTCGGAAGGAGCATACCGCCGACACCTGCATGGCGGCAGCTGAGACAATCGCAAGCAGCCGCACGGAAGCGGAACCAAGCGCCCAGACAGGGTAAGTAGGAGGCTGCGAGCGAGCAGTGAGGCAGGAGGGATCCCAGCAAAAGTAAGTGCAATGGTGCCTATGATGTACTGTGTCAGTTTACATCGGTGCGAGTGGGATATTCTCATGGCAACCTCAAACCACTAATTGCATTTGTAATGACATTCCTAACTCATGCTGTTTCTGAGGCAGTGGCGTAACTATGGTGTGGCAGCCCCAGCTGTGGCTTGGGGGAGCCATCAGTCTCGGAGCGTACTGAAAAATTCCCGCTGTCCTGTATGAATACACAGTTTCCTGTCAATCAGTAGTAGTGGGTGGCGGTGGCTGTGTACTGTAGCTGCATACCTTAGGTGACATCCCACCACCCCTCCCCAGTCTCCTCACCTCCTCTGTGTCTGGAGGAGGTCCGTGTCATTACCCGCACACACTTCCGCTAGTATCCCCGGTCGATCCTTGGAAGCTGAGGCTGGTGACGGAAGGCTACAGTATGTCAGCGGACGGGATGTCCACCCTGTTACGCCGCATGGGCGCACGTCACTCCTGGGGAGCTGCAGCACTACACATTACAGCGCACAGTGGCCCAGGTAACCAGTCTGCACCATTGCTATGTTTTACTTAAAGGGTGATGGACTTGGGGGGGGCACCACAAATTTTTTGGCCAGGGGGAGCTAAATTTTATAGTTACGCCACTGCCCTGTATGTACATTAATAATATCTGAGGGAAATACATTTCATATATGACCAGATAAATACAGAATATATGTTGTCTCTAATATGGTTTAAACAATAAGCAATAAATTCTGCAGGCTGGGTACCAGTAAAAGTATGTACATGTTGCTGGAAGATAACCAAAACATTTTATAAAGCAGTGATCCTTGTGACCTGGATCTGCCATTGACTGCATAGCATAGAATGGAATGGTGAGTTCTGCATGTTCAGGCATTACTTTGGAAGGCTTGGTTGTATGTCTTTAGGACACTGTCACAGGGGTTAGCTTATTTGTAGTGAAGCAATACTCTAGATAGAGGCATTTTATGTCCTTATTTGTTAATTCCAGGGTATTCCGTTGACAATCATTCCACATAGTTTTAGAGATCGGACATCTAAATACTCTCTCCCAACATTTGTCCTGTAGAATAATAGATTCTATATGACCTTTCTGCTTCAGGGAAGTATCATTTCAGAAATACACTTTTATGTGTATTTTGCCATTGCAAAAACATAGTATGATTGGTATATTCAGTACCAATAGAAAACGCTTTGACATTTTGTACTATTCTGTTTCTGCTTTTTCCTCCTCAAATGAAATATATAATTAAAAGTAAAACTAATTATTTCAGTTTGAATACGCCAAAAAAATGTTTAAAAGAATAAAATAAAAATAAAATATATATTAATGTGCTTCAAGCACATGAATAAAAATAGCATGCACCTTCACAGAAAAAAAATCAGATTTTTTGACACCAAAAAAACCCACAAAAACCCTTTATTTTAAAAGATCACTTTCCAGTTCACCTTAAAAAGATGTCAAATGCAAAATGGTGAATCATGGCAAAAATCAGGGAGAAAGCAATTTGCCATCCTAGCATTGAATACACTCTCGGCGAATCCCAGTGAAAACCCCATTGAAATACACCAGCGAATTGCAGTGAGCATGAAACGGAGAACTGTCCGGCATTCACTGTTCGCTTTCGGCGAACAGGGAACATTGAATAGGGTGAATCATATTTTCAGTGAAAAAAATTACTAAAGCAGCCCGATTCGACGAAAAAACGGTGAATCGGGAGAATTGAATACTCGCCAATGTGTGCTTGTGGTCCATGATTTTTTATTTTTAAGTGTAGCTACCAGAATTACCCATTTGTATTTATGACTGCTCTTTTAGTTTTTATTTTCCACATAGCTTTCTTTTCAAATATGGGTGTAAAGCTTTGAAGGAAATAAAAAAAAAAAAATACACCTGCTACTAGAAAATGTTACATTTATTGTTCCCGTTGTATCACAAGTCACAAACCATTACAATTTGTATAGAACACAAAGTTAAAAGTAAATAGGACTTTATATAATAAAAAACCAAGTTCTTGTTTTTTTTTTGAATATTAACTTTTATTCAAGTTTTTGTGCATTCATATAGTTAAAACAGAGTACTACTATTTGGTTGATATACCTTGTAATAGTATTTTTAATAATGTAGAGAAGTCTGTCACTGTGGATATGTCATGAGCAGTGTTTTAAAGTGGCAATCAGTTAAAAGGCAAAATAGGTTTTGCCTTTTTAAATGCTTGCAACTTTAAAACATCAGACAGGCTCATCGCAGATGGTTGCAAGTCACAAGCTATAACAGTTTGGGTGTGGATAATTAGGTCAACCACTATTGGTTGGCAGTAAAAAGGTTGACACATGAAAGTTTGACAAGTACTAGGTCGACATGGACAAAAGGTCAACACAAGCATAACATGGAAATTGTCGACACGTTTAAGTCTTTTGTGTCTGTCCACATGGACCTCAAATTAGTGTATTTCGTACCCTTGCATGGCTCTCTTTGCTCGCCATGTTACAGGCATGGTGTCTCACTTCAATCACTTTGCCATTCCCAGTTGTAGTCCACGTAGTTCGTTAAGTTACCTGAATGAAAAAAGTATAGAAAAACTCATGTCAACCTTTTCTTGTATCAACCACTGCCATTGCGACCTATTGCATGTCAACCTTTTTCAGTGTCGACCTAGTGCATGTGGACGTTTTTGACTGTTGACGAATCATCCAGATACCTACAATTTCCCCCTTGGTCTTATACAAATCATGCCTTGCGTAAGAACCATTTCCACCGTAGTCCTTTTTTTTAAATGCAGATCAAACAATAAATAGACACAAACGTAACAAAGCGTAAAGAAGCAGGCGTCTCTTGCTCAGAAAGCTGAGGGAGAAATTCCACATTCTTTTTCAGCCAGACTCCATCTTGAATTGGTTTATGGATAGGACACATTTTTGGAAATGTTGGGTATGCTAGTCAGGTGTTTTCAACCTCTGCATAAAAGTTTGTTTCCCATCTTTAAAACTCTTGTGAAGTCCAAGCTTCATACAGTGAAGTTACTGAACATCTGAAAAGTTCTTTGTCCTTCAAGTGAATGTAGATCTTTTACAGTGAACTAGAAATACCTAATAACAAAGCTCTTCTGCTTGAGGGAAGGGGAGGGATACTGCTGTTTCAGAGACCGATTTGAGAGAAATCCATATGCAGGGCTATGATCAAACATGAAGAAATTTATGATTATCTGGACTGTGCAATCTTGCAAAAAAGGCAGAGTGGGAAGAAGTTTATGTTTTAATGCAGCCTTGGTACACAGCGGCACATCGAGCTAGCTTCAGCAGTTACATTAGAAGTTATACACGCCTACGGAAGTGGCTTCCCCAAAGACGCATTCTTTCTTCTTCTCAAAGTTGATGCCATTTGGCAGTTGTCTTACAGGAGCGCTGGAAGCCTCAGTATGATCTGCCAATCACTCATTAAGTAGAATTGCCCTTATTGCCCCCTTTTCTAGCCTTGTGCTTTCTAAGCCTTGCTCCAATATGCTTTCTTTTTTGTGCTATAAATATGTGACTGAACTTTTTCCTATTTCATGGGGGAGATTTGATTATTTTGCTTTTTAAATTGTTATCTGGTGAGCTAAAAGCATTCAGCAGCTCTCAAAATATTGTAGCCATGTTGTCTCCCATGATCCCCCTTCGAATAATTACAGAGCATCTTGGGTTATATAGCTCAGAAACACCACCTCGGGTCAGATGTGTCCATTCCTGACTTCGATGTGATATCTATGTTCCCTAATTATTTTCTGAATACATTTGTCCTGTATTATTTTGGGATTGTAATACATTTTTATGTTTTCTATATTCAAACTATAAATTCCATTAATTCATATTTAAGATAAACCTTAATACCATTAAATACAGTTATTGAATCTGTTATTTGTGGTCGTACTTGCATGCTGCTATAATGTTCCTGTTCTCTTACAAATGTTTAGCAACGCCTTACACCATCTTAGCAGGAGAACTCACTTATGGTTTTGACTGAATTTGTATTTCCTTTCTGCATAATGATTTTCAAGATACGAGATCCCATATGTGAATTTGGATGCTGTACGTCTTGCATTAAGATAATGACATCCATTGACTCTCCTCTCTTTCTACCCTACAGGCTTTAGAAAAACATCCCAATTCACCCATGACTGCAAAACAGATTTTGGAAGTCATCCAGAAAGAAGGGTTAAAAGAAACCAGGTGTGTACAGTGCGTTGTGTACAGCATCTCTGGCTCCTGTTTTAGTCTTGGATTGTGACCATATCAAAGCAGGTTGTGCATATCTTCTGTGACACCACAGTGAGCACAGTATTATTATAACGGGAAGTTGGGTGGCTGCCATGGACATCAGGTCATTGTGCTGTTCAAAACGATGTGCAGCACATTAGGAAAATGTTTTTACAAGTGCACATGTGGCTTGTTCTTGTCTGCTCATGTTACATGTTCTCCTAGGAAATTAGCATACTGCTTTATTAATGGTAGCTGGTTGAGGAGCATGACTAAACAACAACATATATAACCATGAGGGATCTAAGCTGTACAGAATTCTCCAAGTGGCTCTATGATGCTTTTCGATTAAACACCAGCATGCAGCTGTGAGCCTCCGCTTTGATCACATATTCTACTTAATGGTGAATTGATGCAGAAAAACTCATACACACAACATGTTTTGGTACTTGTTTCCTAGGACGGCCACAATCGCGGGCATCGTGTACCTTTAAGTTAAGGTACACGATGCCCGCGATGGACCCGATTTCCTTTGAAATCAGGTCCATTTTGCCGGCAAAGGGAAAATCGCAGGCATCGCGTCGGTCGCGACCATTAACATTGGCCCTGACGCGATGCCCGCGATTTTGCCATAGGCTTCAATGTTAAAATATTTTTTAACATTGAAATCGGGAGCATCGCGTCGGTCTTGTGCCATTATAATGGCACAAGATGAGATGGACTTGATTAAGTCCATCTCACATAGTAAAAAATGTGAAATGGGCCAATATGACCCATTTCACATTATATATGTCCCCGTCGTCACCCCACAATTGATGTGAACCCAAAGCGTGGCGAGCGGCGGCGGCGCGCGTCCTCCGACCTTTTCATTCCCCTACTA
The DNA here is from genome assembly GCF_055691185.1 of Crinia signifera. NCBI lineage: Eukaryota > Metazoa > Chordata > Amphibia > Anura > Myobatrachidae > Crinia > Crinia signifera. The sequence continues at coordinate 72,015,929 of NC_139221.1, read as the reverse complement.
TCCACGTCGGCGTGGAGTTGAGAATATAAAGTGTGGCGAGTGCACCGAGCCCGAAGCGTGGCGAGCGCACGCGTATACCTGTGAAGTTATACGCGTCCCCTCGCGGGGCTCGCTACGCTCGCCTTGCTTCGGGCTCGCTGCGCTCGCCACACTTTATATTCTCAACTCCAAGCCGACGTGGATAGTAGGGGAATGAAAAGGTCGGTGGACGCGCACCGCCGCCCCTCGCGGGCTCGCTGCGCTTGCCATGCTTCGGGTTGGCGTCAATCACGGGGTGGGGTTTACGGTGTAAAATTGGGGGTCTAGAGAATATTTAACATTGAATCCGATGTAAAATCGGGTCCCAGGGACCCTATTCACATTTGATTCAATAAAAAAATTGGGTCGGTCGCATCGCATACGATCAAATCGCATGCGATGCCACCAACGTGATTTTTCCGACACGACCACCCCGATGGAAATCGGTGTGGCCGTGCTAGGAAACAAGTACGTGTTTTCTAGGGGAAATAATGTACACAATTGGTACAACTGTGTGCATATGTGTATGGATATGTGTTTTAGACATACACACAGTGTGCACTCCATATAAAGATTGGGATGTGATTTTGCCAAGTATGTATGGATAACAATGATGGGGAAAATCACTGGGCTGAAAATCGCTCAGTGCATAAGCAGCTCAAACAAGTAAACTGAGCTGCTCTAAGCTCAGTCGCCCAGTATGTGTGGGCCTATAATGTTAGTGCTGGCTATGGGCAATCACCGGAGAGAAAAAATAAGCAGTGGTAGAGAGAGAATATATAAAATGAAGATAAAAGAATTGCCAATTTTGTAAAAGCAGAAAATAATATTGATACAATATAGAACAGTACCCTTCAAATTTTGTTTGTCTACCCTCACAATCACCTCTTAGAGGAACTATTCAATTCTACCCCTTCCACACTACATCCTCGGCCCGGGTCGAGTTGCGGCGTGAAAACACCAAAACTAATGTCCCAAGATGAGCAACCCGGCATTTCAACCCACATCAAATTCTAGGTTTCTATAAGGGAACATGATAGAAACTTTCAAATATATCAAGGGTTTTAACAAGGTACAGGTGGGAGACATTCCTAACACACAGGAAGAGGAGCAACAGAACACGAGGACATGCATTGAAACTAGAGGGAGGAAGATTTCAGGGGAAATTTTAGGAAACAATTACTTCACAGAAAGGGTAGTAGATAAGTGGAATAGCCTCCCATCAGAGGTGATAGAGGCAAATACAGTAGTACAATTTAAACATGCTTGGGATAAGCATATTGATATCCTTACAAAGAAATAAGGATCAAATATGGTTTGAGGTAACATGTTTAAAAGGGGGGCAGACTAGATGGGCCAAGTGGTTCTTATCTGCCGTCAAATTCTAGGTCTAAGAAATGTTAAACCCAGGTCACCCTCTGTATATGGAGGACCCGAGTTTAGTGTGAAAGCACCGGACCCTGGATCGTGATCTGAAAACGGTATTAGAATTACATTGCATAAATATGCAAAGCCGCAAACTGCAAGATTCATTTAGAAATGAGTTTGTTGGAGGAATGTTTGAAAAATTTTAAAAATCCTGTACCTCAAAATAGCAACTGCGATAGTGGCAGTGACCATATAGAGCAGTGTTTCTTTAAACCCTGTCCATATGGAGCCCTAAAGCTGGCCATACACCTTTTTAAGATTATCTGTCCAACTATCCAGATAGTTTGCATTCATATAAATTGGGTAAATCAAATATATTTAACCCTTTTGAGTGTCAACATCTCTGAGAAATATGCAAAATATCAGCTAAAAATGCCAGTGTCGCTCACATTTATCATATACTGTAGATTCAAATAAAAAAATGTTGTGTAAAAAAAGATATTTTTTATATATATATATATATATATAATGGCGTGCGCCTTGTCTGCTGTCATCACAAGGTGTAATTTTCATACGATATATGCACTGATGGCTGTTCACATGTCTTGATAATGGCTCATGTCCAGAGCCGAAACGTTGACCAATCATTGTGGCAGCGTACATGAATAAAATGAATTATTGAAATGTCTACAAGTCTGGAGAGTGGCCTCATTCCTGTACCCACGTATATATATATATACTAGGTGATTCATCGCGCCCTACGGGCGCTCTTCACACCGTCGTAAGGGGCTGCGCCCCCTTAATTTGTGAACGTTTGTATATGAGAAATATGGTTAGAATTGTATGAAAGATGCCCTGTATTGCAACTTAGGTGTCCGCGAATCGCGGGAGGGGGGGTCGCGGGGGGTGCCACGAATTGCAGGAGGGGGGGGGGGGGGTTGTGGGGGGTGGATGCTGCGAATCGCGGGAGAGGAGGGATTGCAGAGAATCGCGGGAGGGGGGTCGCGGGGTGGGTTGCCGCAAATAGCGGGAGGGGGGTTACGGGGGCGGGGGTTGCGGCGAATCATGGTAGGGGGGGTCTCAGGGGGTGTGCCGTGAATCACGGGAGGGGGGGTCACGGGGTGGGGTGCCGAGAATCGCAGGGGGGTGTGTGTGTGCCGTGAATCGCAGGAGTGGGGGTTGCGGGGGGGGGGTGTGACGCGAATCGCCACAAGAAAAAATCAACACAGAAAGGTCAACACATGTAAATGTTGACATAAGTGTGGCACTTTATTGGTGTCCATGTCGACACATGAGAATGAATATGAAAATATTCAAAAAATGAAAAAAAAAAACTTCGGTACTCTTTACCTAGAACGGCGCCCATCGCGGTGATCGCGACATCGCGGGCAGTACATAAACGGCCGCGACGCGATGCCCGCGATCACCGCGATTTTCCCATAGGGAACAATGTTAAAAAGCCTAATTGACCGCGATTTTGCATTCAATGCCTCAATGCCCGCGATTTTCCCATAGGAATCAATGTTAAATGGGCTACAGAGCCCAAATAGGCACAATTAACCCTTAAATGTCCCCCCAATTTTTGTACGCCACCCCACGATCCACGCCAACCCGAAGCGTGGCGAGCGCAGCGAGCCCGCGAGGGGCGGCGGTACGCGTCCTCCGACCTTTTCATGCCCTACTATCCACGTCGGCGTGGAGTTGAGAATAGAATAGTGTGGCGAGCGCAGCGAGCCACCGAGCCCGAAGCGTGGCGAGCGCAGCGAGCCCCGCGAGGGGACGCGGATACCTTCACAGTTATCCGCGTCCCCTCGCGGACTTCACAGGTGTCCGTGGCGACGCGGACACCTGTGAAGCCCGCGAAGGGACGCGTTTACCTGTGAAGGTATCCGCGTCCCCTCGCGGGGCTCGCTGCGCTCGCCACGCTTCGGGCTCGGTGGCTCGCTGCGCTCGCCACACTATTCTATTCTCAACTCCACGCCGACGTGGATAGTAGGGCATGAAAAGGTCGGAGGACGCGTACCGCCGCCCCTCGCGGGCTCGCTGCGCTCGCCACGCTTCGGGTTGGCGTGGATCGTGGGGTGGCGTACAAAAATTGGGGGGACATTTAAGGGTTAATTGGGGCTATTTGGGCTCTGTAGCCCATTTAACATTGATTCCTATGGGAAAATCGCGGGCATTGAGGCATTTTAAAGTAAAATCGCGGTCAATCAGGCTTTTTAACATTGTTCCCTATGGGAAAATCGCGGTCATCGCGGGTACCCGATTTTGATGTACCCGCGATATGCCCGCGATGACCGCGATTTTTTACCCCCGACGCCCGCGATTCTGATCGCGGGCGCCGTTCTAGGTAAAGAGTACCAAAACTTCAAAAACTCATGTCAACCTTTTTCATTGTCGACCATAGCCATGTCAGTGTTTTCCATGTGCAATTTAATTCTGGAGCTGCCGCGAATCACGGGGGGTGCCGCGAATTGCGGGAGGGGGGGGGTCGCGGGGTTGGGTGCCGCGAATCGCGGGAGGGCGGGGTTCACTGGGGTACCGGTGGGGGGTTGCCGCGAATTGCGGGAGGTGGGGGGTTGCAGGGGGGGGGTGACGCGAATCGCCACAAGAAAAAATCAACACAGAAAGGTCAACCTTTTTCATTGTCGACCATAGCCGTGCCAGTGTTTTGCATGTGCCATTTAATCCTGGGGCTGCCGCGAATCGCGGGGGGTGCCGCAATTTGCGGGAGGGGGGGGTTGCGGGGGGTGGGTGCCGCGAATCGCGGGAGAGCGGGGTTCATGGGGGTTCCGGCGGGGGGTTGCTGCGAATTGCGGGAGGGGGGGGGTCGCCGGAGGGGGGGTTGCGGGGGGTGTGACGCGAATCGCCACAAGAAAAAAATCAACACAGAAAGGTCAACACATGTAAATGTTGACATAAGTGTGGCACTTCATTGGTGTCCATGTCGACACATGAGAATGAATATGAAAATATTCAAAAAATGACAAAGAAACTTCAAAAACTCATGTCAACCTTTTTCATTGTCGACCATAGCCATGTCAGTGTTTTCCATGTGCAATTTAATTCTGGAGCTGCCGCGAATCACGGGGGGGTGCCGCGAATTGCGGGAGGGGGGGTCGCGGGGGTGGGTGCCGCGAATCGCGGGAGGGCGGGGTTCACAGGGGTTCCGGTGGGGGGTTGCCGCGAATTGCGGGAGGTGGGGGGTCACGGGGGGTGCCGCGAATCGCGGGAGGGGGGGTTGTGGGGGGGTGTGACGCGAATCGCCACAAGAAAAAATCAACACAGAAAGGTCAACACATGTAAATGTTGACATAAGTGTGCCACTTCATTGGTGTCCATGTCGACACATGACAATGAATATGAAAAAATTTAAAAAATTTAAAATAAATCTTCAAAAACTCATGTCAACCTTTTTCATTGTCGACCATAGCCATGTCAGTGTTTTGCATGTGCCATTTAATCCTGGGGCTGCCGCGAATCGCGGGAGGGGGGTCGCAGGGGGGGTGCCACCAATCGTGCAAGGGGGGGTCGCGGGGGGTTCTTTTTGCCGCGAATCGCGGGAGGGAGGTCGCGGGGGTGTGTTTTTTCCGCGAATCCGGGGGGGGGGTCACGGGGGAGGGTTTGCCGCGATTCGCGGGAGGGGGGGGTCGCGGGGTGGTAGTTATGCCGCGAATTGCGGGAGGGGTCGTGGGGGGGTTCTTTTTACAGCGAATCGCGGGAGGGGGAGTCGCGGGGGTGTTTTTGCTGCGAATCGCGGTAGGGGGGGTCGCGGGTGTTTTTGCAGCGAATCGCGGGAGGGGGGGGGCACGCGGGGGGGAGGTTTTGCCGCAAATCGCGGGAGGGGGGCGCTCACCTGGTGGCTGTGGAGTAGCAGTGCTGGGCAACATGGGAAGGCAGTGGGTGTCTGGCACTGTCTGTAGGCTCACTGGGTTGGTTCTCTGTCACATACCTCCCAACATGACCCTCTCCAAGAGGGACACAATGCTCTGTTTCTAGACTTCCCCTTAATATATGATTGCCATCACCTGTTTTAAACAGGTTAATTTATCAGAAAGGTGTTCAGCACAGATGAAGGCAATCACACATTAAGAGGAAAGTCCAGGAACAGAGCGTTATAGACACAGACACCCACTTTGAGTGACAGATGTAGCCAAATATATAGGAGATATATATATATATATATATATATATATATATATATATATATATATATATATAGCATGTAAGAATCCCAGGAACCAGGAGACAACACGGCACTGCGGTAAAAAGTAGTTTTCTTTATTGCATCATCAGGCTGATGATGCAATAAAGAAAACTACTTTTTACCGCAGTGCCGTGTTGTCTCCTGGTTCCTGGGATTCTTACATGCTGTTTATATTTACAAAGGCACGTGGACTATTTGCTACATTGTGGTGAGTGCCAAACTGACACAAATATATATATATATATATATATATTGCGTGGCAATTTTCACACCAATTTTGAGAAATGAACTTGGCATTCAAAGGGTTAACCAATTTTCAATGAATGACCTGTCAATTTTTGCGAGCAAATGCTCCATTTATCTCTTGATACCATACAAAAATGGATTTTATAACACTTTTATATAATCACATGTTAAAAGCAATCATATTCACATTAGTAAAACATAATAATAAAAGGAAAAGTTTCCAAATGATGGGTAAATGTAATACTGCACCTCAAAAGCTTTTAATGCTTAGAAATACCATATGTGTTATAAACTGTTTATATAGTGCCCCTATAATGTCCACAAGTGGTTCTAGAAAAGTTCCTACATTATATGCATATTCCCACCATTAGGGAATGGCTTAATCCAGCAGATATTTGTCATCATGAAATATGGTGAGTTCCACTGGTGTAGTTTTTCTGGTCTCCAGTTCACCATTAAATGCTAAAAGGTGTCAAATGCCTGATTTTTTTAATTTCATTAATAATGGTGCAAATCTGATAGCCAACAAGAGTTTTTTTTAGCAAATACATTTTCATTTTTTTTTTTTTTTTTTAGGTACAGAAAAGCGTTTCTCATTTTCCAGTATTTGTGCACAAGTTTGTAAAAAGTTTGAGAGAACACACTTACTCTCATCTAAAGGTTCAAAAACACCTTTCCCTTCATTACAACGCCTCTACATACATGACTCACATCATATAACCTATGATTTAGAGTAATTCACCTGGGAATTGACATGTCTGTTATTGTTCACATTATGCTAATTAGACCCTCCAAGTGCACAGTGTAATGACATTTTTACTGTAAAGTAAGGAGATATATGATGGTGCAGTATGGTTAATAGCTTTATATGGGAGTAGAAGTGTTTTATATTGAATACTGTAAGATACAGGCAACCAATGGAGGGACTGGCAGAGCGGATCAGCAGACGATGAGTGTCTTGCAAGGAAGATCAGCCTAGCAGCAGCATTTAAAATGGATTGCAGTGGTGAGAGTCTGTTCTTGGGAAGATCAGTTAGGAGACTATTGCAATAATCAATGCGGGATATAATGAGTGCATGGATAAGAGATTTAGTAGTGTCTTGTGTGAGATACGGTCGTATTTTTCATATGGTTTTTTATATGCATGTAACATGATTTGGAGACAGATCGAATGTGTGGAAGAAAGAACGAGGATGACCCCTAAGCAACGAGCTTGTGGGGTAGGGAAGATTGTTAAGCTGTCAACAGCGATGGAGATATCAGGATGGTAACTGTTCTTAGTTGGCGGGAATAATTCCGTTTTGGAAATATTTGAGTTGAGTTTGAGTTGGTGAGAAGACATCCAAGATGAGATGGCAGAGAGACATTCAGAGACTCGGCCCAAAACCACCGGTGACAACTCTGGGGTTGATGGATTTGAGTATCATCCGCATACAAGTGATACTTAAATCTGAAAGAGCTGATTAGTTTGCCAAGAGAGGAAGTATAGATTTGAGAAAAGCAGAGGACCTAAGACTGAGCCTTGCAGAACTCTGATTGACAGAGGTAGGGAAGAGGAAGTACAGTCAGAGAAGCAAACACTGAAAGAGCGATCAGATAGGCAAGATGTGAACCAGGAAAGGGCTGTATCATTAAGACCTAGGGAGGGTAGTGTTTGTAGGAGAAGAGTGTGATCCACAGTGTCAAATGCAGCAGAAAGATCTAGAAGAATGAGTAGTGAGTAATGGCCTTCAGACTTAGCAGTGACCAGATCATTCACCACTTTAGTCAGTGCTGTCTCAGTGGAGTGTTGGGAGCGAAAGCCTGACTGAAGCGGGTCTAAAAGGGTGTGAGAGTTAAGAAAATTTGTAAGGCGAAAGTAGACAAGTCTCTCCAGTAGCTTGGAGAGGCATGGGAGCTGAGAGAGAGTAAGGGTCAGAATTGTGTTTTTTCAGAATGGTAGTAATCACTGCATGTTTGAGCAGAGAAGGAAAAGTACCAATAGTAAGAAAGAGATTGCAGATTTTAGTTAAGGTTGGAATAAGCACAGGAGATAGATTTTTAATGACTTGTGCAGGTAATGGATCAAGAGGAGAGGTAGTAGAGTACGAGGATAAGAAGAGTGTGGATACTTCCTTTTCATTTGTGGGCTCAAATGAAGAGAAAGTGCCAGAGGGTTCAGGTGGGGAAGAAAGAGGGTTAGAGGTTGTGGAAGAGCATACCATTTCATCTCGGATGTTATCTATCTTGTCCTTAAAGTAGGAGGCAAGTTCTTGTGCACTGATTGTAGCTGGTGGGGGAGGAGATGGAGGGTACAGAAGAGATTTAAATGTGTTTAAAAAATCGCTTAGGGTTGGTGGCATGAGAAGAGATGAGAGATTGGTAGTATGTTTGTTTGGCAGTGTCTAAAGCATTGCAGTAGGAGTGGTAGCTAGTCTTATATGTGAGGAAATCGGTCATATTACAAGATTTGCGCCATTGGCGTTCTACTTTGTGACTGATTTCGACAAAATCAATATAAGCAGCTAATTTTCCTTCTCTGGACAAATTGGGCTCTGCCTTGCTCCACGTGCTTGTCTACAGGGATTTTATTTTAAAGACGTGTTCAGTCAGTTTACTTGTATAGTTACAAATAGTAGATTTAGCAGTGTAGATCCTAAGGGAATAATATACATGTTACAGAACTTAGGGCCTTATTTTGGTTCACTCTTTCTGACAAAATACTTCTTAGATGGAAAAAACCATGTGCACTACAGGTGGGGCAGATGTAACATGTGCAGAGATAATTAGATTTGGGTGAGTAATTTTGTTTCTGTGCAGGGAAAATACTGACTGCTTTATTTTTACACTTCAATATAGATCTCACTTTGAAGTAAAACCCCACCCAAATCTAATTCTCTCTGCACATTTTGCATATGCTCCCCTGCAGTGCACATGGTTTTGTCCATCTAAGAAGGATTTTGTCAGAAAGAGTGAACCAAAATAAGGCCCTTAGTACTGTATCGGCGCTGGTTAAAAAAAAAAAAAGTTGCTGAAAACACCTACTGTGCGGGAAACCTTTCACTATATCTATAAATGTTTCATAATGTTTATGATGCACTAAGGGTTTGATTTTGAGTTTGCAATGCGTACACCATTTTAATTAAGCATTTATGCAAACATGAATTATAACAGTCAGGAACTCCCAGTCAGTGATGAATTTGAAATAGAAAACTCATATGGCACTTGTAAGATTTCTGCTCAAAACAAAACACATACCTGGCGCACAAAGTCTACAATTCTGTGTACATAACCTGTTCAATAAAGAGATCTAAAAATGCTCTAGAACCCTATAGTGAGAAAATCACAGAACCAAAAAAAAACCAATGAATTTTGAAACTTTCCATATTGGGCCTATCAGAGTGGTCAGTACATGACCGCAAACACTGGTCAAAAATGTGTGGTCAGGAGACCTAATTTTTCAAACATGCAACGGATATTTAGCAATATGTCATGTGATGCGAGATGGCTGTTGCAAATCAGCCACAGGTCTCCTTCTACTCCGCTAGCGCTGGGCAACTCTTTAGCATCTTTCTTCACGAAAAATTTGTCCTATTCAGAATATGATGCGACAAAGATGCACCACAGCTCTTATTTATGTGATACAGTATTTGACACTTGTATATCTTTGTGTAATGAAGTCTATCTATATATATATATATATATATATATATATATATATATATAAACAATGGAACTTGGTGAAGCAGAAAGCCATAACTGCTGCATCGTAGCACTTTGTATACAGTTCAGAGACTCCGCCGCACATAGATATAAAAGTGTCATCATATTAATCAGCGCAGTCTTTTTGGTGCATAAAAAGAAGCTGGGCACTAGTTGCACGGGAACTGCTGCACTAAGAGTGGTTCAAGCAATAATGTATGAGGACATCTCTTTAATATTTTTGGGGCAATTCGTTTTTTTTTCTCCCTGGGTTTTCTAAATACAGAGTTTCTACCCATTTTACAGCATACACAAAGTACAAAGAAAACAAATGTGTATTTTCTATTTGTCATATAGCCTGTTACACCTACTGTACATTTCCAAAAGTTTCATTCACATCCAGCTTTGCTGTGCTCCACTAGCTCCAAGTAATTGATATGTACAGTACTGTACTTTTATTACCTTTAATGGACAATAGAAGATCTTATCTAATGCATTGTAAAGCGCAACTTACTCTGCTGTGCTATATAAGAAACTGTAAATAAATGTAGAAGGTTGACAGGCCAGCTATCATTTTTTTTTTTTCCTTGACTGTAGTGTGATAAATTTAATAATGCCCACTCCCTGTTTGAATTTCTGGTACTGCAGCCTATATAGACACTTCATTGGTTTTGGAAACCTTAGTAAATAAGTAAATATATAGTTTGCATCTAGGCCACAAACATTACTGAGGACAAGCATATTAATATACCTTTGCTTTTTGGCATTGATGTATGTGATGTACTTTACCTCAAGTCACTTCATTCGATAGCATTATCCACACTTCATAATATACCCCAGAAATATATTTTTTTCTTTTTACGCAGTTTGGGCATAAATTACTGTAGTTTGCTTTTGTAGAAATGTGCGAGATATAGTACTAATGTCTCTTATCTAACTGTGATTTATCTCTCTTTTTCTTTAATGCATCCATTGGATTGTTTGTATTCCACCTTTCCAGAAAGTAAGTCCCACATATAATTTTGTCTTGTATTATTTGTGTACTTTTGATACATGTGTAGAAATACAAACAGTAGAAAAAGAAAATTTAGTAGGTAAGGTTAAAAAAAAAACAAAAAAAAAAACATTTGGCTTTATCCAGTCTGGATGTATCTTTTAACTGAGACATTTTGCATAACCTCAGGTGTTTTGACACGTCGGCATGTAAAATATCTGAATTATGATCTTCCACTTTTGTTTTTGATTCATTAAGGTGTTGCTCACGGCTATTGGAGCCTAGACAAAATTCATGATATATATAGAATATGATTGATTGCTTTGTGTGACACCTTTTTTCTTTTTAAAAGTTTTAATTAATCTGCTTTTTTAGAGGGTATTTAATCATCACCGACATCGCGAGTTTGGGTTGCCATATAAAGTGCAAATGTGCAAGACTGCTCATTGGTGCTAATTAAATACATGTTGTTTTCTGTACATTGTATTTTATATACTTGAAAACTGTTGTAACACAATTTGTTTGCCATATTAAATATATCTGCAATAATGTCATCCTCACTTCATTGGTCTATCACAGTGCTTTTGAAACTGTGGGTCCTGACCCAAAAGTGGTCCCAACCTTCTAAACATAGGTTTCGCGACTCCATGTTGCTGACCATCAGGCTGATGATTTTTCTAATCTCAATGATGCAAGAAGTCTGAAAAGTCGATTGAATTGTCTGTTATTTTAGACTCCTCGCATCATTGTGTGCCTCCACAATGCTGCCATGCTGTATGTGCTGTCAGGCATCCATTAGTTTTTGTATTTTGAGATAGGCCAGGGATTAATATCCAAAATTTTGGATGCACAGGAACCTAGTCACCTACAATATGTCTCACAATATGGGTTCAGATGGAGGACAAAGATGGGCAAGACCACCAAATGTGAGTGGCCATCCCTGGATCTTTGGAATGTTAAGAAGACCAGGGAACATTGGGGCAGATGTATGAAAGGTCGTTATGGGGGAGAAGGGGTATCAGCGCACGTTATGTGCACTGATACCGCTTCTCCCCCATGTATGATCGAGCCGGGATGCGGTAATGGACAGGGGCGCTATGCGCCCCTGTCCATATCGGCGCTGCTATCAAAATGATAGCAGGCCGAATGTATGAACGGTCAGCATCGCTGACCGTTCCGCACGAAGCCAGGTTTAGCTTCGCCAGCATCAGGCTGGCGAAGCCCTATCTAAACAGCAGGGACCGCGCTGTCCCTGCTGTCAGCTGTGGGCTGCGCTGGGGATCTCGCGTGAACAGCGAGATCCCGCGCATGCCCAGTGCAGCCGGCCGGGGGACAGGAGATAGCGCATCATACTGATGCGCTATCTCCAGAAAGGGACATCGCCGGAGGGGGGAGTTAACGCTCCCCCGCTTCGGCAGACAAGATGTTAATACATCTTGTCGATGTCCCTTCCTGCTTCGCCTCGCTATTGAGGCGAAGCAGGAAGTATCATAGCGGCGCGATAAGCGCTGCTATGATACATCTGCCCCATTTTTCTTAAAGCACTTGGAAATCGATTCCCTCTAGTAGAATCCTTTTTAGAATGTGTCTCAACAACAGAAAAACTTTGCGAGGGGGCATGTAGAAATTGAAAGGCTTGGAGCCCCTGTTTGTCATTGAGCAAAATGTTAATATTTGCATTCCAATACCTTGTAAATTTAGGAAGCATTGTCAAAAGGCCTTTAATGTTATTTTATACAGTATGGAAATGGCGTGAGGAATGCAAGTTTTGTGGTTACAGTAAGCTTCAAAGGGAGAAGAATACTTAGTAAACCTGTTTATCTTCTAAACATATTAGACTTATTTAATATAATGCCATATTCAGATTAAGAGAGGTTCAGCTCTTCTTGTAGATCTCTGAAGACCCGATAGTTATATGGATTGTGTGCCCTCGAAACCTTTAATTTTAAAGGCGTTGACTCCTGGCAGGAACCCAGGGCTCCACATAGGGGAGGTTCAGGGAGACAGGACTGAAGAAACAGTAGTTCTTAATTTCTGTCAAATTTGAATCAAAGGGCATATGGTGGGAGGATCGTCTACTGGTATATCTGGTAACCAAGGCAACACTTGTAGAGGGATATAGTTGGTAACTTGCTCTACTTTTGAACCCATTGTCCTATTTATTTCTTAACGTATATCTATGAAATTTGCAACATTAGTTACATTTATAAGTTTGCACAAAGGAGCTGATTCAGTTAGTTAATACACAGGTCCAGGAACTTATTTCGGATCCTATTTGTTTTCACCCAAAATGTGGTCATTTTTTCAGGGGGGGGGAACATTGTGGAAAAATTGTGATAAAACCTAATAGTGTTCGGTATAGAGAAAAGTTTACAGCAGCAAGTTTAATAGTAGTGGAAAGGTAATTCTGGAAACAACAAAACAAATTAGCGATCGATAAGCAGCCCTTCAGAAGCGTGATAACACCTGTATCTGCAGATGTACCGGATCCCATGTGTTAATGGGCGATTGCAGCATATTTTTCATCATTGCAAGAACTATTATTAAGAACAAAACCATACATGTATTGCATGTAATATTGGTGTTACTTTGAATTTTGAGGTGAAACCCGCTACATAAAGAAAATAACACTTCCTAAATGAACCTCAAGTATAAGGCCCAAGAATGTTAATGGTAGACTTAGGAGGGTATTTAATCCCCATCGGGGGAAATAGCGGCGGGTGCCTATTCAATGCTGTCTTTCTCGTCACTGACTTTAAAAGCTATTCTGCCCGATTTGCCAAGAACGGCGGTGGATTGACAAGATCACGGCCGTATCTCGACAATCCATGGCCATGCCCCCTTTTTGCCGATAAGCAGAAGAGCGGACTGAGAATAGGCCAGGGTCACGACTGTCGGGACGGAATACCCCCCTTTAGTCGGTTAAAGCTCAGCAACATAAGTGGAAGCAATGGAATGCTGGCTGCCACTTCTGTGCAAGTTGCTGAAGTGAGCAGTTCCAATACGCTTGTAGCTATGTTCAACTGTGCTGGGAAACCGATTACTTTTTTTTTTATGTTGCATTGTTATTTACAGTACCTTTTCATTTTCACAATTGCCACAGTTACAATCTTTGTGCCCCGCCCCCTCCTCCATGTTGAACAAGACTGAATATAAATATATATCTACAACCTGCACTTATGTCACTTTAAAGTATGACCTGATGAAAAGACCTCAGTGGTCATGAAACGTTGTCACAAAGGTTTGTAATTATGCTGTAAAAACTCATCACAGTACATTTATCTTTAAAAAATCCGTTGGAGTACCGCCTATCAATCTCATACCCGGCCGTTTGGGGAGTGTGTGGGAGTCACACATATATATGTGTCAATTGGGAATGCTGTGATTTTACAAGAGTGCAATTACTGTATTGCACTTTATGTCCATATTTTGTTACTGTCCTCCAGGAAACAACCTTCAAATACACTCCACGTGTGTCTGGTGGCAGCTATTCGTTCAACTGTGTGATTGTTGTAGTGTGTCAAATTAATATCTATAAAGTATAAGAAAAAGTGTCTGAGGTGTAAAATCCTGGTAGTGAATGGAGGACTAAAGTGATGTGTAACGCAGTGTTAACGATAATTTGCACATACCACAGACTTTTTAAACCATCAGAGTTGTCTCTGAATCCTATTGAACTTATCCAATATTTTGGATCATGGTCTGGTCCACTCCTGTCTCAATGGTTACCCAGGCGGTTGTCCTAAACCATGTGGGTTGGACAGCACGGATGGTGTAATGGTTAGCATTGGCCCTAACAGTATGGAGTTTCTATACTTTCCCCGTGCTTGCGTGGGTTTCCTCTGGGTACTCCAGTTTCTTCCAACATTCCAAAAATATACTGGTGGGTTAACTGGCTCCCATCAAAATTAACCCTAGAATGTCTGTGTGTGCGTGTACCCATAATAATAATGTCCCCCTAAGCTGGCCGCTGGGAATATAGATAGTAAGCTCCACTTATGTGAATGTTCAAATATTCTCTGTAAAGCGCTGCGGAATATGTGTGCGCTATATAAAGAACTATTAATGAATAAATGTGGGTACAATGTGCATTAATTTTATTTATACATACACCACACGTAATAAATAGCAATACTTTTCTTTTACAATCAGCAGAAATGAGTTTGAAGAAAAGTACAGGTGCAGTGCCAATGATCTCTCAACGTGTTTCGTCATTAATGTCCCCACCAGGTGGGGCTGGACTTGATCGGGAGGGTACATAACGATGTTCAGTGTTGATATTTATACAGTAGCTAGGAAACTAATTACCATTACCATACATGGCATTTTCTTTGATCTTGCCAGTGCCACCGTTTTGGAATGCATCACGCATGCACAAGATTTCATTAAACCTCTCTGTAGACCGTTTGATCACTATAGCATGATTCAGTGCTATCCGCCTAGTTAGCAGTTTATTTATATACATTTTAAATAAGCGGTTGTGGCTACACCAAAAGTTAGGGAGGAGGTCAAATTCACTTTTAGAAATGTCCCTTTGACAGTATACTGTGGTGGCCTTTTTTTAGTATCTCTTATTTCCAGCTTGCACCATTTTTCTAAAGGTGCCCATACATGGTGCGATGAACTCCGTGCTTATAGTACTAGATTGCATAGCATCTAGCACAAAAGCATACAATGTGCTACAGCACCGTACTTTTTGTACTAGATACGATGCAATCTAGTACTAAAAGCACGGGCTGCACAGACTTTTTTTATGCTGTGCGATGGGATGCCTACATCAGCATGCATCTCACATCACCATTGTACCGTGTATAGGCACCTTAAGCCGATAGTTTGAACACCACCATGTAGAGGCAGCCATTTTGTAGCTGTCTCTATAGGAGCATTATATCCTGGTATATCATATTATAGTTTATGTATTTCTACAAAGGACAAATACTGTCCAGATAAAATCATTATGGAGATATGTCTTGCCACACCTATCTGCAGATCATAATTCACAAGATGTATATCTATCTGTATATCTATATAGATCAATAGATATAATGTATAAGGTACTGGGAAATTTAAATCGGTGATTAGAGATCTTATAGTGGCATGATCTCACAAAAAGGACAAGATTTTCAAAAGTCTCAGTCAAACCATGTAAACCAGGGATGGGGAACCTTCGGCCCTCCAGCTGTTGTTGAACTACACATCCCAGCATGCCCTGCAACAGGTTTAGTATGGCCAAATAGCAAAACTGTATAGTTCAACAGCTGTAGGGCCGAAGGTTCCCCATCACTGATGTAAACCAATGGTGTTGGGAGTATAATTCCAAAACATGTTTCTCTATGACACTATTTAATCATGATCACCACCAGGAGGACCTAGTTGATAAATAGCCTTGAAACCTAAATGAGATGGATCCGAGTTGTGATTCTCTCCCGGAATCTGTTAGCATATATTGAAACATGATTGTTGTAATTTGTGTTTAAGGTACAGTTTCTTCAGATTTGACAAAACTGTGAATAAGGGGTATTTGTATTCCACTTATTCATATGTCCACTTCTATAATAAATATAACGGTTTGTCCACCGTTTTCACATAGTTACGGCTATTAACTATTGTCCTTTCTGCACAAAACGAGATACAGTTAAATTATAGTTTAGAACCTCATGTATTCATCAAATTCTTCTGTTGTGAGGTGTGCACAAAGTTGATTAGCTAGTGGAGGTATGTCCTCTTTCCCTTCTCTGCAGGCTAAATGGAACCTGCCTCCTTCTGAGACTTTGAAATGCAGGTTGAGTATCCCTTATCCGAAATGCTAGGTACCACAAGCATTTTGGATAAGGGATTTTTGCTGATTTCAGATTTTTTTTTTTCAATACTTATCTGGTCCCCTGACGGTGCACCAATGGTCTCCAGACATCCATGTTGTCCCCTAGTGTCCACGACGTCCGTCACCGGCAAGCCCACATAATTCATCCTTGGGACCAGGGATGCCGCTGAAGACTATTCTGATGACCGCCGTGGACACTAGGGGATGGGGTAAGTATGAAAACAGGTGCAGGGGGGGGGAAGTAAACAAAAAAAAAAAATTCTGAAAATCATCAGTTTTCAGAATTTTGGGGGTTTTGGATATACAGATAAGGGAGAGTTAACCTGTACCTACAATAGAAGCATTTTTTGCGTAATAGAGACTTTCGCTTGGCTGCTGATAGACCTTTTACCACTTTAAGAACCTGTTTCTACCCCTTACACTTTAGCAGTTTACCCCTTACACTTTAGCAGTTTACCATTCTTACCTATACATTGGTGGTCTACACCCACACAAACCACACCACCATTAAGGAATGGGTAAAATCACAGGTAATATTTAAGGGGCTAAAAAACTTATAGTAGGAACATGTTATAAGCCACCCAACATAAATACGTACGAGGAAAAAGACCTCTTGCTACAGGTGGGAAAAGCGGCCAGCCTAGGGGACATTATTATCGTTAACTCATAACTACCCAGAAATAATTGGAGAGATAGGTCAAGTAGTACCGCTAAGGGAAATGTTTTATTGGATGCCCTAAATGATCACTGTTTGTATTAATTTATTGTAAGTCCAACCAGAAATAATAATAATCTGGATCTCTTGATAAGCAATAATGGGGACATTCTTACTAACATAACCATAAGGGAGACATTGGGGAACAGGGATCACAATATGATCACATTTGATTTAAATTTTAACAAAGATAATTATGTCCTGCATTTTAGATCTTACAACTATTCCGCCTTTTCCTTCCTATTCTGCCCCCCACACACACACCTTTTCGTGTAATGTTTTTGTGTACTTTTTTTTCTATTTTTTAATTTTTCTTAGTGTTTGTTTGACCTATACTAGGCATTTTGTGGGAGCTCTTAATATTTTTAGGGAATATCTAAAGTCTATGCTCAGACTGTATTTGATACAATTTCTGTGTTCTTATGTTATTGTTGCACTACACTTTCTGAACATTTTGTTCCCTTTTTCTTCCCATTTTGTTTTCTTTCAAAATACATATATATTGAAAACAAATTATTAGTGTCCCATCCCATATGATATTGATATTTGGTCCAATTCAGACCTGCACACTAGGCTGCGAGTGTTCGGAGCCCAGCAAGCAGGTAGCCACCCCCCGTATTCCTCCCGCCCCTGTTTTTCCCCTGCTTGCAGCGCTGAGGGAGCCAGGACTCGACACTGCGAAGGCAGCGGGGAGAAGGGAGCTTCTGATGAAGTCAGTGGCCTTTCCTCCCAACGGCCGGGGAACGCCTGAAGTTTCTGGGGAACACCAGAAACGGCCGCCCGCTGTCAAACAGCAGGCATCCTGAAAGCACAGGTGTTTGGAAGGCATTGCGGAACTTGAGCATGCGCTGTCATCCGATTATTGGACGGGCTGCAAATTTGCAGCCCATCCAAACAAACATGAATTGGGCCCATTGTTTACATATCTGTAATATGAAATTATGTAATTCTTAAAGCTATGGTACCCATAGACAAATTTCTGCTCCCTTGAATTAATAAACACAAAAAAGTGAGACAGTCTCAAGGCGCAATCTAGGAGTCCTTGCAGCCTCAATGTTGATAGGAGATCACTGGAAAATCTCCTTTGTGACCCTTACGAGAGAAGAACAATATTGCTGGTGCTCGACTCCGTAGTATGATTTTGACATGAAATGGTGGTCGATATTGAAAGTGATGTTCATAAAAAATAAATTAAAAAAATTGTCAGATTTTTCAAAATTTCATAATAGGTGTAGGTGGGGGGAGAACATTTGTGCTTACCAAACTCACATATATGCAAGTGAGATCCCATGTATAAAGGTTTATTTTAAAGGTCCACCTTCTGTGTCAAAGATCAGGGTAATACCAGAAAGAAGCATACCGTACTTACGGCAGAAAAAGTTATTGGACTTCTATAGCGGTTTCTAAATGGTTGGTTTTTATGCAAGCAGATAAGCCTCTTAGAATACATTTACAACAGGATCCCACAGTAGATTTTGTTGATTTGACGAAGTAAAATCTTAATAGGTACTCAACATAAGAATACCCTGAAGATGACATTTCTGAGGCAGAAGTGAGAGCTAACGATTGTAAAACTCTTAACTTAGAAATTGGAAAAAATCAGATATCCTATTCCCCCATCTCCATACTCTCTTCAGTACCATACTAATAGGAAGGCCCTGGTCCAGACAGTAGTATGTACTATACCCTAGTATTGTGTACGCACAATTACTGTGAAGGTGCCCATACACGTTACAATTATTGTATACATCTTGGTTTTGCGATAAGATCAGATGAGATGAGATCTAGTACAAAAAGTATGTGCAGCACATACTTTTTGTACTAGATTTCATCGCAAATCCGATATGCAATGAGATGCGATATTGTATACAATATTGTATACAATAATTGTAACGTGTATGGGCACCTTGAGTGATTGTGATCATACTACAGATAATAAAAGATAACACTAATGATATATGCGCAATATCATTAACGACTTGTGCTCCAGTGGGTTATTAACAATGTCCTCTGGAGTCTTGCATTTACAGACTAGGGAGGACATCTTTAAAGAGGCCCATGCTGCAGAATGTAGCATTACCCCCACTCCCCCTGCCTTCTCTGTTTGCATCGGCGCGTATGTGTGCGCTTGCCAATGCCGGCACCTGTGACTGGTCCCGTTGGGCTTAACATCGCTGGGGAAACACATTGTGTAGTATGTACCCAGCTAAAGGGTTAGTGCTCAATCTGCTTTCCTAGTTGTGATGTGTATAAAAAGATCCTGTACAAAAGACAATTTTTCACACATTAGTATCAGGTTTTGTTTTCTTCTTGTCAAACGTGGGGACACAAGGAGAACTATATTAATTGTATTCATTTCCTCATTGTTGGGAAATATGTCCTATTATCTCTAGATGCAGAGGAAGCATTCACCAGGATCCCATGACAATTTAGCTCAAAACCATGGACGCTTCCTCACAAGTGACCAAGTCAATGTCTTTCCCACTTTATACACAACAGGGCTGTGCTATTTCCACACCTAGCTTTGACCCTTCTGATCTAAATGTTTGAAGATACCATTTACCGTTACAGCCTCTCCGTATATTCAGGTTGTAAGGACTGTCTATGTTTTTGAATTACATCTTGCATACTCTGCAACAGCGGAGAACCTTTATCAAAATCAGAAGCTACGCTTTCACATATTTTGAACCGTCAAACGCACGTATTACATCCCAATTCAAATTGCTTAGCAAAACCACCTAGCCCTCATCTCATGTATATGCCGCTTAAATTTCAATATTGTAAAGCAATGGTCAGTGAGGGTATAAGGAGTGTAAGGTGTCAAGTAGAGGTTTATTTATTCCAGAAGCATTGCAATATATTCTGATAACTTAATCTGCTCTACACATCTGATGCACCAGCAAAGATAGAAGCAGCAAGGCTTATGGGTTTATAATATCCCAAGGGAGTGAGATTGTGAAAACAAAACACTGATATGAAAGTAGAACAGCTTAATTGTAGCTGTTTAAACAACTAAATTGTAAAAGTTAATCCTGTTTTGAAGGATAATCCTAAAATGTATTCAGTCTCTAGTGCTGCTGCGACCCTGTTTTTCCTTTCGAGAGTATATGTGGAAAATGTAGTTCGTATCAAACAAATCTAAAGTGCTTTTGGCCTTTATGGAATCTGGTAAAAAAAAATCTGGTATGCTTCTTGGATACATAATGCCTGAAAGGATGTTTCTTCTCTTAGAAGAGGCCATGTTATTTGTCTTTGCAGGTTCATCAATTAAGATCGTACATGCATAGGGTTTTAATTTGCAGTTTTATCATGTCTCTAAAAAAAAAAAAATCCTCTACATAAAACCAATTAGTGTTATTCATTTCTTAATGTAGGTTGACATGCCTCCTTATGTGCAAAGCTTATTGTCATAGTGGAAGATGTTGTATGATTATATGCGTTTTCTGTGATATTCTGTTTCATTGGTTTGATGAACTGGTAATAAAGCAAACTCTAGCTGATGGTAATTGTTTGCATAATGTTCCATTTGTCTTTATTGCACCACATTTATTGCGATTTGACCATTGGCATTTGCATTTCATTCATGGGGCTGTATTCTATCTGTTCAAATCTAAAACTCGCTCTTATTACAATATCTAAACTAGGCCCTTCCACCAGCTAAAGTATAATTAGTGTACATCCCCCACATAAAATCCTGCACGGAGCCAAATACTTTAACATGCAGCAGCAACTTAATTTTCACTCTTAAGACAGGATCCCACCTCCCCCAGTCCAGAAATGTAACTACTTGTAACTTAAATCTCTTTTTCCGGGGCCTTTTCTTGCTATTCCTTTGTTGCCTTTCATCCTACGGCATACAGCTGCCATTGAACTTGCCTTTTTTTTTTCCCTTCTGATTATTCATGTGCATCAGTCACATTGTCTGCAGCATTTTCAAAAACCACAGCTTTCCTGTGTTCTACTCAATGATTTTGCTTAAATATTTGGACAATGCTTTTTCGAAAGCATACAGTTCTTCTGGCTTCTTTTCTTGTTTCTTTTGTTTTAGCATGGAAAAACATAATTATATTGCACAGATTTTCCCCCTGAAGCCTATGGAGCAGATGCATTTGATTAGGATTGTCGAACCCTTTATTGTAATGTAGATGCTTTCAGGCTCGAAAGAATTTCTTTAAAGGGGAGCATGAACAGAAAAAGGAAGCGAAAAAAGCAAGGGGTAGAGAAGACATTGTAAGATATAGCTGAGTTCACATGTTTTACACTCCTTTTCATGCATGTTATCTTGCGTTGTAGTGGTACTTCTCCGTTGGCTTGCCTAAATGCAATGCTTCATACTAACACTCGTGTGGGCGATGGGACCTTCTTCAAAATCCCTGGGAAATCGGGACTCTATGCTCTTAAAGTAAGTAAAAATGTTCTGCCAGTGACTCATATTTTGTAATTATGCATTTCTAATTAGGTTTTATATACGGTTTTAACATTAAATGCATAGAATATTTGTGTTTATCAGATAAATGTATCACTGGTTATACCAGGACATAGTTGGTGATCTCAGCCTTGAACAAATTGTCTTGATACTGTAACTGTTTCTATTAATGATTTTTAGGTGGCTTAGTTTAGTTTTTATTAAACTTTGTTTCTACTGTACTTTAAACTGAACTGAGTGTGATTTTACAGTTCATATTTTACATGCTATTTACTACTAGGACCTAAAGTGCATTAGGCAAGCAAAAAGAAAATGTATACCCCTTATGCAGACATTTGCTGGTAGCTTTTTCTCTACAACAGGCATGGGTAAACTGTGGCCCTCCAGCTGTTTTGAAACTACACATCCCAGCATGCCTTTCCATAGTTTTAGCATTCTCTAATAGCAAAAATGTTGCAAGACATGATGGGACTTGTAGTTTCACAACAGCTGGAGGGCCATAGTTTGGACATGCCTGCTCTGAGAGAACACTCATTTTGGTGGTTGTGGTTTATAGTAGTTGATCTGACTAGAACAGTGTACTGGGTCATAGTGCCTTGTTAATACTTTGAGGCGTATTCTCTATTTGTCTGCCTTTTACATTAACTGTCTCTATTCCACGTGCCTTCAGAAAGAAGAATCTATTTGCCCAGCCGATGGAACGCTGGAAATAGGCTGCGAGTCAGAGTTGGATGGGACTGAAATGGCAGAGGCAAGCAGCAATGGAGAGGAAAATGAAGGTAGGGGCTTGATATTAAAAAAAAAAAAAAAAAAAAAAAAAACAATAATTAGATCAAAATTGATCCAGCTTGTTTTTAGATGCTCAAACATTCTGCTCCCATTGAAGCCGTATGTGATGGCAGGTATGCCAGATAACTGGAACTTTTCCAATTGGCCACACAGGACCTTTGCTACTAACCTTTGTACACTGATCTGGTCATTCAGTTCTGATGTGAATCAGAAGGATGGCACGGCACCTATGTGACCTACTTTACTTTCATCATATTCACAGATATGCTTCGAAAAACATACTATTTGCTCTATTCTGTAAAGGTTGTCTAGAAAAAGAGGGGTCGATGTATGAAGCAGTGATAAGGGAGAAGTGATCCAGAGAAGTGGCCTGTGGCAACCAATCAGCTGCTCTATATAATTTTATGTTATAAAAATTATAGATGCTAGTTCAGTGCTGATTGGTTGACATGGGCCTCTTCTCCATCTGGCTCACTTCTCCTTTATCACTGCTTCATACATCTACCCCACAGTCTGTTGGTTTATTTTCCACACCAAAGCAGCAAGTGGTAACATTTGTGAAGTGATTGACTAAAGCGAATGGAAGGGTTTTATTCACACTAGATGTTTGGGATAGTGAAAGTGCATGATACTTAAATACAGATGTGTCCTCATACACATCATACTCCTACTCACCAGGTCCCACGTGACTGTTCGCGTTTGGCATCTTTATTCCTTCTTCTTTTCTGTCTGTAATGCATTTTAATTGCAATGTATTTAGGAAGCATGTGTAGACTGTGTGCTGATTAATTATTGATACATTAAGGCCCATACACACTAGGTGATTTTTTTTTTTTTTTTTTACTCTGAAATTCGATCAAAACGGCTGTTTTGAGCAATTTTCACCTGAAAGTCACCTAGTGTGTATGCCCGCCCCAGCGACAGCCCACTGGCAATGATGCGCACTCCCGCATCATCGCCAGCGAGGTGGGGCGTCGACTGGCTTTACCAGCACATATAGCGATGATGGCTGGTTTTTCAACAATAATCGCTAGGTGTGTACGCAGCGCGGGCTGGAAGATTTTTTGGTACTTGTGAGTTATCCGGGCGTCCGATTTTTAAATCGGGTCGGATCGGGACATCGCATCGCATCGCATGCGACCATCGGATGCGATGCGATGCGATGCGATGACCCGATTTTTCCATAGGAATCAATGTTAAAATGGACTGAGTCCATTTTAACATGGAATTCAATGGGAAAAAGGGTCCTTTTCATACCCCTACTATCCAAGTGGGCATGGAGTTGGATATAAACCTGTGGCGAGCGTAGCGAGCCACCGAGCCCGAAGCGTGGCGAGCGGACACGGAATACCGTCCCCTCGCGGGGCTCGCCACGCTTCGGGCTCGGTGGCTCGCTACGCTCGCCACAGGTTTATATCCAACTCCATGCCCACTTGGATAGTAGGGGTATGAAAAGGACCCCTTTTTCCATAGGAATCATTTTAACATTGATTCCTATGGAAAAATCGGGTCATCGCATCCGATGGTCGCATGCGATGCGATGCGATGCGATGCGATATCGCATCGCATCGTATCTGATTGTATGCCTTAACTTAAGGCATACAATCAAAAAATCGGACGCCCGGATAACTCACAAGTACCGATTTTTTTTCTTTCAGCCCATCTGACCGCTCCGCTCGCTCCCCCGTCCACTCCAGATCATACTCACCGCCACTGAAGGACCGCCCCACTTGTCCGCACCACTCTGCCTGGCTCCATATATATTACTGGCACCACTACCCACCAATGATGATGTATATATTACTGGCACTACTACCCACCAATGTATATATTAGCCAGTAATAATATATACATTGCTGGCATAGGCCAGCAATGTATATATTACTGGCACCATTACCCACCAATGATTGTTCATTAGCCAGTAATATATACATTGCTGGCACAGGCCAGACTGTATATAATGTATATTTTGTTATGGCGGTAACGTATACATTGCTGGCACAGGTGAACGGATTTCTCCCTATGTTCAATGCTGCAAATGAAATCGTAGTCGTGCACATAGGCGGTATTTTGCCTGATAGGGGCTGCGTGGGGTGCAGTTTACCTGATTGCTGGGCTCCGAATATACACAGCCCAGCAATCAGTTCTGAATCAGGCCCCAAGAACAGAAATGCACTGAATAAAATGACCGCTGTTCCCACCCTTAAAAAATTCAAACCCCGACAATTATGTAAATAGCCTTATAAGGAAAGATGGTACTTATGTATTATCTGGGCTCCCATGTTAAATGCACCCCATTTTTTCATACCCCTACTATCCAATTACGCATGGAGTTGATTTTATATAGTGTGGCGAGCGCAGCGAGCCACCGTGCCCGAAGCGTGGCGAGCGCAGCGAGCCCCGCGAGGGTACGCGGTGTCATAAGAAAAACGGGAGCCCAGATATTACATAAGTACCGGAAAGATTTTCAGCAAAGTCTTTTACCTCCTGAAAATCTCTGGCTCTTTTGGAAAAATAGCTCAGTGTGTAAGCACTACTTTGGTTTCTCTAAATATAAATCTTGCGACCACAACATTTTCCTACCAGTGTTAAGTAATTTGCAGCCAACTCACAGTTAAATGAATTTGCCCCCAAAAATGTATTCCCCCCCCCCCCCCCGACTTCTGATGCCACTTCCAGGTGTGTGTACTGGGAATTTGTCAGGTCTAGCAAGCAGGAAACTTCCTCCTGTCCATGATGCTGGAGCAGGGTTGTGAACGCATGTAGAGATCCCAGATTAATGCATGTTCCCATATATATTATATCTCTTATATATTTAGCCAGATCTGTCACTCAGTAACTGTGTATATAACGCTGGGCGGAGTCACTGTATGACTCTGTCCAGCGTTATACACACACTGATCTGGCCTAATATATATGTGTGTATGCCCAGCGTTCTACACAGAGTGAACAGGCAGAGTGAAACCCCCCCCACACACACACACACACACCCCCCTAAGGATTGAGGACTCCCCAGTCAAGGGTTAACAGCCGACTCAGCTGAGCAACGTGGGGTGCATGGCATCCGACCCCCCCAGAGATCAAGGAGCCCAGTAGCAGAGTGAGGGGAGACACGATCGGCAGCAGCCGGCTCAAGGACACAGGTACTGCCATGCTCCCTAACTCCAGCCAGCCTCAGCGCACGATTGCCAGCCCCCAGAGACATTGTACGGTACCTGCCCAACAGTGCCCCAGACATTCCCTGACAGGACATCCAGCCAGATAGTGAGACATAGCCAGGAGCGCATGACAGCCTCCCACTACAAACGTCCCTACTGTTCTGATTATACAACACAGCGCCCTCTATTGCTGAAACTGCCACATTGTTCTTAAAGCTCTACTCCCTCTATTGGTAGGAACTGTCATTACATTGTCATCCAATGCACCCTCTATTGGTGACTCTGATATGACATGCATGATCTACAGCGCCCCCTGTTTGTGGATTACAAACAATTGTGCACAGTTCAGGCTACTGTCCGCCCACACCCCCAATCGCCCGCAGTGGGAGGAGCCGCTCAGACACGCTACTCTCTGTCCACATCCTCATAGGCTATACAGTCGAGGAGGCAAGAAACTGGGACCACACAGACAGCAGCACTGCCCCCTGCCCACATTGACTGCGTCTGGGGAGAACAGCAATAAGAGGCGCAGGTCGGTGCCCACCTTGGGACACCATTGCTGTTCAAAAATGGAACCTAATGCAGTTACAAACAAAAAACACCTATTCATACCCCAAACACCCCCCCCCCCCACCTCAAGTACCCACAACAGCACTGCAAATGACTGTCACTCTAACAACACCACAGCACCCACATACAGTAGGTCACCCTTGCACCCGTAACACCACCACACTCAATATATGGCAGCACGGATGGTGTAATGGTTAGCATTACTGCCTCACAGTGCTGAGGGCATGGGTTCGATCCCCACCATGGCTCTAACTGTGCGGAGTTTGTATATTCTCCTTGTGCTTGCGTGGGTTTACTCCGGGTACTCCGTTTTCCTCCCACAATCCAAAAATATACAGATAGGTTAATTGGCTTCCAACAAAATTAACCCTAGAATGTCTGTGTGTGTACACGTGGTAGAGAATATAGATTGTAAGCTCCACTGGGGCAAGGACTGATGTAAATACTCTCTGTAAAGCACTGCAGAATATGTGTGCGCTATATAAGAAACTGTTAATAAATAAATATCCCCACACATGCCACTACAGCACCCACATCCTCCCCTAAGCACACTACTCCACACACGCCACTTTTAGACCTGACCCTCAACCAACTCGCCACCACCACACACATAAGACACCACTGCACCTCCACCACCCACACATCCGCCTGTAAACACACCACAACCACCCCTCCCCCAGCCGCATTACACCCAAACCTGCACATACCCCACACACGCTACACTGTCCAGAACCCCATCCGCTGCACACACACCCCATAACTTACCCATGCTAACCCCAGCCACCACCCTGCAATGCTCCACGCACCCACTCACAACCATCACCCCCCCAACTACTGCACCCGGCACATGCTCCTTTAACACCTACAGCACTAAACCTACCAACCAAACAACAACCACATGCCCAACCCCCACACCTGCAACTTAAGCACCCACAAAATTGCACCTAAGACCACTCCCCCACCCACAAACACCTTCATCAATCCCACTCAATGCACCACCAAATGTAACACCACCACACCTGCACCTCCAACATCCACAGCACACCCCATCCTAATGAGCCGCCGAGGAGAGGTACCATAGAGGTACCATAGAAAGCTGGGAGCAGGTAAGACAGTGGGCTTCCCTCTCCCTCCCCCCATCCCGCCCGTGAATCAACGCTATCCTCCCCCCCCCCCCGGACACGGAGGCTGCGGGCACCCGTTGCAGTATAGCCCGCTGTCTTTTTCCTGAGCCAACCTGGGTCATGGCTTGGTATGAAAGGGTTATCCCGGATCCAGGAACCCACAAATCCAGCTTGGGCCCAGTTCTTCAAAGCTAAGGTGATCGATTATCTGTTTAGGATTCTTCAGCATCAAGATGGTCTCCATCTTGTAATCAAACACATTTGCATAATGTTTGTGTCATGTGTGATCACATACCGATGCCTTATGTAAGAGTCTGTATTGACTTGGAAATAGTTATTGTATTTAGAATCAAAGTTAGGAGTTCACTTACAAAATACATTTTGGTATGTTGTCAATATAAAATACTCTCTCTTCCTAATGTGTTTGAACCGCCCTCTCCTGATACTTCCCACAAACGCTCCTTGATTGTCAGTCTGGTTTTATTGGTTGAATATGAAATAATTTAGTATTTCTAAAACCTAGTTGGAGAAAATACATTATATTTTTTAAAAGTACAGTAATAATGCATGCTGGTAATGTTAGTGTTTTATATGAGAAAGCTCTCTAGCTCAGATGCAGTTTCTGTTTTGTGACTCTTTTCTTATGAGTGATGCATACAGTATTAGCAAACTTAAGTTATTGGGGGTATTCCTATTAGTTGTGGGATTTTTTTAAAATCCCATTTGTTTCTCACATGACTTTTACTAGTTTAGATACATTACGATACTAGTTGTGTAAGAGCTAGATGCATATTACTTGGTGGGAAGTTTAACAATCGCTTCTAGACCAAGTGGGTGAAATTTAATAGGATGAGCGATTCAGAAAGTGAGAGACTTGTTAAGAAATCTCCATTATTTTCAAAGCGGCAATCATTTACAATTCAAAATCAAACTGGTTTTGCAGTGTAAATGATTGCCGCTTTAAAAATACTGGAGATTTCTTACCAAATCTCTTACCAAATCTCTAGCTTTCTGAATCGCTCATCCTATTAAATTTCCCCCATTAGGTTTATTTGCAGGACAAAATATCCAGTAAGGATGAGATCTACCTGACCCAAGCTCATCCTACCCCAGCATTAAGGTGACAAATTGCAATTAATACAAATAAATGTTAAACACTAATACTGTACAATATTACTAATACTATTTTTACACTAAAGCCCCAAGCAAACTACACATTTAAAAAGAAAAAAACAATATCTGTCATTTTTTCCCTTCCGAGCAATATCATTGAAAAGAGTTTAGTGTGTATGCTCAATTTTATCAAAGATGCATATGTGACCCCCCCCCCCCCCCCCCCCACATACACATTGAGAACTATGGGCAGTACTCAATGTGGCTGGCTCAGCAAGCGGGCACAGAGAAAAAAAATCAATCCTTCCCGTTTAACCCCCGCTCCGGCCGCTCACTGTATTCAATGTTCAGGGGGAACCTTCGCTCCCCCAAACAGCGAGGTTCGCAGCTGATGCAGGGAGCCCATTGCATTTAGCAGCGAGCCTCACTGTTTTGGTGGCCACACACAGTTTCCACGTCGCTGTAAAAACCCAGACTTTTCTTCAGCTTATAGTATTATGCTAATATACAGAAGTACACCAATCAGGTTCTCATAACTCATAATTCATCAGATATACATTAAAGCAGATGGCAAAGGCTTGTTAACATTTTATGCGGGTGGATGTTTGCTATATAGCCAATGATAACGTCATCGCTGAACAATATAGTTTACCGATATTGTTCAGTGTCGCTCAATTAGTCCACCCGCAGCCTATATCGTTTACTATATTGGCTGCAGTTCGGGTCATCTAGTGTGTACGGGCCTTAAAGGTTTCCTGTTGTAACAGCTAAATTCAGGGTGCACGTAAAATGCCAAAGTTAATTCTATTGATTTTGCATTAGTGCCTGTCTTGTCAGAGTAGGTATTTGAGTGGTTTAGTCCCAGCTATTAAATATGGCAAAACGAACTGTAACTGATGTTGTACAGTAAATGGATGTTGATAAAACGATAGTCTTTTAATCAACGTTATTTCCCATGCACCTAAATGAACAAATGTTCTCCTTTTCTGTGGTAAAGAATTGTGTGTGTGCCGTTTCAGCACAGCTGTCTCTACAGCACGTCACATGCTGAATAGGGGTCTGTGTTCAGGGGCTGAGATGCTGTCACCATACTGCCTCATGCTTTGGATGCTCTTTGGAAATATCCTTGATTGAAAAGGCTGACATGGCTTTTTTTTTTTTGGGGGGGGGGGGGGGGGGGGGGGAG
This sequence comes from Crinia signifera, assembly GCF_055691185.1. Lineage (NCBI taxonomy): Eukaryota > Metazoa > Chordata > Amphibia > Anura > Myobatrachidae > Crinia > Crinia signifera. Next base: position 71,986,513 of record NC_139221.1, on the reverse strand, counting down.
TGCTGGTTCTCTAGACATGGAGTGGCTTACTGGCAACTTTACAGTCTTTGAAGCAATTCTGCAGTTTTGTCTGAGATAAAGGTGCATGTCATATGTGCCTTCCCTGTGTGTATTTGTTCAACTTAAAATCTTTGTTTTCCATTTAGTTTGGCCAAAATATCTGAACTATTAATTTTTATATTCTAAAGTTAAAATATTTAGTGGAGTGTAAGAAATAAAACACAACTTCTGTTCCCTTTAGAAAAGCATATTCTTTCATTTTTTTGTTTTGTTTTGTACAGAATAATTTTTGAGCCTTTGCCTCCTGATTAAAAATGACCGTGTTCTTTTATTGTGTACAGTGTGCCTGAAGCAAGTGACTGAAGAAGCGTCTTCCAACCGAGTACAAAGCAAGCTAGCGTCTTCCTTCCAGCAGCACACCAAAAAGGCACTAAAGCAGGTAACACCAGTGTCATCCCTTCATTTACTTGCTGCTGCAAATAATTTCATCTTGAAAATTTTTTTTTTTTTTTAGACTTTGTGCAAGTAAAGTTAACAATTTCTAATCCTATAATCTGTACTAATTGAGTACTCATGGTATTTTCTGGGTCCCACATTTTCTTTAGACATTTGGTGCATATGTTATATACTGTACAGACGCAGCAATTATATAACAATATTTGTGCAGGATGATTGGATGGTACATTGCAAAAAGATATTGTTAAAAATGTTCTTGCCTAAATCTTTACTTAGGCCAGGGGTTTCTAAACTTTTTTGAATCAAGGTGTCCGATACTATCAGAATTGTAGCCACGGCATGCTAGGCCAAAAGGTTCTGATGAGACATTAACGCTTTGAGTGCCAACGTTGCTGTGAGGGATGTGCCAAATATCTGCTAAAAATGCCAGCGTCGCTCACAGCAACTGTTCTCTTTATTGGCGCAGTTTTTAACAAAACTTAAATTTATTGACGTCCGCTAATTTTCCAGCAACAACTAAAGCGATTCATATTCCTCGACTTGGCATTTTTAGCGGAGGTTTTGCACAACTCTCACAGCAACGTTGGCACTCAAAAGTTTTAGAAAAATATAATTTAAATAAATTGTGTTAATATGTCATCTTTAGGTTTCATTATGTGGTGAGGAACCAGATTTGCTTTGGTTTGTCCACATATTATATGATTGGCAGCCCCAATCACTGTTTTTGCCTATTACATTGACCGTAATTAATCTGAATTGGTTCAGGACCACCAGACTGAAGCACCCCTGCAAGGGTCTCAAGTCACCCAGGGTGCCACAGCACACAGTTTTGGAACCACTGACTTGGGTACTAAAGAGCCCATTCAGTCTCCTGTGGAGAGGGATTTAGTCTCCTGTGGAGAGGGATCTACCGTCCCCGCACTCTCCTGTGTATTTTGTTCCACAGGTTACCCTGTGATGTAGTTCAACGTGTTGACGTTTACTAATTTGATTTATCTTCATTATTATACAACCCTATCAATGAGTATATAAGTTTATTTTCTCAGTTGATTCTCTCCATGCCATTGTTTCTGTATGGATATTATTAATAATCTGATTTGGTATTTAACCCTGTGAGAGAAATATATCTACAAATAATGGCCGCGTCCCTCACATTTGTACAAAATCAAATAAAAATGTTATGTTAAAAAAATCCTAAATAAGGAAAACATTACAGGTCATTATGATGAACAAAAATGTTTGTGTGGGCAATTTTCACACCTATCTTGACAAATTCACTTGTCACTCAAAGGGTTAAGTCAGTCACATGTTGTTGCCATTGAAAATTGTATTGTGTTTGACTGTATTGGGTTCTAAGAATACACTTGGGAACAGATTGCTTATGTTGCAGTTTTAATATACAGAAAACGTAAAAAACTTTCTCAACTTTATGTCCTAAATAAGATGTTATGTATCTAAAATATGTAAACGCATCAATAAAAGCTCCATTTCCAGCAGCAAGAAAAAAACAAAATCTTTCTTGCGAATACAGATACATTTGCAGTCACACTTGCACCGTGACTCTGATATGACTTGTATCCCATGATGCGCCCGCTCATCGGCATGCAAGTGCATCTTTTTTCACATCCGTGGTCATTGACTTTCCATTAGCTACACCCCAGCGTGTCTAGTTACAGGTGCACCAGTCATGCATGTGTGGCTGCATCACACCTATGATTAGCATCGCTGCATCTGTAATACACATGAGAGGAACACTGCGCTACGATCTCTGAAGATAATATGAATATCAATTGATCTGCTTCCTGTTAAATAAAAACACACAGGCTCAAAATAATATTTTAATTTTATATTGACTAAAGCGGTTTTATAAATCACACAATAAAAACTATGCTGAATATTATGATCAAATATAGTAAATCTTCTAAAAATAAAATATTGTACATTTCTGCTTCTTTTCACTCTATTCAAATGCAAAATTACATTAAGCAAGCAGTATGTAATGAATTAAAGGGGTTAGTAGAACTTATTAGAAGCCAGTATTATTATATTCAGTTACAATAAGTAGCCAGTATGCTTGAAGCAGCTTTAAAAAATAAAATCAATCACATGCAATTTTCAGGTATAACCCCCTTTTGCACACACTTAATGACCTGGGTTTTTGTTCAGTGGAAAAGGATCCTAAAACTCTCCCCCATCCCCAGGCCAGTTACCCAAGAATCAACCCTGGGAAACTTGCAGTGTTGAACAGCAATAGGACCTGGGTCAGGGGGCAGTGTGAAGGGGTAATCTGGATCATCTGTCCCAGGAATTATTTGCCGCATGTAGAGAGCCTATTCCTGTTAAATGACAGTGTCCCATGGGAGGTCAAGGAACACAATGCTGTCTGTCCTGTTATGTAGCCAGCAAGCATTGCTCCATGATGGTTTGGTCCTGAGGTGGGTGCGGCAACCCAGTAGCTCTCAGATGTGAGATGACATGACCTAATAGGACTGAGGCCATGTCCCAGGGTCCTGGTCTGTGCTTGGGGATGTTATGTGATGTCCTCTCCAAGTGCTAACTTAAAGAGACTACACCCTTGTGTAGTGGGAAAAAGGTAAGTCCTGAGTATGATCAGGCTAGAACCCGTCTTCCAAATACCAGGTCATGTGTGGGATTTTGGTGTAAAAGCAGTTTTATAGTTTTAAAGTCTCTTCAATAAAGCATTGTCCCAGTCCCAGGCACTTGTTGGTGGTATAGCAACAATACAAGTAACAATGCTAGGACCAATGTATTGCACTTTTGTCCTATGCTGCTTCAGTATATTTACCATCCAGTGATCCTGTCCCACAGCGGTACAGTGTATAGAATAGCGTGGCCTTGCAGGGTAGCGATTGGGGATTTTAGCAGCTTAAATAGTGCTGGCGTAAAATTAGAAATCCCAGCTGCCACACTGAGACAATACATGGGGCCTACGTGTTAGTCTCCTTACTAGGTGCAGAAAGCCACAGGCGTGGTGAGAAGTCCAGGCTGCCACATGGATGGAAGTGTGACTTCAGTATCAGTCTTATTGGCATATATTCAATGCCGTGGGCGAGCGGTGACTGCGAGCAGGACTTTTTGCACGCAGTCACCGCTCACCCTGTCAGTATTCAACTGACCCCCCCTCATACGCAAATTCCCCCTCGCTCCGTTTTTTGAGCGAGGGGGAATTTGCGAATGTGCCTCCAAAAGCTGCGAGAGCTGAGGCTAATTACAGCGAGTTTGCTGCACTAACCGCGGCTCTCGCAGTTTAGGGGAATCCTCGCCGTTCTGTGACTGCGAGGATTCCCCCGGAACGTTGCATAGTGCGAGCGGCCGGCGCGGGGGTTAAACTGCGAGGATCACTGGTTTTCTGTGATCCTCGCAGTTTAACCCCCTCGCCGGTCGCTCGCACCGGCATTGAATATATGCCATTGAATCAGATTCTGTACAATGTCAGCTAAAAGTACTCTGAGATTTTTCATGCAACCAATTAGTTGATATTCATATTATTTGTGCTATATATAATTCAGAGACCCTAGCACGGTGTTTTTGTTGTTTATGTTGCTGTTCTACCTAGCACCACTTCACTCTCCATTGGACCTTTGTAGCAAGAAAGTGTTTTTTGGTTGCAATACTCACCTGACCTACAATTGCCCAGCTCCTACTGGCTTTTTATTGGTACTGACCGTGTGATAACTTTTTTCTCATTTTCGGTGGTGGTGGTGTTACAGCAGCTTGCAGCCATGCAGCCTCTTGGACCCCATGGCTTTGGTATAAATAGAGGGGTAAATTATGCATCATTTTAGTAGAAAACAAGCACTTTTACAAATTAATATATTTTAGCAAGTGTACAAAGCAAATAAGCTAAACATGTACCAAATATTTTTATTATGGTGTAAAGTATTAAGTGCTCATAAAGGTAAAAATAGACTCTCTTAACTTACATTAATGATTAACCCATTATGCCCAACTCCTAAATAACATAAAGGGTACAAGCAATTAGTTAAAGCCCCCATCCACTAGTGAGATGTCTCTCCGCAATAAATTGGATGCGTTTTGCTTGCAATGTGGGCGGGACCTTCCCTGGAGGATTTGAATGCGATTTTCTACTTGCGTGGTTAGTTATATCCGATTTATAACATGCAATCTATCCTACTGTGATCGATCTCATGTGATAACTCTGAAAGGACAGGGTTTTTTAACCTGCGATGCACACATGCAATTCATCAGGTTGGGTGGACTATTACCATATAAAACCTTTTTTCGGCGTAATTGCATCTGATCACATTGCAGGTGTCCAAATGCACTGCGATGTGCACCTATTGTATAATTGCGAGAAATATTTATGGCAACCGCTGAGATCTGCAATTGAGATGCAAGGCAAATGAAAGCATGCCTGTCGTCACAGGAAAAGGTCATGTGATGTGCCAGTTTTCATGCAATGCATCACAGCAATGTGTCCCAATTAAACAAAAACAGGCCATATTGCTCTAGTGGATGGGGACCTTTAGCGTGCAAGAATGTGTTTAACTCATACATTTCAGCCTAGTGCTGTGTTTCTGCTGTAGTATTAAAGAATAGAAGTGCAGTTTGTGGTGCATGCGATATATATTTATATTAGTATTGTTTATTTTGTGTTACAATTAAATTCTTTCATAATGAAGTTAGAAATTTGGTTTTTGACGGATAGGCTGAGTGGGAATGTCGAGTTTTAGTATGTGTGCCAGGAGGATTCATGTAAACATGTTTTCCTCTAAAAAGGATAGATTGAACACTTAATGAAACCAGAAATTCTTTTATTTGGAAGTCTGTTATGCAAAGCACACAGTTCACACGGGCTGGATTTAAAGATCAGTAAAAGAAGATGGAATTTATCTATAATGAATATGTTCCACTTGACAAAGTGCTTGATCTAATTACTTTTGTGATTGCATATATATAATTTCTCCAAGTACAAGGTCTGCCTAATCCAGTGGTCGCCAACCCGTCGCTCATGATCCACTGATAGCTTGTCTGAGCAAAACGGGTGGCTTGACCACTGATGCCCGCCTGCCTGCCCGTATGTCCGCCAGGCAGCCCCCCCCCTGTCAGATGCTGCTGCCCCTGCCTTCCCCTGCACACAGAGAGACAGATGCTAGAAGTTATTTCACCTCTAGCGTCTGACAGGAAGCACAGCTCTGCACTTCCTGGTAACGCTGCAGAGCTGTGTGCCCTGTCAAGAGGCTGGAAGTGAAAAATGACTTCTAGCGTCTGTCTCTCTGTGCGCAGGGGAAGGCAGGGGTGGCAGTAGCAGCTGAGGGGCGGGTGGCCGGACACAGGGCGCATATTAACCCCTTGGCAATGAGCTAGAACCCTTGGCAACAGACATTAACCCCCCCCCCTGGCAACAACCAATAACCCCTGGCAACGGACATTAACCCCCCTTGGCAACGAGCAAGAACCCCTGGCAATGGATATGAACCCCCCCCCCCCCCCCCCCACCTTGGCAACAAGCAAGAACCCCTGGCAATGGACATTAACCCCATTGGCAACAAATTTTAACCCCTTGGCAACAAACAAAAACCCCTGGCAATGCATCACCCCTTGGTAATGAGCAAGAACCCCTTGGCAACAGATATTAACCCCCCTTTGGCAACAAGCATTAACCCCTTGGCAATGAGTATTGACCCCTTGGCATATATTCCTTTGTCCACTGCCACAGTTGGGAGGTATGCATTAGGTGTGAGGGACATTGCAATGTGTGTCAGGGGCATTACAGTGTGCATCATAGTATCATAGGTATTATGGTATGCTGCATCATGTTTCAGAGAAATTGCATTGTGTGGCATAATGTGTCGGGCATTACAGTGTGCATCATATTGTGCAGGGGAATTATGGTGTGCGGCATAGTATCAGGGGCATTGGTCAAATTTTAGTAGCTCTTCGGGAGGTTTTTTTGTCGCGAGGAGCTCTCGCTCAATTAAGGTTGGAGACCACTGGCCTAATCCATTCTGAGCGTTATACACCTTCTGCCAAACCAAGGAAACTAATATATTGTAGGACCCAATCCATTTACAAGAGACATTGTAAATAAGAAGACTGTGGGCAAGGCAGTATTGCATACATTTACATCCAATATGCAAATGCCACTGGGGGGTGGGGTATTCAATCCGGGATTCCATTTTCAGGTCCGACCGCACATCAACAGTCGGAATTCAATGTTCCAAGTGTTGAGTGTTGGAAAGTCTGCGAATCTGCGATAATGGGCGCGGATTGTCAAAAAGGCAGTGAATTCAACAATCCGCGGCCGTTTCCGACAAGACAGATCGAACTTTTTAAAAAGTTGGACCTGACATCCTTCGATGATGTCGTTAAGGAGAGCATTGAATAGGGGAGTGCCAATAGTTTCCTTTGGAAAATTTCAGCACAGATTAAATACCCCCCCCCCCCCCCGGGTTCAAATTATACCACAAAGGTTGTGAGTTGCCATTGCCACGGCGTTAAAATGGCAGCAATTGCACTGCATCTTGCAGCCTGTTCCCAGTTCTATGCAAGTTCAGGCTGCCGTAAGGTGCATCTGTTGCCATTGTAACTCGAACGTCAAAGTCATCATGGGTATTTGGATTGACCCCTAGGGGTTATAACTGGCATTGATATGTATGGTCTCAGTAGAGGATTCCTAACCAGACGCTTTATCCTGGGTTTTCAAGTCACCTGTGGGCCAGTAAATTGAGGGATTCCCTTTCTGCATTTCCTAGATTTAAGTAATAGAGAGTCAAGCATCTACTCTGTTAACAGGAGACTGATTCGGCTAACTAATTTACTGCCTTTCACATAGCCAAGGTGCCCAGATATTGCTCATCAATCCTATATTTTTGGGGGCAAAATTGTTGGCTACTGTGCTTGCCTAAAGAACAGTAAGGCTGTACAGTCCTTTATTACGCGTAATGTGAATGTCTGCCTTTTCCTATAGCTGGCATCATTCTACAATAATAATTCCACCCTCACAGGGCAATGAAGCGGGGCATTCAACAGGGATACGTGATACACAGAGAATTACTTCACCAAACAGGGCTGAGGAAGGGGGCAGATGAGTGGGAGCTAGACACGAGCAAGCCAATCCCAGTGGGCATGTCCAGGCACAGGACTACTCCACTACAGCCAATATTTTGCCTCGCCCCTCTGAAGATGCTTAAAATTAATATGTGAGTTTCTCATATACATCTTTGCTTGATAGTAATCTTATAGTTGTCATAATGATAGTCACTGTATTTCTAAATAACAAAAGCACTCCTTAGTCAGCAGCATTGTGGCCCTTATTCAGATCTAGGCGGTACGGCCCGTGTGCGGCCGTACCGCCGATGTTTTCACTCTGCACATGCGCAGAGGTCACTCTGCGCATGTGCAGGCGAAATCGCCGCACACAAATTTTATACGCCGCAAAGGGGGCGTATAGGGGCATGAGGGGCTTAATAGCCTCATTTCCCTATGCATACGCCCCGCGTTTCATGGGCGTTCCCATGCAAACGCGGGGCGTATGCATGGTAATGAGGCTATGACGCCAGTGATGGGGGCGGAAAGCTGACATCGCCGGATGTCAGCTCTCCACCCCCATACAAGCTTTCACACGGACGATTGTCCGTGTGGTCTAAGCTTGCGTGAGCGGGGGGGGCGTGCGGCCCTGCCTTCGATGGTCGTCGACCATCGAATGCAGGGGGCAGCTCCCACCATGGTGGAGGCGTACGCCCCACCATTTTCATGCGGATCGCCAGCCGTCCGTGTACGGACGGCCGTGGCGATCCGTCTTGTAGGCGGGGATTGGTTTGTGCGGCCGGAGCAACGTATGCGGCTCCGGCCGCACAGATCAGAATAAGGGCCAATGTGAGGAGTTTTGCCTAAAGAGTAACTTCACACTCTTAGGGCAGTATTCAATGAGAAAAGTTCTCCGTGTTTTGTGGAGAACTTGTGCTTTGTTCGCCTTGGACGGAGCATTTTGCTCTCCAAAAGCGAGCAACCCTATTCAATGTGAAATTCTCTCCGTCTTTCTAAGTGATGTTCTCCGTGTCTCTCCGTCTCTCTCCGTGTAGCAGTTCTCCATCTTTTGATGGAGAGCTGGAATGTGAACTTTTAAACGAAAAGGTTTTTTTCTTAAATTTTGGTGTCAAAAAATCAGTTTTTTTTTCTGTGAAGGGGCATGTTATTTTTATTCATGTGCTTATAGCACATGAATATATATTTAATTAAAAAATATATTTTTTTTTATTTTTTTTTATTTTTTACACAGTGCAGCCAGCAGGGGGGGAGCGCTCGAGCCGCTCATTAGATATTCATATATTCACTTCACCCGAACGTAACTATGCACGAACGGGTGCAGTGATTACTGGGTCCCCCGCTGGCTATAGGGGGGTGCAGCCTGGGTCCTGGAGAGCCCCTCTCCCCTCCACAGTCCTCTGGAGCAGCCAGGGAGACTTTAATCTCTCTGGCTGCTTCCGGCTCCCTGAAAGCTCCCTGCTCCCTGCAGGGGTTAAGACTCTCCGCGAGTGTCGGAGAGCATCAGCCACATTGAATAGAGGGAGCAGGAGTGGCAGAGAGCCCTCCGGAACACGGAGAGTGCATGGAGAGCGAAATAAAACGCTCTCCATGCACGGAGAACTTTATCATTGAATACTGCCCTTAAAGGTTACCTCCAGTCAAAAAGTATTAATGATTTTGTCTAATTAAAAACATTATGTTCAGTAAAACAGTGATGTGGCAGATGTGTTGGAAATATGAGATAGAATGGCAGCATCTGTGACCATGGAGACCACTAACTGTGGGTGTTTCCATTGTTACAGATGAGCATCTTCATCTGATGCACTGCTGCAGCTGACCAATTGGCCTGTCCCCTGTTACTTCACATGGAAGACATGGGGCAGTGCCTCCTTAAGGCTCAAAATATATTAATTTGTGGACATTAATTTGAGTAGTTTCTTAGCTTCCATCTTGCATTGGATTTTTGCATATACTGTACATGTTTTTTTTTTCATCTAATTGAAGGAAATAGTTTAATTTGTAACTAATTGACTGAGAATAAATCAATATGAACAATTTATTGCAAAAATTACAAACATGGGAAATTACCCCATGTTCTTCTTAACATGGGGTAATCTCCATTCAAGGGGGCCCTATCATTAAGCAGATGTCTGGAATCATTTAATACAAACAGACATCTTATTGCAAATCTGCATCAAAATCAAAGTTGTCTCGTCTATCTTACACTACATACCATAGTGTGGGATTTTCTGGCGGAAATTAGCACTTGCATAAGGCATAGCTTCTCTAATAGTAATTCCATTGGATTGTAGCTATCTTCTGTTATTACCATATAAGGTATTGGATATGGGACATCTCACCGCCACTGGATGTACTTCCTGACCAGGTTAGTTACAGGTAATTGTAGAATTCAGGGATTTGCTAGGCCAATACACAAAAACTTAAACATACATTGCATTGGTAATCGGGATCTCGGGCATTACGTACATACACAATATAAAGATTCCCTCCATTACCCTCCATTCCAAATATACTTACTCAAACACACAAAGGACACACTAGGGAAGGATTAGGTATCAATTTGTTTTCATCTTGTTCTTATAAAAGGTTCTAATAGTTGTCTGTAATTTCTAAAAATATAAGTGATTATAGTCCATCAATGAAGAAACTGTGTATTGGTCTCTAGGCACACATGAGATCTTGTGATATATCGAAATGCCTCAGGTGTTTGCGCATAACGTGTCAATACTGTATACAGTTTTACAGTTTAGATGGCATTGTCATGTACACAGTTCTGTTGTTCCACGCAATGCTCTGGAACAAGGGACTTTAAAACTGTGGGTGTGAGTGTGTGTATGAAAAGGCCCATTCTGCATTTTTTCCTATTCGGTTTTATTTAGTTATTGAGGCGTAGCCGCAAGTGGCCCTGTTAGAAAATCATTCAAACGCTGCAGACTGCACAGAGCAATGTGTGTGTTTTATTTATCACATTAAATGTAAGTGCAGCGAAGTAATATAATGTAGAGCAAATTCCTGGTATTCTGACATCATAAGTCATTTGAAATGGTGTCAGAGAATTAGCACAGCAGAAAAGTGTCAAGCCAAAGACATTTATGTTTTTTTATGTCTTGAAATATGAGCACATGTGTTTGGGGAGTAAGTGCATGCAGTGCAGTGTCTGGGTACTAGCCATTTCTATAAATTGTTTATCATTTGTCACATTGGATGAGATTTTCATTTTACCTAGGATTGCCATTTTATGTGCTTATTTTTGATAAATTCTTTTGGCCTATCTTACTGCTATTATATACCACGAGGACTAAAATCATCCTTACTTGCAGATTTGGGTCATAAAGAATGTGAACCAGTTACGATTATGATTGTGTGAAATGATTCCATGGTAATTTAAGGTGCCTTCAAATGAAATCTAGCACCTACATAAGCTAATTCTATTGTGTTTATCCTCCATATTCCAGGAATCTTTGCTCACTTTTTCTTTCTGAGACTGCGTGCTATTCTAGCCATCTGTAACACCAGCCTCTCAGCTACTGCCCTCCAAACCCCTGTACACCTGTACATTTTTATTATGACCATCATTTACATTATAAAGAACTAGGTAAAAGCCAGTCAAAATAACTGCTTTTGCAGCATACTTTCATTTTGAGCTGTGACCGTTTAGCCCCAAAATGTTCCACTCCACCCCCTGTCACTATCTGCTCCTACCTCTAATCTCTGTCTTCACAGCTCCCTCTCTCCATATCCAACAAGTTCAGATCAGTGTCCCTGCAAAAAAAAATTCACTTTGTTATGACATTTTTTTACCACAAGAAGGAGCAATTTGGTCTGACGAGTGGCCTCTAGTGGTCAGTGGGCTTGTTGCTTATATGACCTGTATATTCTTTGCAAAATAAATTGACTGCTTTAATAAATTACAAAACAATAATTATTTATTTTTGTCACTTACCAACCACACACTTTGTAGAGAAACTATGGGCGTTTATGACAGGAGCTTACAGATGTTCGATTGAGACACGGCAGATATCAGCATGGCCGTCAAATTCATGCAAACATGTCTGTCTCAACTCCAGCAATAACTGTTGTGATACATTGCTTTAGATCACTGAGATTAACAGGAAGGGGAGGGAAGAAGCCCTTGTTGTTTGATAATGTATATCTCCATTAAAAAATTTCATGGGTTGATAGATCGGCATTTTGTGGTGGCTAGCAGGGAAGATGTTGTCATTTTGTTTCGTGGCCTATCCAGCGCTTTGGAAGTGTTTTGTCATGATAATATCTAACTTTGTAGTGGTGCTCCATTTTGTTGAAAAATTAAGTTGTCTTTGTGAATTTGTAAATCGCTCACAATGTGGATATAAATGTTCAGCAAATACACACGGTCGACCTGGGGTTTTTACCTTTACACAAATATCCAGTTGTTTCAAATCTAAACTGCCAATCATAGGTGGATTTCTATCTAGTTATTGGTGAATTCATGAATTATGTTATAAAATGTCATTGCGCAACTGTGATAGAACCTGTTATGCTTCACTTGAGCTCACACACAGTATTTGCGGGCAATTTGGTCATGTGACACAATTCTGGTTGCTTATGTCACCCGGGCCTTCAGTTCAGTATTGTAAGCTTCCAGTGTTTCTTTGAAACTGTGTATGTTGTGCGTTTTTATTTTATAAATTGATAAAACTGTCATTTCTTTTGTCATAGTGTACACAATATTTTATCAAGATAAGTGATGTAGCATCATGATGTGCACTCCCCTTTTGTGGAAGGTAATCAGTGTTGGGAAATTTCTTGCCATAGTCCTTTGGCAGTTGTATGTCTGCAAGTTGACTTGTTTCTGTGCGTATTCCAATTCCATCACTCAGAGAGGGTTATGTAACACAACCTGGTGTATACCCACATAATTGAAGGACACGTCCATCCCATTGCCTTGGACTTTTCCTTATAAAGCACAATATTTGTAGAGTCTTTAAAAAAAATATATATATTAAATACAGTTTATCAGGTGTCCCTGTGATTGTTATACAAAAAAAATAGTTATTGTGCAACAATTTATAATGCGTAAACTAATTTTTATGCTCAAATCGCATATTGTTTTCACACACGACAGTAGGTAGATTGTGCTCCCACCTCCATAGAGTGAGAGCAGAATCTGCCTTCACAAGCCAATACGCAGAAGACACGTATATCTAACGTGTAAGGACAGGGCCAGGTTACCTCCTCATATGTCAACGATCAACGAACATCTATCCTTATGTGTTTCTAAATTGAGACCATGAACACCAGTTTTTGATTACCCCCTTTCTATGTATTCCCCTTTCCATTGCATAGCAATATTCTATTTTACGGATTATCTATGTATACCGGGAATAAGTTCCTTTTTCCACAACTGTGCTACAGAGGTTTTTGCCGCCATTAGAATGTGTAAAACCATACATTTCTGTGGATATGTAAGATCTATCTGTAGGAGATGGAGAAGTAGTAGCTGTGGGGTAACCTTAATTCTAATCCAACAAATTTTGTATATCAAGGCTTCAACCTCTACTCAATAAGGGGTCAGCTTTTTGCAAGCCCAAAACATGTGGATCCTATCCCCTCCCTTCTCTCGACATTGCCAACAGATATCCATTATGTTCGGCCATGCTTTATTTAACTTAACCGGGGTCCAGTATACTGTAGATGATGGAACATTCTGATGTATCTTTCTATATCAGTAGATGATCAAATAGTCAATTCAAACATCTGAGCCCATCCTGCCCCGTCCATTGAGAAATCCAATTCCCTCTCCCAATTATTTTGCGACTTAGCCTTTTCAGAGCATTTCTAATCTAAGTTATCTTTATAGATTAATGAAATACCTCCTTTTTTTACCTCTGACATTCAAATAATTAAAAATCTTTTCCGGTATCCTTCTCATCCTCGAACCCTCCACATTGAAGTACTTCAATGCGAAAGCGTTTGGAGGGGGAAACAAAGGTTCCCTCGCCTCCATCCATTCAGCCCATGCTTTTAAAGTTGCTTTAGTGGCTTTCAGAACTGATGTATATAATCTCCTGTTTATCCCTGGTATACATATCAGATCCCAGAGCTTTATCCCCCCCCGCCAGATGTTCCTCCAGTCTAGCTGTTGGATTTAGGCTGTCTACCGGGAACCATTCCTTTATCTGTTCTATCAGGGAAGCCCTCTGATAAAACTCCAAATCAAGGGAGCTTCTACCAGCAAGGATTGCATGATAGTTGCAAAAGGCTCTATTGCTAGAGCATAGATTATGGGAGACAGTGGGCATCCTTGTCTGGTCCAGTTCGTGACTTTAAAGTTTTCAGAGAGAAACCAGTTACAAAAAACATGTGCTCGGGGGGAAGTGTATAAAGCCCCTATAGCCTCAAGAAGGTATCCCTTAATCCCAAATTTCTGGAGGGTGTTGATCATACATTTCCAATTTAGACTGTCAAAAGCTTTTTCTCCATCCAAAGAGACAAGCAATAATTCCTCTTCCCTCTCCCCATGGTATTCCAGGATATTTATAGCTCTACAGACATTGGTAGATCCAATCCTTTCAGGTATGAAACCTGTCTGGTCCTAATTTATTAACTCCCGTACCACTAAGGGGGGTATTCAATGTCATTCGAGCTCCCGCAGCCATCTCCCGACGGGGGAGATGGCTGCGGGGCCCTATTCAATGCTGTCTTCCCCGACAGCATTGAACAGGGATTTTGCGCAGAACGAGCCCGACATCACAAGCTGTCGGGCTCGTTCTGCCGAGAAAAGCCGGAAATAGGCGAGCTCCTGGACGGAGCTCGTCTATTTTCGTCATCAACTCGCGGCCACGCCCCCTTCTCGCCGCTCGGCGGCCGGGACATTGAATCCCGACTGCCGAGCTCCAGGCGAGCTGACCGAGAATGGGACAGGGGCACGGCTGTCGCGCTAGCACGACAGCCGTGCCCCTAACATTGAATACCCCCCTTTGTATTCACTATCATTTTGGCGAAAATGTTTTTATCTGTATTAAGTAAGGCTATTGGCCTATAGATTTTAGGAATTGTTGAATCCTTACCTTCTTTATGTATTGAAACTATACAGGCTTCTATCATCTCTTCCAAGAAGCCACCATCTGTTGCTAAGCTCTGAAATACCATCAAAAGAATTGGGGCAAGTTCCCTCTGAAAGATTTTATAAAAATTGTTTAAATAACCATCCGGGCCCAGTGCCTTGTTAATACTAAGTGCATTTATTACCTGCATATCTTCTTTTGCTGTGTATGGGGCATTTAATGTAGTTAATTGATCTCTAGTTACCTTAGGAAGGTTCATTTTTTATAGAAATAAATCCATCTCTTCTGGAGATGGTTTAGGTGTATTTACATAGTCTTTCAGATTATACAATTTACTATAATAATCCGCAAATATGTTAGGTATTTCCTTTGGATCCCTCATTTTAACTCAATTTTTATTATACAGAGCCTTAACTGAGTTCCTTATTTTATATCATTTTAGCTTCCTATCCATGAGTCTAGAGGCCTTATTACCTCCAGCACAATATCTTTTATTTTCATGTTTCCATATCCTTCTGTATTAATATAGAGTTCTGGACTTCCAACTCCTCCCTAGCTTTGTCCAGTTCCTTCAAATACATTGTATTTTTAGGATCAGTTTTATGTTTTTGTTCCAGAATCTTGATATTATTCTCCATTTTTATTCTCTCGTCTTTTTTTTTTTTTATTCTAGATGCTAACTGTATGATCTTGCCTCTAATAAAAGCTATTAAAGTACACCATAGATTCACTGGGCTAGTTTGATGTATCGTATTGAAATGCAAAAGTTCCTCTCTTTTTTATTATATTTTTAATCTCTTCTGTTTCCAGGAGGGAATTTGGACATCTCCATATTCTATGGGAACTTTGCTCTAGCTTCTCATCCCACCTAGCTAACACTGGGGAATGATCTGACCAGGTTCTAGGAAAGATCTCAAATTCTTAAATCTTTTGGAGATAAAATTTATCCACAAAAATATAATCTATCCTAGAATATGTTTTTTATGTTTATTAGAGAAAAAAGTGTAGTCTCTAGTTGTGGGATGCTTTACCCTCCATGTATCAAAAAATTCTACTTCATGTAGTATAGTTTAAAATTTGCAGTGGATTTCATGACCTCTCTAGGGGATTCCAAATTCCCATAGTAAGATTTATCCATGCAAGGATCCATTGGCAGATTAAAATCTCCCATCACTAATAGAGCTCCTTCTCTGATTTTTTTTTCTAATTTCTGAATGCAGATCTTAATAAAGGGGATCTGTACCGTATTTGGCTAGAGTTGTTTTCTTTCCATTCAACAGACCCCTTAGTATGATAATTCTGCCTTGACAATCCTTAATTTGCTTCTATAGTTCAAAGTCAATTTGTTTATCAAATAAAATTGCTACACCCTTTTTATTTTATTTTAAAGCATTTGTGAAATAACCTTTCGTATATTGGGAATACAAAAGTGATGGGGGGTTAATACTAGAAAAATGCGTTTCCTGTATTGCTACGATGTCAATCTTGTGTTGACTAAAATATCTGAGCGCATTTCTCCATTTTAACGGTGTATTTAGCTTTAATAGTCAATAAATTCAACATAGAATTACTTTATTGTTTTTTCTTTAGGCTCCCTATAGCCCTCTTTTCTTATTTGACCCATGGCCTTACCACAGTGTATCATAAGATCTATCAGGCCCTTCTGCTTGGGCTTCTTATGGGTTCCCTCTGTAACTAACACACTCTGCATCCATACAAAAACAAAACATACAAGACAAATCTCAATGACATAAATGAGGCCACACCAGGGGCCTACTCGTCCTCCCATATTGGATGATATTCACAACTTTGGGGGTAGCGACCAGTTTTTATTTTGTCCTCCAGAGATAGGGGGAAAGGGGGGGGGGGGGGGGGGGAGTGTAAGAATCAATAAAGAGATCACCCTCTTCTTATAAGCTTGTGCTCCTATACAATGTTTCCTTCCCCTAGGGGGTAACCCATATCTATAACCACATCCACTTATTATCAAATATGTATCTTCAATAAATTATCTCTCTTTTCACTAGCAACATCACCATCTTGTGTCAATTTATGTGTGATATTTCAATATTTCCGTGAGTAATGAGAAAAAAATAAAAGAAACCCAGTCAGAAAAAAACAATCATTTCTGTGGAATTATGCTAATTTACAATCTTTCCATCCTATGGCCCATAACACATATCTATAATCCTAATTCTTTTATTCTAATCTATGATATCTTCAAGAAAAGAAAATATTTCTTTCCCTTTACTTAAATCCAATCCTCTTTTAACAATTTAAATAAGTGTATAATATTTTAGTATTTCCGTATATAATGTTATCTCAGCCATTGTGACTTTGAGGAAAGATCTTCTTATAGCCAACGTTTCTGCCGAGATGTCCCCAAAGATCTTAAGGTCTCCCCATGTCCTGAGGGATTTTTCATCTTCCCTGGATATCTTCAGATTCTCTTCTTTAGTTTGGTAATAATGTCTCTTGGTTTATCCTCTGATATTCCCTTGGGTTTTGGGAGCCTATGTATTCTGTCTATAATCAATTGATCCAATGGAATCTCTGGAAGTAATTATGAAACATGTTAGATCGGTCCTCTTATAGCGATCTGGGTACACTTCTTATGAACTTTTCTTAGTGATGCCGGTTTCTCTTAAGCAATTAGCAGTATATACCGCCTTTAAAGATGGTTTCTTTGGGCAAGCAACAATGCCTTTCTGTACCATCCACGATGCAGCTTGTTCTAACACCACACTCTCCTCCACGCCACTATTAGGGCACATGTAACGCAGCCGCCTCCTCAGTGCTGTCTGATTAGTGCACAACTCTGATATTTTTTTAAAGGCAAACCCATGCCTTGTAGATGATTGCCCCTTAAAAAAATGTATGCGTTCGAATTGCATTCCGCACAGCCGCTGAACTCGGACACTATTGCATCTGATCCCTCTCAGTGATAAAAATCTACACCAAATAAACATAAAAAAACTCATGTCGACCTTTTGCTTGTGTCAACCTTTTGTCTTTGTCAAACTTAGTGAATGATGCCTTGTATACCATAACCTTTTATAATCACATGACAGTTAGAATACCAGACAGAATACCTGTGACTTACACAGTGAAGCATTTGTGGTACAGGTAGCACTCGTACAGTATACTTTACCTTGCTCTTATTGGACTGGCTATGTACTTGGATGATGTGCACTTCTCCATGCCTCAGAACTTGCCGCTGATACACCCAATGTAATAGTTATCATATCAGCATTTAAAGGTTAAAACAGCATGAACTGGCAAGCAAAGGGTTCATACAGCAAAAAGGAATATGCGGGTGAACTCTTTACTTCCTAAGAATACTGAAATGTACATGGAGTTTTATACACCCTTTTCACTGCCCAAATAACCTTGGTTATTGCCGGGGCTACCTGAGCAGGGCCGCAGTGAAAACTGCTAAAAGAATTTATTTGGCAATCTGCCCCGGGTCTCAAGCAGGGTTGCACATGGGTACTACCCGGGTGGCGTGGCAGTGGAGATTAACCCCACCCAGGTTATGTGACGCAGGTAATGCTTCTACACAGTGATTGAAGCTTCTGGGGGCACTGGCAGGTGACATGTCAGCACATGGAGCATTGCAACAGTAAGTTATCAGTGTTATAGGCCTTGCAAAAGCATTTTACAAACGTTCATGATTAGAAAATGTGGAGCATCATGTAAGGAACGGATCTTTTATGATTTGTGCTACAATTATTTGGAAATACTGTACAGTGCTTACAAAACAGCGTATATCTGTTCTCGTCAAGCGCATCGGCTACACTGCTGTCCTCACAATGTCCTCCACCATCACTGATCACCCCCACAGATACCAGTCTGATTGAATCCAGCATCGGGGACGACCGCTTCATTATAGAGGGGTGTCGTCAGTGCAGGCTTCGAAACAGCACACGCCTAATAGAACGCAATGCTGCGCTGTAATTGTAAGTACGAAGTAACATAAGAATACGTCACACACACAGTACATTTACTACAGTCAAAACCATATCTGTTGCATGTCAATAGCATGCATGTGGGAGAAGACCACAAGCGCATGTATGCAAACACAACTGCTGTTTTTATATTTGTTCACAGCTTATTGTAGTTTTATTTTTCACCTTGCAGTCTACAATGTACTGCCAAGGAAGAAGAAGCCAGGCAAGATGGCGCACGCTGCAAGAACGATGACTTATTAATTGTTGACCATATCCGTGAATTGGACTCAGGATGGATGCTCACATACTGTAGATCAGGGGTGGGGAACCTTTTTTGTGCCAAGAGCCATTTGTATGGGGAAAAAATCCTTCGGGGCCATATGTAAAAATGTATCTTATGTACAAATTGTCCTGCTGCAGCCGTTCCACACTCTTGCGGCTGCCGCTGAATAGGACTGACTGTCTCCGGCTGCTGTTGATTAAGAGGAATCTCGCGAGAACTACCGACCTCTCGCAAGAATTTCCCTGTACTTGACTTCTGGCAAAGCCGCCAGACAGTTGGGTGGGCCGCTCAGACCGGCTACGGGTGCCGCATACGGCCCCTGGGCCTGAGGTTCCCCACCCCTGCTGTAGATAGATTTCTGGAATCCAAGAGGCCAATAAAAGTTGTAACCAATGTAGGACAGACAAATAGTTTTCTTTGAATGCGTGTTTGGTTGTGCTTTAGGAAACCAAACACAGCATATACCTCAGGGCCCAGCCTCCACTGAACAACCATATAGCAAGTATAGAGGGCCTCGCTACTTTAACCCTACACCAACAAACCCAAAACAAGAAACACCCAATATATGCTGTATAGGCAATTATCTCAAATATGACAATTTTTAAATATCCGTTTCTCGGTCACGTTTTACTGTTGTTATTTTTTTTTTACATACAGATGGAGCCGGCGTTGTCTTTGCAGGGGATGGTGGCAGAATCGCCAGCCGCCATCCCCCGCCAGCCACAGCAATGTTTCAATGCTTACAAACTTATTGTCATCAGGCTCAACAAACAGCACACATGATTAACCTTAAATACCCATGTTTAAGATGCTGCTTTATTTGTCGTGTATATGCTTTAAAGCAAGCGGGCACCCGCCCTAGGAGTTTCCCTATGTATTGGAAGTGCCAGACCTGTATATGTATCATATATCTTTTTTTTTTTATTTTTTACTTTTAAGCCTAATTGTACTGTAGATGGTACATGTCATATAGGCACTGTAGCTATGTATGTGATATTTGGTGCTTAGAAATGAAAAGGTCTTCCTCATAATCTGCAACCTGCACCTACAGAAAATGCTACAATATCAAATCTCCAAATGTATCTACAAAATAAAAATGCATGTTTTGAACTATAACTGTTGTATTTCATTTTCTTTACATAATTGAGGAAAGGTTGGCTGCAATTTGATGTCTGGATGAACTCCGTACTCGAGTTCCCCCTCATAGCCTTCTGCATCAGTTGGAGTGCTCCCCACCTCAGTTTCTTGCAGATTACACCCAGAATGCAGCAGGCTACTACAACACGGGGCATTATTTTAAAAAGCCACATAATTTCTCTTTCAATGGTCCTGGTGACACAGCTTCACATTGGGATGTAGGAGGGTCCGCAGGAGCCAGGCACCTATCCTAAAGCTTTTGGAGGGTAGGCTCCTCCCCTACTGCATCCCAGACTCCTCAGTTTGTGTTAGGTGCCCACTGGAGTGGGTGCTATTCTAAAGGGCTGCCGGAGCAGCCGAAGGAGTAGAGTTAGTTAGGGTTTTTATTATTTTATTAACTTTTACACTAGCTAGGTAGGCACAGTGTGAGGATTCTCATTAGTGAATCCTCCCACTGCTAGCGCAGCAGGAGCTGACAGAAGCGCGTCCTGTCAGCTCGCTGTGCACAGGGGAGACGCTGTCGGGCCTCCCTGTGCAGCGCTTACAGCTTCTTTTAAGAAGCTGCCTGGGCTCCGGAGCGTTCTGAAACCGGCTTCACGCTAGGTGGGGATCATGGGGGACAGGCGCTCCGCGATGGCGGCGGCCATTTTCTGCGGAGCTTACACACTGAGCTCCTATATGAGAGGACAGCAGTGTGTTACAGGCATGTTCCGAGTGGTCCCCAGCTGAGGGGGAGATACTGGAACTAGGAGATCCTACAATGGGAGCGGCTGTCTGGGGGTAGTTGGCGCCAAAAGTCACGGACCCCGCAGCAGCAGGGACTTGGTCCCTTCCCTCACTCTGTTTTGGCGCCATTCAGAACGCTTGCAGCGGAGCTGAGCTGGCTTACAGATCCTGACAGAGTGATTGGATTTCCTGGGCATCGCTTTCCCCATTCTGAAGACTACAGAAAGCTAAGTGAACTGAGTATATTGGTTCTGTATATAATGCCTGTACATTTAATGCTGTGACTGTGTTATTTGAGAACATCATGTCTGAGCAACAGTCTGTGGTTTTGGGGGAGGGAGCCTTTAATGCATTGAGCGCTTGCAGTGGTTGTACACTGAAATTTGTCCCTGAGCAGATAACAGGGGGGGCTTATGTATTTCGTGTGCTGCTGTGAAACCCATGGGGATTGAACCCCAGAGGGTAGTGCTATCGGAGCTTGCGTGGGCTAAGTCCCTGGGCAGGTCTGAAAATGCTTTGGTGCATTACTGGACAGGCAGAGTGATGGCTGGTAACTTCCCCTAGACCATTGCCATTCTCTCAGCAGTCCTCTAGCTCCTTGCCTCGGACCCAGACAGATCCTGACTTATTACAGGTCATGCAGGATACTGCTAAGGGAATCAGCAGGTTTAATTACTTGTTGGACAAGTTTTATGGTTATTCTGTGGGGACCCCTAAAAGGTCTTATTCAGTGCCATTGTTAGTTGCTGATGAGGAAGGAGAGTACACAGACATACCCTGAGATCAGGGTGATGATTCTGAAGAGTCCTCAGCGGTGGAGGATTTGATTACTGCTGTTAAACAGGCATTGAATTTGTCTGTGAAGGATAAACTCCTGCAAAGGTTGTTTTTAAGAGACAGCGTAAAGAAACTGATATCTCCCTGCAGACGAGGGTTTACAAGATTTATTGGAAAACCCCTGATAAAAGGCTTTAGATGCCTAAAAGATGTTTAAGCCTGTATCCCATGCCTGATGATCATGCAGACCTCTGGGAGAAAGTTCCAGTGGTAGATGCTTCTGTGGCATGCTTGTCAAAAGCCACTGTGCTACCAGTGCAGGGGGGAACAGCCTTCAAGCAAGGCAATGGTTAAAAGGGTGGGCTACACACTCCGCCCTCTGATTGCTTCAGCCTGGGTCTCTAAGGCCATGATTGGTGGGTCAATGACCTGTGCACTATTTGACATACTGTTCCTTGTGTGTTGTTACTTGCGGAGAAGCTTAAAGCTGCTGCGGAGTATGTGCTTGAGGCTGAGCAGGAAGCTCTCAAAATGGCTGCCAGAGTTTCCTCAGTGTCCGTCAATGACAGGAGAGTGCTCTGGCTTATAGCTTGGGAGGCAGATAACGAGTCTAAGAAGGCTTAGAGGCATTCGCTTTTAAAGGAAAGCTGTTATTTTGTTCAGAACTGGAAGAGATTATTAAGCAGGCCACAGGTGGAAAAAAGCACTTTCCTGCCTACCCCTGCAGCCAAGCAGACATCAAGGTTTTCTGCTTTCAGGCCGTCCTTTCGGCCCTCCCCTAGAGGAGGTGCGTCCTTTCGAGGACAGTCTTTTAGGGGATAGTCTCAGTCCTCCAGGGGCAAGGCCCCAAAGTCAAAATTTGGTTCCTTTCATAAGAAACCAAAGGAGAGGACAAACCCTCCGCATGACTGCCAGGGGTTTTGCCCGGTGGTGATCAAGGTGGGGGGACGTCTGTCACTGTTCAAAGACGCATGGGCACTGTTAGACCGGGACTCTTGGGTGTTAGAAATGATAACCCAGGGTTACAAGATTCCCTTCAAAGGTCTTCCGCCGAGAAGGTTCATTCCTACACCACTACCAAAGGAGGCTCGGCTCCGTATGGCTCTCTTGGGAGCGGCTCATTCTCTTTTAGAGAAGGGTGTGGTAGTCCCGGTCCCCAGAGCGGAGTGGAAAAAAGGCTTTTATTCTACTCTGTTTTTGGTGCCCAAACCAGACGGGTCTTTCAGCTGATCCTAAACTTAAAGTCATTAAATATCCATTTGTGGGTAGACCATTTCAAAATGGAGTCTCTACGGTCTGTGCTGCTAAGCCTGGACCAGGGAGAATTTTTGGCATCCATGGATGTCCAGGACGCATACTTGCATGTTCCTATCCACCCAGAACATCAGGCTCTATTGAGGTTTGCAATAGGAGACCTACTCTTGCAATTCCAGGCGTTGCCCTTCGGTCTGGCCACAGCGTCAAGGGTATTCACCAAAATAATGTCAGTAATGGCGGCTGTGCTTCGACTGAGGGAAATCACAGTGATTCCATTTTTGGACGACCTGCGGTTCAAAGCGGAGTCAGCAGACAAGTTGAAGAGTCACTTGGCAGAAGCCATCGGGTTTTTGCAGATTCACGGCTGGCTTTTAAATTTACAAAAGTCTCAGTTGGTGCCGTCACAGAGACTCCAATTCTTGGGGGTTGTTCTGGATACCCAGTTGCATCGGGTGTTTCTACCAGAGGCAAAGGCCAGGGATCTGGCTGCCTTGGTACAGGAGATCCTTGGGTCTCAGAGCACATCAGTATGGAGGTGCCTCAAACTGCTGGGGAAGATGGTGGCGTCTTTCGAGACGTTACAGTTCGCCATGTTCCACTCTCGAGTGTTCCAGTGGAACATTCTGACAGACTGGTCAGGGAATACATGATGTCAGAACAAATAGTGTTGTCTTCAGAAACTCGATCCTTCCTGAAATGGTGGACGGAGGTGGATTCCCTTTAGTGGGGTCGGTCCCTGCAGTCCTGGAGCTGGCTGGTAGTCACTACCGACGCCAGTACCGAGATGCTGGGGGGTAGTAGTCTTGGACCTGCGTCTGCAAGGCTTGTGGACTTCAGAGGAGTCTGCCTTACCGATCAACATCGTGGAACTGAGGGCTGTGTGGAAGATGTTTTCTCTGGCGGGAGAACGATTACAAGGTCTCCCTTTAGGGATTCAGACCGACAACGCCACAGCTGTGGCATATCTGAATCACCAGGGAGGCACACGCAGCAAGCTGGCTATGTGGGAGGTGTCCCGAATCTTCTTGTGGGCGGAACAGAATGTTCCAGCATTATTCATACCAGGAGTGGAGAATATAGAGGCCGACTTCCTGAGCAGGGAGGAGCTGATGGAAGGGGAATGGAGCCTGAACCCACAAGTATTCCACCAGATTACACTGAGGTGGGGAACCCCGGATGGAGACCTGATGGCATCCAGGTTCAACCATCAGGTACCCAGGTTTTATGCCAGGACGAGGGATCCACTGGCAGAAGCAGTGGATGCCATGACTATCCCCTGGGAGGGGAATCTTCTTTATGTTTTTCCGCCAGTTCCAATGCTGGCAAGAGTGTTGAAAAAGATACAGGCCCAGACAATTCCAGTAATTTTAGTGGCCCCAGATTGGCCAAGGAGGTCCTGGTACTCGAGGCTTCAGAGATTGTCTGTGGACACGTGGCGTCTACCTCTGAGGTCAGACCTTCTAAAACAAGGACCGTTCAACCATCTGGATTCAGCTCGATTAATTTTGACGGCCTGGCTGTTGAAACCGCCATTTTGAGGAATATAGGATTCTCAGAGGCGGTGGTTAACACAATGATTAAAGCCAGAGAGTCAGTGTCTTCTGCAAATTATTATAGGGTCTGGAAGACCTATATTCGATGGTGTGAAAGACAGAAGTCACACACATCGCGATTTAAAATGGCTAAATTGTTGGAGTTTTTACAGGATGGCCTTTCCTCTGGGTTAAGCCTTCAGTCACTCAAAGTACAGATCTCGGCCTTGTCAATTTCTTTCCGAAGAAGGATTGCATTAATACCGGAAGTACAGACCTTCCTGCGGGGGGTTTCTCGATTGAAACCTCCCTACAAGCAACCAGTAGCGCCATGGGAATTATCTCTGGTTCTGGAGTGCCTTCAAAAGGCGCCTTTTGAGCTGTTAAGGTCGGCTGACCTTAAATTCCTTACAGGGAAACTGGTATTTTTGTTGGCGGTGGCGTCAGCAAAAAGAGTATCGGAGTTGGGAGCTTTGTCCTGCAAGTCTCCCTCCCTTATATGTCATGATGATAGGGCTGTCTTTCGGACAGTACCATAAATTTTTACCAAAAGTAGTCTCTGCTTTTCATCTAAATCAGGAGATAGTTCTGCCTGTGTTTCAACCCCAGAGGGTTCAAGGAAAAGGGGCAAATTGAGGAATTTGGATGTTGTGCGCACCTTGCGCATTTATGTGGACAGAGGAAAGAGTGTCAGGAAGACGGATACTTTGCTAGTTTTGTATGATGTACATAATAATGGTTGGTCTGCTTCTAAGCAGACCGTTGCTAGGTGGTTGCGCTCTGTTATAGCGTTTGCATATACTAAAGTTGGTAGGCCTGTGCCAGCCAGGATTAATGCGCATACCACCAGATCAGTCGCCACCTCTTGGGCGGTTCGACATGGGGCAACAGCTGAGCAGGTTTGCAGGGCTGCCACTTGGTCATCTGTTCATACTTCTGCCAAATTCGATAGTTTCCATGAGTTCGCGTCGGAGGACGCATCATTCGGGCGAGCAGTGATGAGAACTGCAGACCTGAGCGTACCCACCCAAAGGACCGGCTCTGGAACGTCCCAATGTGAAGCTGTGTCACCAGGACCATTGAAAGAGAAAAAGGGATTTTTGTAAGAACTTACCGTTCGAATCCCTTTCTCTGATATGGTCCTGGTGACACAGCGATCCCTCCCTTACGCTCAGTAAGTATGCCAGTGTTCATGATGTTTCATGTTATAATTGGTTGAAAAGTTAAATTTAAAATTGTGCATATAATATGTGCAGGCGTTGTACTGAGTTAATGTATTCCAGTGGCTTTGAAAGATTGAACTGAGGAGTCTGGGATGCAGTAGGGGAGGAGCCTACCCTCCAAAAGCTTTAGGATAGGTGCCTGGCTCCTGCGGACCCTCCTAGATCCCAATGTGAAGCTGTGTCACCAGGACCATATCAGAGAAAGGGATTCGAACGGTAAGTTCTTACAAAAATCCCTTTTTCTCTTCCCGAGACATCGACAGCGTCCTTCTTAAACATCCAAATGCATTTTCTACAGCCATCCCAGCAAAACCTTAGGGTGGGTGTGTGTGTAGGTGACAATTGTAGATGCTGGCTGTACCTTTTCATAAGCCAAGGCCACAAAGGGTATACTGCGTCCCCAATTCTGTGGACCTGGATTTCTACCCCATATACGAATTTCTGGTAAAAATAGAATACTGTTATATTGAAGAGGTGGCATACATCTATTCACAATAGAGGTCATGTATAAAGTTGTCTATTGTGTGCAAAAATTGCCTATGTCTTCATACATATTTTTTTTCATTCACAACAGTTGATGCATCTCTTGAGCTAACAACTATTAGTATTATATGCACACACCACAATATATTCCCCCAATGGTCTATTATACTGACACAGAGATCATGTTTCTAACTACTGAGCTGACACATCTGGTTACTAGGGGGTGGGGTTATTACAGGAACTGTAAACCTTATTATCTGGTATACAGCTTAAATAAACAGTAGATTTAGGGGAGACAATTAGAAAAAAAGACAATAGATTCTTAACTCTTTAGCAAATAGTAAACCACTTCGTTTTTCCTTAGCAGTGCTTTAAAGGTCAGAGTTGGCATGGACTCTGGCATTGTGCCTGTCCCAGACTAGCCTATAAAGACATCTGATGAAAAATAAACACTAAAAGTGGATATATAACACTGATTAGAAATGTATTTGCCTTTATCTGTGCTCTACAACCGCCTGAATGCCATCCCTTGCAGTTGTAGTAATCCCATATATGGTACCAGCATACTGCGGATACCCAAACCTCAGGAGGCCTTGATGGTGTCATCTAGGTGCTGTCCTTCCAGCAAGGAGATGAAGAGCTGGTACAGGTTATCCACAAATGCCCATGTTATCAGGTACACCATTGTGCAGACTATGGTAATCCCAACTCCGAACGAACAAGGGAGAGTGCGGTTTTCTCTGGGAGTAGCATGCAACCAGAGGGAAGTTGCTAATGTCCTTATGGGGGGGCAATGGGATTCTGGAAGTTGACGGTCTGCTTGGCCAGTACTGGTGTCGGTAGATCCTATTTATAATAAAACAGCGCTCTCTCTAATGCAAGAATTACACTCTCCTCAACCATCCCATCAAAAGATGGCACCGGGGGAGAAGCTGCATCATGCTGGAGCTCCGAGCTACACTGGGGTAACTAGTCTTCCATCATTGCTGCAATGCTGTGAGCAGTCCCCACCCCTCCTTTTTGTGACTTCATCTTTGTGAGCCTGAAAAAAATGCATTTTTTATGACATCCATAGGGATTTACAAGGCTGAACTGGGTTCAATGGAAACAGGAGCAACCCTGGAATAACTGTTGTCAAAGTGCAGTAGAAACAGCAGGATTCTGGTACAATAGATGTATACATTAAATACCGTTCTTGGCACACCGAAATAGAAGGAGCTTTCATAAGAACAATCTAAACACTAAAAACACTGCAGTGATTAAGTTAATGGGCCTTATTACCAATTTCACATGGAGTAAAATGTAGGTTCTTAGGATATTTTTTTGGCCAAGTGGCCTCAGATGGATTGTGTGGGCCAACACAATCCAACCGTCCCAATGTATTGCACTAGTGAGAGGTAGCAGTTAGTGTTTAGAAGATGTTACACTATTAAGAAGCAGCAAGAATAATACGCTTTGTAATGGCTAAAAGTTGCCCGAAAAGATGTTTGGCACTACCGAGTCACACCACGGTATTTTGCAACTAGAATGGCTGCTTAACAAACTAGAAAGCTAGATGAAGGTGGCCACATCTGCAATTAGGGTTTTCAAATCGTTACATTAGTACAAAAGCAGCTTGGGATGCATGCCTACCTACCACATCAAGTTAAACCACCTAGCATTCTTAATACGGACACATAATATGAATTTATCCAAGAATTTCTTATAATAGTGCCCATTCTAATATATAGACATCTCATCGGTAAAATTATTAAATTGTGTTCATCAAATAGAAGATGGCTGATAGGTAGTTGACATGGGAAAGGTCAGTTTTGGTGTAATCTTCGTACAGATGATTTCGAAGACAGACAGAAGGGGTGTAGTGGGAGAAGAGAAGCAGCAAAGGACTAAACCAGTGAAGTAATTACTGAGGGTGCAGGGGATGCAATTGCTATGCGACCTGTCTGTTAGAGGGGCCCCACAGGCAATCCCCTGCACCCTTTTAAAAAAAAAATTGATATACTGATGTGTGGGCAGTGGTTGAAGTTCCTGCCCTGCAGCGCTGTTGACACCTGGTGCCTGTAAGAGACAGCCTTCACTGCTGGCACCAGTGAACAGAAGATGATCTGGTGCAGCTAAGTAAGCAGGATGCCCTGGTGCCACTACAGTGAGCAGAGTGCCCCAGCACCGCTACACCCAGCCAGGAGTTCCAGCACCCTGTGAGCAGAAGGAATCCCCACTGCTGGAGGTACAAGCGCTACTTGTGTGGGGGGGGGGGGGGATTCAAACACTTTCAAATCCATTCTCTCCCTCTCCTCCTCATCCTTCCCTACCCCTCTCAGCCTCTATTCATCCTCCTCTACAGCCCCTCACATCCTCTACCCTGTCACCTCCTCTTCTGCCCCTCACACCCTCTACCCCCTCATGTATTTCCCACTCTCCAAATTTACTCCTTTCTGTCCTCCTCTACCCCCTCACTCCACCTCTACGCCTCCCTCTCCTCCTCTGTTCTTCTCCACCAACTCTCTCCTCCTCTACCTCTTTCCCTCCTCTACCCCCCCCCCCTCCCTCTTCGGCTGGCATACTGTACTCCCCTATAGTCCTGTACACCCCTTTCTAGTGGTGGAGGGGGCCCTTTCAAATTTTGCTTTAGTGCCCCTTACAGTACTAGTTATGCCCCTAGACAAAACCTTGGGGAAAGTATGGGAAATGAAGGCAGTTAAAAAAGCTGGACAAGTAGGAGGTCTACCGAAAGACTGCTGATCCCTGGTCTGTAGCATTTGCAGAAAAAGAGCATACTGGGGGTTGAGAATGATAATATTAGCGAGAGTATCCTTTTCTAAAAGCCCATACACACTAGACAATATGAAGGATGTTCAATATCTTCAGTTTTTTCTCTTAAGTCCCGGGCAAATTACATTGAGCATACACAATGAATGATATCGTTCACTAGGGCATGCTGAACATGCAGGTCTTTGGCTATATAACAAAATTGGCCCACGTGTTCAGTAGATAGGAGGGGTTATTAACGACACATGGGAGCATGAATCTTTAACAAATATTGTGTACACACTATATGATATTGTAAAATATCGCTCAGCAGACCCTTTCTTTTTTTCTAGTATCCTCTAGTGTGTATAAGCCTTAAGAAATAACATTTAATCATTTGTCTGCGGAATAGACCTTTGCTTTTATCTGACTATTGCTGTGTCGGGAATTGATAATTTCCTTAAAATAGATTCCTTTGTAATTTACCATTCTGCACTGAATATAATTGGTTGCAATAAAATGAAGCTTTGGCAGTACAAATACTAACAGAATCATGATTGAATTTGTAGCTTTATTACATTGCTATGAAATGAATGCAAACTATCAGCAGTACATTTTTTTGCATTGATTTAATATCAAAGGACGTAGCACTGTGTTTCTATTATTTATTTAGCATAGAAGAATTTAGCTTGAGCCTGTATTTGTATGGCAGAGTGGTTGAGTTCCTGTCGCTTTGCCATGGTTTTTTTTTTGTCTTTGATCAGTATTGTGTGAAATTTCAAAGGTTATCTTTCATGCTGGTTCTTTTTCAGGACATTAAATTGCCATTTTGAAAAAGTAGTAGCAAAAGGAGAGGTTACTGCTGCAAAAGTAAAAAAAATCAAATGATGTATTTAGCAAAGTACCAATTGGTTGATCTGTAAAATCTTTAAATGGTTCTATCGTTGTGCACAAATGACACTTAAAATTAAGAAGAAAAATGTTTGTTTGGCTTCCCTCCCCATATCTCATGAACCTTGTCTATCTTTCTCTAATGAGCACAGTATGTGTCATGTACCAGTAAATTATTCAGTGTTCTACAATGAATCCAGTCGTTTTTGTCCACTTCTGGTTCCTATTAAATCAATTTGCTTCATTTATGTATGGGGCCAATTGTAAACATACTATAATGTATAGTGCGCACTACATTTTCTTTCATTATATATACATATATACAGTATATTTCATGTATACACTTTTTTCTGGTCACGTATTTTAAGTCCAGTTGTTATTATTGCTTCCGTTTGTTTTACGTTTTGCCAGTGGTGGAATATCCTATTTTATTTGGCACTTACTAGATTTGATTGACTAAATTTACGATGTGACACTTTGTTTGGTCATTTCAAATGACGTATTTAAAGCTACAATAATATGAAATGCAAAACACACTTTTTTGGATTAATGTTATTGTCACTTTAGTTTAAATCCAACTGTCAGACACGTTGGGGAAAGTTTACTAAGATTGGAGTTCTATTTCACATGGCATGTTACTATGGGCAACCAATTTAGAATCTATATCTTTATTTACCACCTTCTAGAAGATAATACATAGGGGGAAATTTACTAAAGGAAATTTGTAAAAATTAGGTGTATTTGTATTTAGAAATACACTTATTTTTGACATTTACTATTCCGAAAAGGTACTTGTGAGTTATCCGGGCTGCCGATTTCTAAATCGGGTCGGATCGGGCACATCGCATCGCATCGCATGCGACCATCGGATGCGATGCGATGCGATGACCTGATTTTTCCATAGGAATCAATGTTAAAATGGACTGAGTCCATTTTAACATGGAATTCAATGGGAAAAAGGGGTCCTTTTCATACCCCTACTATCCAAGTGGGCATGGAGTTGGATATAAACCTGTGGCGAGCGTAGCGAGCCACTGAGCCCGAAGCGTGGCGAGCGTAGCGAGCCCCGCGAGGGGACACAGAATACCGTCCCCTCGCGGGGCTCGCTTCGCTCGCCACGCTTCGGGCTCGGTGGCTCGCTACGCTCGCCACAGGTTTATATCCAACTCCATGCCCACTTGGATAGTAGGGGTATGAAAAGGACCCCTTTTTCCCATTGAATTCCATGTTAAAATGGACTCAGTCCATTTTAACATTGATTCCTATGGAAAAATCGGGTCATCGCATCCGATGATCGCATGCGATGCGATGCGATATCGCATCGCATCGCATCTGATTGTATGCCTTAACTTAAGGCATACAATCAAAAAATCGGCAGCCCAGATAACTCACAAGT
Source organism: Crinia signifera (assembly GCF_055691185.1). NCBI lineage: Eukaryota > Metazoa > Chordata > Amphibia > Anura > Myobatrachidae > Crinia > Crinia signifera. Next base: position 71,955,573 of record NC_139221.1, on the reverse strand, counting down.
ACCTCCGAAAATACTGCAATTTGTAGTCGTATTGATAGCACATCAATACGACTACGTAGTCGTATTGATAGCACATCAATACGACTACGAATTGCCGTATTTTCGGGATAGTAAATGTCAAAAATAAGTGTATTTCTAAATACAAATACACCTAATTTTTACAAATTTCCTTTAGTAAATTTCCCCCATAGTGTCTGAATGGTTGCCCATAGCAACATCGCATCTGAAATAAAACTCTCATCTTAGTAAATTCCCCCCATTGTTTTTGAAACACACAGCATAGTACATTTACTCCTTAGTTGGCTTCTCCAACCATTGCTGTTTTTGGTCATAGATTCCTCAGACCTTATTTCTTTCTTAGGTAATTTCCATATTTCATTTGTTCTCTTAATAGTTACAGGTTGTTAACTAATTTTCCAAGCTTTCTGTTGGACCCCTAATTTGTCACATACAGGCTCTATTGCTCTATTCTCAAACTATTTTTTTCTGTGGAACCCCATCAGACAAAATGGATTACATGACCCCAGCAATTTACAGCAGAATGACTGGCATATGTGTGGTCCATAGGCCGCACATACATGGCAGTATTATTGGGGAACAAAACAGAAGTGAAGTGACAGCTAATGCATAGACAGAGTTCCTAAACTGCATGTGTTTTGTAATATATTCATGCAAATGTTAAAGCTTATACCTGCTGTGAGAGCTTTGGGGATGGCACGGAGGCAGTGGGTGATGGGGGGGGGGTACAGGATGGCAGGAAGAGGCATTGGAAGACTGGGCAGGCAGTGAACGACCGGAAAAAGCTGTGGGTGGTAGGGTGAGGCAAAGTGTTGCAGTGGGAGAGAAGCCCCATGACATGGGTGCCTTTGCTGCCTGCCATTTGCCCACTATGGGCATCTGCATGTAGGTGATGGAGTCAGAAGTGCAGCCTGTTGCTGGATGTACAGGATAAGAGAAGCGGAGAACTTGGGTGGGTGCAAAGCTGCCTGAAGTTTCCTTAGATCTCTCAGCCAGTGATTCGAAGAGTATGAAGGACAGAATCGAAAATTCAACTGATTTTTCAAACTTGTTGGTTCACTAACCGAGAGATCAGAGAAGTCTACAGCCTGACAGTCAGCAACATAGTTGCGACCCACTGTAGGGTCAAGACCCACAGTCTGAGAACAGCTGCTCTATTGTATTCAACAATACAGTGTTTCCTGTTTTACTTATTTGTTTATGTGCTCTGTAATTGGGCACTGTGCATCCCATGTGTCGCCTTCTAATTAAAGGATGCTAATAATAAGAACAGACAATCCATTATCTTATATCTATTGGCTTTACTAAGGCATGAGGTGAATCGGAAGGTTGCATTCTCCTTCATTTTGTTCAGCTCACAAAATAATATTGCGTAATTTATTTGATTGGTTAGCATTCATTTGTATCATCTCTTTTTATTTGTATTGGAAAAATAATGATGTGTTGCTTAATACTAGCTAAAGTGTGCATAAGCCTATGTAGTTTTGTGTAGCACAGGCGATACTGCTGCAGCTATTAGGATCTATCTGTATCTAGAAGTGTTGGTAACTAAGGGTAATTGTCTCTGTCTGCATTGCCTACATTTGTGTGGCTCAAAGATCCATCTATATTTAGAACACAAGCTGTTCACAATGTACATAATTCATGATACACCAGTACAACTGTTGTATTAGTATGAGCTAATTATTTTTGAGCACACTTCTTTTTTTCAATTGTGAGTTCGAAGGATATTATCTTCCTGTAAGAAGCCAAAGTGAAGGAATGCTTTGTTTAAGCAGATAAAGCAGACTCTCCTCTTCGCTCTGCAATTACAATTCATAGAACCATTAATCTCAATAATATTGATTCAGAGAAGCATTAATACGCAAATCTTTGCACTGCTCATGCATCCATGACAAATATTCCGATTTTCACGGACTCTCTGCGCTATTTGGACTAGCACAGAATTGGACAAAGTACAATTTGTGTGTCATTTGGGTGGATGTTCATAGCATGAGCTTGCCCATAATCGAAGCTTATTGAGAGTTCAGTGTACGCAAAGATCCAGCAACCAGGTGGATCTTTTACACCCAGGATAAGGCTGGTGCAAATCGGTGTTGATAGTGATGTCGTCTGATCTCACAAGCAGGTGTATTGGGGCAGTCCAGCTGCATAGATGTGTCTGACTCTGAATGTGGCCCTCTTACACATGTATGTGAGGTAGGGATGTGTTGTGTTCTCCATTATATGTCTTTGAGCATGATCTGCAAAATGCTAGATATACAGTACGCTGTATCAGACATTGGTATTGTATGACTAGTCATGTAGAACTTCCACTGAGATATGACTACCCTACAGTGAGCAGCTACTGAATGATTTTCTGGCCTAATCAGTGCTGCCCAGGTATTCAATCAATGCTACTCATTACAGTTTATTTCCCTCTAAATATGTTATACTGTATTAGCAGCATTTTTTTTAAAATCACTCATTTCCTAAGCTATCTATCTGTGAGTAATGCTATTATAGGATGTATTAATATGAAATGTATAAAGCAATATAGTTTTCAATGGTAAAATCATTACCCCACCAATATACACTGATCTTAAGAAATGTGTGTCCTTTCAGCCAGTGGAACCGTTTCAGATAGAGATGATGGACAGAAATACTGTATTTGTGGTTCCTTCTTTAACCAGTTGATTATTTTAGAGGATTTTGCTATACACAGGCAACTATGTACACGGGTATATGCAAGACTGAGTACATTTATCATGAGAGCTGTGATGTTAGTGATTTCAGTCATCCGTTTACACCCATGGCAGATGTGACCATGGTCATTTTTAATGCTCTTCAATAGTTTTATGATCCTTTTTTTATTTTATTTTGAAATAGGTTTACCGATTAAAGTCTCCGCCCCTATAACAGTGGCCCACAATCCTTTGTTTTTCACATACACCTATGACAGTACGCCGTCAAATCCAATCAATTGAAGATTATTGCAATTCAAGTCATTGTGTTGAGGAGTAAAAGTGGCCATGCATGCTGCTAGTTTAGCAAAGTGACATTGGGTAACTGCCAGAATAGGTATATAATCTTCTACCTTCCCTAACTGTGTCATTTGACATCCTTATAGCAACATGCATTGCATTCTGGTGGAAGTCTGAATTGTGATGAAGAAAATAAATAGTAGTAACTAAGCAATGTTGGTCACTAGATAACTGATTGAGAATAGCTATAGATGAGTTTGTTTCGTCACTCAGGATTACAGTAGCACAAAATTACTGGAGAAAGGAAAACCAGTTACAAACTAAAAAGATATATAAGGACGTGTCTTTTTAAAGGATACTGGATACAGGAATTAAAATTGATCCCTTCCAATGTATTCTTTTGTCACCTTGGTTAAAGACGCACAAACAGAACGATAAGATTTGTGTTGACCTAGTGTGGTGAGCTTCAGCACTTTTCCTGTGCCAAATACCAATATCACTTGGATTTTAAGACCATTAGCATGGAAAATATTTCACACATGTGTAGTCACTTTTACTTCCCCATTACAATTTTTGGGGTTACAACAGTGGTTCCCAAACTTTTTCAAATCACGGCACCCAAGAGTATTAGAATTTTTTTCGTGGCACCCCTAGTCTGAAAGTTTCTTATTGAGTACTTTAGAAAAAAAATATTAAAGTAAATAAATTGTGTTTTATATGTCATCCTAAACAGGTGTACACACGCTTCGATTTTGTCTGGTTTTCAATTCAATTTTGCTTATAAAAGCGAATTGAAATCGAACGGTTTCTAAGATGCTTTCGAACCGCATCAGATTCGATGCTCGCTCATGTTTTCTCTATATTGAGAAGAAAAATAGTTTGCAGGAAAGGAACTATCAAATTTGATCCAGTAAATCAAATGTGTACACTCTGCCTTAGATGCAAATCAAAATCGATAGTGAGAGCAAAAACCAAATTGAAAGGGGGTGGAATTGGGAAAATCGAATCAAAAGTAAATTGGTGCGTGTGTACACACCTTAAGGCTCAGTTATGAGGGACCGGATTCGCTTCTGCTTGTCCACGTATTTTATGATTGGAAGTCACAAGCACAGATTTTACCTCTTACATTGACCATAAATACTTTAAATTGATCCACCAACACTGGAAACCCCTGCAAGTGATCCATGGCACACACAGTTTGGGAAATTACAGTGATCTTCTGCATGATGGCATCTGTTCAAAAAAGTAATTAATTTAATGTGATTGGTCAGTCTGTAAGTGATTATCATGAACATCTATTCTATACAAATGGAAGAGCTATAGGAAACATGGCAGCTTTCACTGAGCCATGAGATATTACATTTGATCAGTTGTATATAGCCTTGAGGTCACTTCCTCCATCTTTGTACAGCTGTTTTTTGCATGATGTTGTAAACTGGATGTGTTCACTTTATAGTTTATTTTGTGTTATCTCTATCTATGACATTAAAGAAAATACCCATGTTTCTTTGCCATGATAATACCAATTTGTGTCCACACATTTGGTCAACATAGAGAGAAAGAGGGACCGACTGTCAAAATTGTCTACCCCCCTTACTGCATGTTCAATAAAACCACTTTAGTTATTCTTGAGTAGTCACCGTTGCCAGTAAGGGCATATGTCGGCTATTAACCTAGTGTATATAGTGTTACTATCACAATAATGAAGCAAGAATAACTGAGTCAATAGTCCCCCTACTCCTGTTATCATAGTGTATTGTCAGCCCAAGCGCTGCCTCTGGCTTTTTACAAGCTCCGTATCATTTCTTTTTGCTGTGAAACAAAAAGAATAATCTGTTTCTGAAGATGGATGGTGCTATAAATTGATTAAGAATATTGTCATCACACTTACACATTGTTTTGTGCTTTTCCTTGGATTGTTTGTTAAATTGGTTTTCAGTAAGAAGCTTATTGGGTGTATCTTTTTATTTTTTTTCCTTTTCTTGTTTGTCTTGGATTTTTCCCCCCGATAGAAATAGAATGGATGTAGCAGTGAATGCGTATGTCACAACATTCTGCCATTGAAGTGCATGAATTATTTGGCTTGTAACCATATATTATATTGGTAACAGTTGGTTGATTTTCAAAAACATGAGTAGCAGAGTTAATGTGCATAACGAAGTGTAAAATCTGCAGTTACGTATTGATGGTTTTATACCGTTACACTCTCGAGGAGTCCATTTAAATATTTCTTCACCAGTGTACAATTCTCCTGTCGTTTTAATGGGTGATGTGTATTTGTTGATGATGTTGTTTTATCCTTGTTGATTTGCTCTTTTCTGCTTGCTGAGGGAAAGAAAAAACACAAAAACAAACATAACATTAACTCTAAAGCGGCAGGAATTGGTTACAAATGTATCCTTTTAGAAACGCAGAAACAAAGGACGCCTGAGTGCCTTAGATCTCAGACTCTTACGGATAATGACAAGATCTATTAGCTAAACATTAGCATACCCGTAGTACTTTTCTGGTTCGTCATCTGTTGGCGCTATTCCTTTTTTTTTTTTGTCTGTTTTCCACATTTTTCAAATCACCTTCTGCTGGTAGCTTGAAGGTTAATTCCCAAAGTCAGGCAGGCAGGAGCCCTGCAAGTACTGCAAGTATTCCTAGGCTGGGAGCGATTCCTTCTCCTCTCAGAAATAAACGATTCCTGCCGTGTTCAGTGATTTTTGTGCAGCACTCCACACGGCTGAGCGAGTGCATCAATACTGTAGTCCTTACATGCTGTACATACTGATGACACTCTCTGTTTAACTTGATTGACTGAGCAGGATAGCGAAGCAGATGCACCTGCGAGAGATGTGCAGACATACATCCACACATTCCAGCCTTATTTCAAACACTTAACGCTTTTTATTTGGCTTGAAAATCATGGTGTGATGTGGTGACTTGGAGGTAGTACAATCTGCTACAGATGCCTTTGTTGTCATGAGCTGTGATATAAATGCACTTAGGTGCAGTCTGTGCTTGGAACTTCCAAGTTTTAATATTGCTTTGTCTAAAGGTGAGCAACATTACATCATTAGTGGGGGTTGTTAACCTGATATTGTATGCTGTGCATGTGTCTAATGTACTGGCGTTTCAGTGCCTGTTTTAATGATGTGCTGGCTGATGTTCCTTGTTAAACGTTACACTGTATTATTTCTCTTTGTTTAGGCTTTGAGGCAGCAGCAGAAGAGAAGAAATGGGGTATCTATGATGGTAAACAAGACTGTCCCTCGTGTCGTCCTGACGCCCCTAAAGGTGTCTGACGAGCAGTCGGATTCACCTTCAGGTAAAGATGATAAAGACTGCACTATATTATTTGAGAAAATCTGCTCACTCCAGTCTTTGTAAACAGAGGGCAGTGTGAGAAGGGAGCGCTGCATGAATGAGGCTGTGACTGCAATCCTCTCTCTCTCCTGCTGATATGTGCACACACCTATACATGCAGAAGTATGTTTTGCCATTCAAAACGCATAACAAAACAGTTTAGCTGCTGCTGGAATATATGGGAAACCAATCAGTGTAGTCTGGTTGAAGAAAATATATAATCCAGGACCACATGCTGGCGCTAAAAGCCTGCAAATGTAGCTCAGTTACACACTATTATTTTATGTGATTTTGCCTTTACAGCATTAGCGAAAGTATCACTGTGTGTGTGTGTGTGTGTGTGTGTGTGTGTAAATAAGTGAGTCGGTTAGTGCTCGTATACAGTGTCATTTATATGTTTTCTACTGTGAAATTTATATTGCTATTTTTATTTTGTGTTCTCTTGCAGTTTTATGTACTGTTTACATAATCTATAAACATATACTTGTTGTAAATTAAAAGCAAACATTGTGTTCCTTATTTCTTCCGATGTTTATCTATATACTACATACGAGACTAGTGGTAACCATAGTTACATAGTTCCATTTATTTATAGTTTTGCTATCTATGATCTAGGTACTTCAGTGTGCTTCATTTTTAAGGTGTTTAGTTATTTCCAGTTCTTAGTTTTTTCCTGTACGTAGAAAATCTTTTTTTCTAACTTTGCATGTTTCTTTTGTACATCTGTAATTACTACAATGTATATAATATGACATGGACGAGCTTTCATTTACCATCCCTGCTGATATTTCGGTGGTACATGGTAGTGAGCATGTCACAAATGTGGCATCTTGTGTTAGTGTGCTAAGTGTATTGTATTTTTAGTCAAAATATAATTCCTAATTGTTGCCAGAGCTTCTTTTCATTCAGAGCTGTTGTCCTTTATCTTAAAGCTGCAGTATGCTTAAATAGCTATGAATTTGAATTAGTTTTCCCCCAAATGTAATTAGCATAGAGCACATATTTAAATTACATATTTGAATTTGTGTTGTCACAACAATAATTGCTGTATAATTGGATGAAAAGCCCTGATATTTATGGATGCACAGATTGGGAGTGGATAACTGTTGTACAGACTTAATAATGATGGTTCCAGAAGCTAGTACACTCTCTTTGGGGTTACCCTTCAAAGCGCAGTATTAGCTGGATGGTATTTCTCTTATCTATTGTAGCGCTCAGCAAGTTATTGATTGCATTCCTATCTGATTCAGCATCCTCTCGTTTCTATTGTCTCTAGTGTACTGTAAGAAAAAGAGCTTTCAGCGAACAGGAATGTTCTGGACCAAATAAGAAAGCCTACCAAGATGATGCTTTTGTGTAGCTAAAAGGGAAACAGAAATAAAATATGTAGTTATGGTTTTCTTGTTTTTTCTTCCCAAGGGTCTGAATCAAAAAACGGTGAGGCGGACAGTTCTGATAAGGAAACCAAGCAAGGGCAAAAATCACCTCCTGGCAAACAAATAAGCCAGCACTTAAAGCGGCTAAAAAAATCAGGTTTAGGTAAGTGATGTTGTATCAGGTTCAGTTTATTCCTGTTACAATGCTACTGGTTATGTGCAGCATTATAACTTGTGTACAGAGCTGGAAACCTAAAAAATATATGAGGCTGTTGCTGCACAACATAATGTAGTCAATTACTGGGATGGTAAACCGTGCCGCCAGTGCATATATTGATGAACTTAATGATGATTAGACATCTAGAGTGTCTGCCTGGTCCTGGTTGAAGAATATGTGAAACGGTTTTTGAAGAAGGTAAAGCAAATGAAGCGGTTAGCCCAGTGTACTGAAGGGTCTGCTGTTTGGACCTCTGCTGTTTGTTGTTCCTACAGAGCAATTCAGTTTTCTATGAAGCACATTAGGCCCATTTCCATGCGTCATTGTCACTCTCATGCGAAGCAACACTAACTTTCTGGCAACACAGTCCATCATTTTTTTGTATTGTGCTGCAGATGGTGGTGGCTTTCAGTATGCTAATTTACTATATGATAGTTTATTATTTAAAACAAAAGGTACTCGTGTATTTTGGCGGCGCCCATCGCATCGTATACCATAACGCATGCGATGGTATGCGATGCGACGCAATGTCGTTGGTTAGTGTACGATGGCATACAATTTTCAAATTGTATGCCATTGTACATGGCATACAATGCCATACGATGCGATGCAATGCGATTAAACATTGTATAAGCACCCTAATGGGTGCATACAATGTTAAATGCACCCCCACGCCACCCCCCCACTATAAACGTGAACCCGAAGCGTAGCGAGCCCGCGAGGGGCGGCGGTACGCGTCCTACGACCTTTTCATACCCCCACTATCCACGTCGGCGTGGAGTTGAGAATAGATTAGTGTGGCGAGCGGACGCGGATACCTGTGAAGCCCGCGAAGGGACGCGTTTACCTGTGAAGGTATCCGCGTCCCCTCGCGGGGCTCGCCACGCTTCGGGCTCGGTGGCTCGATGCGCTCGCCACACTAATCTATTCTCAACTCCACGCCGACGTGGATAGTGGGGGTATGAAAAGGTCATAGGACGCGTACCGCCGCCCCTCGCGGGCTCGCTGCGCTCGCCACGCTTCGGGTTCACGTTTATAGTGGGGTGTGGTGTGGGGGTGCATTTAACATTGTATGCACCCATTAGGGTGCTCAAAAGCACCCTTTAGGGTGCTTATACGATTTTTAATCGTATAGGGGATCAAAATCGCGTCGCATCGGATGCCATCGGGTACATGGCATGCGATGCGATACGTTAATCGTACGATGTACATCGGGGGCGCCGCTATAATACACAAGTACCAAACAAAAAAATCACAGTATTATTGTCATTAGTGTGCTTTAAAATATGTTTGTCAAGAGAAATTGTTTATAAAGATAATGGTAGGATGCCCGAGTACAGTAACATCGAGTATAAAGATGCACAGTGCTCCAAATGGTCAGGAATCACCAAAGGGATTTGTAGACTTAAAGTATATTAGCCAAACAAAGCGGCAATGTTTAGTGCATATCTACCTCTGTCCTTCATAATGGATGACAAAATATTGCTGATTTAGCTAATATGCTTTGAGCCTAATAATGGGCGTATATACATATAATATGTGTGTTTGTGTGTGTGTGTGTGTGTGTAGTCATGCTCATCTATGCTGTGATGTGGCTCGCTGCATGGTGTGCCAGGCTGTGACTATTCGCAGCCTGCAATTGCTTCACCATCCACCAGCTACAAATAATTGAAGCCTGGCACAGCATTCAGGAAGCAGTAATGCAGTATGCTACATCGCAGCAAAGATGGGCATGGCTAGATCTGTATACAGTATATTATAATAGACAAACACACAGACAACAGAGGTGGCGCTCCGAGATGGAGTAGACAGTGAAAAACTTTGGTTCCAGCAGTGTTTCATTATGTTTTTCTTGCAATGCACTGCCTGTAGGAGAAGGGGCTTATCATACTTATAAAATTAATTTGTACACAATACTACCGCAGGATGCTTGGCATGTTGGCATTCCCCATGTCGGTATTCATCAAGTAGACATTGATGACATGTCAACATAATTAGAATGTTTACAAAATGTTCCTTGTGGTCCATTTCTAATGTACGTTGTTCAGCAGCAGGGACATAGCAAGAGAGGAGGCCTGTGTGCAGCCTCCCTGGCCATGCCCCCTCCTCTCTGCCATGAGTTGCACTGGGAACAGTATGGTTTGAGAGCTCTTAGTGCACAGACCCTACTGCACGTGCGCTAAGTTCTGCAGCACTGCTAAGTTTGAGCATTAGAGCACTCAGATGCCACCGTGCCATTTTTCTGCCGATTTCTGTTACTGCCGCGGAACTCTGGAGGATAAGTATTACCAGGTGTGGGTCATAGGGTCAACTGTACTTACGTTGACAATCATTAAGTCGACCACTATATTTCGACAGTCGTTAGGTCGACACATGAAATAGGTCGACATGTATTAGGTCAACATTAAAAAGGTTGGCATTAGTTTGTTTTGGTGTCTGTCGACTTAAGTCGACATAGACACATTATAAGTGTACCACGTCTCCTCGCATACCTGCTTGGATAGTAAAGTAAATAAAATGGATAAAAAAACGTGCTGACCCTTTTCATGTCGACCGTTTCAAGGTCGACAAAATGCTTGTTTCGCCTGAATGACCATTTCGACCTAATGATTGTAGACCTAGTGTCCAAATCACAGTAATCACAAAATGGGTGCAGTGTGGGCTCCCCTGGGACTCAGGGGCCGTGTGCACTGCCACACTGCACCCTTTATAGATACCCTACTGTTCCGTGGTGATGACTTCCAGCTGTAGAATAGAATCAGAATAGAATCAACTTTATTGGCCATGTGTGCTTGTGCACACTAGGAATTTTTTGTGGATAACAGTGCAGCATCAAGCAGAGATGAGGGGGGGGGGGGGGTAATTGCATACATTACATTAAGACATTACATGCAGGAACCACATGCCCGCCGGGCTGCACAGCGCCTAGGCAGCCATCAGCGGCGCCACTGGTCGTTGCAAAAGCCCTGTAGGTAGCAATATAAACAGGGACAGTATATTTATCACACAGGGGACACATACCTGCCAACTGCACAGCGCCTAGGCAGCCACACAGTGGAGCAGTGTGTGTGTGTGTGTGTGTGAATGGTCCCATAGCTTCCTGTCCTGTGCTGCCTTTTCTGACGGCATCGAAGGCAGTGTCCGACAAAACAGATCTGACTTAAAACAAGTCTGATCTGTTTTGTCAGTGTTTCCGAAATTTGATTTGCTAAGCTTCCTTACAGTCCAGCTTTTAGGAAAATCTGCGCTGGAACTGGTAGATAAATCAAAATGACAGTCATTATTTATGTCCCCTGTTCTCAACTATGGATATCCTTTAAACCAGGACTGCTAGGGGGCTTTGAGAATAAAGGGGCAGATGTATTAAGCCTTAACAAGAGATAAATGCAAGGGTGATGAGGAGAGATAAATGTCCAGCCAATCAGCTCCTTACTGACTTTTTCAAACACAGCCTGTAACGTGGCAGTTAGCAGGTGATTGGTTGGACGTTTATCTCTTTATCACACTTGAATTTATCTCTTGTTAAGGCTTAATACATCTGCCCCAAAGTTTGGTAAGCACTGTCTGATCTGCAGAGAATTCTTAAGGGTCCCACACATGGGGAGATGTGCTGAGCGTTCTGTGTGATGCTAGATCGCTCAGCACACAGCGATGTCTGTGCTGTGCGCTGAGTGATCTGTCAGGGCCAGTGTTGTCCGGTGAGAACATCGACCCCGCCTGGGTAAGTAGATTTATCCAGCATGCCAGATAATCACCGGGCCATATCAACGCACATTGCTATCGCTATGGCCCCTACACACGGAGCATTTTCCAAGCGAGCTCTGTGAGCGCTCGCACACAGCGGCTGCACACGTGCATAAAAACCTATGCACATGCGCAGTTTTGAACAAACGGTCCCCCATTCGAATGCGTGGGGGGAACGATTGAATTAGCATAACCCCCTATATGTGTTGCTATTGTTTGTACGCCAGTTACCTGTTGCTGTATTTTTAGTATAATTGAAACCTTACATATGGCTTTCCCAGCCGGCGATACCAACGCGCGGGTCCGCACATTGACGTCGCGGCAGGGCATACGTTCCGTACTCCTTTTGTAAGCAATCTAATCAGATCGCTTAGAAAAGGGGCTGAAATGGCCACGTGTATACCCCTTTACACTGCACCACAAAACATTAAACAGTTAAAGCTGAGTACACACTATACAAATATCTGTCTGACCATTTGTCCAATCTGGCTGGATAGAATGAAAATCTGGTAATGTATGGGAGAAAGTGTCAAACCTATAATCCCATTTTGTTAAAAATTTTCAAAATTGAACTAACAAATTTCAACCTAAACAAAGTTAGTTACATGCAAAGTAGAGAAACATTTCAAACACAAACCACAGACCCCATCTACTAGTGCTATATGGCCACTTTTTATGCAATTTCAAAACATTTATTCAGGCTTCCCAACGCACCTCTGTTTGGGTGTAGGAAGAGGGGCCACATACAGTATAGTCAGTACTTGGATTAATCCCTTATTTTTCCAATTTTTGAATGTGACACTAACAGTGATGCAGCTTTATTAGAATTGAAATAAGTGTGACTGTTATCCTGATTTTGTTTGTCACAGGGTTTAAGGACCGTTTTTGTATGTGACTTGGCCCAGGCTAAGATAAATATTAACCACTTATTGTAAAAGAAGTACGAGGGAACATACTGCATGTATGGTCTCACATCAGTGGAGAAAACTGGATCGCTATACAACCATTGTACCAAGCACACATACATTGTCTCTGCCTGTTGGGCAGCGAAACATCACATGAATGTCTCTGCATTATATTTAGAATAATGATGTGTGCACACGGTGCAATTTTCCCTTTGTTTTTTGACTATATATTCAAAATTGAATTGGTATGTAAGCTTTCGATTCGATGTGTGCTCTCATTCAGCTGAAATTGAATAGCCAAATACAGTGCAGCAATGACTGTATTGAATAGATCTGTATTATATAGTCCAAAATTGAATGCGTGCGTCTGGCTTGTCCTGCTATTCGATCCCGATCAAATAGCAAGGCTATCACACTGTGTGTACACACCATAAGAGTAATATTTCTAAGCTGTAAATATACTGGATGAATAACTATTCATCTGGATCTAATAACTTTATTTTCCCACATCCAGGGCATTTGAAATGGACCAAAGCAGAAGATATTGACATAGAAACACCAGGATCGATTCTAGTGAACACTAATCTGAGGGCTTTAATAAATAAGCACACCTTTGCTTCTTTACCTCAGCATTTTCAGCAGTATCTCCTGCTCTTACTTCCAGAAGTAGACAGACAGGTGAGTACTTCCAACCATCTATGACTTATCTCTCCTCTCGCCTTCTATTAGATCTGCATTTTTAATCAAATTAGGTACTTTTTTTTTTAATTTTTTTTATATAATATATTACACGAATGATATGTCAGGGCAGCTTGTAACTGCTAAATCACTAAAACATAATAATGGTTAAGTCGAAAACTCCATATGACTATGTGCCATTGCTTTGTGCCATTAAACTCTTTGTTTAAAAAGTGGCACTCATGCGACAATACCCCTAGGTTTGGGGGATTTCGTAAATATATTAAATTACAATAAAAGTATAGGCTTATCTTTCCCCACAATGCATCCATAATTTCCTGCAACAGACCCTTTTACAGTGACTGCAGGAGGAGACACATGGTGAATTCTATATCAGTTTCTGCATGACACAGAATTGCAGCCATTATGGGGGGGGTTTCTTTCTGGCTTGCAGTACCGGGTAAATGGATTTTGTATTTAAGATCCCATACCTCTATATACATCGTTAAAAAAAACTAGGCGTCACTTCTGTAGTGTTTTTTTTATTTTTTTTAAACACCATTTGGATAACATACTATTCGTGGATAGTAGAGTGTAAGAAGTGCAGCATTTATTGTGCATTTAGAGATATTACCTTTTTCTGACCAGGCCACAGGTAAACACGGACATTGGCAGAATAGTTTTAGCTCACAGCTTTTCTACTTTATCATTCTTGTTTCCTGTTAATTTCGGTATTTTCAATAACACTCTGTGACACATACAGTAAAGGATTCTTTAAATTAAAAAGAAACCTGAGTTTGAAAGAGATAAGATGCTGACATAATTGGCGTATTTCTTCATGCCCTTTGTGCTTTGCTATCCAGATCTGTTGCCAAGTTACTGCTCGTGCTGCCGTTTAAAATCTAATTCAGCACCATAACAATCTGTCCACAAGCTGTCATGCAGTCCAAATAAATCCAATGTATTTTCAGCTTTGTATACAATCTGTACGAACTGTACATCTTCATCAGTTGTTATCGCAGTAAGTATACTAAGCTATGGTGCCAAACCATAAGGGACGGTGCTTTATCAGTGGTTTAGTGAGCACCTCCAGCACATAGAAGAATTGCCAACACCAGTAAATATTTTTTGGATTTCTAAATACATAGAATAATATTGAAATAGTTCTGATACATAGTTTGTTATGAAGCACAACAAAAATTCAGTGTACTGTATATACAATCGATAAACCATTACACTGGACTAGCATATACAGTACATATTTTAGTTTTATATTTATATATGTCTAGTCCTTTATTGTTAATGCAATCAAAATTTTGGGTGTGGGTTGTTAGGTCTATACCAACTAGGTCGACACCACTAGGTCGACATGGGTCTAGGTTGACAGAACATTAGGTCGACATTAGGGAAGCCAATCCCGGGGCATTTTTTCAATCCCGGGATTCGGGATTGAAAAATGCTCAATCCCGGGATTCCCGGGATCCCGGGATTTGCTTTCCTTATAAAAAAACGCCCTGGCCGCCCCGCATTTACTTACATTTGCAGGGGCGGCCAGGTTGATGGGTGGGAGCCGGGATGCCGGGTGGGCAGCTTCATCCGGCCAGCGGCAGGGTGGGAGCCGGGATACCGGGTGGGCAGCTTCCTACTTCGGGAGCCGGGTTGTTGGGTCGGCTGGCTGGCTAGGTGGGCGGGCGGGCGACTTCATAATGCGGAGTTGCTTGCTTGCTGGGTGGGCTGGCTAGGTGGACGGGCGGCTTCATCTCTACCTGCCTTCCTGCGCAGCGTGA
Source organism: Crinia signifera (assembly GCF_055691185.1). NCBI lineage: Eukaryota > Metazoa > Chordata > Amphibia > Anura > Myobatrachidae > Crinia > Crinia signifera. The sequence goes on along the minus strand of NC_139221.1, from coordinate 71,940,534 downwards.
CCTCTCGTCACGCTGAGAGGTCACGCTGCGCAGGGTTGCTCTGCCGGGTATGGGAGTATCCGGGCAGCGGCTGAGCGAGTGCTCAGCCGCTGCCCGGCATTAGACTGCGCATGCGCAGTCTAATCCCGAAAATCACGGGATTGGAAACTCCAAACCCGGGATTGAAATCCAGGCGTTTTGGGGGCCAAATCCCGGGATCCCGCCGATCCCGGGATTGGCCACCCTAGTCGACATGGTCAAGGTCAACATGAGCAAGATCGACAGCCAAAAGGTCGACATGGGGGTTTTCACTGTTTTTTTTACCCGAATGTCGACTCAGTCGACATGGACACAGTTTGAAGTGCACCGCATTTTCGCTGCGCTCGCTATGCTTCTGGCACGGTGCCTCGCTGCGCTCGGCACACTATTTTATTCTGCCACCACACCCTAGTGCAGTGTTTTTCAACTACTGTGCCCTGGCAGACTAGTGTGCCTTGAGCTGTTCTCAAGTGTGCCCCCAGATCTAGAGATGCCCAAACCATTTTACAGCCACCACCAGCTCAACTGTTATTTAATGGTCTCTTCTTTTCATGTAAAGAGCAATGTATTTTATTTTTGTCACCTGTGGGGACCAGTGTGATTTCTTTTATATGGGGGCCAATAGGTTTTTTTTTTCCTGTGGGGCCAATGTGTTTTGCCCTGTGGGGATATCATGGTGTGCCTTGGCAATTTTAAAATCGTATTTAGTGTGCCGCCAGGTAAAAAGGTTGAAAATCACTGCTCTAGTGGATGGTAGGGCATGAAATACCGCCTGTCGGCGCAAAAAACAGTGAAAAATCCCTTTCGACCTTTTGACTGCAGACCTAGCCCATGTCGACCTAATAAGCTGTTGACCTTGACCCATGTCGACCTTCCTGCCTGTCGACCTAGTGGTGTCGACCCAATGCTTGTCAACCTAGTTGGTGTAGATCTATGGGGACCGTATCCCCAAAATTTTATGTGTATTTAATAAAAAAAAAGTCAAATATGATGTCTAGGTGCAGTAGTATACATGACATCTGAACTCTACAATATAGTGAATAATTCTGTAGAACAGCAAAATCACTAGGAAGCAGTAGAATTGCTGACATTCACTCAGTGGTAAAATAGATAGGTACAGATCTTCCAAATATTGCCTCAGCACACAGGCCCTTATTCAGATCTGATCGCAGTACAAATGTGTTCTCAAAATGGGCAAGACCATGTGCACTGCAGGTGGGGCAGATGTAACATGTGCAGAGAGAGTTAAATTTGGGTGGGGTGTGTTGAAACTGAAATCTAAATTGCAGGGTAAAAATAATGCAGCCAGTATTTTCCCTGCACAGAAACAAAATAACTCACACAAATCTAACTATCTCTATACATGTTACATCTGCCCCACCTGCAGTGCACATGGTTTTGCCTATTTTGAGAACAAATCTGTACTGCGATCAGATCTGAATAAGGGCCACAGTATGGGTCCATGTCCGCTCTGTGGGTGACAGGCATGCCGAAATGATGCAGAAATGTGATCATTAACTTTATTAAGGGCTGAAGCACACAAACAGTGTTTTTGGTTTATGGTGTATTTGGTATGAATACAGTCACAGCTTGGTGAATGCAGTGTAAGAGGCATGGCAGTTATCCTATAGCATTTATTGATCCTGGTGAATAAAGTGACAGCATACTTTAAGCAAATTAATCACCTGATGTCCCGATCACCCTTTGAAAGCAAGAATAGAATTTCTACAGTAAGAAGCCTTGTTGTATTCCCTACAAACTACAGGTGTTTAAAAATATAACCTTTCCAATATGTTCACATAGTCAAAAATGGATAAGTAGAACCTGGGTTAGTGGTAAGCCTATATTATTGGGACCAATTTTGTGGGCCCAGCATTTTTGCACCAAAGACAGCAGACTAATTTTTAGAAATAATCACCTCCTATAATTGAGACGATTAACCTCTGTAAATAAGACCACCTCCACTTACGATTCGGGTATACAGTTGTAGCCATGCACATCGTTGCCACGCCAATCGCCGTGTACAACATACTGTATGTTGCAATTGACCTGATCCCATCGCCATGCATGTGCATCTAATTTGCTCCCGCTGCTCATAGAAAATCATTAAGCAGCGAAGTTGCATCACACTTTTCCATACCAAGGGTGCGATTTTGGCGTGACAAACATGCACGAGCAGCCATATCGCTGCAACAATGAGCGTGGCTACATCTGTATAAAGGAAAAGCAAAAAATGAAAAAAAAAACAGCATTTTAATTGTGCAAGTCCTTATTGTAGTGAGACTAGATCCTGAGTGTCACTTCACCTGCAATTACTCTTTACTCATTCTCATCAGTGGGCGGTAAGAAATATGTGAAAATCAGAAGAAAATGGGGGTGCAAAATCATGAAGTACGTCATATACATTTTTACTGGTATCCATTTAAAAAACACAGGAATAAACGAAATAAGACCATGACACAATAAGCTGTGCGCATTTCTGGCTCTTTGTGGCAGTCCTCCCGATAGCATCCTTACAGCGAACAGCTTATTCTTCAGTTCCATCCCTGATAAGTTCCTGATATGCTCAGTAAGACAGTTAAGAATGGAGTAAACCTAGTAAATGCAGGAGAATGCCCCGCTAAGATTAAATGCAAGAATTAAAGAGTTTTTTTTCCAGATGGGTTCATATTTTGGATGTATGCAACAAAATATTGAGACCAATGGAATATGTGGACTGATGGAAAGCTCTTAATCTAGAAAATAGGCAGTGAGGTAGGATGCAGATGCAATGCAATTTTACCACCCAGGATCACATTGCAATATGCAATCCTAACAGCAGGATTTACTATATGGAATGCTATATCTGGAATGCTTTGTAAAGCTGGCAGCATCGCATCTCGAAATTAAACCTATGCGGGATGCAGCTGCTTGTGGGACTGGAGGGATTGCACCAGATACCTCCTATACCTGCTGCGGTCCCTTCTATTTACATTGGGACCATAATTACCATTTACAGCTCACCCCTGAAAACACCCATTATCTGCAAATATTTAATGATAAATGGGCCCCCGTAGTCATCACAAGAAATTAGAGAGGGCTGATGCACAGAGAATGATGTTCAAGGAGGTGTTAAAGCATTAGGGTGTCCAGTTTGGAGCGGGTGCCGGATGACTGCCCGACAATCTGGATCCCAACATCGGAATCCCAACTGTCGGTGCTCCAACAAGGGGGATCCTGACTGACAGGGGCTATTCTCCCTTGTGGAGTCCACAACCCCCATGGAGGGACACGCTGATCCTGCAGCGTGGTGAGCACAGCGCGCCTGCAAGGGGCTTCTTTGTGCTTGCCCCCCTGTCAGAGCACCGGCAGTCAGGATTCCGTTAGTATACTTACTGTTGGAATCGCGATTGTCGTGCAGTCATACCACATCCATTTGGAACAGCATTCTAAAAACATTGTCCTTGTTGAAGAATTTTTTTGTATTGATGCATTTTTTATGCAGATTCAGCCACGGTTGCACAGAGAATATAGGTGTGCCACATATCATTTTATTCAGCAGAAGCTACTTGTGTGCCCTATTCACACCATTTTGCGGATAAGACCCATTGTAATGGAAAAAGCCGTACACAAAGAAGCTTGGCGTTACCAAGTCACAGCATGATGCAACTAGAAGAGATGTTTAATGCGCAAGGAGGCTGATTGTATGTGGACAAATCTGTGTGTAACATATATAATTTATAAATACATGCATATAAATTATTTTTGTTTTTTTACCAAATTTGCCTACCCCTAAATATACAGTATATTCATCAAGCTCTATATGATGCGGAAAGGAGCTTTCATTGACACACTTTCATATTCTCTTTCCAGATGGGAAGTGATGGGGCTTTACGTCTTAGTAATTCTGCTCTGAATAATGAATTCTTTGCATATGCTGCCCAAGGGTGGAAACAGCGGTTGTCAGAAGGTAAATATGTATAATATTTTTTTTTCTTCAATTAACATTACTATGTCATCTACACTTGAGACTATTACTGTTCTATTTATATTTTTGGGGTTTATTTAATCGTCTCTATACAAACCATGTGATAAATTTGGCTGCTGAATGCTATTTATTTAGCATTAGAACTCACTACCTATTTTATCTGGCGATTTGCCTTTGTAACAGAGCTTTTTCTTCTAAATGCAGACACATTATTTTTAATTAGTAGCATATTCTTCCTCATAATCATGATTGGAAACCAAAAGTGTTGTTGAACTACGATCTTTTAGAGCAGTGATGGCTAACGTTGACACTCCATCCCAGCATGCCCTGCATCAGTTTTAGCATGGTCAAATAGTAAAACTGTAGCAGGGCATGCTGGGATGTGTAGTTTAACAACAGCTGGATTGTCAAGGTTAGCCAACTCTATTCTAGAGCTATGGGTTCGATCCTATTAGTGCCGAAGGGTGAGAGTTGCCGTTTAAATACCTGCATCAGCACCCAAATTTAGCCAATTTAGCACCATTCGCTGGGCTGAATTCATTTAAAATTGCTCACAACCCTATGGAGGTGTGAGCACTTCTAAGCTAGTTCAGTCTGCCGTGAAGTGCGCCCGGTGCCATGATTATTGACGAGTGCCAATCATGCACACCTAATAGGATCGACCCCTATGACCACTATTTTGTATCTATTGACATAAGAGGATACTGCTTTTGTGGTGGTTCATTTATGAATTATTTTTTTTATTTTTAACAGTACTTTGAATTTACATAGAGTGTTATTGGTAATACTTTCTGATTACAGTTAATTTAAACATATGCCAGAATCCAATAATATTATTTCATATATTGTATATGTATATCAGCGTAAATCTGTTTGTCTCTATATAGCGCTATCAGGATAGAGCATGCCTATCTGCAACAAGAATAAGCTGCTGCTTATGTGTGATGGTGTGTTCTCCCATACTCCGATATATGTGATTGCACATTTCCAGTTACATGTGAATGACATAACATAAACCAGGAACCAATATGTATGCTTGCATCCCGGTTTTGTTAGCCTTGGCCATTTGGTATCAGTGAGAGAAAGGTTTGCTGGCTACAATGTTGTATAAAAATGTATTAAAAAAAATTGCATGGTCAATAAATGGCCAAGCAAGTGTGCTTCCCCAGCTCCGGAACAGGACACATTAATTGTAAAGTAAAACTCAGACTCCACAATGGTAGATCAAAAGCTCCATTTATTGTATTCTTCTTTGTTGTACTTCATTGTAAAATGTAAATGATTGTCAACTATTAACAATCTCTGCACTACTCTTAAAAACTCTATGGCTAAAGTATATAAAACATTGATGGAATTGTACATATATAAAGCTTGACATGTTATGTTTATCTTCATTGTAAAGCTGTATTTTGATGCCTCAATACAATAACAAAAAATTATTTTAAAAAATAAACCATTACCTATTATTAGTCCTTGTAGGTAGTTGTATTTGTTTAAAAATATCCTTAGAAAAACTTAAGGTGCGTACACACGGGGGGCGATTTTGTATAATATCGCGGAAATTTGGTCGCTAAGTGACCATATTGCCCACGGTGGGAGTGTGCACTGGTGATATATCGCCAGGTGCGCGCTCCCGTTTTTACCCCTGTAGTGATCGCTGGTCGCAGGAACATGCTCCTGCGACCAGCTGATTACCTCTGCGGCTCCCCCGGCAGTTTCTTTTTCATCAGCGACCATCTCTGGTCGCTGATGAAAAGGAGAAACTGAGCAATATATTGCTCAGCCATATATTGCTCAGCCATATATGGCTGAGCAATATATCTCCCCCGTGTGTACGGGGCTTTAGTGTTGGTACATTAGAATGTATGTACTGTACTTGTAGGTAATATGTTAGAATTATTCTTTCAAATCGATTTTATGTGTTTTCTCAGCACACCTATGTGAGCAACCCTTTAAAATGTTTCTGTAGACATGCTTAGCAGTATCTTTGATGTTTAGGTAACATTTTCATGTTTTATTTAATTGCAGGAGAGTTTACTCCAGAAATGCAAATGCGAATTAGACAAGAAATTGAAAAGGAAAAGAAAACAGAAGTTTGGAAAGAAAGATTCTTTGAAAGATTTTATGGAGAAAAGTAAGTGATAGACTTACAGTATTAGATGATAAAGCTCTTAGCAATAAGAAATTGCCTATCTCCCTGCCTGAGGTATATATCCGTTCATTTTCTAAATATGTGTGTATAAACTGGGTACATACAGATGATTGCCGGTCACAATCCCAACACCGGCAACCCAAAGGAGGGTATCTTCACAGGGGTTAAGTAAGTATACATACCTTCCCCCTGCCTCCCCCTAACCCTCCCTTCTAGCAGCCTGCCCCTAATACTCCCCACTAGAGCTTAAACCTAACCCACCACCCCGTACTTAGCCCTAACACCACTGTCATTTATCGGGGTAACAATCAGCAAACTCAGGAGCCCCACCCTCTGCATCTATTGGTGAGTTATTTTCAGATGTTCCTGACAAAACAGCTTATACTAAAATCTTTATATATTTCCCCTTCTTGTCCTATTAAAACCACAATACCATATTCACAGAACAAACAACCACACTTCTAAATAGTATATTGCATATATATATATATATATATATATATATATATATATATATATATATATATATATATATATATATATATATATATATATATATATATATAAAGAGAATAGGTACCCCAATTATGCGCACTCTACAGGAATGGAGCAGCACCTCTGAAAGGCCCCCTGTTAGACGGGACCAAGGGTTTAGTAATGCAGAAGAGTAGACGGGACCAAGGGTTTAGTAATGCAGAAGAGTATTCAGAGGGCGCTCCCCAATAAGACAACAATTTTTGTTAAAAACACAAATTTAATAATAATTCAGATATTCCATTGGATCAATATAATAATGCTTTGTTCACAGTTGTAAGATGTCGAAAACACATGTGGCCCAACGCGTTTAGTCACACACGTGACTTCATCAGGGGCAATATGGACAGTAGACACCTTTCATTTTCTCCAAAATGTTAATAATCCATGGGGTCCTTAGACCGACTTCAGAATCTAGGAATGGTCTGAATTTGAAAAAGTCACCACCAATGTATAAGATCCTCTTTTTCTGATTTATTAAGTATGAGTCACAACACAGACTCTAGCCTTAGTAGGGTGAAGTGTGCTGTGTGAGATCCAAATCCCTGATGGATTATTAACATTTTTGAGAAAATAAAAGGTGTCTACTGTCCATATTGCCCCTGATGAAGTCACCTGTGTGACAAAACGCGTTGGGCCACATGTGTTTTCGACATCTTACAACTGTGAACAAAGCATTATTATATTGATCCAATGGATTATCTGAATTATTATTAAATTTGTGTTTTTAACAAAAATTGTTGTCTTATTGGGGAGCGCCCTCTGAATACTCTTCTGTGTATATATATATATATATATTTGCCATATAAGTTAAAACATGAACTGAAACAATTGAATTGTCGGAATAAAGCATGGCATATGAAATTATTTAACTACTGTCTCAGCCTAAGTATGTGCATTGTATCTTTATAAGTAATCTCTATTTATTTGTATTTAAACAAAATTCAAATTTAATGCAGTTTGTTTTGGTTATTTGATCATTTAAAAAAAATTTGCTTTCATTAGGTCTGGAATGTCGAAAGAAGAATCTTTACAACTAATGTCTGGACAAAATAGCAGTGAAGATGAAAGCAGTTCGTTAGACACATCCCTGAACTTACCAGGCCCATCTACACAATTAGAATGCAGCACATCTGCCAGTAGTGAAACACCACTTATGTTGGAGACTGAAGTTGTTGAAGAAGCTGTGTGTAACATGGAGCATGTTCCATCCAAGGACATGATCAGAGAACCAGAACTGGAAGAAATATTGATATCTGATGAATCTGTAATACACGAGGAGATTGCTGAGGAAGTAGAGACTACAATTTGTGAATGCCAAGAAAGTAATGACAAAGCAGAAATTGAACTGTCTGAAGAAGTAACAAATCAGGACACACCAGATGAAGAAAAAGAGCCTGCTGAGAACATGGATTCTTGTGTTGCCATGGAAGATGAGACTCTGACTCTCTTGGACACTAAAACAGTGGAAAATGTAAAACCTGATGACCATCAAAGTGTCATGGTAGAAGTTGCAACTGAATTCCGTGAAAGCAGATCTCCATCCCCTGTAATCTCTCATAGTTCACAGAGTGAACCAGCTGAAGAGGAGCCACCACCATCTGAAGACCTAAATTTGTCTGTGGATAATGAAGCCTCCAAAGCTACTGAAGATTCTGTGTACACTGAAGAGGCATCTGCTGTTGAGATGGAGCTGATCAGTGAAACCGATGAACAGTTCTCAGAAACTGCATGTATTTCTGAGACCTCTTTTTCTTCACAGAGTCCAGAGGAGGCTTGCGCTAGTCTAGCATCTCCAGGAGGTGACACTCAGTCTGCTTCAGAGGAACCATACACACCGGCGTCTGTTGAAGCTGCCTTCTTGTCTGAAGTTTCAAGTTTTGAAAATGCTGAGACGGAAAGTCAACAAAAACCTCTAGCTGAAAGTTCTCCAACCTCTTTAACTTCTGATGTTTCACCATTGTCCAACTCACCAGTAATGTCAGAAGCATCTCCTCGCTCTAACCATCCACTTACACCTGAAGCTTCTCCAGCATCTAATTTGCCATTAACTTCTGAAGCATCTCCAATGTCAGATGTACCTATAATATCAGAAACCTCTTCAGTGTCTTCCATAGCACTGTCCTCTGAAACCGGACATGCACCAAATGTACCTGCTACTTCAGATGCATCTTCGGGATACAGTCCTGTTCCAAATGAAATGCTTCAGCAAGAAAGCTCCCCCACCTCTTCCGATGAATCCCACTCTCCTTTAAAAGATGAAACTGATGGCTACTCGGAGGTATCCCAAACCGATACCATCGGCACTGAACATGAAAGCTCTGAAACCATAAAGTATAACTCGGCAACTCCAAATTCAGATACTTCACTTTCAGAAGATGCCATGAATCAGAAGCACTGCAGTTCTGAGAGAGAGCACGAGATTACAAATGTGACATCCTCACCCGAACGATCACCACCAGAAACTATAACTATTAAAAATAATTCAACTCATTATCGAATTGTTGAGAAAAAATATTTATCTGCCTCACAAGAAGGATTTGAAACATACTCTAGAAACAATGACTCAGTTTACTCAAAGTCTCATGATAAACCATATGCCGCCTCTCTAGAGTCCTCCAGAACTAAATCTCACAAGCAACTGGGAGGCTCCCATAGCAGAGTAGACGGTTCTCATTCTAAGTCATATGAACATAGTAAACCTTGTGAGGCAGTTGGTCGGGAGCCTGAAATCTCCAAAAGAAAAACTGTGGAACTACACACTTTTGGAATCTACAGGGAGAAACGGCCAAGAATAGACAATGATCACCCATCTAGAACATCTTCAAATTCAAGTCATAATGAGAGAGAACATCCACCCAGAGAAGAGCCCCGTGTTCCACCTCTCAAGGTATTATTGCTGACTGTATAAATCATTTCTGTTTTCATGAGTAATGGAAGGTGATTTTAGAAGACCATTAGCACAAACAGATTGATGTACAGATCTTTGCGTAAAAAATAAAAATAATTGTAGGACTTAAGGCCAGATGTATCAAGATGCAAAAAGTGATAAAGTGGAGAGTTATAAACAACCAACCAATCAGCTCCAAACTGCCATGCTACAATCTGGGTTTGAAAAAGGACAGGAGCTGATTGGCTGGTTATTTATCACTATCCACTTTATCCATTTTTGAAGCTTGACACATCTGGCCCTCAATTGTGTTTTTTTCTCCTTTATTAAATTAGAAATGTTTGTGTCTAACAGCCAATAATATTGTAAAATGTGATTAGGTCACCAGGGTAGTTTCCTTGCCTGCATACTTTTTGGTGCTTGCTCAGTACTAAAGAAACCTTTTTATCTAAATATAGAAAAAAGGAAGCCCATCTTAATGGCCTTTTGTGCTTATCCTTGATAGAAACATAGAATTTGATGGCAGATAAGAACCACTTGGCCCGTCTAGTCTGCCCCTTTTTTAAACATGTTACCTCAAACCATATTTGATCCTTATTGCTTTGTAAGGATATCAATATACCTATACCAAGCATGTTTAAATTGATGTAGGCCATGCACCTTTTTTGTTGCCCTTCTTTGTACAGTCTCAAATGTATTTACATCCTTATGGAGATATGGCCTCCAGAACTGAACACAGTGCTCTAGATGAGGTCATACCAATGACCTATACAGTGGCATTATTACTTAATTCTTTCTACTGGATACCTCTCCCTATGCAACCAAGCATCTGACTTGCCTTCTTAATTGCTTTGTTACTTTGTTTACCTGCCTTTAAGTCATCTGAAATAGTGACACCTAGATTCCTCTCCTCCTCAGCAGTTTCCATTCTAGTGTCATTTATACTATATTTAGCATTTGGTTTTTTGAGATCCAAGTACATTATTTAGCATTTTTTACATTAAACTGTAGTTGCCATGCTCTTGACCATTCCTCTAATCTAACTAGATCATCAATAATTTGTTTTACCCATCTTGGTGTGTCTACCCTGTTGCATACCTTTGTGTCCTCTGCAATAAGGCATATTTTACGCTCCATTTCATTTGTAATGTTTTCAATAAATATATAAAAAATCACTGGGTTAAGTACAGATCCCTCCACTGGTAACCTTTCCCTCCTGTGACTGCACTTCAGAGCTTTTTTAAAGAGCTCTGATCTTCTTATATGCCCAGCAACAGCCTCACACTGCTAATTATACCCCTTTTACACCAAAAATCCCGGATCCAACCGGCATTTGGAAGAAGGATCCAAGCTGGGTCGGATCCGGGATTTACACCGTTAACACTGCGGTGCCCACCCGCAGTGTAGACTGAGGCGACGCTTGGAGATGACATTATCCCATCATAATTTCCCGCCGGAAACACAGATCCCCATGCTGGGACAGCCCAGCACCAAGGTAGGCTGCTGAAATGTCCCCAGGTCCCCGTGCACCCCCCCTCAGCTGTAATCCGGGAGGTGAATGAATGCGGCACACAAGCATCCATTCACCTCTTCCGTTGCCACCGCTGCAGACTATAGCAAATAGCAGCGCAGGCTGTCTGTGCCCCCCTGTCCAACCTGTGGATGCTGAGGTCCGCAGGTTGCACGTCCCCCATTGATGTAAATGGGAGCCGAGTCGGATGACCTGGCATACCCATTTACACCGCCCTCTACAGAGGTGCTAACATGCTGAACATCTCTCCCTTCTCCTTCAGTTTGATCATCCAACAAGTCTATGATAACGGCAGCATTTATAGTCCGGAGTTTTGGATATTACAGAAGATACCCTAAGAATTCCCGGTAGAAGTCCTATGTAAAGGACACGGCGTGTCCCATTTACACCGCCATTGAACCGCCGAAGACCCGGGGTTTTGCGGAGGTGTAAAAGGGGTATTACATATACTGTAAATCTTGTCATTCATTAGTTCATGAGGAAAGACAAATAATTACATTGTTAAATTCTTAAGTTTCAGCCAACAATGCAATTCATTAAATTAGATCAGGAAATTAAATGACTTCTTTCATAATCAGGTGACAATTACTATTTAAACCAGGAGATTTAAAAAAGTCTATGGGTGTAGGTCTTGCAGTTAGTTTAATTTAATTTATTGTGAAACTGCGCTTTTTATATATTTATAATGATGGAATAACAATTTATTTGCCTGAGTCTTTGAAAGCAGACTGTTGTGATCTTTGTGTCTTTTCCACAATGCACCCTGGCAGAAATGCAAAATCTGTCTCATTCTATCCATTTATACAGAAGAGCCAACAATGTTGGAATGTCACATATCAAAATATATTATTACGTATAATATTTTAGATCTTTTTGAAATGTGAAAATCCTGCAGATTTTCTTTTGTATTTGTCTTCATCATTAAGGACAATTATTAAATGAAGAAGAGGCCAAACACCTCTCACTCTTTGTATTTTCTAAATGCGGTCACTGATGCTCAATCGTTTTTCATCAATACATAGTTCTCATTTTATGAATTATTATAAGTAACCCTCTGATTTTTGAGTAGCAATTCACTGAATCTCTCTGGTTGATTATATACTTATGTCTTCTGGAAAGAGTCATTTAGTTTTTAGTGATAATTTTTTCAGCCCGGTGGGAAATGTATGTTATTTTGTAGTGTTTAAAGAACACAAGGTCAAACTGATCTTTTAAGTTGCAAGAGCAATGTAGAGATTTATTGTTAAAAATAGCAGTGGATTGAAATCCATTGTGACTTAAATGTAACTCTAGCAATTATTATCTTTATTATCTGTATAGTGAATATAAAAGCCTGGTTTATACAGTATGTGGGCTAATGCTTAAATTATTATGAAAAATACAATATATCAGAACTAAGTGGTATTTTTGTAAATAAAATATCTGTAAAATTAATCAGTAGGAAAGAGAAAAAAAAATTACCTTATTTGCATAAAAATTTTAAGAAATGACAATGCATTCCATATATTTTATATAAATTAATGTTATGGCCCTTGTTTATTTTATTCATTCTACTCCTCCACTCCAAGTAATGTATTACTATTATGTTTTATATTCAATTGACGCTGGATCCATTCTAAAATCCTTTTGACGTAATGGATCCGGCATGCATTTATTCAATGCATTGGCCAAATTCGGATGTCTGATTCGGCCACTGATTGATGCTCACCCAGCCAGCGCCGGGACTGGGTGAGTGCATCGCCGGGAGGCGGCACAATTGCCTGGGAGGTAGCGGGAGCCAGGATGGGTCCAGGTGAGCTGCTCTCATCTGGCCTGGTGGTGGAACAGATGAGTATTGGAGGCGGCGGACAAGAGGACGGCTCTGTGTAAGCTGCTGCTGCTGACCGCCATCCTCCCTGTCTCAATCAGACATCTTTTCATGTCTGATTGAGATTGCCAGAAACATGGCCATAACCTTTCGGTTTTGGATGTGTTTTCATCAAAAGCAGGTGGATTAGAAGATATTCTGTCAATCCATATGGTTTTCGGCAGGTTGGAACATTTCGACCTGCCGGAAAAAAAACAGCTAGCATTGAACAGAACAGAACCCCTTCATTAAATACCCCTCAGTGTGACCATTTTCAGTGGGCATGGCTTCATATAATTCGTATTTCCAATCATATTTTTCTGTCAAATAGAAGAATTGCCTTTTGCATTGGTTTCACTCCCTGAAGCTGTATTTTTATCTATGTTGAATATTTTTTTTAAATCCACAAAGTACTATTTTATTTATATACTGTAGCTCCAGCATTCACATTCCACATCATATTCAGATAATGATAGTTGGTCCAATAGGTCAGTGCAGTTTTTATTGTTTTTTTTTTTTTTATTGTTCAGGAGGTAACTTCTTTGTGTTCAGCATACCTGAAATTACAAACTGTGGGAGACTATATGTGTAACATAATAAAACAAAATTCTGTGCAAATATTATATAAATTGAAATAGGTAATTATAAAACAAACAGCTGAATAATAGTCATATCATGTGTAGTACAGTACTGTTTATAAAACATATATAAGGGAAACAAAAGCACATCTGAGAATTGTTAACTTTTCTGAGTCTGTATACAATACTAATGCTTTTCATATGCCTTGTTATTGTAGATCCAGCTGTCAAAGATTGGTCCACCATTCATTATAAAAAGTCAACCTGCCCCCAAGCTTGAATCCAAGATTTCTTCAAGTACATCTGTTAGTTCAGGGAGGAACACTGGCGCTAGAACCCTTGCAGATATTAAGGCACGAGCTCAACAAGCCAGGGCACAGAGAGAAGCAGCGGCTGCCGCAGCCGTGGCTGCTGCAGCGAGCATTGTTTCTGCAGGTGTTGGAAGTCCTTCAGAAAGCAGCAAGACCAGAACTTTGGCCCACATTAAAGAACAGACAAAGGCAAAGCTGTTTGCTAAGCATCAGGCAAGGGTCAGTACGCAACAGACTACTAGAGATGGCAAAACAAAAGAGGGTCTTCCAGCGAGTGATGTGCCAACTTCTTCCGATGCAAAGGTTGAAGGTTCTACTGGTGTTATTATTATGAATCCAAACTGCAAATCTCCAAGCAGTAAGTCCGCCCTTCATAGAGAATTGAATTGTACTTTACAAAAATCCTTCAGCTCTTCTACATCGTCTGAAACAGATTCTGATGCATCTGTGCACAGCTCCAATGAAAATATTCATGTGCCACATTCCAGCGACAAAACTGTTACATCTACCTCCACTGAAGATTGCAGTGTGCCAATGCGTTATAGCAAAAATTTAGGTTCAATGTCTGTCTGTCCTTCTGCTGATGCGCCCTATACAAATTCACTTGAAAAATCTGCTGTTCTAATGTCTGTTGACAGTGAAAACACTACATCAACTGTCTGTAACACTAATATGCTTAACCCTGTTAAGGAAACAGACATTCCTTTCATAGCTGTCACACCAAAATGCACTGATGACACTAGCAGTCATGTATCCATAGTAAACTCCATGGTCCCCGAGTCTGCTGATGATAAGCGAGTGCCAGTAACAACCAGTAATGTTAATTCTTACACCACTGTGCCAATTTCATCCACTGGGAGCAGTTTGCCAAATCCTCATCTAACTAATTCTTTGGTGAATTCACTAAACTCCTCAGTTGTTCCAAGCAGCATACACCCTGATCAGTTAGTTATGCCCACATGTGAACAAGAAGAAAGTCCTGTAAATGTCTGTCCTTCTCTACGAAGATTATCAAACCAAGTGGAAATTAGACTAGATTCCCATGGCCGGTCTTCTGTTCCGGTATACCCTCAAACCAGGAAGGATGTGAGCTCCGATTCCTCCCTTAACAAACTGCAACATGAAAATTTAGATAAGAGCTCTTGTAGTAATTTATTTGGTCCGAACAGTAAATCACTGCCTACTGGTTTAATGCATATGAATAGATCTATCCCATGCAAAGTGATTGTTGATCACTGTACAACTCCAAATTCCACTTTCCCTTTCAATACAGAAAACGTAGAACATGCAGATACTCAGAATAGGTTTAGTAAAATGGAATCTTCCATGCAAAACAAAGCATGTCCCCAGGTGTCTGTCATAAGCAGACAAGAGAGTCTCATTAGTGAGAGTGCTGAGCACCTGTCCCACGTAGACATCGCTGTTGGCTTAAGCAGAGATGACAGAAATAAGGCTGCGGCTTGCTCTGGCCTTTTGGAAACAGCGTACCTGCAGCAAGAAAAGTTAAGTAACTCCGCTCCTTGCCAACAAAACTTTAATGAACAACTTCATTGCACTCCTTCATTTAAGTGTGGGACAGATAATATCAACTCTGAGTATATTCCAAATAATAGAATATGCTGGAGTGAAAAAGAACAAATCAATGTTGAAAAAGTAGCCATCAATCATTTAAATACACACAAGCACATAGATTACTCTGAAGAGAACATTGTTGATATAAAAAGTGAACCTGGAAGTTACCAACATGTGTCAAAACTTCCTGTAACAAATAGCATTCCTATCAAATCAGAGGCCCATGATCCCGGAAAGTGCTTTGGGATGGATACAGAAGGATTTTCAGGCCGCAACGCTACTCCCCAAGCAACTGATGCGGAAGTAGGCATGTCTGCATCAAAAACACCACTTGGTGTTTCCAGAGAAGAACCTTTGTCATTGACCACAGATCCTCTGAAAAGGGTTACAAATGCAGCAAGCGCAAGCTGTCGGCTTTCATCTGTAGAAGCCAACAACCCCTTAGTAACACAGTTGCTTCAGGGCAACTTGCCTTTAGAAAAAGTTCTCCCTCAACCTAGACTAGGAGCCAAATTAGAAATTAGTAGGTTCCCTTTACAGACTACCTCTGTGTTTAAAATGGCCTCTGAAAACTCCTGCTCCCCTACCCCTGATGGCAAAGGCTACCCGCTAGGTAGCCTAAATCCTCTGCAAATGAGAAAGCGTGAAAGTCATCCTAAGAAAAGAATGGCAAGGAATGTGGGTGAACATGCTCAGATTAAGTGTGAGACTGGTAAGCTTCCTCTGGACACTGATGCAAACTTGTCCTCTTGCATGATGGGTTCGAATATGAACCCACTGGGACAAGGGCCGGCTTTTAAACAGGAATGGATGAACAAGCATGCTGTTTCAGGCAGGATTTCTCACAGCCCAGAGATTAAGCAGCAAAAGAGGCCACTGCCCTCTTGTAGCTTCCAACAAAATGTATTTAATGTTGATAAAAATGGCGGCTATCATCCAGAAGCTAGTACCTCACACAGGCAGCATTATTACCAAATGCCCATGACTCAGCGGGGTCCAGGTTCTACAGTATATATGCCACCAGCTTCTGCAAAACCACAGACTGGTAACAACGCATTTGCGTTCAGTAGACACCCTGAGCAGAAGGTTGTGGTTGAGCCTAATGCACCATCTCTTTCTCATAGAATGGGTAATTCTTATTCACCAAACATGTACATTAAAGAAGGTGAGGACCTAGGCAATGCCCAGCAGAATTTGCAACATACATTTTTAGTACATCCTTCCTTATCTAATTCAGACGTCCCTTCTGAGCAAAAGCAGCCAGCAGTTACTATGGAAACCACTAAAAGACTTAGTTGGCCTCAGCCTACAAGCATCTGTAGCAATATAAAGTCTGAGCCCATCTCATTCGAGGATGGTTTGAACAACAGCTGTGAACTGACCATGAAACAATCTTCCTATGAGCAGAGCGAAGTCAAAGAACAGTTAAAAGCATTCGCCTTGAAAAATGCAGATTTTTCTTCCTATTTACTTTCTGAGCCACAAAAGCCTTTTACTCAGCTAGCTGCACAGAAAACACAGACACAGCAGCTGCCACAGCAGCAATGTGGGAGTTATCCAGCGATTCACTTTGGTAGCACAACCTTCAAAAGAGCTGCATCTGCTATTGAAAAGTCTATTGGAATTTTAGGGAACAACCCTAAGCCTGCATCTGGACTTGGAAGTCAGAACACAGCAATCCCTGCACAGAATTTTGCTGACAGCAGCAGTGCAGATGAACTGGAACTGAAGTGTTCTTGCAGGCTGAAAGCCATGATTGTGTGCAAAGGCTGTGGAGCCTTTTGTCACGATGACTGCATAGGTCCTTCAAAATTGTGTGTAGCGTGTTTAGTTGTTCGGTAGAGACCGAATCAAAGATGGAGCGTCCCTTTACAGCCTACATTTCTATACCAAGAGCAGTAAAATGTTTCCATTATTTCACAGCCCTTTGTTTTTTCTAAACCTACCGATTTCAGTGTTAAGTTTCATTCTCGAACTTTCTAGAGGAAAGATTTCTCATCACCCTTATAATTTATTCAGTACCGGTTTATTAAGGTGAAGCTTTTGTGCTGTTTAATTTGTGTTCACAATACAAATATCTGTAATGTTTCTACAAATTGTTGCCTCTCTGTTTTCAACTTTCTTCGGGCCTGGTTAACACAAGCTTTTAGAAAGCCATGATTTTTTGACCAGTAAGTCATTAATCTGCCTGATGACGGGAATGATTAGTGAAAGCGGTTGCCCTATCACATCATAGCGCTTCCGCTGTTAAAATGCACGCATTGCTTTCCTGGTCACAAGGTCTCATTGTTCTAGGATGCCTGTGTTACCCGGCCTGTACGTGTCCTTTTTCTGATTGTATAATATCCCAGGAAAGTATCCTTAGGATACCACATAAAGGATGTTTGGGTGAAACTTTAGTTATGCCAGCTGTTTGTCTACTTCCCAGGGAAAGTTTATTTTGTGCATGTGGAGGATGAGCCAGCCCATGACTCGGTTCTTCACAGTATATAAATAGCAGTTTGGCAAATAAGCATTGCTTAATATTGATCGGAATATGCATTGCTTTTAAATGCACTACTTTATTTTCAGTCATTTAGCAATATTTGGGATAGAAGGTGTCACTGATCAAAGTCCATTATCAGAAAAATATCCAGTGTGCTGCCTACTACCAAGTGATATGAGGTCTGAAGTGATTGCTTGTACATTACCATCTAAATTGTGTCTGTATTTAATACTGTAGACCTATGACGACTTGTCATCATGTTGCAGGCAATGTTACCATTATACTGTAGGTGTGCACAATTGTGTCATATCTCTTTCATGGAGAAATTTGCACTGTGTTTCTCAGCTTGGGAATAAGATCTGTATATTTTGTTGGTAGAACTTTTCCTGCTCACCAGGGCATATATTCTACAGTAGTCTTTTTGTTCCGGGTCTTCCTGTACTTGCTTCCTACAGCCTACATACTGTACACCAATCATCTCTCCCAAATATGATAAGTGGTGTTCCTCCTAAAGGCTCTCTCTCATAGGACCTTATTCAGGTCCGTTCGTTAGGACCCCTTCGTTCGCAAGGGGTCCGATGGTGTGCATATGCCCAGATGCAGGGTGCGCGTGGCCACGGTGAAAATATTGTTCGCTGGGTGCACACACCCAACATTGCGGGGAGTGGGGGGCCAGGGTACTCGCCCATGGGAATGCCCAGCTTTTTATGGGCATTCCCATGGATATCGCCTGGGACGGGCAGCTGACATCACCGGATGTGCATGCATATATAAGTGACCTGACAGTCACTTTATATATGCGTGCACACTCCACATCGTTCGACGGTCGTCGACCATTGAAAAGATGTGAGCGGTTCCCCCTGGCCTGCGAATGGATGTCTATATGTAAACCATCCATTTGAATGCCTTGCATGCAAAACCACGGTGCGAGGAGGGGGGGGGGTGGCGGGAGACCCTGAATTTGCAGTGCAGGCTATGAATTCGCAGCCTTGCGAATCAACCAGAATAACCCCCATAGTCAGGAGCAGTATTTCTGTGCAGCCCCGTAGTTCAAGAAGACTCGTCTAGTCATGTCGTTAGAGGCTGAATAGAGTGATTGAAGCTTTAGTGAGAACTAGAATGAGTTCTACTAAGATATGAGCCACAGTTCAATACAGAATCAGGTAGAGGGAGGGGCTTCCAGAGACTCCATGTCCTACATTAGGGTGAAAGTGGGGTATTAAGTTATAGTCATAAAAAATACATCATTTTCTTTTTTTCTTTTAGTGGGTTGGGAGAAAAAAGTTTAAATTTGTTTCTTTTTGTAATCATGTTTATTTATATAATTATGTTGTGTTCACCTGTAGCCATTTATACAACAACTGTAGAAGTTCTAATGAAGCAAAGGCAGTAGTATGTTTCCAGTTCCTAAGTGACTATTTTGCAATTTAACACTAAAACTTGCCAAGTGACATGTTTCTATGAATTATCTAAGAAGTTCTGCTTCCATTACTAAGCCTTTGAAAATGTGCCATTAGTAATTTATCCAGCACAAACTGATACACACTCATTTTCCTCTGCTGCACCTACAGTAAACTATACTATAATTGTTTTGCCCCACTGCAGAATGAAAGATTTGGATTTGGTACAAAAAGCCCATTATCTTTAAGACCTACATAGTGCAAGTGTGCGGTAAATCTTACATATCAGCATTTGCTCAGGTGCACCTAGTCTTACATTGAAACATACAGATGTTGCCACTTACACCTTTCCGTTTTTGCTTCATTTTGCACTAGATACATAGCACGACTAAAGCTGCTCCTTCATGTGTAGAGATTGGATGGTTTCTACAAAATAGTTTCCTGCAAAAGTTTTTCTAGAAAGTAGTTGATTAAAGTAGCAAATGTTACAAGAAGTGGCTAAATTGCAGAGTCAATGGCGTGCCAAATGAAGCCATATGGCTAGATTTTAGGAAAGGTGTATGTGGCCACACTGCCGGGACTCCTCCATCTTGTCCACACTTCTAGCCAGGGTCTCCTTATTCCTTGCCGCTGTTAGCTGGGAATGTTTACAAGGTAACTAACACTAGATAAAATCAGGGTTTTCTGTTTTGGCGAAACAAAAATAAAGCCCCTTTTCCATTAATGGCTACACAAAAATTATGGAAAAAAAGAATTTCTGAACACTAAATAACTGACTATGCTTAGCTCCGTCTGGTTACAGTATCCTGTCTCGGCTGAAACCGTATCTGTGAACAGCACTTTATGTATTATAGTGCAATGCTGACATCATGTGGTCATGTTGCATTCTGATGTACAGATTATTCTTCCCAAGTGTTTCACATTACTACAGGATATTAGTTTGCCTTGAAACATGGACTCGCTTGTGTAATGCATAATGTGCACGATCAGTGCATAAAACTTTTCCCATAATATGTTTTTAAAAGAAAAATAAAACTCATAATGTACATTTCTTAATCATAGTCCATGTAGTGGAGGCAAATGTCTATTGCGGTAAATGCATTTATTTTATTTTTGTTCAGAATATTCTGGATTATACATGCATTTTCTAATTCGTGGACAAAACATACATTTTGATATCCGATATTTATTTTAGTCTTCAATTGAAACAAATTGGCAACAGAGTATGTTTCCTGCTTTTTGCAGTTTACTCTCCTTTTATTTCTTGTCTTGTTAATTCTTTATTTAATTAACTATATTAATACTGTTGCTTTTTACTCTTGTCATGTGCTTTTATAATTTTATTTTTATTTCGTACATGGGTGTTACATTAATTTCCATGTTAAAGTATTTGGCTTAAATTGATAACCTCATATGTTGTCTTTGTATAGGTATTGTTTTGATTTTGTATGAACGGTGTCTTTATATTTATTGACCAATGGAATGATATGGTGTGTAAGTAATTTGGTTATTGATAAACATTTAAAAGTAAAGGGAACTAATCAATTTATGGGCATATTCTTAGAGGTCCAATATAATGTTGATATTCATTTGGTTGGTGCTTTAGAATAAAACTGATGCATAGGCTGCAAATATGAAAGGGCTCTGGCCTTAGAAACACACACACACACACACACACACACACACACACATACATATAAAACTGAGTGAAAATGTTTAAATCCTTTTGTCAAACATTATTTTATTGGTCTGCAGCAGTTCTAAATTATTTTCATAAACAGATAACGTTTTTATTGACCATTTAAGGAACATTTTTACTAAACGACGAGTTATGTGGTTTTATGTTTTTATTTCTTTTAATAAACATTTTTAATGATATGATTTCTTAAATATAGAAAGAAAAGCTGCTTATTTTCAACATATTGGGCTGTTGTGTCCTATACCTGATAGTAATTGTTTAACTTAGTTTGTAGATTACTGTATCATTGTACTGTTAATAAGTGTTCTGAAAGTGCTTCACTTTGTTGCCATATTGTTTTGGGATTTTTTTTTTATTTTTTTTTTGTACTGATGTAAAATATTTTCTTCTAGAAAACAAATGCGCCTTTTTCTCCCAACACAGGGTTTTGTTTTTCCCACTATTTCTGAATGTTTACACATTTGCTATAATGCCTCCTTGCAAGAAGTATTAAACAGCAGTGCAGTTATACTAATGGCAGGTTCCTTTTTGTGGCCCTGTACTGGAACTATCTGCAATGCATTGCTGGGCGATGCATTCCTAGCCCTTTACTACAGCGTGATATTTATTCTTGTTAAACTGTTTCACTTTCACAAGAACAAGCATGCTTTTGCCAGCTGTTTTCCCAAATCCTCTAACGCCTTATTTCCATTATACAGACCAAGGAGAAAGAGTTTAGCAGTGTCAGATACGTCTGTAGCATAAAACATCCCTTTGTTTCTCCTACCAAAGAAAATGTTCTTTATACTACAACCTTGTTAATTGTTTCATTTGTTTAGAAAGAGTTAATTACTATCAGAAAAGCAAGTGTCTGGCAAAACATTGCTATCTGACAACTTACATGACAGTACCCCAACTTTTTGTTTTTGCTTTTTTATGTTACAGTATTTTTTTTTAGAATTCAGGGATTTTTTTTTGTGTTAATGGTGCTTGTATAATTTTTCATTGCCTACAGAAATGACTGCTCACAGTTCTATAACATATATATCACAAATAATGTTTTCCCATTCCTTCATTCTTCATTAAGATAAAAAAGGTCTTCTACAGCAAATATTCTGAAGAAAATAAAGAAATTAAAATATGAATAGCTTGTTGTTGTTTTTTTTAAATGACAATAACATGTGCATGTTTCATATTCACGTTGTAGTGAGTTTTATAAGAAAACCCAATTACTGTATACCTCTTTTCAAATATGTGATCCAAGAATTTGTCAGGCCAATATCCAGCAAATTCCATGCCTCAGCAACGACCCTGGTAAAGAACCTTATTCGGGGGCCAGAGACTTTGTACTAGGTAGTTTGCAAAAATAGATAAAAAAATTTATGTTTATGCAGATCTGTTCTTACCTGTTGAAATACAGGTAAGAACAGATCTGCATAAACATAAAACTAAAATTGTTATAGTTGCATTGTAGATTTTAACTTTGGGAATAAAATGGTCGAAAAACAACAAACCATATGAGCACATAATTACATTTTCATGCTTGTGACTCAACACCTAATGTGGCACCCACATTTAAGCTACACACAATACAATGATTGGCAGATTTGGCAATAATTGTTTAATCAGCCAAGTTAATTATACCGTATTAATGATTGTTTCAATGTTTTGCAAGAACCTTGGACAAATCTTGTGCACAAATACGACCGTTAGATTTTCTGATCTGTCAAACAGGGCAGAATATCTCTGATATTCGACAGTCCGTGTGCATACTCAATAATCTGACCTTATGTTAAGGTGTAAAAATCGGTTAGTGTATGGGTAAATCTAGTTTTTCCCAATGGTTGATCTCCTCCAAAATGTGATGATTTTTCCAAAGATAGAGTCCGATTCAGAACCATGCGCCAGATCTCCATTTTCTAGAGATCTGCACATGCGCCAGTATAACCTTTTTATAGGTATCAGCAGCATATTGACTCAAGTTCCATATTCTCCTAATATACCCCTCCCAATAACCTGATGTTTCTACTGATTTCAGCTCTGGCTTCACGATCATTTCTACTTGAACGTTGCACTGGAAATGACATCCATACCGCAATCAGACATTTGTATGTGTGTGTGTGGGGCATAATCTGAAACAGTGTAAGAAGTGCTCTGTTGCTTCACCTGTGGCTATTTCTGTCTCCCTCATTGTACATTGTCTCTCAAAGTCCTGTCACCTCCACCTTAGGAATATTGCCAGAATGCGCTGTAATCTTCCAGAGGATGCTGCGAAAACCGTTATGCAAGCCAAATCTCTTGTTTTTAAGCCTGCAGCCTCCTACTATTTATTCCCCCCCAAGTCCTATATCTGGCCCAATCGATATTGCCACTGAAAGTATCTGTGCAAATACCTACATATATACTTAAGAGTTCATATGACTCCTTCTTACCTACAGAGCTCTGCCACTTCATACAATCATACAAATTTCATATCAAAACCCTCTCACTCTTAGATTATTTCTGATCTGTGCCTCTTCTGTGAGAATCCTCTCACACCTGCCTTTAAAACTTCTTTACGGACCGGAATTCACTACTTATTCCGATTAGCATTTTCGAAAAGCTTTGACGTTTTCAAAACACCTATAGTGCCCACACTAATGAATTTCATAATTATGAAACTCTTCTCTGTTTTTTTTTTTTTTAAATATCTTTTTATTGAAGCACTGCCCATTGTACAATATAAAAAATAAACATATGGAACAGTGTCGTATATTTATTTGTTTTGCATATATGAATATGCAAATTGTTTCACAAGCAGAAGAAATGTTTGAATACAGATATATCCGTATTCATTTAATACACAATATTTAGATTGTATAGATATATTGAAAAAGCTCAATCTTGTCACTCCAAAGTGTAACAGTTGGGATGGATTGCAGTCTATTAATCATTTCATAAATACCATGATGTGTCTATCATACTATCATGAATCTGTTGCCTTATGTCCACAGATAACGTTGTAATATAACTTTCCCATATCATGACAATGTTTTGGCTTTGTAGTTCTTTGTCGAAGGTAACTTTAACCCAATCCATTCTGAAAATATGGAACAACTAATATTTGAATAAAGGAAATAAAAATATAAAAAAAATGGATATCCATTCCTGCAAGATAGTTTTACGAGCCGCCGCACTAATTGCCAAAAGGAGATGCCTTCCACCCACAGAGACCCTCATCGCAGGAAGAATCATACCCAATATGGCCCATTTTGCTGTAAAGGGGACATGGTTAAGTAAAAATGTTTCTGTATATTGTTAATTTTCAGCCAAAATCTTCTAACTATTGTACAGGACCAGAAGCAGGCTCTGTGAAAAATATTGAGAAAAATCTCTACATACTGTACATTGAGGACAAGGATTTACAGGATTTTATCAATGTTGCAATGATATCTTTCATTTCATAATCTGGAAACTTGGGTAACCATTGTGAAATCCCTTTTGTGGTAGCAGAGAAGTCCACAATGGTTCTAAAGTGTTTGTAATAGCAGAAAATGTATTTTTTAGATATATTTTTTGATTAAGGGGTGTAAACAAAAAATAATTTATTGGATTTTCCCAGTCCTTTTCTGATGTATGGACTATAGACATGATATAATGTACATCTTTGTTATATTGTCGAACATCAGGAAATTCTGTTTCTCCATTCCATTATGGTTGTTGCAGTTTAATCCTATTGCCATTCCATATGAAATGTCTAACGTGTTTAACACATTGCCGATCTTTTTGTGTATATATACAGTTGGGAGGGTTTTAACACAATTGCGCTGCTAAGCAATAATACCACTCTGAGTAACGGCTTGTTGACCAAAAAATAACACTGGACACGATTAATAGAATTATTAGTTTTTATAGAAATATAAAAAGGAAAAACCTATATAAATGCACAATACAATTATAAAAGCACCTAAATAATCTAAAAACATATATGGTTAATTGTCAAATAAACAGGTGTGTGTCCAAGGTTTTAAATGGGTTTTCCAATAGTATAATTGCTCAAGTCAGAATAGTGCTATATCCAGAATATATTGTATAATTATTTGTTTATGAGTCTGTTATTCAACCCGCAACAAGATGTTACTGATGCCAATTAGCATGTATACGGAACATGCACTAGGTGGAAGGCAGTTCATCAATAACAATGAAATTTGTAGTATATATATATACAGT
This sequence comes from Crinia signifera, assembly GCF_055691185.1. Lineage (NCBI taxonomy): Eukaryota > Metazoa > Chordata > Amphibia > Anura > Myobatrachidae > Crinia > Crinia signifera. Next base: position 71,915,363 of record NC_139221.1, on the reverse strand, counting down.
GGTAAAATCTGTATGAGATACATTAGCATTGGGAAGGAAATAATTTAAGATAAGATTAGATAAGATAAAGTTAAAATATTCCAACCCTCAATTTCATCATAGATTTGTTTGACGGGATATAGTTTATATATAGTTGCAAGAAAAAGTATGTGAAACTTTTTGGAATTACCTGGATTTCTGCATAAATTGATCATAAAATGTGTTCTGATCTTCATCTAAATCACAACAATAAGTAAAGATATGCATTGCAGATACAAGCGGATTTGAAACCTACAAGAGTATATAATCTGCGAACGCAGTGATCTTGACCACCTATGGGCCCACAGAAATACCTTTAAAAAGTATGTCCGTTTCTAAGATTTGTATAAGAGTGTTGATTGCGAGATTGAATAATAGAGGTGAGAGGCGACACCCCTGATGAGTTCCCCGATGCTTTTCCATTGAAGAACCACATCCACACTTCAGCATACAGTAAGTGGTGTTATGGGGAATGTGTATAAATATTTAATAAAATTAATAAAAGATGCACTGAAGCATCCGTTTCTGTAGAAAAGAGAGGAGTCCACATCACAATATACAAAGATCTCACAGTGATGAGACTTAACAAAATATTATGTGGTTTGGTCAATGAGGACACGGCCACCACTACTAATGTCATTCTAGTGCCTTGAAGAGCGTGCAGGCTGCAGATTAAACCTAATTGATGAGGGGTAAAAGGGTCCGGTAAAATATTCTGCAATTGCTCTGCCATTATTTACGCTAATAGCTTTATATCAGTGTTAATTAAACATATAAGAATCCAGCAACTGGGATTCCCTTTGTGGTTTTTGAATTAATACCATAGTTGTGTTAGTCAAATGTAGAAAGGGAATGTGGTTATTAATAAGATCATTAAATAAATCCACTAGTGCTGGGGCCATCTGATTCTGTAATAATTTATAGTATTCATTTGTTAACCTGTCAGGGCCAGTAGATTTACCTAGGTGTAGATGGCATATTGCTGAAAGTATTTCTGTGATATTCATTGACTCACTTAATGCGTCGCATTAAGTTTGTGACTGTTCTGGAAGATCTAAATCTTTAAATAATAAGACATGTTTCACTGGGTCAAATAGTAAATCCTCATATTAATTTGTAAAATAATTCTCAAATCCATTAATTATTCCTGGGGTGGTTGTAAGAAGTTTATCGGTGGAGGGGTCCCGAATAGCTGGGATGTGAGTTCTTCCATAATGAGGTTTTTGACAAAGTTGCTAAGCGTTTGCTTTTTTTCCCCATCTTTAGAATTAGTTTTTTACTAGTTTCTTGGCTTGGATTAATTGATGGGTATCCAATCATTTTTTAGCATGTCTATTTTCAAACATATGAAACCGATACGTCCATTTTTCCATAGAGACTACAGACCACGTTCATCTTTGTTGCGATGCTGGGCTGCAACAGGACAGATGAGTGTGGCTACATCTGTAAGTAATTATAGTTCAGAACTGTTATTTTAGGCATTATTAAAATCACTCCCAGTTACGGTTGTAGATGTTATTTGTATGTACACTGTGTTTGTCGGGAATTTGAACACATTAAAATGTGAAAGCTTTTGCATTATCCAGATGTCTTTTAATATATATTCAACTAATTAGCAGTAAATTGTCTTTTTTCCTTTAAGTGGAAGAGAGCAGTAATGTTATTATCTCTTAGATGGAAAATGTTTTTTGTTTTTCTTTCCCTTTTGCAATCTCACTTCGTTTATGTTCTGACATTGGTAATAACAGTTAGCCTCCATTTTATTATGGTTACCATTGTGAGGAGAATGGGGGGTTTTGAACTGTGAGTGCTTAGACTTTCTTACTGAGCTGTATAGTAAATTTGCCACAAGTTCTGGCTGTGGGTGTTCCGAAAAATGTACAGTATTCTAGTTTCTGTGTGTAATATCCTCTTTTTTTGCAGGTCCATCATTCAAAGCACGTTCATCGGACACCACACATGCTCTGTGGAGGGTTTTACTCTGCTCTTTAACATAAATTGATCTTGATTGAAGGATGATGGGGCCTGTAGGCAGGAATGGGCCCTTTATCAGATGCATATCCTTTTAGTGGGATTAGCTATGCTGCTTTCTACCATAAATAACTTGTTATAGTATATATTGAGTACATTCTACTTCACCAGGACTGCACATGACTTGCCATTGCAGTTTTGACATAACATTTGCAAAATGCTGAAGCCAGTTGGAAAAGGGGGGGCACGTCTGAAGACAAAAGTGGCGGGAGGGAGATGGCGAAAACAAAGAAGTTCCATCCATGCATGACCTAATCACAGAATAGTGGTATGGAAGACCGTGAATTGACAAATGCAAAGATTATGTCAAGAAAACAATTGGATAGCTAAACACAAGGCCACATATATACTTACAAACAAGTGGACCAGAGGCTACTGGGGATAATACATATGAGGCCCTTGGGGCTATGAGACAAAGGTTGAAATATTATGGTAGGACAATTTAGAGGGTCGTATGGAGTAGAAGAGAACAACCTATTTTAAATTATGGTAGGAATAAATTCCAATTGGTAGGTGAACCATGTCGCTTACACTTCTGAGGCTGTACAGGGAGGCACAGTGGACCGCCAATTTTGTGGCATTCGACAGCATTCAAGATTTTCATGTCAAGTTTCTGTATGGGTTTTGGCATACCAGTAATGGTCCTGGGTAAGAGATAATAGGTTGACAAGGCAGTCATGGTAATCTTAGTAGTCTGGAATATAACTTAATAATCCTTTGCCCACAGAAAGTTAGTTTTGGACATGACCAGAATATGTAAAGCAAGGAATCCCCCCTCCTCCCCACAGCCCTGCCAGAAAAGTTCAAAAAATGAGAGAAAATTTTGTGAAAGCTTTGTGAGACCATGTACCAGTACAGATATATCTGTAGGGGGTTCTCTCAATGCCAGACCAAAGAAACATAAGAAACTAGGTTACAACTAATTGAGTTCTAATCCACTATTCCCAAGGTCCCCCCTGTGTCATACTCCTAGACCATCTTGTGATGTGTCGAAAGAGGGATATTATGAGAAAGTAAGAGGCAATAGATAGTGGAAAGCAGGCCCTTTGATCTAAGTCTACCAGTAGGAAAAAGCTGGATATAAAAGCTACACAGTTGTATATCATGATACAAGCAATGGGAGGAAATTCTACATCTCACAAATTTCAGGGAAGGAGATAAAGAATCCATAAAAGTGCAAGTTCATCGAAAATTAGTAGGCCCTATCTGATCCAGTGTTGGAAAGAACTGTGTCTAAAACTGGGTTGGGGGGATGCTGAATTATCCCATAAAGGGCTGAATTGATGGATAAGCAGACAAGTTTTAAAGTTTTTGTAGACCTATACCAAATCACAGCCGTGAAGACAATGGTAGGTAACTTTAAAACAGGCATTCCTATGAGACCGAGGGATTCACAGTAAAGATGAAACCAAAACTTATTGCAACAATGCAGATTCACGCTGAACCGAACTACTAAGCGAGAAGGAAATTGGTAGAGTACTTAGCAGTAGAGTATGAAGGTCCCAGGGACCTTCATATCTGCTGTAGCGGGTGGCCTGGCTCGGCCGCGTCCTGGTGGCGGGGGAAGCTGTCATGTAGAGGTACTGTGGAAAAAGCACCCAAAAAATGGTTATTTTGTACAGTATCCAGTACACATGATCAGTAGTGTAACCATGAAAGTTGCACCACAAATGTATTCGGGCTGCATCAACGGTGCGCCAGGCTTGGAGGATGGAAGGAGAGAGAAGTTGTTTGGACTGTGTAGCGGCTGGTCCCTGTTAGGATTGAGATGCTCTAGCTTTTTAAACACATGAGCGTCCCACTCTGGATTTGTGTTCATAGTATTCAGCCCCCCCACCACCTCCTGTCCCTGGTACACTGCTCTTTTCACAAAGAAGCAGGTTGGCATGGATACAAATAAAGGGCCGATACAACAGTCAATCAGTCTGGCTTGGGGAAGGCACTATAGAATACATTACAGTAGAGAAAGCATGAGTACGGCTCAGCATATTAAACAGTATGCTGTTGACCGTGCGCATGGAGACGCACATGAAAACTTTTTTAAGAAAGCAGGATTTGGGGATTTTTTTTTTTGTGTGCCTAGTTATATAAAATATAAGTTGCCTAAATAGGTTAATTATATATATATATATATATATATATATATATATATATATATATAAAACAGAAAGGTCCAGCACAGCCACACATCCAATTAGTTGCTCCGTGGGTGCCCGCAGCATGCAATCGCATCATATAGAAGCCAAATAAGAAGCAGCACTCCAACGTTTTTGTTAGTGGTTTCTTAATTCAAAAAAGCAAATTATCGCAACGTTTCAACACAACGTGTCATCATCAGGCTAAGTTACAAATGACAATAACATTCCTTATATCCCCCCTCACACTCACCGGCCCGCGAAATAGCCGTCAATGCCGATGGACAAACACAGGTGACATCATCAAGGTGAGACGCTAACTCCGCGTCATGAATACTAAGACGGGTTACCATAGAGACGGCGGCCGCCGCACACCCGTCATGTAAGCGCGCTCACCATGGAAACCTCTCCAAACGTGGTTTAACAAAAAATGTATTTGTGTGTATTTTCGTATTCCTGATATTTATTAGATGATATATGGTTCTCTATATCAATGATACAGTTTCGATAGTAACCCCCCAATATTGTTATATGCCAGCGGACTCAGTTTGGGTATCTAACTTTCTAATAATGGTGGTCACATGACCCCTTCCTTTCTCTTTAGTAATTGTCCCGCATTGATACATAGTATGGTTCTCCTGTGAGTCCCACAGTAAGGTGACTTTTCAGTAGGATCATTCTACACTACTCTATAATGCATTAGAGATCTAAGCGATTATTGTTACAGATATACTAACAGAATGACTTGCCTTTATTATATGTGTGTTGTATGTTTATTATATTTCTGTATTATTTCACTGTCTACGGGACGCCAGGAGTCTGGGGTAGCGGCACACGTGTATGTTGAGCACGTCTACCAGCGTTTCCATGGTAGCCGGTGACGCGGTTGCTGTGGACGTTTGGAGAGGTTTCCATGGTGAGCGCGCTTACATGACGGGTGTGCGGCGGCCGCCGTCTCTATGGTAACCCGTCTTAGTATTCATGACGCGGAGTTAGCGTCTCACCTTGATGATGTCACCTGTGTTTGTCCATCGGCATTGGCGGCTATTTCGAGGGCCGGTGAGTGTGAGGGGGGATATAAGGAATGTTATTGTCATTTGTAACTTAGCCTGATGACGACACGTTGTGTTGAAACGTTGCGATAATTTGCTTGTTTGAATTAAGAAACCACTAACAAAAACGTTGGAGTGCTGCTTCTTATTTGGCTTCTATATGATGCGATTGCATGCTGCGGGCACCCACGGAGCAACTAATTGGATGTGTGGCTGTGCTGGACCTTTCTGTTTTTTATATATGGGATTTTTCTAACCGAATGAAGGTTGGACTATTCTGGTCAGGGCACCCCTTCTCAGTGTCTCCTCATCGGATCAGGTGATACCCGTCTGGGTCTGTTTTTATATAAAAAAATTCTTTTGTGTTTGCTATACCACTATATTTGGTGATTCACCATTACCTGCACTTGTGCACCACTTTTTGTTTTTTCTACAACATTGGTCATATACAGATGGCAAGCATCTAACAGCTTGACTGCAATATTGAAGTGTTTGTATCAATTTACATTTGGCCATATATTGGGTGGTTTGTGTCGTAACCATTAATTATGGCGACAGGTGTTGATGACAGTACCCCAGGCTACCAACAGACATTGTTCTCCGTGGGGGACATTTTCAGTTATTCTGAATCAGAAGCTGAGAATATACGCTTCAAAGAAGATTTGGCTAATGTGGGTACTTCTACACCTGTTGAAGATCTGTATAAAGAACTGTTGAAAATGCATAAAAGGCACACAGATTACTATATGCATGGTGTCACTCTGAGTGATTACCATAGATCTAAAAAAATACCCCATGGTCTGAGAGTGCGCAACAGCCCTACGATTGGTAAAAATGATCCGCAGTTTTTTAAGAAATGGGTGGCTATTGCCAATAAGTGCTCATTAGGCTTATTGCTACTGATCATTGAACAGTGCACCAAGGAAATCGCTATTATCAATGAGAAAATTAGCACGTTTGAAGGCACCCATAAAGTGGTATTACAGCAAGATGTGTCAACGGATTGGTATGGCAAATTGAGTGCTCAGATCCAGACGTATAAACAAGAATTATTAAAATTCAAAAAAGAAGTAAAGTAGATTATGACTACGAAAGCAACACCGTGTATAGGTGGACGGAATCCACCCGTGATTCAGGGAGGAGGAAACCATTCTTTCGAAGAAACCGCGATAGATATACCAGACAACAGGACTCTTCCACTGACTTTTATTCCTCAAACAGTGAAAATGACCAAAGTAGGGCACAGCCTAAATCTAATGTAGCCAATCGCCCTTTAGGGTCTATGACAAGAGCCCGCACACAAGGCGTGTTAGAAGCTATACCAGACGTGGAGGTCACCAAGCGCGTAAGAGGGCGTGGCAAAAAGCCCCCCAGGCCTTAGAGAATCTGGTTGTGAATCTATCTTCACACAGTCTGTCCCCATTGGAAACTAAAGTATTAAATAAAGGACTGTCATTTGTCCCATCTGTCCCCTTTAATCGCAATAAATTGACTGTTGAGCAGCAACGTTTTCATCGACAACTCAAGATCAAAGAATTCTTTGCTAAGAACCCTTCGGCACCTAAAGAGACAGACCGTCTTCCCGCTCAGCTTGCTAAAATTCTTCCTACAGTAGATCTACATTTGAACCTCAGGGTTTTAATCCCTCTGTCAAGACATTTATGCGCCTCCTTAATGAAGATGTTGATAAGGTCTACAAGACCAAGGTTGAAGTTCACCAAAATTTCTCAAAAATCGAGAGAGATTGTCTCAACAAATTGGCTCAAGACGAGTCATTAGTTTTCCGCTCCGCGGACAAGGGGGGTGCCCTAGTGATCCAGGATCAAGCCAAGTATAACCTTCAAGTCATGAAACATCTGCAAGACCAAACCACGTATAGTCTCCTTTCTGAAGACCCTACAGCGAAATTTAGGAGAGAACTTCAAGAGACATTACAAGATGGAGTTGATATGAATCAAATATCAAAGAAACTTATGGAAGCATTGTTGCCTAAACACCCTATTGCGCCGATCATGTACTGTATCCCCAAGATACACAAGTCCTTGGAGGATCCCCCTGGCAGACCCATAGTGTCTGCCAGGGGTTCTTTATTTCAACCTACATCGATCTACATTGACTCATTGATTCAACCATGTCTACGGGCTAATGACCACTTTTTGTTGGACACCACCTCACTATTAGTGAAAATGTCCACACTTCCGAAGTTGGACGCAGATGTTTATTTGCCATCGATGTCGGGAGTCTGTACACGGTGATCCCACATGATCTTGGCTTATTGTGTATGGCCAAGTTTCTTAGGGAGAGTGTACTATACTCAGGACCAGATGTCGGCTTGATTATTGATCTGTTACAATTAGTCCTTACAAAAAAAAATGTAATTTATGGTGATAAGTTTTACCTTCAGAACGTCAGTTGTGCTATGGGGGTGGCGGTGGCCCCCTCATCCGCCAACGTCTTCATGTTCTCAGTTGAGAACAATGTTTTTTTCAGTGACACCAGTGTGGCGGGACGGATTAAATTCTATACCCGCTACATTGATGATCTCTTGATATTTTGGAAAGGAGAGCCGCAGGACCTTATTGATGTGATTGAGACACACAACAATAGCTCTAGTACAGTAAAATTCACGCATGTCACCAGTCCCAATGAGATCCATTTTTTGGATGTTTGTATCACACTCACTGATGGTTAGATTTCCACTTCTCTATTCTCAAAGCCAACAGACCGAAATAACTTACTGCATTTCTCAAGTTGTCACCCTAGGCCTAGTGTGTTTGGTTTACCATATTCGCAACTACTACGTTGTAAAAGGATCAATTTGGATCCTGCTACGGCTGATCTCCAGATGGACAAGATGATTAGCAACTTCACGGCCAGAGGATACAGTCACAATCAATTGGAGTGCACTAAGGCTAAAATTAAACAGATTCCCAGAGAGGAGTTGTTGATTACTAAGCCTATTGTACCCCAAGTGGGCGACATGATTCCCTTTGTGCAACAATATAATATCCATAGTGAAACCATTAACAAGAAAGCTAAAAAAAACTCTGGCAGATTGTCCGGACTAATAAAGAGCTACAGTTACATAACACCAGACTTATGTCATGTTTTAAACGAGGGAGAAACCTCAGGGATACCCTGGTTAAGACCTTTAAAGAACCTGTCCCTCCGAGCCTTAGGTCCGCTAAATTGGGCTGGATACGTTGCACGTGTGTCACTTGCCAATTTCTGATTGGAGGTGACACATTTTATCATCCACATACAGGCAAAGCTTTAAAAATCAGATTTTCTTTGAATTGTAATTCTCGCTTTATTGTTTACCAAATCCTCTGTCCATGCGGCAAAACTTATATTGGTAAGACTGAGCGAGCCTTCAAGGAGAGGATGGCCGCTCATCGTTCTGCCATTAAGGCCGCCATTAATTCTGGAAAAAGCGAACAACCTGTGGCACGCCACTTTTGTGAGGCTGGCCACAGTTTGACTACTATTAGGTATAGGATGATCGACCATGTACCCCAGTCCATTAGGGGGGGTGACAGGAGCTTGAGGTTGTTACAGCGAGAGGCCCATTGGATCCTCTATTTGGACACATTGAGTCCTAAGGGCCTTAATGAATCAGCAGGTTTAAATACACTCATTTGAATCCTCCAGTTAGCCGATTTGATACTTCATTTGTTTGCTAATAAGTATCTATGTGTAGTGACCTATTAGGATACATTTATTTCTAACTTTGACCATTATCTATTGCTGTCCTCTCAATGTTGGGTGTACGAAGTGTGGTTTAACAAAAAATGTATTTGTGTGTATTTTCGTATTCCTGATATTTATTAGATGATATATGGTTCTCTATATCAATGATACAGTTTCAAAAGTAACCCCCCAATATTGTTATATGCCAGCGGACTCAGTTTGGGTATCTAACTTTCTAATAATGGTGGTCACATGACCCCTTCCTTTCTCTTTAGTAATTGTCCCGCATTGATACATAGTATGGTTCTCCTGTGAGTCCCACAGTAAGGTGACTTATCAGTATGATCGTTCTACACTACTCTATAATGCATTAGAGATCTAAGCGATTATTGTTACAGATATACTAACAGAATGACTTGCCTTTATTATGTGTGTTGTATGTTTATTATATTTTTGTATTATTTCACTGTCTACGGGACGCCAGGAGTCTGGGGTAGCGGCACACGTGTATGTTGAGCGCGTCTACCAGCGTTTCCATGGTAGCCGGTGATGCGGTTGCTGTGGACGTTTGGAGAGGTTTCCATGGTGAGCCCGCTTACATGACGGGTGTGCGGCGGCCGCCGTCTCTATGGTAACCCGTCTTAGTATTCATGACACGGAGTTAGCGTCTCACCTTGATGATGTCACCTGTGTTTGTCCATCGGCATTGGCGGCTATTTTGCGGGCCGGTGAGTGTGAGGGGGGATATAAGGAATGTTATTGTCATTTGTAACTTAGCCTGATGACGACACGTTGTGTTGAAACGTTGCGATAATTTGCTTGTTTGAGTTAAGAAACCACTAACAAAAACGTTGGAGTGCTGCTTCTTATTTGGCATATATATATATCCCTCCATGAATCGAACTAGGGTCTCCAGCATGCTCCCAACTTCCCGCATTTATCGATACATTATCATCCCTGTGTTTCTGAATAGCAGGCTTGCATTCTCTCCTCTTCCTGTGTTCATTGCTCCATCTTGGTGCTCCTAAATAGATGACCTGCATTCTTTTAACTTTCTGCTCTTATCAAGCACAAGGTAGTTCCAGTGTGCCCGAAGTAGTTGGCCTGCATTCTTCCAGCTTTCTGCTATCATCAAGCACAAAGTAATCCCAGTGTGCCCGAAGTAGCTGTCCTGCATTCTCCCAGCAATTATCATTATTCGGTTTGGGATAGAGTTCTTTATTGCTGGTCTGCGTTGCCTATTTGCTGTCTTTATGCTCTGTTGAACTGTTGATGCATATACGTTACTGTCCCGGCTTTGAATAAATTAAATAATAATTATTAAACAAAACCAGCTACACTTATTGTTCCAGCCTCAAGTGCCAAATACTGTGGCAGCCTGGACTGAGTATCTCTGCAAATGCTGGTGACTGTGGCAGAGTCTCGGTCATAGAATGGAGAAGGATCTGGTTGAGTACCTACTCTTTGACTGGGAGTCTGTGCAGAGGTTACTGGTTGGGAGGGAAGACATACTGGGCCTAATAATGCTCTAATTTAAGGAGCCTCTGTGCCCTTGGTGCTTGCTGAGCCAGGGGTGCCTGAAAATGCACTGGTGATTAGCAACCACCATTCACTAGTACAGGACTTAGCACTGTGCACTTCTCACGTTTATGTTGCATTTCGCGTCCCTTGACCCAGCTTCTGACTAGAGCAGGGACACATTTATTTACAATCCCACCCTGGCTGGATGGGGTCTATTTATTTTTTTAAACTTAATCACATAAGAGCCAAGGCCCTTGATCTTCAGGGAATGACTGGACGACCCTGAGCCAAAAGACAGGGGGAAGTCCATTGACCCTAGCTCCTTCAGGGGGTTGAGAAAGTGTCCCTCCAAGCTTCGGGGAGGTGAGACCCATCAACCCTATTTTCCCACAGTAGGCTTTTGGCTCTGTGGGCATTGGGTAGTAACTGTGCCCTTTTGGAGCAGGCACAAAGTCCTATGCTCCTGGCACTTTTTTTTTTACACGTTTTCTGGGTGATGAAGCCATGCATTTTAGGCTTAAATGAAAAAATTTCAGTTAATTTTTACAGTATTATTCCCTATTGTTCCTTACATACAGTGCAACTTTCCATTTCACTTTCAATTACATGTTTTTATTACTATCTCCATAGCATCTGTATGGCTGTGGTAGGGAAACTGTAAAGATAAGGGCCACTCAAGAACAGAAGTTTATCAGAGACCTTGAGACAGTCTTGAAATTTACTGTTCTGTGCAGTTCTAAACATTTTGTTCATCACTACACAAATTTCCATTTGAAAGCACATAGCAATAAAATATTGCTATCTTCAAATGTCAAAATTGGGGTTTTTCTCACTACATCATACAAGGACACTGTGCATCTGACTTGCCCAAGCAGTATCTTGAACATAAACAACCTGACTTATAGATGTAAATTATGGTGGAAGGGGTGCAGATTACAGTTTGGTTAGCAGACAATCTTTTGGCAGTGTAAAAAAACGAAACAATCCACTTTTTCAGGTGCAGCACAGAAAAGCAGCCAGTGTTTTCCCTGCATGCAAGACAAAAAAACCCAGTATATGCGCTTTACATCTTGGTTTATCAAGGTGATAACAAATTAAACAGCAAATGTGAACTTAGAATCTTACCTTTTGCGACCCATCAGCCTCATGACATGTCTACTGGACAGCTTTATAAATGCGCTCAAACACATTGCAGGTTTGAATGATTAAAATAGAAAAGAACATTTTGGATATGCGCCAAGCAAACTATAGATCTAAGGCTATGGATTCTAAATGTATGGGGTGATTCTGGTTGACTCGCCAAGCTGCGTTTTTTATCAATACATTTTTTGATAAAAATATGACTGTAGATAATTCAATTTTTTTGTGTAATATTTTTTTCTGCACTGTATTTGACCATCACCATTTACATTATAGGAGAAGATGCATTAATTTGTGCAATCTGGAGCTTGGCAAATTTCAGAAATATAAGCCTATATAGGAACAGGGGATATCCCGCAAATTATTGTAGGCAAATAGGCTATTTATGCCAATAAGAAATTAACATTCACCTGAATGTACTAAAAAACGAATTTCACTCCGATGCTTAAAGAAGTGAAATGATTTTGATTCTGCTGTCAAAGCTGGGCCATTCTGTGCATGAGAGTTCTGCTGAGGAACCCACTCCCAGTGGCTTCTGCAGCATAGGTTATTACAGGATAATGGCATCTGGAGATGGTGTTATCTATTGGGGCCAAACTTTGGAGCTGGGTATTCAGTATCTGTGGGCTGCAGCTTCTGTCAGAAATGGAAGCACCTTCTATAGTTACATTCTGGGGATACCTAATATTTGTGTATATCCCAGAAAAAGGGTGTGTTTAGTGAAATATAGTGCAAATATTATTTGATAAATAGGCCCCCAAGTATCAGTGTAAAATTATACATACAATAAGAGTTATGCTATTTACTTTAAACATTGAAGTTCATTTCGTTTTATCCAGTGTGTAAAAATCTATTACCCACACCATTTTTGCTTTATCAATTGTAATACTTGTCTTTCTTCTTTCTTAATGTAGTAACTCAGATGTAGTTTTTAATTTTTGCCACAGGGAGGCACAACCATATGTAATATTAAAGAAACTAATTCACATTATTTACTTTCAGGCATGTAATTAGTACTAGTTATTGTTTTCTGTTCAAATCACATTTACTGTAAGTCAAGGTGCTACCAGCTGAATGGTCTGCATCAGGTTTAGGCACAACCTGCATTGCTCTTAAAAAATATAGACATACACACACACACACACTTTTCTGTTACATTCTAATTCTTCCTAAATGTGACAGCACTTATTATGTTTCTCAATAAAATATTATCCCCATAGCTAAAGTTAGAATGGGTCATAGGGGATAGAGGCTCCAGAAGCTTGCATCATTGTTGAAATGAATGCAAACCGCAGGTGTTGAGCTTCTAAGGTGCCACCTCCACACTTTCATCCGAGGTTCTGGAAAGTTGATATTGGTGTGTGTTTGGTGGTTTGAACAGTAAGCTCAAGTTTTGCCTAAGGTGCCGAGAAACCTTGCACTGGCCCAGTGTACAGGTCACAAATGGGAGTAGCATTTGTTGCTGTCATTATAGTAATCTGGGCAGATGTACTGTGGGGGGAGAGGAGAATTATTTATTTGAAGATGGACTAATGCAACTAGGGAAGCCAATCCTGGGGCATTTTTTCAATCCGGGGATTCTGAATTGAAAAATTCTTTGTTTCCTGGAATTGTCTTTCTTAATTAAATAAAATGCACTGGCTGTCCCAGTTAGACGGGTGGTGCCGCCAGAAGCCAGGCAATGTGGCAGAGAGTATGGCAGGTGATGTGACTGAAGCATGGTGGATGGAGTGGCCTGTGCAATGTGACCTCTAACCATGTCATGCTGCACAGAACCACACCGCCGGGGACGGAAGAAGTTGTGTAGCATCTGAGCGGGTGCTCAGACGCTGCCTGGCATTAGACTGCGCTTGAGCAGTCTAATCCCCAAATCCCGGGATTGGGTTGACAGAGTGACTCTGTGTCTGCTGGAGGACTTCCGAATTGGTACATTGTTCAGGCTCCGACATATTTGGGGTATCGACCCTACCTACCACTTACTATTGAGAAAAGTTTAGCCTAATTCAAATGTCTATGTGACAGGTTACTATTACTTCTGGGCCTGAGTCCTATCCAAATTGTTTGCTGTTGGACATCAGAATGATATACTTTCCATAAAACAGGGGTCATATATTTTGTTTGATGGAACCGTTTAACCCATTATTGTGAGACCTCTGAAAAGAGTGGTATTAACTACATTGTTCGAATAATTTATTTTTCATTGTGTAAAAATACCCCTGATGAAGTCTTTTTAAAGACTAAATGCATTGGGGTCTTGCATCATCTTGAAAAAAATTAATGGATACAATCATGGAATTTTAAATTGAAGATCTTTAATAAAAGATTTGTTTATTTCACGATAAATTGTATATACTTTATACTTGAAAAACTCAGGTGGTGGAATACTCTAGCACTCTCTATAAATTCTTATTGTCTATACCTTATTTGTCTCTCGTTAACGGGGGACCTATAGAGTAGCTGCTTGTTTCTGGCGCACTTGGGGTCATTGTTTGTGTGTGTGTGTATATGTGTGTATATATATATATATATATATATATATATATATATATATATATATATATATATATATATATATACAGTACCACAAATTTGTTTTGTTTTTTAAAGGTTCAGCCAGGGACCAAAACGTCAATATTACTGCTGCCTGATTAAATATGTCCATTTTACTTCAAGACTGGTGAGTGCACCCTTACTCGAATGCTTTGTATTACATCTAGACTGGATTTGCTCTGGATTTGGGTAGCTACCCCAGTGGAATCCCCCAGATTGGGCTAAATCAAGGGAACTAGGACGATCTTACACATATATACCTTTGTCTTCCTTTGCATGGTAGCCGAGGCGAAAGAAGAAAACTGAAGTAAACCATCAAAACATTGACATTACTCTGTTTGAAGACATATAAAAGGGACGTATTCTATACCGGAATAATCTTTACCGAATATATTTTGTGGGTTTTATATCCATAGAAGGACCTGGAGTGTCTTGTCACTGTACATACAGTATGTGTGAATTTCTAGAATGTGGTAATGTTTTGTATGACACCTCACCCTGCGCCATTTTCTGCACACTCACATATTAACCACTGCATCCAGCTATTTTTTGCATGAAGTATGGAAAGCCAAGCACAGACCTGTTGTGCTCCTGGAGAATGGCATTCTGTAGTAGTGTTATATATATGATTTCATGTCTAGTTTTGACCGAAAACCTCTTAAATATCGCTGTGAGCTACTGGAGAAGTTTAATTGATGCTATAGCTGAGCTTTTGTCTGTTTCCAAGGTAAAACTTTCAGGATGTTCAGCTCTTGTCAGTGCCTGGCTCTGTCCATGTGTCATCTCCTGGGAAATCAGTCTTCACATGAGACAGCATAATCCTCCTTGAGATGACACATATATACGGTCTTTCCAAGAACACGTTTTACTGAACTTACAAATTCAGCCTGTAAATGAAGAGGAATTTGTATGCTAAGGCCAGAATAATAATTATTTTATTCATGATTTAGGTAACTATACCCCCCCCCAATGTTTAAAATAATTTCCTTGAGTTGACCATGGGGCTAATTCAGATGTGGTTGCAGCTGTTATGGCTTATATGGATGCAGCAGCAATACTAATGTTTATGCAGCAGGGAGTCATGCCTCCTACATACATTGCAGATCTGAGCTGTATCCTAGGACGCAGTATCAGATCTACTGCCAGTTGTGAGACCCATGTGGCATCTGGCTACAAATCACTGACTGCAAACTGGTTCACTCACACTCACTATCAACGCCGCAATTCCAGCAGCACATGGACACACACTCCCACCAATCCACATTCACTACTAACACACGAGCAGCACCAAGGCACAACCAACACAACATTCACTACCAATACCTCAGCAGCACCCAGACATATAAACTCCCACCTGCTGTTGCTGCATAATTGAATTAATCGTTTCTGTCCCATTAGCCCTGCTAACACCTGCAATAGGGGACTGCCTGCTCTGCAGCAAGCAATGGTACACCCTCCTCTGCTGCTGGACTTTGAGATGGGATGCACAGGTGAATGCTGACCACACACACATACACATTCATACACACAATGTTTGTTTTTACTTTTTTTCTTTAAGAGGGGGCACCAATCTCAAGCTTGCCTCCGGGTGACCGAGATAAATTTACGCCCGTCCCCCTGCATCCGTTACTAACAATCCAGCATCACCCTGACACTCTCATCTCCCTGCATTCACTACAAACGCCCTAGCCCAGGGACCTTCAGTGGTGGGTGGCCTGGCTTGGCCACATCCTGGTGGCAGGGCAGACTGCCATGCAGATGTATTGTGAAAAAGCACACAAAAAAGGTTAGCTTGTAACATGTACAGTATCCAGGACACATGTTCAGTAGTGGAACCATGACCGTTGCACGACAATTATGGTCACCGTAATGTATTCGGGCAGCATCCAAGGAGCGCCAGGCTTGGAGGAGGGGAAGAGAGGGGGGTTGTGCGAACTGTGTAGCGGCTGGTCCCTGTCAGGATTGAGATGCTCACTTGATGGCTAACCTTGATACTCCAGCTGCGGTTGCACTACACATCCCAGCATGCTCTGCTTCAGTTTTGCTATTTGGCCATGCTAAATCTGATGCAGAGCAAGCTGGGATGTGTAGTTCAACAATAGCTGGAGTGTCAAGGTTAGCCATCAAGGTCCTAGCCCAGGGGTGGGGAACCTTCGGACCTCCAGCTGTTGCTGAGCTACACATCCCAGCATGCACTGCTACAGTTTTGCTATTTGGATATGCTAAAACTGTAGCAAAGCATTCTGGGATGTGTATTTCAACAACAGCTGGAGGGCCGAAGATTCCCCATCCCTGCCCTAGCCGAACGTTGACACGCATTCTACTCCCCCTAGCAGGGAGACCTACGTAAACTCATGAGTAAGTTGCAAATTGAGAGAAGACAAAGATTTTGGTAGACCATGTTGGACTGGGGTATGCAGGGCCCACCGGGGACATGTAGTGATAGGGGCACATGCTTAGGGTTGTAACCAACCACCACAGAGGTTTGGCTGATAATTAGAGAGTGCATGGCATGCTTGATAAATATATATGGTAAATACTGCTTGTTTGTGTAAGATAATGTACCAGATTATTAAATAAATATATTAGTAAAGAATACAGGAGGAGGAAATTGGCTCCAATCTTCAGATTACCTCAACATTTAACAGCTAGAATGCCAAAGTTCTGCAATGATGTAATTGCTGCAAAAGGAGCAATCTTTGAAGAATACCCACAGGGTATGGCATGGCATTGCAAAATGAAGTGATAGCCTTCCTTATTCAAAATCCCTTTTACCAGCACCAAAGCAGCCACCATGCATGACAAATGGCATCAGGCACTCTTCCAGCATCTTTTCACTGCATCTCACAAATGTTCTTCTGTGTGATCCAAACACCTCAAATGCTGATTCGTCTGTCCATAACACTTTTTCCAATCTTCCTCTGTCCAATGTCTGTGTTCTTTTACCCATATTAATCTTTTCCTTTTATTGGCCGGTCTCAGATATGGCTTTTTCTTTGCCACGCTGCCAAAAAAGGCAAGCTATTCTGGAGTTGCCTCTTCACTGTAGACATTGAAACTGGTGTTTTGTCAATGTTACCATTTAAAGAAGCTGCCAGTTGAGGACCTGTGAGGCATCTTTTTCTCAAACTAAATACTTTGATGTATTTCTCTTCTTGCTCAGTTGTGTACCGGGGCCTCTTACTACTCTTTCTACTCTGGTTAGAGCCTGTTTGTGCTGTTCTGTGAAGTGAGTCGTACACACCTTTTTAAGAAATGTTCCGTTTCTTGGCAACTTCTCACATGAAATAGCCTTCATTTCGAAGAAAAAGTTATTTTTCTGGCAATTTTGAGAGTATAAACGAACCCACAAATGGGATGGTCCAGATACTCAACTAGCTCAAAGGAAGGTCAGTTCTATAGCTTCTCTACTGAACAAACCTGTTTTCAGCTGTGCTAACATGGGTTTTCAAGCATTTTCTAATCATCAGTCTTCTAACGCGATTTGCAAACACAATATACCATTAGAACACTAGAGTGATGGTTGCCGGAAATGGGCTCCTATGCATCTGTGTAGATATTCCTTTAAAAATCAGATGTTTGCAGCTAGTAGTCATTTACCACATTAACAATGTATATATAGAGTGTATTATCTTCATTAGAAGGCCCTATTAATGCAAGCATCCACGTGTGATTTAATGGCATATATAGTCTTAATTGTGAACTATGTATTAGTGTCACTCAATTGCTGTTGAATTTCTTAATTTAACACCAATTTTGACACATCACAGAGCCACCTTTATCAGTGGGTCGTATTACCAGAAAAAAGAGAAATAAAGCTCATGCAGTTTGCACTAACAGGAGCTTCCAAGGGGCGCAGCTGTGTTCTAGCACAATAATGAGTCGGTTAATTCAAAAAATCAATGTTTTTTATTTTAAAAAGAAATAATAATAATATGATAACAATATCAAATATCAAAATATCAAAAAGCGAAGTGCACTTCAATATTAAAAACAAGACAATACAAGACTTACAACATAAAGACAACAGAGGCTTATTAATTTGTATATCCCATATGAGGCTTAAATCAACCCAGCATCCTTTGTGAGAACAAACACCCGCAGCATATAGTTACCAGTCCCGTAGTGTGAGGATGCCTGCTGTTTGGGGGAACTCCAACCTCCTTATATGGACAGTTCAACCTCTGATTCAATGGAGGTATTCCCCTGATGTAAGGGGGATAGGAGGGGATTCCACGAATATCCAGCAGTAGCCGTTTGTTATAGAGCTGATTCTCCGGCAATTCACTTTCAGCAGTCTCTGGGTAAGGATAACCAAGCAGGTGCAGGGTCTCTGGCACAGCAACAAAACGCGTTTCTCCGCCTAATAAGACATCAGCGGCTTCCTCAGTTGTGCTGTTGCCTTGTAAAGGTAGCCTTTTTATAGCAGTCCCGTTCGCGGGGATTTTTTCCCCACTGCGCTTCCGGAAGCGCAGTGGGGAAAAAATCCCCGCGAACGGGACTGCTATAAAAAGGCTACCTTTACAAGGCAACAGCACAACTGAGGAAGCCGCTGATGTCTTATTAGGCGGAGAAACGCGTTTTGTTGCTGTGCCAGAGACCCTGCACCTGCTTGGTTATCCTTACCCAGAGACTGCTGAAAGTGAATTGCCGGAGAATCAGCTCTATAACAAACGGCTACTGCTGGATATTCGTGGAATCCCCTCCTATCCCCCTTACATCAGGGGAATACCTCCATTGAATCAGAGGTTGAACTGTCCATATAAGGAGGTTGGAGTTCCCCCAAACAGCAGGCATCCTCACACTACGGGACTGGTAACTATATGCTGCGGGTGTTTGTTCTCACAAAGGATGCTGGGTTGATTTAAGCCTCATATGGGATATACAAATTAATAAGCCTCTGTTGTCTTTATGTTGTAAGTCTTGTATTGTCTTGTTTTTAATATTGAAGTGCACTTCGCTTTTTGATATTTTGATATTTGATATTGTTATCATATTATTATTATTATTTCTTTTTAAAATAAAAAACATTGATTTTTTGAATTAACCGACTCATTATTGTGCTAGAACACAGCTGCGCCCCTTGGAAGCTCCTGTTAGTGCAAACTGCATGAGCTTTATTTCTCTTTTTTCTGTTCTGTTTGAGGTACACACCCTCTAACAAGGGGCTGCAAACGTGTATAGCAACAAGGGATCTGAGATACATATTACCAGCGCTTCTATTCTAGCCTTGGGCTAATTGTTGGTCGTATTACCAAATTCTGGTTCCTCTTAAGTGATCACAGTGCTCTTCTCTGCTCATGATTCAAATTCTTCTATCTATCAAAATTAGTATAAATAAACACCTCATTCTCCATCAACCTTTGGAACATCTTGATGCTAGGATTTGTTGATTGAGGGCCAAATAAACTGGAAGTTTTAAATATATTTATACTATCCTCATTAAGGGATATTACCCCAGCGAAGTGTTCCCTTTTGTATTGATCAATGTGAATTTCAAACTGGCCATGTTGTACAGTATGTATAAAACTCCAACCTATTGTTAATGTTAATAAGTAACTCTCAACTGTGGCCAAAAATTATCCATGTAGAACTAGGTCAGTCTCCCTGCGCTTAAGTCTCAGTAGTTTCTGGAATAAATCAATAGGTTTCTCAGCTGGTAAAGTATTGAACCCACATTTGTAAAATAACACCATCTCGGCGTCATTGTCTGTTAGTGAAATGAGGGTATGCCTCAAATAATAGATCTTCGTCAAACACTATAGGTGTTTGTTGTGAAATAGCTAGACAACATTCAAAAAAGTGGTGCAAGCAATCACAGCTGATCAACTTCTGATTAGATACAGGTACCTCGGTCACCTAAAATGTTAGTAAATCAAACCGATATATAGATCTCATCCAGCAACAAAATGGCACTGCACAAAAAATAGAAAAACAGTTGGTGCAAGGTCCATATATAGTATGTAAATCACTGACCAGCACGAAAGTAGAAGGTGAAAAAAATATCAATGGTTTATTCCAGCAGCAATAATATAAAAAATAAAAATTTCCAGGGTACTTCTAACATTGTTATCTTTAACTGATGTTTGGTTTTCCTATATTCTTTTTTGTTACAGCCACACTCAGTTATATACATTATCTAATTAATTGAATAGTTAATAGAACTCTCTATCTTTATCTTAAGCCTTTGAGTGCCAACGTCTCTGTGAGAGATGTTCAAAATATCCGCTAAAAATGCCAGCGTTGCTCACATATATTATATACATTAAAAAAAAAAAATGTTATGTAAAAAAATACTATTTCCTATGTAAGGTAAACATTACAGGTCATGCTGATGAATAAAAATGTTTGCTTGGCAATTTTCACACCTATTTTAACAATTTCACTTGGCACTTAAAGGGTTAATCTTATTAGCTGTATCCTGAATTTTTTAAAATTTCTTTGAGACCATTTGCAACCCTTGCAATGTGAACAGGGGAAAGAAGCTTTAGTTTTCCCTAAGCAGCCACCTTTCTCTTTATATTGCTTTGGGATGTGTGTGAACGTATACTTTCTTTCTAAAAAAAAAAAAAGTATTTTTGGATTCATGTATTTTAAAATAGGATAAAATTGTATTACAGACTATCACAAATGATACTGTATAAAATGATTTTAATTCCTCTTTTTTTATCTATACAGTATGTACACAAATAGATTTTTCTTCTTGGCTTTATTGTTGCTCATCTCTATTAAACCTGTAGGGTATTTATTTTCTTTAATCCTGTACAGTATATGTCTGCCTGCTCCTAACAGTTCGTACAGTTCTTTCACTATTTCTTTGTATCCTTGCTAGCTGGGAAAAGGGAATATTTAGTTTCTATTGTTCAAAAAGACATTATTATAGCTGTTATAATCCATCTTTTTATTTGAGTATATGTTCGATTTTTATTACCAGAAGCCCGTTGTGATGCATCAAGTGCAACATCCAGGAACTCTATTTTTTCTTTTTGGAAATTTGAGGTGAATTTTACATTTGAATTAATTTTCATTCAAAAATCTCATGAATTCTACAAATCCCTCTCTATCGCCTTCCCACTAAATGATTACATAAGTACATCTCTTATATGATCCAAATATCCTTATTTCTGAACCCTCATCTCTGAGTGGACATCTCTGTTTTTCATGAGATTTCTCTTAAATCTCTTTACCTTCATTTGTAAGATAACATTTCCATTTTTAAACTACATTTTTCATTTCCATATTAAGATTGATCAATTTGGATTCACAAATAGCTTTTATCAGATCTGCACTTTATTGATTATCTTCAAGTTTTCTTTTTCTCTCAACTGGTATTAATCTAATTAGATTGATTGTACATTAATCCAATATGTTATATCAATTATCAAGAATCTCAGGTTAAGCTATCCCAAATATTGGGTTTTGTTATTCTCGGACCTCTTGGTATTATGCCAATTTGGAGATCATTTTCAGTTAAAGGTTATCTCCCAGCTTAATTTTAATTCTATTGCCCTCAATTGTTTTAGTATAAAACAAGTAAATTGGGGACCATTTATCAATGAGTTTTAGCTATTTGGTCAATCAGATGTAATTTTTCAAAAACATGATGGTTATGAGCTGATTGGCTGGGATCATTATTTTGATTCTCTATGGCTTAAATATGCAGAAAGTATTTTGTTAATTTCCTTAGATGTTTTTTAACCTCCTCTGTGTTTATTAGTATATATCTTCTAAAGTACTTCTCCAAAAACATAGGCACAAATATAAAAATGATAACTTATTCACATAAATATAATATTCTAAAATTGTTTACAAATCTAGTAAATTGCTGCTTAAACAGTAAGAAAAGATAATAACCAGTGTTCATAGAGTCTGTCAAGCATATTAAACTATATGTCCTTTCTCCTTGTAAGCGCAGTTAAGATTTTACTCTTTAATAATGCAGTGCAGCTCCCATCTGTCGGCTTTTCCTCCTGAGTCTATTAGTCTGAAAAGGATATAAACAGGGGCGCACAACAGTGAAAGTTTAATCCACTCAAAAGGATTTAAAAATATTCTCAGTGAACGTACTTTTAAAACTGCATGTAAAAGAACTTAGCTGCCGCAGTGGGTCTCCAGTAGTGCCTCTTCTGCAGGCTTGCACTCTAAGGGCCTTATTCAGCTTGACTGGCAATGTTGCGAATTCGGCCCTATTCTGATGTTTTGGGGACTGCACATGAGCTGTTATGTGCATGTGAAGCCCACCTGTATGAATGGCATCTTCCCAAGACCGATCGGACATTGCGCGAGCGTATTGCCAACCATAAATCCATCATTCGAGCTGCATTGGCCTGCGGACGCAGGGACCAACCTGTAGCTCGACACTTTGTCAATGTAGGACACAATCTTGCGATGTTACGGTACACCATTATAGATCATGAACCTGTTAACATGCGTGGGGGTGACAGATGTCTCAGATTGCTCCGTAGAGAAGCCAGGTGGATCCACAGATTGGGTACATTGGCGCCCCCGTGGACTCAATGAATCAGCTGGCCTACACTGTTTCTTGTGAACTTGGTATTGCTTACCTTGTTGTTCATTGTTGTGTTACATTGTTAAGGATTACAGCATCTTTTGTTGCCAGGTGAGCAGACCCGCCGTGGTGCTCCTAGATTATATTTACATTGCGTAACATATTGCATACCGTTTCTCATATGTTTTATGCAATCAGTTCTACCGCATTTATTCTTATGCATTTTTTCTATGTTTATTTTTATGTATTGTATGTTTTTCGCACATGTCATCCGCACTGGGTATATCACTTGTATTTGCATTATTGCCGCAGTCATCTTATATTTGTATCTTTGTATGTTTATTTTTCCACACTTTTTTATTTTTACTTTACATTACTATGACGACAGGCACCAGTGATTGCGTCATAGGAGGGCACTTTTTTGACTGGCTACGTTTACGGTGAGATACACGTGGGGTTCAGATGTCTATATAAGGTTGTTTTCACTGTATGTACATTTATCCTGATGAAGATGTTATAATACATCGAAAACGTTTAATCACAGCTTACTGTGTCTTGTCTTATTTACGACTCTGAGTGCCGCTGAATTCCTTGGACTGTATTTGGCACCCAATACATGGGTGACCTAGAAAGCACGCATTGTCTCATTTATCAGCCTCCGGGTGCCGCTGACTCTTGACACGTATCTGGATACTGCGGTATCATACAGCTGGGCACCCTAAGGTGACACAATATATGTCCCAATAATAGTAGTCTGTACAATCCTTAAAATCCACTCACCAAAATAGCGCAATTAATTTTAATAATAGTACATCACAATAAGTTTTGTCTCACTTTGTATCAAATAATGCAATCAATGCAGTTGACATTTTGGGCATAAGGTGGCCTTTGTCAAGATACTGTATAGCATATAAGACGTCCACACAGCTCCTGAGATCAGGATACAGTATCCTGATCTCTGGAGCTGTGTGGACGTCTTATATGCTGCGTCTTGACAAAGGCCACCTAGTGGACGTAACCTCGACTGCATGAATTGCATTATTTGCATTAAATGCAATTCCTGACTCATGTCTCATTGGGTAAATAATTTCCCTATGTCTTCATCCCATTAGACATTCTGTAAATCATTAATTACTAGTAATATCACAGAGCATGGTTCTGCTGGGGTGTTTTGTATTCATGTGAAGCTGTAGAAATGTCTTAATTGATTCAAATTATAGACAATGGGAGACTATGTCGAGAAATAATTTCTGTTGCATTGGATCCAGTAAGAGTATACTTTTGTGGTTTGTCCGTAATGTTAGGTAAATTTGTGGAGGAATTCTCAATCCGTATTCACTCAGTCCATCGGTCAGTTATTGAGAACGTCCAGTTCATCCTGCGGTGCTTCTGGCAGTATCACTAATCCCAACCCTACCCTTATTACCAAACCCTATAGTATACATTGTCAGCTATGTACACGTGAATACTATATTAAGAAATCAGGAATGCCAGGATGCCTCCTATCATGATTTTCAGCAATAAGTGCCTTTAAAGATTCATCAAATAGGTTTTAGAAAAGGTATAAGATGCTTGATAGTATGCATGTTAAGCTGGCCATACATCGGATATCGATTGGGGCAATTTGACAATTTTGTGATGATTTCCCTAAACCATTGCTGATGTATGGGCTTCCCGAATTGCCATGAAAAAGTGATTACAATTACCATTGCACATTGCCCAATATGCTTGACAATATGCAGTGGATTGGATTTATAATTGCTAATGTATGGTGGCAATTTGGTCTTTTGTGCAATCGTTTTTACAAACCATTCTTCCACTGCTGACAATCACGGCTATAGAGATTACAATTAGGTGGTATGGGCATTGTCAGATGTAAGATCCAATGTGAGGATCAAAAAAAATCTGCAAATCACTGATAAATATCTGTAGGGTATGGTCACAAATTGTATGATTGGGAAATTGTGTAATCGCAGAAGAAATTGCAAGATCTTGATGTATGGCCAGCTTTATTCATGAGTGTCCCAGTTTAATGGGATAGTATGTTAAGCCTAGTTACTTTGATCCTTGATGCCCAAGGGCAAACACGAAGAGTGGCAGAAGGCAGCAGTGCTACTAATGTAAATGTAACAATGGATGAAGTTAAACAATCCATTAAAATTGTAGCTAGTGCAAAGCCTCAATTCCTTAGAGGAAGTTACCCTGATTTCCCATTATAGATGTAATTTGTTGTATAAAGAATGATTTGACAATTGTTATAAAATCTGAGATCAGAAATATGTATGCATATAATTATGCCATTGAGTAGCTGTCAATCACATATTCCTGATAAAATGATGTATTGAAGAAAGCATTATAATAACTTCTACAAACATCTCTACTTCTCTTAATGTGCCATGTACATACAGTAGCAGTCCTGAGGGAATACCAATGTGCTCACAGATAATTATTTCCACACTAGGTGATTCATCGCGCCCTACGGGCGCTCTTCACACCGTCGTAAGGGGCTGCGCCCCCTTAATTTGTGAACGTTTGTATATGAGAAATATGGTTAGAATTGTATGAAAGATGCCCTGTATTGCAACTTAGGTGTCCGCGAATCGCGGGAGGGGGGGTCGCGGAGGGTGCCGCGAATTGCAGGAGGAGGGTCGCGGGGGGTGCCGCGAATTGTAGGAGGGGGGGTTGTGGGGGGGTGGATGCTGCGAATCGCGGGAGGGGAGGGATTGCAGAGAATCGCGGGAGGGGGGTCGCGGGGTGGGTTGCCGCAAATCGCGGGAGGGGGGTTACGGGGGCGGGGGTTGCGGCGAATCATGGTAGGGGGGGTCGCGGGGGGTGTGCCGTGAATCACGGGAGGGGGGGTCACGGGGTGGGGTGCCGAGAATCGCGGGGGGGGGGGTGTGTGTGCCGTGAATCGCGGGAGTGGGGGTTGCGGGGGGTGTGACGCGAATCGCCACAAGAAAAAATCAACACAGAAAGGTCAACACATGTAAATGTTGACATAAGTGTGGCACTTCATTGGTGTCCATGTCGACACATGAGAATGAATATGAAAACATTCAAAAAATGAAAAAAAAAAAACTTCAAAAACTCATGTCAACCTTTTTCATTGTCGACCATAGCCATGTCAGTGTTTTCCATGTGCAATTTAATTCTGGAGCTGCCGCGAATCGCGGGGGGGTGCCGCGAATTGCGGGAGGGGGGGTCGCGGGGGTGGGTGCTGCGAATCGCGGGAGGGGGGGTTACGGGGCGGGGGTTGCGGCGAATCATGGGAGGGGGGGGTCGCGGGGGTGTGCCGTGAATCACGGGAGGGGGGGTCACGGGGTGGGGTGCCGAGAATCGCGGGGGAGGTGTGTGTGTGTGTGTGCCGTGAATCGCGGGAGTGGGGGTTGTGGGGGGGGGGGTGTGACGCAAATCGCCACAAGAAAAAAAATCAACACAGAAAGGTCAACACATGTAAATGTTGACATAAGTGTGGCACTTCATTGGTGTCCATGTCGACACATGAGAATGAATATGAAAATATTCAAAAAATGACAAAAAAACTCATGTCAACATTTTTCATTGTCGACCATAGCCATATCAGTGTTTTCCATGTGCAATTTAATTCTGGAGCTGCCGCGAATCATGGGGGGTGCCGCGAATTGCGGGAGGGGGGGTCGCGGGGGTGGGTGCCGCGAATCGCGGGAGGGCGGGGTTCACAGGGGTTCCGGTGGGGGGTTGCCGCGAATTGCGGGAGGTGGGGGGTCACGGGGGGTGCCGCGAATCGCGGGAGGGGGGGTTGCGGGGGGGGTGTGACGCGAATCGCCACAAGAAAAAATCAACACAGAAAGGTCAACACATGTAAATGTTGACATAAGTGTGCCACTTCATTGGTGTCCATGTCGACACATGACAATGAATATGAAAAAATTAAAAAAATTAAAAATAAATCTTCAAAAACTCATGTCAACCCTTTTCATTGTCGACCATAGCCATGTCAGTGTTTTGCATGTGCCATTTAATCCTGGGGCTGCTGCGAATTGCGGGGGGGGGTGCCGCGAATCGCGGGAGGGGGGTCGCAGGGGGGGTGCCGCCAATCGTGCAAGGGGGGGTCGCGGGGGGGTTCTTTTTGCCGCGAATCGCGGGAGGGAGGTCGCGGGGGGGGGGTGTTTTTTCCGCGAATCGGGGGGGGGGGTCACGGGGGAGGGTTTGCCGCGATTCGCGGGAGGGGGGGTCGCGGGGTGGTGGTTATGCCGCGAATTGCGGGAGGGGTCGTGGGGGGGTTCTTTTTGCAGCGAATCGCGGGAGGGGGGGTCGCGGGGGTGTTTTTGCTGCGAATCGCGGTAGGGGGGGTCGCGGGGGAGCGGGTGTTTTTGCCGCGAATCGCGGGAGGGGGGGGGCGCGCGGGGGGGGAGGTTTTGCCGCAAATCGCGGGAGGGGGGCGCTCACCTGGTGGCTGTGGAGTAGCAGTGCTGGGCAACATGGGAAGGCAGTGGGTGTCTGGCACTGTCTGTGGGCTCACTGGGCTGGTTCTCTGTCACATACCTTCCAACATGACCCTCTCCAGGAGGGACACAATGCTCTGTTTCTAGACTTCCCCTTAATGTATGATTGCCATCACCTGTTTTAAACAGGTTAATTTCTCAGAAAGGTGTTCAGCACAGATGAAGGCAATCACACATTAAGAGGAAAGTCCAGGAACAGAGCGTTATAGACACAGACACCCACTTTGAGTGACAGATGTAGCCAAATATATAGGAGATATGAAGGCCATATTCTCTGTAGGCTGATTTGTAGCACGTATTTCCTATGTGTCAAATTCCATGTTTAGACTTACAGCACACTGATCGATGCGCAATGTACACATACTGTATCTTTGTCATTTTGTATCCATTGCCGTATTGTTGTAAAGTGTATTTATATATAAAAATGATAAAGTTATTCCTATAAGTGCAATATAATGGTTTGTTATCAGTCATTGGTTCTAGCATGTTAAAGCTGCTTAAAAGCTTCACATATCTGCAGACACTAGTGTAGTTTTAATAACTGCTACAGTCGGGCAAAAAAGTATTTAGTCAGCCACCAATTGTGCAAGTTCTCCCACTTAAAAAGATGAGAGAGGCCTGTAATTTTCATCATAGGTATACCTCAACTATGAGAGACAAAATGAGGAAAAAAAATCCAGAAAATGACATTGTCTGATTTTTAAAGAATTTATTTGCAAATTATGGTGGAAAATAAGTATTTGGTCAATAACAAAAGTTCATCTCAGTACTTTGTTATATACCCTTTGTTGGCAATGACAGAGGTCAAACGTTTTCTGTAAGTCTTCACAAGGTTTTCACAAACTGTTGCTGGTATTTTGGCCCATTCCTCCATGCAGATCTCCTCTAGAGCAGTGATGTTTTGGGGCTGTCGCTGGGCAACACGGACTTTCAACTCCCTCCAAAGATTTTCTATGGGGTTGAGATCTGGAGACTGGCTCGGCCACTCCAGGACCTTGAAATGCTTCTTACGAAGCCACTCCTTTGTTACCCGGGCAGTGTGTTTGGGATCGTTGTCATGCTGAAAGACCCAGCCACGTTTCATCTTCAATGCCCTTGCTGATGGAAGGAGGTTTTCACTCAAAATCTGACGATACATGGCCCCATTCATTCTTTCCTTTACACGGAGCAGTCGTCCTGTTCCCTTTGCAGAAAAACAGCCCCAAAGCATGATGTTTCCACCCCCATGCTTTACAGTAGGTATGGTGTTCTTTGGATGCAACTCAGCATTCTTTCTCCTCCAAACACGACGAGTAGAGTTGTTACCAAAAAGTTCTATTTTGGTTTCATCTGACCATATGACATTCTCCCAATCCTCTTCTGGATCATCCAAATGCTCTCTAGCAAACTTCAGACGGGCCTGCACATGTACTGCCTTTAGCAGGGGGACACGTCTGGCACTGCAGGATTTGAGTCCCTGGCGGCGTAGTGTGTTACTGATGGTAGCCTTTGTTACTTTGGTCCCAGCTCTCAGCAGGTCATTCACTAGGTCCCCCCGTGTGGTTCTGGGATTTTTGATCACCGTTCTTGTGATCATTTTGACCCCACGGGGTGAGATCTTGCGGGGAGCCCCAGATCGAGGGAGACTATCAGTGGTCTTGTATGCCTTCCATTTCCTAATAATTGCTCCCACAGTTGATTTCTTCACACCAAGCTGCTTACCTATTGCAGATTCAGTCTTCTAAGCCTGGTGCAGGTCTACAATTTTGTTTCTGGTGTCCTTTGACAGCTCTTTGCTCTTGGCCATAGTGGAGTTTGGAGTGTGACTGTTTTAAGTGTTGGACAGGTGTCTTTTATATAGATAAAGAGTTCAAACAGGTGTCATTAATACAGGTAACGAGTGGAGGACAGAGGAGCCTCTTACAGAAGAAGTTACAGGTCTGTGAGAGCAAGAAATCTTGCTTGTTTGTTTTTGACCAAATACTTATTTTCCACCATAATTTGCAAATAAATTCTTTAAAAATCAGACAATGACATTTTCTGGATTTTTTTTCCTCATTTTGTCTCTCATAGTTGAGGTATACCAATGATGAAAATTACAGGCCTCTCTCATCTTTTTAAGTGGGAGAACTTGCACAATTGGTGGCTGACTAAATACTTTTTTGCCCGACTGTATGTGGGATATTCTGGTTCACTCGCAAAGACAAATTCCTTCTCAAATGGACAAAACCATGTGCATTGCAGGTGTGTTAGATGTAACCTGTTCATAGAGAATTAGATTTGGGTGAGTTATTTTGTTTCTGTACAGGTTAAATACTGACTGCTTTATTTCTACACTGCAATATAGATCTCACTTTGACATAAAACCCCACCCAAATCTAATTCTCTCTGCACATGTTACATCTGCCCCACCTGCAGTACATGGTTTTGTCCATTTGAGAAGGAATTTGCGTTTTGTGGGTGAACCAGAATAAGGGCCTGTGTGACTATGTGCAGTACTACAAAATGTTCAATAGTCTGTGTTGCAGTGCTGTAAATATGTATGTCCCTCTTCCATCCATTGTTTACCTTTAATCCTGTGGCCCTCTCTCACCCAGTGCTCGTCTCCCCAATGTATTCTCCTCCCTTATTGCGTCACCCCACTCAATCAGCACCACCCTTCCCATCAGTCTTTCCTCTACCCTGTGACCCCTTCTCACCCACTGCCCCCTTCTCATAAGTCTTTCTCTAACCCTGCGTTCTCTCCTCTCTCTGTGCCCCTGCCTCCCTCAGTCCTTCCTCCACCATGTGTCGTCCCTTTCAATCAGTGCCCCAATTTGTTCTCTTGCCTACCATACCACCCCTTCCGCTTAAGGACACACCCCTTTCTCTACGTGTGAATATCAGTTTTCCCTGGAGTGGACACTATATCATTTTAAACTTGCCATGCCCCATTGCCCCCCACCGTGCGAGCTACGAAGGTGCCCGCACAGAAGTGTCCTGAGAATATGCTCATGCGCAGAGGCTTACCATTGGTCCCCCATGCGGACACACGGTGGAACGAAGGAATTAGAATCAGGCCCATTGTGTAAGGATTCTCCTTTTATTCTGAGACATCACTCATTTTTTTTCTAGTAAAATATTTTAGAAAGAAATACGAAATAATCCTTATACCTTTGCTCACACGTATGCATACTTGCCCATCTGAAACCCTCTTGGAAATCATTACACATGTTACCATCCATCGCAATGAATCCATAAAAGACCACACTAAACTGGGAGTTTTACGCTTCTAATCCTGTGTTTTACTGAGCCCACAGTGCTCTATCCCACCAAGGAAGAAATGAAAGCCTCAATTCTGTTGAGCCATATATAAAAAGTAAAAGTGAATGTGTTTGAAGTTAAGGGCAGACAGACATAAAATCAGTATTGGAGGCATTTGCAGAGGCTGCATAATTCTGGTTATCAATTCAAACACATAGCATACGAGTTAGACTGTAATCCTGCTATACTAACAGAACACAAGGACTATGAACAGAAGAATGTGCTAGAAGTGTAAGTTTAGGTGAGTCATACACAGCATTTTGTACTGAAATGACCCTTTCATGCAGCCTATGCTTGCCAGATGAAGGAAGCAAGAAAACCAAACACTGCGAGAAAAAAAACCCAGCAGTGTCTGTGTTGCAGCTGCCCCCTCTGGTGATTTTGGAACTTGCCCATTTGCCCATTTTGGATCAGCACCACTACTACGGCGGCATGACCATTTCTTTCTGTCCTGTAAATCATGGCACTTGGTCGATGGAGTGCAGTGGCTGTCACTGACTGCAATGCAACTGCTGTTTTGGGTTTTATTTAAGTGTTTGGCTTTAGCGCATCTGAATTTGTTGGAAACGGACTCTAAATTGTTGAATCAGCATCTGTTTCCGACCACAATTATGTGAATACGCTGATCCATGACTTTTCCGACTTTTCCGACTTTTGGAATGTTTCGAAAGGCAGAAGATTAGAAATTAACTTGAATAGGTTGAATGTAAATTTTACCTATTCTTGTTGAAAAAGGCAGATATTTCCGTCGATCGGAAATATCGTTCGGCATTGAATGCCCCCTTAATGTGAGTCAAAGAGAGGTAACAGTTACACTATTCACCAGACAGGACGTTACTAAAGGTTGCAGGTCTTTTTATATAAAATGTGCAGCAAATCGCTGCCTGTGGTTTGGTAATGCTACCATTCATTACCTGAGCACGGTCTCTATTGCTACACCTTTTGCATATACAGTATGAGTATAGGGTTCCCCTGGCAAAAATACAGAGCAGAAAATTATACGTTTTACACATAAATCAATTTATTTATCCAAACAAAACAGAGGAAATGTCAGCCCTCAAATCTTTGATTTTTTTTTTCACTGAAATTTGTGGATCTGGTTCCACAACTTAAAGTTGTCTTGTTTAATAATAATAATAATGTACAATATATTAAAAATATTAATAATTCAATAGTTTTTCACATTATATTTCACAAACAGTATCACAAAAGTTTTTTTTGTAAGTAAGCAACAAGAATTCTAGAAACACTCAAAAAAGCATAGCAATGCCCACAGTTACAAGAAAAAGTGCACATTACCTAGTCACAATCACAGTCAGTCTATAGAAAACAGGTATGTTTATGTACAAAATATCATCACTGATGCCTTAAACTCATTGTCAAAAATTGAATTACATTTTTACATGAAATAAGGCAAATTCAGGAATGCACAAGGGACGTGATATTTAACAAAAGCTAAACAACTAAACAAATATCATACTGTGCAAAGAATAAAAGTACCGTCTACTGCTAAAGTGAAAATTAGGATTCAGTGCACAAAGAAACACTAATAATGTGAAGTCCACATCATCAAATAATGAACTAGAGAGGCTGGAATTTTGTATTCATTTACAGATTGTTTCTGTACACGTTCCGGTCTTGTGGGAGGTTATAGTTCTATCCCTTTTTATTTGGAGAGCAGTTAGCAGTTCAAGGTTCTGCAAGGCAGTGTGCCGCTAACACCTCTGGCAGCAAAAGGGTTTACCCGCTGGGCGCTCAGTGGTGATGTCTATTACACCCAATGGGTTGCTAAATATATCTGTGTAAAATGAAAAAATACACACCAGAGTGCAAATAATCCGATTGTCACTTGCAGCCTCTTAAATATCAGCAATATCCAACCTCAGAGAAAAGGACTTGCACACGTTTACAGCAGCAAAAATGATGACGAAAGAACACAGCTATATATTCCCTGGGTTGTGTTGTACAGAGAACTTGTAATGTCATTGATGCTCTAGAATCCTATGATACCTTGACAACACTGCCAGGGGATCCAGCTACATATATGCCAATGCTATGTTGTTGCAGAATACTTCACACTAAAATTTTACCAATAATAATTTAAAAAGAAAAAAAAAAAAAAAAGGATATTTGTAAACATTTATAAAATTCGAAATTCTAATTTTGTCGTCTGGTTTGTGAAACTCCTTCTCTTTGGGTAACAAGGAAGCTTTAAATGTTTGCCAATTACATTTGAAGCTGCATTATTTTTCTGAAACTGTTGCTTAGAACATGGCACTGCCTTGTCCTCTATTGTGTATAGAAGTCTTAGTACAATTCTATTGTAAGGCAGTCTCATGTCACATGCAGGACTCTCAAATACCGACATCTAAGGAGAGTTCCCGACATGTCCGTTCTCTGGAGGAGTATCTCTCCTAGTGAATCTGTAATCGCTTATTTTGAGGTACCTTTTATATCAGATATGTAGCTTCAAGGCTTTAGCAGGTATGTACAGCTTACAAATTATTTATTTAACCCAAACCCAGTTACTCGACCATTTTCTCTGACGCCCTTAACTACAGCAGCTAACACAAAAGGCCTTAACTCTACAGGGACAAAATCATTCAAATGAAAACAACGTTTAACATATAGAAAATATCACTTGGAAAATGGCTTCATTTGGACATGGAGGTATACATTCCTCGTTCCTGTAACCCCTCAGTGGACTTCTGCAAGATGTTACCCGCCGTGTGCTTTCTTTTAGCAATCACAAACTGAAAGGGCTGTAGGAAATAGCAACTGAAAATATTTTCTCAATTGTCGGGAATGTGGAAAGTTCGCTGTCATATAAATTAAAATGTCTGCATGAAAAAAGATGACCATATAAAAATCACATCATTTAAAAAATATGCAATCCTTCATTGAATATTCTACCATGAGGGGTATGTTTGGCATTTTCTCCTGCCATATCATGTAGATTTCATTCCAGAGTCAGTAGAACACTCCACTAATATTGCACTTGGAAATAATTTAACATCTTAGTTTCTCCCATTTGCTCCACCGCCTTTGCATGACTTAATGATCTACAAGCCACATATGCAATATTTAAACCGACACACTGAGAACAAAAAGCTGGACACATCAAAGACCTGCAGAACGTCAGAGGTCTCAAGTTCACCGGCAGCACCTTAACATCACTTCATGGACTGAGAACAGTGTGGCATTATGGTAATTAGCTCCTCTACTCGTCAGTGCGAAAACCGGACGGCTCCACTCTGGCATCTACACTGTCGGCATGTCATTAGTGGAACGCTGTGATTAAATCAGGACAGGGAAGAGGTTGTGTGACTCAGTTCTGCTGTAAGATCAGGTTTTCTAGTTCATCTGCTGAACGTAACAAAAATGCGGCAGATTCTCGGTAGCCGGCGACGAGTTGCCTGACTGCGTTGATTTCAGTAGTATTTAGCTGAGGTCTGGAGCTTGTGTTGGTGGACGATGTGGAAGTAGTTGCCAGCTGACTCTTCATGCTCAGATCTGTTGGCCCTGTTAAAGACAAATCATAGTTAATGCACATCAGTATCACAGCAATGCCTCTTTCATGCAGTATACTGAACTGCAAGGCACAGTCATCTGTACACATTAGTCACATCAATGAAGCTGCTGACAATGAGATGCTAATGGCTTTCATGAGCAGATAATAGAGAATATTAATGTATGTAAAGGGCATTTATGTGATATCATGTACAGGAAGATTGAAGAGTGTAAGGAACGGGCAGTATTACTGTACCAGGACGTCAAAAGTCATTAAGGCGCGGCAGACACCTCTGTATTAGTGGCTGGGAACCCTTAATTAGGCCCTGACTAAAACCATAGTAGTCGATCATTAATAATCTAGGTCCAACTCCGTTTTAATGTAAAGCAGTGAGTTATTTTATTGCTGACAAGTCATCTAGGGGCTATCTCCCTTTGTGTAGGATGCCCACTTGCCTAATGTGTTATGTATATTTCATATAAGAAAGCCGCTTAAATCTGCTCAGTGCAACAAAAATGCAGCTGATCCCATAATGCCAGTGACTGACTGATTGCCTTACTGCATTCATTGCTGTAAGATTTAGCTAAGGAATGAAGCCTTTGTTGTAGGAAAGGTAATAGCACGGTACCCAGTTACGCTTTCAGCGTAGCCCAACAGCTGCCTAGCGTAGTGACTCCGTGGCAGTGACCCAACGGCTACCTAGTGTAGTTAGCGCAGTGACTCCACGGCAGCCCGGCTCTGTCCCCACCAGATCCCCTGCGCTGGCGTCTCAGATGCTCCTGCATCTCAGTAACTATTGCGGCAGGGTACAACAACCCTGCCCGCTTCAGGGAGACAGGGTTAGGGGGTTCGGTAGCATGTGAGTTTCGTGCCCAAAGGGGGTATGCGGGCACAAGTGCGTTTTATGCACAATAAAGGAGGCATTTGCCAGTGCTCCATGTTACATACTACTAAATGCCTCCTTTTGAAACCCCCACTATCCACGCCAGCCCTAAGCATGACGAGTGCAGCGAGCCCTGCCAGGGGATGCGTTACGCGTCCCCCCGGCCTGTTCATACCCCCACTATCCACGTCAGTGTGGAGTTGCTTGTATAAAGTGTGGTGAGCGCAGCGAGGGGACGCAGATTACTTTACATGTATTCCGCGTCCGCTCGCCACGCTTCAGGCTCTGTGGCTCACCACACTTCATAAAATTAACTCCACGCCGACGTGGATAGTGGGGGCATGAACAGGTCCCGGGGAGACGCGTAACACCTGCGCTTGCCATGCTTCAGGCTGGCATGGCCAAGCGAACACTATGCTCATTCTGACAGGGACGCTACGCTAACTACATGACGGGCGCCGTGCTATTACACAAGTACCTTGGAAAATGTTAACAATGTTTCAATTATATTGAAAGTATAGGGATTATTGCACTACCTGTTTCAGTGCATACTGTCAGCCATTGACCAGCATCAGCATGCCTTTACTCAATTATTTCCAGTGCATATACTCAACAACAGCTCTACTTACAGGGCCTATGAGCAGGGCTGGGCCTCGATTGGGAACATCTGCCCCTGGGCTGATGCCTCTGGATCTTCTTTGAAAGAAGGTTGACAATCCTACACTGCACTCTGCATTCTCTACCTGCCTCTCAGTCTGTTGCCAGACAGGATGGCTTTCAGCATGCTGATTGGTGGATGTCTGGAACTATCCACCACTCCAAGTGCTGAAAGCAATTCACTGTATGAATTTGGATAGACGATGCAGGAATGCAGGTGGGGTAAACTGTGAAATTATTTTTTATTTATTCCCATGAATGGGATGTTAGGGGCCTAGTTAATCTCCTTCACCAGGTCCTACAATGCTGTTCGGACAGCCCTGACTCTCACTAAAACCTTCAATTCACCTCTTCTTTTCTATTCTCCTAATTAATTAGCAATTGGAAAACTCTTCTGTCTTTATAATTCTATGGGGGGTGGGGGTTACTGAATTATTTCCTGTACAATTAAATGTTGATGCTGTATAAATCTATAGTCACCCTATTTTTAGACTAATTAAAAAAAAAAAGGGCATCCTCCATTCCTGAGAAGCCCCCCACATTTGGAATGCAGGGTACTGTCACTCGGACCACCCCCATTCATGTTCCTCCCCACACCGGACCAATGTGCTGTGCCTAACCTAAACACCATTACAAGCAGCTTCACTTGTCACTATGAGATAATGTATCCCTACTCTATCTTGGAGTTTATAAAACTTCATGCCATTATGGTAATTAGTCTTGCTTACTACAAATTAATTTGTGTGGAGTTAAAAATGAAAAGTGTGATGATTCATTGTCAGAGGAGACATGCACGAGATGGTGTGATGGCGGTATAACTCACCCGGCAAGGCGTAAGGAAAGCTCATTACATAGAAATCACTAGCCTGTTATTACATACTCTATGGCCCTGGATGTAGGAGAGCTCCTTAATATACAATGACATATCATACACTGTACGCCTGAATTATGGGTCTCCTTCTAATGCTAATGTATACAATATAATTATACATTATCATAGTATGCTAGGCCTTAGCAATAACATTAAAAGGTCACATTGGAGTCTGAATGAAATGTAACAGCAATGCATATATAAATTAGAAATATGCAGTACAAGCAATGCTATGTGTGTACCAATAAGAAGATACAAAAAGCAACTAACACAATTCATGTAATATTCATTTCCATCTGAACAACTTGCGGCTTTTACATTATCACATTTCTGCTTAATTGCTTACCTCCCCTTTTAACACATCTTCCTCCCTCAGTGATCTTCTGCCACTTTCCTACACTGTAGGTGCACATACACTGGGCGTTTTTGCCCAGTGTGTATGCCGGGTGATCACTATGTGCATAAACACTGCATACACACTGAGTGATTTAAACACAGCCCAGCGATTTTCACGGTGGGGCGGAACCACTTTCCGCAGTAGGAGACTTTGAAAAGTGGTTAACTCGGCCGGAAAAATAGGCCAACGGGTGGCAGCAGCCAGCTAAGATGTGGGAGCGCGCATCAGTGCTCACCACCCGCCCATACACACTAGGTGATTTGAGCTAAAAATCACCTAGTGTGTATGGGCCTTTACTGCACTAAGCACTTGCATATATCTCCTTGTCCAACTCATGTCACCGCTGACTGGCATAATGTGCCACAAAACTCATTCAGCTACTGGAGAAGCTATAAACAATATGGTGCCACAATACTCATTCAGCTTCTGGAGAAGCTACATATATGTACTCATTCAGCTGCTGGAGAAGCTACATATGGGGCCACTGTACTCATTCAGCTGCTGGAGAAGCTACATACAATATGGTGCCACTGTACTCATTCAGCTGCTGGAGAAGCTACATATGGGGCCACTGTACTCATTCAGCTGCTGGAGAAGCTACATATGGGGCCACTGTACTCATTCAGCTGCTGGAGAAGCTAAATATACGGCCCACTGTACTCATTCAGCTGCTGGAGAAGCTACATATGGGGCCCACTGTACTCATTCAGCTGCTGGAGAAGCTACATATGGGGCCCACTGTACTCATTCAGCTGCTGGAGAAGCTACATATGGGGCCCACTGTACTCATTCAGCTGCTGGAGAAGCTACACATGGGGCCACTGTACTCATTCAGCTGCTGGAGAAGCTACATATGGGGCCACTGTACTCATTCAGCTGCTGGAGAAGCTACATATGGGGCCCACTGTACTAATTCAGCTGCTGGAGAAGCTACACATGGGGCCACTGTACTCATTCAGCTGCTGGAGAAGCTACGTATGGGGCCACTGTACTCATTCAGCTGCTGGAGAAGCTACGTATGGGGCCACTGTACTCATTTAGCTGCTGGAGAAGCTAAATATACGGCCCACTGTACTCATTCAGCTGCTGGAGAAGCTACATATGGGGCCCACTGTACTCATTCAGCTGCTGGAGAAGCTAAATATACGGCCCACTGTACTCATTCAGCTGCTGGAGAAGCTACATATGGGGCCCACTGTACTCATTCAGCTGCTGGAGAAGCTACATATGGGGCCCACTGTACTCATTCAGCTGCTGGAGAAGCTACATATGGGGCCCACTGTACTCATTCAGCTGCTGGAGAAGCTAAATATGGGGCCCACTGTACTCATTCAGCTGCTGGAGAAGCTACACATGGGGCCACTGTACTCATTCAGCTGCTGGAGAAGCTACACATGGGGCCACTGTACTGATTTTCGTCAAACAAGATGTCCAAGATTTTGACATTTTTACCCAATCAAAATATAGAAATGAAAAATATAGGCATGCTTATATGCATTATCAATGTCGACATTATGATTGTCTATATTTTGATATGGTCAAAATATTGAAACACAAAATATTGACATGCTTAGAGCACTGGGCTCAGTTGAGGATTGCATCTCTAAAGACACATCAAAGTCTGCATCATTAAGAGGGACACCTGGTAAAGATGGCCACCTTGGCAGTCATATATAGCCTGAAAGAAGTTCATCTCAACACTAGCCAATGGTCTTAAGGAAGTCTAGTGTTGTAGAATTTATGTGCACCAACTTGGTCTCAACGTTTCTGTAATGACCAGCTGGCCATACATCTACAGATTTATTGTCCGATCTGGATGGCTGGAACAAAAACCTGGTAATGGATGAGAGCAAATGACAGTTGACCACTTGCTTCGAAATGCTGGGAAACTGACAAACTGTCATTCAGATGTTACCACGTTTTTTGTTCCAACCAGCTAGAACTGACAATAGATTTGCAGAAATATGGCCAGCTTAAGCATGAACTTACATGCTGGTCATTTTACTGCAAAGCTGCAGACATGTGTCTGGTACATAGGGCCTGGCCCCAACTAAAAACTTGTTTTTTTAACATAAATGTCTACATATGTAGTTGTTAACCCTTTCAAGTTCAACGTCTATACAGGCTCAACAGCCCTAGCGCTAGTAGCAGATCCAATGGAGAGGCACTTTAAAATAAGAACATTAACATCGTTCAACATTCAATGTAGACCATTTTTGTATAAAAAAAAAAATACAATTTAATTATTGTTTGAGTTGCAAAAAAAAAATCTGCAAAAGTTTAAGCAAATCCTATCTACTTAGCACCAAGTTTACCCTGCATCTACTTTCCCTTATGCCCTCCCCACTTTAAATAACAGAAATGAATACACCATTTTCCCCCTTACCATTTGTATTGTTACTTGGTGTTGCAGGTGAAGCAGGCAGGGGCTCACTCGGGTCAACCCCTGAAGGGTGAAGCGCACGTCCGCCTCCTGTTGCGAGACCATCCAGAGCAGGCCTAGGTGGAGGCACTGAAGAGAAAAGTAAGTGAACCTACTGTTCGCATAATCGGTCACATACATTTATGACAAAAGCAGAGTTCACAAATTGTTTCCCTTAATGGATTGTGCACTGTAAATCATACTCAGCTTATTCTGTATACACCATAGATGCCACTAGTATAATTGACTATACATATCCTGAATATTGGCTGACACATAGCTTTAAAACTTAAATGCCCAACTATATGAAACAATATCATGGGAGATAGACATTAGTTGCCATACCATTTACATAACTTCTCACATTTATCAGTCGTTTTAGGTGTAGATAGGGTTAGTGTCTGTCACCTTCTGATTGCTGCGGTGCCTCCCCCATTAGAACATCCTTTTGTCATATACTCTATGTCCAACTCTGATAAGTTCCCCATAACCTTTGCATATACAATTATGAACCTACTTAGACGCAACTGAATAAAGCAACTTGAATCTCTATTAAATATATGCAGTACCTGAAAACAAAAAAACAATCTAAACAATTTATGGTTTAATTTGATGGTGTGCTTTGCATTTTATTACTGGATATATATAGTAGAGGAATGTATTTAATGTAGACCTTAGAATAGCAGAGGAAATGCAGTGACACTCACCACTGTTTGCAGTATCTGAGAGATTGAGTAAGCCTCCTCCTAGCCCCCGGTAACTATGGTAACTGTAAGTCCCATTCCCATTGATGTATAACACCTCTTGCGTGCTGGATACAGCGGACGTGGAGTACGTCACCTGTGCAGTTTCTTGCTTGTATGGTTTGTCGGGTAGTGCTGGTTCCTCCTGCAAGATATTGTGTCAACATGTATCGGTTTATTAATGCAATACATTTAGCTTCATTATTAGGAGAATTCTAATATTTGTAAGACAAAAATAACTCATAAAACTGTTTTTTTAACAAACAATTTTTCAGACAAGAACTTTGCTGTATATGGATACTGTGGATTTACTGGATATTTGCTCCTTTAAACATTGTTAGTAAAATCCCTCCATGTACAATATATTAACAATACTAAAGATATACAGTATGGAAATAGCGTGTTTCCAAAACCGTGGGGGGAAGTAATGTTTCTCTACACTGCACAC
Organism: Crinia signifera; assembly: GCF_055691185.1. Taxonomy (NCBI): domain Eukaryota; kingdom Metazoa; phylum Chordata; class Amphibia; order Anura; family Myobatrachidae; genus Crinia; species Crinia signifera. The sequence continues at coordinate 71,875,019 of NC_139221.1, read as the reverse complement.
TTCAGTGCAGAGTTGCACTGAAATTGGACATTTTAGGGGAAATGTAATAGGATGAAAGATTCAGAAAGTGAGAGATTTGGTAAGAAAGCTCCAGTTTTTTTTTATCATTTACACTTCAAAATGAAACTGGTTTTGAAGTGTAAATGATTGCCGCTTTATAAAAACTGGAGATTTCTTACTTTCTGAATCTCTCACCCTATTAAATGTCCCTGAAATTCTTCCCAATTGTGTGCATGGAACAAAAATATACTGTATATTTGACTTAATATAGAGTAGTACTTCTCTTGCGATGTGCCTGTTCCTATGTGTAAAGCCTTAATTAGTGATGTGCAAGGAAAACCACCACCCAGGGCTGATGAGTCTGCCCTGTGCCAACTGTGTTGGTTTGCAACCTGCATACCCCACAAGTCAATCAACCCCCCATCACTGAACACTACGGTCTACTTGAGAAAGTCCCATTACATCCCAGCAGAGCTGTAACAGCGCTCCAGTCTCTCCCCGCCCCCTTTTTGCGTTAATTCACACACAGGGAGCGGGGTTCCAGCACATGGAAACCCCAGAAGTCTCCAGAGTCTCTGGGCCTTGTGTGGGTCTACTGACTTTAAGGGTTCTGTTCCATGTACTCCGCAAGCCAAAAGCATGGGCAATGGTGCGGGCAACAGACCGTCCATTGAGCCTTTGCATGGCGCACCCCTCACCCACACGGAATTACGGCCCGACAGGATCGGAATTTTGTTTGGATACCTTTACAAAACTAACATAATTAGCTGCTAATTGGTACTTAATTTTCACAATTAAAAGCACTGGACACTTTCTCTCACATGGTGGAGATGATTTGAATATTAATTTAGGATTTGATCCCAGTATTTCTATATAGAGTGTGATCCCAATTATTGTATTTAATTTTATTAATTGTCTATGTATAAACTTATTTGTGATTGGTTTTTATTTTTAATAAATTGATTATTAATTACATACTAATAAATTGAATTTATTATATTCAGCTGTGTGGCGCTCTCTCAAAAAAAGTCACTTGTGTGGTTGTAATTCTACATACATTTGTATCTCTTTTAATTCATTTTTGGTTACTTGAGCAAATCTCCAGATTGCTATTGGGAGCAGCCTATTTTCTATTTTTTTATTACATTAATTCATCCAGTTAATTAATACCTATTTTATGTATTATATTTAAAATAGCAAATTAATTCAGTGCGCCCGATTTTTTTCCTTGTTTGTATACAACATTGCCTGGACCTAAATGTGCTCAGCTGAGTGCATGGTGACAAAACACGCAAGATACAGTCATCAGATGAGTGTTCAACTCTGCATCCACACAGATGTACGCATGTAGAAGGGAGCTTGATACACGTACACAGATTTACAATTACATAGAAACATAGAATTTGACGGCAGATAAGAACCACTTGGCCCATCTAGTCTGACCCTTTTTTAAACATGTTACCTCAAACCATATTTGATCCTCATTTTTTTGTAAGGATATCAATATGCCTATTCCAAGCATGTTTAAATTGTACTACTGTATTTACTACTGTATTTACCTCTACCACCTCTGATGGTAGGCTATTCCACTTATCTACTACTCTTTCTGTGAAGTAATTCTTCCTCAAATTTCCCCTGAATCTTCCTCCCTCTAGTTTCAGTCCTCGTGTTCTGCTGCTCCTCCTCCTGTGAAGAATGGCTCCCATTCTTTACAGTTAAGGTTTTCTATTCCCAGTAAATCATATTTATAATAAGCACAGCTCTATTCAAACTTTTGTGACTCAAGGTTAAGAAATGCAGACAAAACTTAGATAGAAGACTGACACTGTATACTCCACACCTGCTCTTCAGTTAGAGAAGGAACCTATACACATTATTGAGTTCTGGGATTGTTATTATAGACAAGGTCAGTTACACAGAGAGTCTCTGGAAGGAAGATGGTGAGAGTTGTGTATAGTACTTAGCAGTCATCATTTTACAAAGGGGTGAAAGAAAATACATTAGCCTTCTGACGATAAAGAACTATGTTTGTAATATGTGCCGTGTACAAAGGATACAGTGGAACGCAGCATCTGTATGTTGGCTGCTTAAGGAGTATTTGAGCGCATGTTCATTAAACTGCTTTTATGTTGACATTTCCCAAGGAAAACCATAATAAATTGAGCAAAATACCTGAGGACTTATGGTGTGTACACACGGGTACAAAATTGCATCGGGATCGAATGCAGATCGTATGCAGATCGCATGTAGATGAAGAGGCGTAGCGATGGCGGAGCACGAGCTCCATGCGCAGGAAGATCAGACTGGCACCGGAGCCATGCCTTTTCACCGCCAGCTCACCCACCAGCCCTGTCCGCTCCCCCGCCTGCTCCTGGCTCCCTGCTGTGCCAGGGGACGTGCAGGCAGGTGACTGCAAAAGCCTGCCGCCGCACCTGCACACTTTCTGCTGCCGTACAGGTCTACAGGAATATGGCCGCCGGAGAAAAGGACACCTGGTGACCTCTCTACAGAAGGCGGCGCTGTGGCCAGGGTGTAGGAGGGGAAGCAACCTTTCCACCTTCCTTCCGGCTTGTGCGTTCCACCTTCCTTCTGGCCTGTGTTCCAATGGATGGCATTTTCATCTATTGCTGGAGCCTGATCAGGTAGTGACTTCTATAGAGGGGGAGCAGCCTGTGGTGTCCCACTATACAGAGGGAGCGGCTTGTGGTGCCATGTGTTTGTTGTTGTTATTATTATTATATGGGGGGAGCAGCCTTTGGTGTCCCGTTATTATTATACAAGAGGAGCAGCCTGTGGTGTCCCCCTATACAGGGGGGCAGCCTGTGGTGTCCTGTTGTTATTATTTTGTTATTATTATACAGGTGGAGCAGCCTGTTGTGACCTGTTGTTATTATTATACAGGGAGGGCAGCCTGTGATGTCCCGTTATTATACTAGGGGAGCAGCCTGTGGTGTCCCACTATACAGGGGGAGCGACCTGTGGTGTCCTGTTGTTGTTATTATACAGGGGGAACAGCCTGTGGTGTCTCATTATTATTATACAAAGGGAGCACTCTATGGTGCACCACTATACAGGGGGAGCGGCCTGTGGTGCAGTGGCGTAAGTTCTTTCCAGATGCCCGGAGGCAAGATATATATTTTTGCCCCCCCCCCCCCCCCCACACACACACACAACCCTATACAACCTTATATAAAATATATTTTTCTGTTCAGAAATATAGATAGATAGAGAACACATACAGTATATATTTCAGAACTCAGCCACAGAAGGATATTTGGCTTTTAAAAAAACTGATTTAAGCTTCCAGGGGAGGAGAGGTGCCCCCTTGGGAGCAGGAGCCCGGCGGCAGATGACTCCATTGCCTCCCAGAGTTCTGCCTCTGCTGTGGTGTATTATTATTATTATACAGAGTGAGCAGCCTGTGGTGTTCTGTTGTTATGATTGTACAGAGAGAGCAGCCAGTGGTGTCCTGTTATTATGTATACAGGGGGAGTCACCAGATCTCATCCCCATTGAGCTGTAGTGGGCAGTGGCGTAACTAGACATTTTGCTCCCCCCTGCCAAAAAAAGTGTCTTGGGTATGTGGCCTCACTGCAAGGGCGTGGCCTTGCCATACACTGTAATGATCATTAGACAATATGCCCCTTACACATTATGCCTCCCACCGTATTGCCTATTACACATTATGCCACACACCATAATGCCCATTACAGAATACAACACTCACCTTAATGTCCATTACACAATATGTCACACAGCGTAATGTCCATAACACATTATGCCACATAAAGGCCCTTATTCTGATTGATGCGGACTTTACCGCGTTCTTACGGATAGCGTCTTTACGGCGTCTGCGCATGCGTGGAGAACGCTACGCGCATGTGCCACGCCTTGACTCGGTACCAGTTCGGACAAAGCCCGTCCAAAACTGGTCCCCGCAATCAGTCGGGAAATAGGGGCGTATTATGGGCGTCATGCGGAATGACACATGGGCGTAGTTTCAAAGTGGGCAAAACGGGGCGGAAACATGGGCGGACACGGGGGAGTACACTTATGTTGGGGGGCGTACATTCGGAAACCACTCCGAATGCACGCGAGCAAAAAGGGCTGAAATGTGCGGTGTCCACAAGTGTACTATTGCTTTGCGGACACCACTCGTTCATGCGGTAGGCGAACGTACGCCTAATGACTACAACCATTAACACCTGAACCCAATACAATCTACTCCTTTACTCATTACTCACTAATAGGACGCTTGTCAGTGCTTTAATTGAAACCATTGCACTTCAATTGCTGTAAGGGTTAATGTGTGCAATGCATGTGTTAGGCATGCTTGTAAGGATATATTGGAATCTAATTGATTCCATTTCCAAATAAGCAGTTTTTTATGAGGATAGGTAATTGAATAAGTGGGTCATGTGATGTCTTGCAGAAGATACTTCATAGTGGGTTGTTTGGCGTAAATACTCCGCTTACGTGCGGTAGCACCGCTTGGCTCCCGGTCGGATGCGGTATTCCCGAGCATACTCTGTAATACTCTGTAATACCGTGCCGAATCGGAGTGTTTCTCCCGCACACGCATGGTTTGTATGTCGTCCGTAAACACGCCCTGTTCTTAAAGAGTGAGTCCGTCCGAATGCGGAGGACACGTGGGCGTTTCTACGGACGATGGCCGCACGCGGCAAAACACCGTGGCGTGCGGACCGCTCCGTAAGAATGCGGGAATTTCCGCACAGATCAGAATAAGGGCCAAAGTAATGCCAATTACACATTATGTCACACATTGTAAAGCCTGTTCTATATTGAAGAAGGTCAGCTCTAAGGATACTGGTGTTCATTATACTGACGATGACATTACTTTGAAACACAAATAGTATAAGTGTATGGCCAGTACTAGGCTGAGGGGATGTCATGGACACTAAGGGTAGGTGGGTTACAGTTATTCTGGGGAAAAGGGTTTGGCTTTGGGTTAAGTTTAGGCTGCAGATAGGGAGGGTTAGGTCTGGGGAGTAGGAGGAGAGGTTAAGTATGCTTACCCAGCCCCTGTTAAGATTCTGTTTAGCGCAATGCTGCTGTCGGTATTCTGACCGCTGGCATCCTGCACACCAGTCACACATAATAATCCCAACTGTAGCAGCATAGTAAGTTACATATACAGGCACCCTCTCTCCCCACCCCCACTCAGAACTGAAGCAGTGCTGCCCCTGAAGTCACACCTGTCACAATCTAAGCCCGGCGATTCCCCAGATTCACCAATCTGCGAATCCCTGCCACGTGAAACGGTTACAGAGTACCATAACGTGTCTATTTCAGCACTATTTTCCTCTTGCCACCAACCACATTACCAAGTTTGGACCCAGTCTACGGCAGCTATGGTTTTGCCTTCACACAAAATTATGAATTACATGGTAGCGCCCTGGTGAATTCGTCAGAGGCTTGGGCTGGATAACAACAGACACCAAAACTAAATTATAATTTTTAATTTAAGTGGAAACACTACAAGGCTTACAGTATTACAGAAAATATAGGTTACGAGACATATTGTTAAAAGTTAAAAGTCACAAGTAAAAGACAATTTCAGAGAAAATAAAAATTTGGAAATAAAAACCCACCAATCCGATAAGACAGTGGGATGGAGTGGAATCTCTCCGTGTACTGGAGCATTTCAGAGACCGGTATCAGACCCGTCTCATTCCAAGGATAATGAACAATTTTCTTGTGTGTCCTGCACTTTTAAAATCTGCACACTCCACACACACACACAGCCCCCACCTCAGGAATCTTCACTGTCACATGGGGTCCCCTGGTGATATACGCAGGGGCTGGCTAATTTACTTTCACTTTGAAGCAGAGCAATTAGCTAACAACAACCAAAGCTCTGACACCTAAGGATCTAAGGGGAATCTGCTTTTGTATACAGAGCGACCCCCTGGGGTCAGAGTCAACAAACGGTTTTGAGACACACAAGCCAGAGCAGGTCACTGAACAAAAAAATTACAGTAATCTGTATAGAGCGCTAATCAAGGCTGTTTATCTCAATATGGGCTGCTGCAACAGGGGTTAGTCAGACCCCTTAAAAGAGTACAAGGAAAGAGGGGGGGTATGCAGCGCTCTTTTAATGATGCAATCAAATTGTAATACACAACACATTTATTGATAAAAATAACAAATAAAAACACTTAATATTGATATTAAAAGAGAATTATAGCATGTAGACCTGTCTATGATTGATTTGAAAAATAACCTGCTCTGGTCACTCAAAAGTCCCAGCACTTGTTAGAGAAAGAAGATATGGGAGTCCAATTTGTAATCCTTTGTTTGCTGCTGGAGGTGTCCCAGTCCTGTGGAGGGACTTGGTGGCTTTGGGGATCCTCTCTAAGATGCGGCTGTATTAATATAGGAAATTGTGCTCCAATTGTAAATCTTCATATAGTTCTCTGGAGGTGTCCCAGTCCGTGAGGACCAAGGTGGAGTGGGGATCCTCTCTAAAGTGCAGTAGTGCTTGAGGGATAAATTTCCAAATATATGGGGATAAAGTGCAAGTCCAGATAATTAAGCAGGGTAATAGTAACAGGTCACAGACAGGTCCCTGGAAACACACCAACGCGTTTCGCTGTCACTTCAAGGACAGCTTTTTCCCAGGTCACTGTCTGGGTTCTAGGGGAAAAAAAGGGGGTTGTAGTGACCAGGAGAGGCCACACAGTAGCGCTGATCTGAATAGATGTTGTTTTTATATTGTAACAACTTGATTTACTATTATTATCCCAATATATAACTCCGGGCACAGTTTGTTTTAATTTAGATGTTGGAGTGTGGTTGCAGCCTTCTTTTGGGAGGATTGTGTACCCCCCACACGTGTAAACAAGAAGGATTATAGTGGCAATCAGATGGTTGTCACTGAGAAAGCGCAACTGCACTCCAATAATACACACTGATCAATGAATAAAGCTGAAAATTTATTTTAAAAAATACATATTATAACAATTCATGCATGATATATAATTCATAATAAAAAACACACCCACATACAAGACATACAACATATAACATAGAGAGTCCGGTTATTAGGCACTTGATGAGGCTTATTTATAGTCTCTAATGAGGCTTAGTGAGGCTTTCTGTATGGCTTAATGATTTGCAAAATGAGTGAGGCAAAAGATATTTTATAGTTACCAGTCCCGAATTCCGACTTATTAAAGATGTCTCCTCTGAATGAATTTAACACCATAAACGTCCTTTTTCTGAGTTTTTGCTCTCTACCTCCACTGAGGGAGAGCACTCCAGGGAAGGTGTGGAACAGGGTACTTTCCCCAAAGATTACCGGCAGATGAATACCGCAGAGTATTGAGACGCTTTTTTTCAGATGGTCACGGGTGCTGGGATGGTATTGGGGCTCCACATACGCGTTTCTCCGCCTTGGAATTCTATCAGAGGCTTAATAAGTCGGAATTCGGGACTGGTAACTATAAAATATCTTTTGCCTCACTCGTTTTGCAAATCATTAAGCCATACAGAAAGCCTCACTAAGCCTCATTAGAGACTATAAATAAGCCTCATCAAGTGCCTAATAACCGGACTCTCTATGTTATATGTTGTATGTCTTGTATGTGGGTGTGTTTTTTATTATGAATTATATATCATGCATGAATTGTTATAATATGTATTTTTTAAAATAAATTTTCAGCTTTATTCATTGATCAGTGTGTATTATTGGAGTGCAGTTGCGCTTTCTCAGTGACAACCATCTGATTGCCACTATAATCCTTCTAGGGGAAATGACTTCCATTGATGCTATGCTGAGGAAATAGCATCACCACATCCTGAACATTTTAAACCGAGAGTATGGAAATTCCATCTGCTTCCCTGTTTGATCAAAAAGTTATCAAAAAGTGCTGGGCAGGGGTTGTTTGAATAACCCTTTCACCCACAATTTCTTCATAACCATCCAGGATAAATGCAGGTCTGTTATCAATAACATTTTATGTACAGTTAGGCCCCTTTTGGCATCAGAACAGTGTAATCAGAATGGCACTTAATCATGACAACCAATCACAGCTTGCCTGGGCTTTGTGTTACTGGAACCCAGAGAAAAGTCAAGAAACACAGAAAAATGCTGTAGGGCAGAGGGAAGGATGGAAGACAAAAGGAGGGGCCAGTCTGTAAATGAGTGCAGTTATTTGTGGCTGGTCACAAAGGAGGGGCCTGCTACTGTACAGCACAACACTACTGGGTAAAGGTGCTGGCTAATATTGCACAGCAGCAGCTTTGATTGAATTCAGAGACCCACCTATAGCTTGGCAACCGATCTAACAGCTGCAATGTCTGCGAAGTGTAGCACAGTATCCACACAGCAGCATGTAAAAGACTGCCGATGCTGATAGTGAGGCGAAAGCATAATTGCATAATTAATAAGCGTCTTCTCACTGACCAGTTCCAGGATCGCCTGCAAAAGGTCAGATGTCATAAGTCCGATGCCGGCAGCCCAGCGCAGCATCATGGTGCCGCGTCAGTGTGGCAGTTAAGTGTCAGCTGTTAAGTGTCTGAAGCCTACGGGGAGCTGCTCTGCCTGATATGGAGGTCGGGTCTCTGCTGCTTAATCAGGTGGCAGCTCCCGCACCTGCCTGTCAGTGCAGCAGCATCCCAACCATGGAGCTCCCCGCAGATCCTGCCCGTGTGTGCTCCCCCAAGCCGCTGCGGGGTCTGCAGGCCCATTGTTGCGCCACTGGTTGTGGGAGCAGCTTGACTGTATGGTATGCAAGAAGTGCCCATCAAGACAATCCAACTTGTGGGAGGTGCTACAGGAAGCGTGGGATGAAATTTCTTCCGATTACCTCAACTAATTAGCAGCTAGAATGCCAAAGGTCTGCAATGCTGTAATTGCTGCAAAAGGTGCATTCTTTAAATAAAGCAAGATTTGAAGGACAAAATGATTATTTCAAATACAAAATCATTATTTCTAACCTTGCCAATGTCTTGACTACAGGTTCTATTCATTTTGCAACTCATTTGATAAAAGTCAGTTTTTGACTGGGTGACCACAAACTTTTGGACGATATTGTATATGTAGTTTTTGTCAAAGTGTTAAGGCAAAAATCAAGGACGCGCATCAATTTACCAATGCAGAGGACATGGAGGGTGATTACCTATTGTTATCAACACAATGCTTCCCCTTTTATATAAGCAGAGAATTACCACTAAACTTAGCTAACTTACATAGTAACATAATAATTAAGCATAAAAAAGATGTTAGTCCATCAAGTTCAACCTATTAACTTGTTATTCTTTCATGAAGATTCACAAGTATCAAATGAATGATTTTCCAGCAAAAAAGAATCTCACGGGACCTGGTGTGACGAGAGGGGCCGACATACCTGTACAGTAGGTGGTGGATGTATTTGGGTATAAAAACTACTAGGGTATATTTATTAAACCTATAACCATGCAGCTATTTCACAGGTTTTAAGGATTGCCACAATATAACAAAACCTGAAGTAGGAAGTACTAATTAAATATCTTCTGCATTGGGCAAACTAGCACTGTAAAGGTACATTTTCCCTCTGGCCAGCCATTTTCACAGGAGGTAGATTACTTTCCATAGCAGGATGCTATGAAAAGCTGTCCATCCTGTTGCTCATCTGCTGGTAATACCAGCAGTTGAGCAATGGTGGTCGGCTATGCTGCAGCGGCAGTTTTTGAGCTGAAAACCGCTCAAATAACAAAACTGAGCTGCTTTCAACCAAAAACCACCCTGTGTGTATGCGCCTTTAGACCACAATCACCATTATTTTTAATAAGTATTGCCATGTAAGCTAAATTTTTATATAGATAATGAAATAAGAAACGCTTGGCCCATATACTTGGCCTGCCCCTTTTTTAACCTTATTAGAGCATGGAGGAAATGCGATGGTGCTCCCAAAGAGGATTTATTTGCATGGTGGTAGACAGTAAGGTACCATTTGTAGGAGGTGTCGCAAGTGTGCTGTGGCAGTTTCAGAGGCATGTAACAACATGTAACTGTGTACCCATACACTGTGACCATGGCTGGTGCGTCATACTACCAGTGGCCATTGGGTTACTTAGAAGGTTGATCTTTGACTGATGCACATCCAATGGCTGCATCTTTATATGCAAGCCGTGGTTTAGAGACAATGTAAATGGGTGTCAATACAAATCCCAACAGCTAACACATTTGCATATGCTGATGTAGAGTCACATTTGCAACAGCATTCGCCTACATCGCTGAATCAGACCCAAGAAATCTCTTATACATAGTTGTCCAAATTTTCTGTTCGTTTCATAAGACCCTTTGCTCCTGATTCAGCCGAATGTGAGATACCATCAATTCACCGAACTCCAACTTGCCTCTGGGCAACTTGGTTGAACTCCTGGTAGCAGCGCAGCTTTATTCCAATACAAGTTCACTGTCTTGTTCTGCTCAGTATTTAGGCTCAGTCACACACATTAATCACCACAGTCTCCTCGCCTTGGTCAAATTGCTTAGCGGTACCTGAATCAGTTGAAATTTTGGAGACTTCCTGTGTCAGTGGTTATTACGGCAGGGTACAGCAACCTTGCCTACAGGGTTAGGGGGGTTCTGTAGCGCCTTTTCAAACCCCCACTATCCACGGCAGCCCGAAGCGTGGCGAGTGCACGCATTACGTGTCCTCCAGACCTTTTCATACCCCCACTATCCATGTTGGTGTGGAGTTGATCTATATCACCAAGCCCGACGTATGGCGAGCACAGCGAGCCCCACGAGGGGACTTGGATTACCTTACATGTAATCCGCGCCCGCTCGCCATGCTTTGGGCTCGGTTGGCTCACTGTGCTCCCCACACTACATAAAATCAACTCTACACTGACGTGGATAGTGGAGGTATGAAAAGGTCGGGAGGACGCGGAATGCATCCGCTCTCCACGCTTCGGGCTGCCGGGGATAGTGGGGTTTGAAAAGGCGCTAGAGAACCCCTAACCCTGTAGGCAGGGTTGCTGTACCCGGCCGTAATAGCCACTCAGATGCAGGAGCGTGTCATTTCTGGAGCGTCTGAGACGCTCCTGCATGTCAAAAGGATGGAGCGCCTCTCCGCTGGTGCCAGCATGATCCCCTCTCCGCCAAAGAGAGGGGATCATGCTGGCGCCGGCGGTGTGAGAGAGGCACTGAGTAGGCTTGCCGGGGACAGAGATGCAGTTCCCATCAACAGTTGGTACGGTAGTTACTTGTGTAGTTTCACGGTGGCAGCCTACGCTGATAATGTAGCTTAGGCTGCCGCCATGAAACTACACAAGTAAGGCAGCTGTTGGGCTACACTGATAACGTAGCTTAGGCTGCCGCTGTGAAACTACACAAGTAAGGCAGCCGTTGGGCTACATTAATAGCGTAGCTTCAAACATAGTCTAAGCTGCCGCCGTGAAACTACACAAGTACCGTCAGTACAGATAATGTAACGGTTAGCATTACTGCCTCAAAGCACTGAGGTCATGGGTTCGACTCCCACCATGGCTATGTGCAGAGTTTGTATATTCTCCCTGTGCTTGCATGGGTTTACTCCGGGTACTCTATTTTCCTTCCACAATCCAAAAATATACTTGCAGGCTAATTGGCTCCCAACAAAATTAACCCTAGAATGTCTGTGTGTGCGTGTACATGTGGTAGTGATTATAGATTGTAAGCTCCACTGGGGCAGGGACTGATGTGAATGTTCAAATATTCTCTGTGAAGCGCCGAGGAATATGTATGCGCTACATAAATAACTGATAATAAATATCTTGCTGCATGCGGTATTGAGCACACATCTGGCAAAATTTTATGTTCCTGAGTAACATAAAATACCTTCTTTGGCATTTTTAATATTTGTATTGCAACACCTAAACTCCCAAAATTCAATTTTCAAATCCAAAAATTAGAAAAGATTATAAGAAATGTATCTAAATTCCAGAAGCCTAAAATCACTTGTCCCATCAATACAAAACTCCCATATACCTGGCGTGTCCCAGAACGATATTGCTAAACCTACTGTCGACATTTTTCTCCATGTTGACCTCTAGCAGACGCCCACATGTTATATGTTGACATTTGAACCATGTGGATATAACATCTGACTACATACCCATATTCCCCGTATCCCAACACCACGCGGTTATAAATACTCCTGTGTCTACAAAATAACAGCTGTCGGAAATATTCGCTGACGGCTGAGCACAGTGACTGAGTTTACAATCAACATGGAGTAATACATGTGCCACCTAACCTACTAATTATAAATATCTAAACAGATGATTGATTTACAATTATTCTTCAATTTATGTCTCATGTAATTAATTCCTCTCTGGGCGCCAATGCTCGCGGGGCTTTACCAGTATAACCTCTTGCTTGTTAACAAAATCGTGTTGGAATAAGTGCTCTCTGGCAGCATTCCCTTGTTACCAGGTAACCGACAAGAAAGACTGATACTCCAAACTGGCCGGGGGTAAATCATTAACGTAGAATTATTTCTTAAAAAAAATATAAAGTACAGATAAATGCCTATGTGACTCGGCAGCATGCCTTATTAACATATGTTGCATTAAGTTAGTGTGTTCGTTTAGTGGGTCGTATGAACACTTCCATCAAACTGTTCTGCACAGGCTGCTGCTATGACAACTATCCAGCAGCAAATGTCAGGTCAGCCGCAGCATATGTGTCTAGTCTGTAATTGCTTTGTCAAAGACCTAATAGCTGCCTTCATCTGCCTCTTAAGAGCTGAAAGCAATATTTCTTACCATTCTTAATGATGAAGCCTTTAATTTACTACTTCCTCTTTTTTTCTTTAGACTTTTCCATGGTCTGTACTAGATAATCTGTTTAAGTCTAGTTGTATTTCATGTAGTTGACAAGGAGGGGTGATTCATGTTGGCTAGTCCCCGCGCATGCGTCCGCTAGCAGGAGAAATCATTTGATGGCCGCTGACCATTGAATGATTTCTCCGGCCTTCGGAAAACAGTCGGTCTCAATTGACTTTATTTTATTTGGTGTCCGCCGAAGATGGCCCCACCTGCGTTCCCATGGGGACGTTCATAAAACTCTGAGCATTCCCATGGTCAGGCGCAGTTTCCGCCCCGTCCCTCCCTTTCCCGCTACGAACGGCCCGACAAGTGTGTAACTCACCAAAACCGTTCAGTGCTGGGGTTTGCAAACCCCCCCAGGAGTGGATTACTGAGAGGATAAAGAAAACCGTGTATGTGTTAATAACGTTCCATCACTAGCATCGACCAACTTTTCTGATAAACGTGTATATAGAAATGGTTGCACTCATTTGATCATTAAGATTCTCATTATCCTACACCAACAAAGAACATGATTATTACTTACATACAGTCTAGAATGCCAGATCAGGATTTCCCAACCTTTGTATTACATATTCAGACCCCTCCCCCCTCCCTGTATGGAAATGTTTGTAAAGTACTCCTCAAGCATTGCTTTAATGAAGTAGCGTATGGTGCATTTTACCTGGGTGAAGAGAGAAAGAGAAAAAGGTCTGTTCAATTTTACCCTTCAGGATCAAAGTGTGGTGTAACGGGAATTCTTTTTAGACCCCACAGATGGCATTGATATTAAGTATTTGATCCCTCACCTCATAGTATCCAGTAGTATAGGTATAAATCAAGTGCTTTTTTTAAATTCTGTTTTGTCATGTGATGAGGTAGTTTGCTTATATTAGTATTGTTTAGGGTAGGTAGAGGGTTAGTAATTGGGTTTATCTGGGAGGTTTGCTTTCAGTTTAGGAGGGGGAGTTACTTTAATGGAATTAGTGGGTTTAGGATAGGGTTTCCGCCAGATTACTATTTTACGATATATTTCCTACATGGGACTGAAGTATCATTCAAATCTTTGCACCGTAGATGTGCTCTATTATATCCTGTTGTTATGAATGCCCGGATGGCGCCTTCGGTTTAAAATGTTTCAGCTACAACAGTAAAAAAAAAGTAAATACTGTCTAATTCTTACCTTTGCACCTACTATCCTATGTATACCCAAGATATTGCTTATTTCCATACGTTATTTGCCTACTTTGTCTGTCAGAATATGTTTGTTTCAAAATGCAAAACTTTCAATAACAATTATTGAATAAGAAAAAAAAAATTGATGGTACTCTTTACCTAGCACGGCGCCCACGATGTCCATCGCGGTCATCGGGTGTAAAAAATCGCGGGCATCGCATGCACTACAGTAACGGGTGCGACGCGACCGACGCGATGCCCGCGATTTCCCACAGGGATCAATGTTAAATTTTTCAATGGACCCGATTTTTCAGTTCAATGCCTCAATGCCCGCGATTTTGTTATAGGAAACAATGTTAAATGGGCCACAGAGCCCAAATAGGTACCCTTAGCACTGAAATGTCCCCCACAATTGTTAACGAAAGCCCACGATCCACGCGAACCCGAAGCGTGGCGAGCCCGCGAGGGGCGGCGGTACGCGTCCTTCGACCTTTTCATACCCCCACTATCCACGTCGGCGTGGAGTTGAGAATAGAACAGTGTGGCGAGCGCAGCGAGCCACCGAGCCCGAAGCGTGGCGAGCGCAGTGAGCCCCGCGAGGGGACGCGGATACCTTCACAGGTAAACGCGGCCCTACGCGGGCTTCACAGGTATCCGCGTCCCCTCGCGGGGCTCGCCACGCTTCGGGCTCGGTGGCTCGCTGCGCTCGCCACACTATTCTATTCTCAACTCCACGCCGATGTGGATAGTGGGGGTATGAAAAGGTCGGAGGACGCGTACCGCCGCCCCTCGCGGGCTCGCTGTGCTCGCCACGCTTCGGGTTCGCGTGGATAGTGGGGTGTCGTTAACAATTGTGGGGGACATTTCACTGCTAAGGGTGCCTATTTGGGCTCTGTGGCCCATTTAACATTGTTTCCTATGGCTAAATCGCGGGCATTGAGGCATTGGACTGAAAAATCGGGTCCATTGAAAAATGTAACATTGATCCATTATGGCAAATCGCGGGCATCGCGTCAGTTGCGTCGCACCTGTTACTTTAGTGCATACGATGGACGCGATGCCCGCGATAGGCGCCGTCCTAGGTAAAGAGTACCAAAATGATGTGTGCTCCCGTGGGTCGGTATCATTATGTACATGCAGTAAAATCCTGATTATATCCTCAGCAACAGCTATACACCCTGATGTAGCCACTGAATGATATAATCTGTAAACTTGTACGCGCTATATCGTTTATCAGGGTGAACAGCCAGCACAAAGAAAAATCATTGTCGCATCGTTTGTGGTGTCATCTAATTTATACCCAGCTTAACATTAAAGAACCCTTTGTACACAAATTACCCATTTTCAAATATAGGGGAATTCAATCATTGCCATTTTTTTGTATTGGCAGGCGATAAAAAGAAACTCTCAATAACCTGCCGATCAATATTGAACCACGGATGCTTTTCCCATTTTTTAATACTATTTCGGCCATACCTTTTCAGTTTTTTTTTTGTTGAATTGGCATAGGCGAAAATGTACCCAACATCATTATGCGAAATCGCCTGCAAATTCTGTAAAACATGTGGTCAGTGGCAAATTTGCTGATGCACGGGGTTTTTACGCGTGTCGGATTTTTCACCCAATCGAAAAATCAGCACAGATATTGAATAGGGCGAATCTAATATGCCCTAAAAAAGGTGAAAATGTAGTAGTTAAATATACATTAACAGGAAGGTCAAACTTTACTGTGTTGTGATCACTTTTGCCCAACATTATCATGCGCTCTCATCTGTAAATTATATTTAATATACTAATGTGATTACATCAATATTAACTGATAAGGGCTGAGGACTGGTATGGTTGAGTTATATACAGATATAGCCATGCTCATTGTTGCCCTGCCAATCGGCATGTGTGACTTCCGTGGCGATTGGCGTGATCTTGTCACCATGTATGTCTATATCGCTACTGTGGCTCATAGAAAATCATTGAGCACCAATGTTGTAGCATGGTGATTCCACATTGCCATTGCTATTTTGGCGTAACAAAGAAGCACGAGCAACGAATCATGGGGATGTTGAGTGTGGCTACATCTATAACCCAGAATAATAAATGTATCAAGTCCAGCAGCACCTGCAGTTGGTTCCTCGCCAGAATTATAAATTGTCTTGCTCTGTCAGTACTAGTTTCATTGTTAGAATTTATATCTGGATAGTTACCACAACCCATGAGAAAAACACTTTCTTTTTACCTGTCTTTTCAATTTTTAATTTTCATTTAGTTGTAGTACAAATTTTCTAAGTGGTTTAAAAGAAACTATAACCAGCACTTTACCTGGGTCTTCCACAAATATAAAGTCTATACAGTGCATTGACATAAATTAACAGATATCCTTCTGATTGGTAGGTCTTTAATAGTTTTTAACAAATGCACCCTAACTAATGCACTAGCAGCCATGACTTTTAACATTAGTTCAAAGCCAGTGCAGTGAGAGAGAAAAAAACCTTTATACACGTTCAGGTATTAGAATTAATGGTCCATTCGTTCCATTGTTGTTTCCTCTCATATACGTTACAAATTCCTTAGAAATTAATGGTTTTGTTCTAGAACATGCAATTTATTTATGTATTTTAATTTCGATCCCCAGTGCTTCCCTGTAACAATAATACCTCTCCCCCAACCTCAATAGAAATAATTAAGGCTTTAGTTAAATGGTTCATTCTTTTGTTAACACTTTGGGGTAAACTTAAGTATCTGCAGTGTCCCACTGGTGTCTTGCTTAATGTGAGACACATCTGGGTATTACAGAAATAAATTATTATTTTTCCTTTTTCTACCAAGAGCACTATGGACCATAAACTCGGCGATACCACTGTGATTTGGGCTATTCTAGGCCTTCAATAGGGATTTATAGTGCATGTAGAATATAGGAGTTTGGTATGTGCCAGCAGGAAATAAATATGACCCAATCTTTGTCACTGATCCGTTTATGAATAAAGCTGCTTTAGCAAATTGTCATCGACATAGGGTGCAGGATGACCGTTGGTAGGGTTTTGTGTTTTGTGTGAAGCTGGTCCACATAGGATAGATTCTGAATGTCAACAGAAAGTGCTCAATGTATTTTCATGTGGCAAATCCCTCATCTTACTCAGTACCAACCCCTGAGGAACTGGTACTCATCAGAGCACCTGAACGCAAATGTGATTTTTAATATATCCAGTTGGTAAAGAATTTCTTATTATTATGAACATCGACAATAAGAGGTCTAATTATCAGCTCTAAAACCCAGATAATAATGTACTTAAACATAAACATGATGTTATCTTTAGATATCCATTGCTACATATTAAGCTAAGGGTTCCTTACACTATATTTACCTGTAATGCATGTGATAGGTTTACATGTCACATGTAAGTCTCGAGATTGCTCTAAAATTGCAGCTTGGGTTACAGATGTATCCTTATACATCATTACTGCATTTGTGCCAAACATTCCCCAGGTGCCGTGAGACTCTGGCATCTTTTTTTGGCAACAATAAGTCAGTCGCAATGTGACATGGCTAGCACACTCCAGGAAACTGATTAATTTCATAGGACACGTGTGTATCTGTATGTGGCGGAGTCTCTGAGTCTGTACACTAAGGGGGTATTCAATCTGAGAGTCACGGCAGTCGAGCTTGCTCGAACACCGTGACCCAGTCCCGTTCTCGGTCAGCTCGACCGAGAACATGTAGGCGGGATTCAATGTCCCGCCTGCTGGGGAGCGAGAAGGGGGCGTGGCCGTGAGTTGCGGCCAGGAAGAGGCGAGCTGCAGCCGGCAGCTCATCACTTCCCGGCAGAACGAGCCCGACAGCTAGTGCTGTCGGGCTCGTTCTGCCGAGAAACCCTGCTCAATGCTGTCGGGGAAGACAGCATTGAATAGGGCCCGGCGAGCATCTCCCCGACGGGGGATGCTCACTGGGGATTGACTATGCCCCTAAGTGCTACAATGTAGTAGCTGCAGCTTTTTTTCCAATACACGTTCTGTTGTGCTCCGTATCCAGACGTCGCACAGTATACAAGTGTCAAATGACAAATTTATCAGCGTAGTCATCTAATGCTTCTTAGTCACATAGTATTGCATTTTTGTAAAAAATAAATAAAAAAGACACCTGCCACATAACTCCCATTCTCTACTCCCTTCACTGCCTACCTGTAAAATGGCAAATCATTTTCAAAATTGGCTTACTCACTTTCAAGGCCCTACATGACCAAGGCCCAAGGTACTTGCAGCAGCTTCTGATTCCTTACTGTCCTACTCAATTACTACAATCCGTTAAAGAAGGACTTCTAACAGTAGGGTAGTCCTGGGGGTCGAGCTTTCAAATTTGTTGCTCCAACTTTATGGATCTCTTCCTCGCACAGTGCGAGAAGCCCCCACTGTAGAATCCTTTAAAAATAGACTAAAGACGTACTTATTTACTCAAGCATTTTACTGATATCTACTGTTAAGCTTGTTTTGTATTTTGAGCTGTAAAGACAATGGTAAAAGACTTTGAGTCCTATTGTGAGAAAAGTGCTATATAAGTATCATTATTATGTCTAAAGGTGAGGTATGCTTTAAATAAATTGTTATTGGGGGGAATTCAATTGTGCCTGATGGAGCATTTTAATTGTTGATCTGTTTGGCTATGAATACCTGCAGTCACCCAATATCTCTGCTTGCCACCTCCTGCTGGTTTTTGCACATTTTTCTAGTCACTCCCAATAGTTTAGACCAGTCTACTTAAGAGTGATCAGTATTGGGAGCCCAGTGCTGTAACTAACAATTGCATATAGCCCTGTCTAAAGTGAGGGATGATATGCCACAATGGGGCACAAAAAATATTTGAATCATCCAGTTTACAGCCTCCACCAGTTCAACTGTTATTTACTGGTCTCTTCTTCTCATGTAAAAGGGCCAATGTATTTTATTTGTGTTACCTGTGGGGACCAGTGTGATTGTTTTTTTTTTATATGGGGGCCAATAGGTTTGGGTTTTTTTTCCTGTGGGGGCTAATGTGTTTTGCCCTGTGGGGATCTGATGGTGTGCCTTGGCAATTGTAAAATCTTATTTAGTGTGCCGCAAGGTAAAAAGGTTGAAAATCACTGCTCTAGAGTATAAGAATGGTTTTATCGTTACAATACATAATATGGTCATATTTTTGTGACAGTCCATCCCGTGTCCAGAAATCACTGACACGGATGCTTAGTGACTCTTACTGTTTGTTTGATTATAGTTTGCAATTATCAAATGACAATGCATGCGTACATATCGTAGCATGCATGGGTGTTATTGTCCGTCCCCCCCTCAGCAGCAGCACATACCTATAGCATGTGCGGTGCTGACAGTAGGCTCAGCATGAGCTCTCACGTTGTCAGTGAGACGCTCATGCTGAGCCTGCTGTCAGCACAGTACATGATGAAGGTGCGTGCTGCCCGGGAGGGATGGAGGGGATCGGACCAGGGCCCCCATCTGGCCCTTACAGCAAGCCTGGGTAATTATTACCTGCTCCCCCTCTCAGCTGCCCTGGGAATATGTATAGGCAGGGTTCCTCTATAGCAGTGGTAGCCAACCCTAGCCCTCGAGAGCTACCAACAGTTCACATTTTCCAGACAACCTAGGTGCTGCACTCATTAATCACTGACACATTTTAAAAGATACACAGATGGAGCTAATTAGCTCACTTGTGATTCTGGGGGAGATTCTCTAAGCTAGAAATGCGGTAAAAACCCCGTTATCTGGGTTTTTACCGCATTTTGGGATGCTGTAAGCATCCCCCGCCGGGTTACCGCGGCGTGGGGCATCGCCAAAAAAATCTAGCGATGCCCCATAGAAGCCAATGGGCTTCTACCGCAACCCTTCGCTGCCCCGCGCTGACCCCCCGCCGCCCCGCATCGCCCCCTCACCTGTGTCTGGGCAGCACAGAGCTGTGCTGCCCGGACCTGTGACCTCCTCCCTGCACTGATCCTCTTCCGGGTGCAGGGAGGAGGAGAGCCCGGCGCAGCTGCAGCAGCACCGGGTGTGTAAGGGAGGGGGGAGCCGCCGGGACCTGCTGGGACCCGGTGACTCTCACCACAAAGGACAGCTCTTAACGCAAGAGCTGTCCTTTGCTATAATTATCGCATATGTTAGAACATATGCGATAATTATAATGGCGAAGGGGGGCGGAGATTCTTAGAGAATCTTAGAGAATGTGTTCCGGACTCAGGGCCAGATGCACTAAGCTTCAAAAGTGATAAAATGGAGAGTGATAAACAATCAACCACTCAGCTACTGGCTGACATTTTTCAATCAGTCTGTGATATGGCAGGTAGGAGCTGATTGGCTGGTTATTTATCACTCTTCATTTTATCACTTTTTGATGCTTAGTGCATCTGGCCCTCAGACCGTAACATTTTGCAGTGATTTCTAATATAGTATTTTGCAAAAATCAATAGGTGGCCACAAATACTGTTTGTTCTGCGATTAGGCATGCTGTGGATCTGCAAAAAGATGCTAATGATGTCGCCAATACGATATGTTTGGAGATGCACACTTGCGTTGTACAGTATGTGATCTGCAGCTTGCCGGTTCAGGCACATCTGCAGTGTTACCCTGCCAAAGGGAAATATTACTAAGATGGGAGTTCTATTGAAGATGATATGTTTCCCATCCAGCACCGGATGGCCTCCCAACGGTCGGGATCCCGACTTACAGGGGCTTTTTTCCCTTGTTGGGCCCACGACCCTCATAGGGCAGTATTCAATGTGAAAGTTCTCCGTGCATGGAGAGCGTTTTATTTCGCTCTCCATGCACTCTCCGTGTTTTAGCATGTGGCTGATGCTTGCCGCCACTCGCGGCGAGTCTTAACCCCTGCAGCGGACGAGCGTCCGCGGCAGGGAGCTTTCAGGGAGCCGGGGGACGGAAGCAGCCAGAGAGATTAAAGTCTCCCTGGCTGCTCCAGAGGAATGTGGAGGGGAGGTGGGCTCCCCTGGACCCAGGCAGCACAGGCTGCCCCCCCCTATAGCCAGCGGGGGACCCAGTATTCACTGCACCCGATCGTGCATATTAACGATCGGGTGCAGTGAATATATGAATATCTAATGAGCGGCTCGAGCGCTCCGGCCCCCTGCTGGCTGCACTGTGTAAAAAAAAAAAAATTAAAAAAAATATATATTTTTTAAATTAAATATATATTCATGTGCTATAAGCACATGAATAAAAATAACATGCCCCTTCACAGAAAAAAAACCCTGATTTTTTTGACACCAAAATTAAAAAAAAAACCTTTTAGTTTAAAACCTTCCCGACATTTGACGTATATATACGTCATGGTCGGGATGTACTTCCCGACACATGACGTATATATACGTCATGACTTTAAACTGTCCCCGCGTCTATAGACGCGGGGACAGAGGAACGATGTCTGCTGTCCCTGACAGCAGACATGTCCCTGCATGCCCAGGGGGGCTGCGATGCCGCCCCCCCGTCGGCGATCGCTGTGATTAGCTGTTCAGTGTGAACAGCCATTCACAGCGTTTTCCTGTGTTACCGGCCAATCAGACGCTCGGTAACACAGGTGTCAATCACCACCGGGCGTCAGGGGGCATGAGGGGGTCATCGGTGACGACGACACCTCACCCCACCTGCCACCAAGGCTATGATTGGTCCGTGGGACCCACGGACCAATCACAGCCAAGGCGCGTGATTTAAACTAACGGTGACTGCACTGCAGACGCCATTCCGGTCTGGAATTGCGTGCAGAGCGGTCACCGTGCCAATCTGTCGTGATACATACCTGATCCTTGCCTGAAACTTACCTGATCACCGCTGATCACCGCTGGTAGCGTGCTGCCAGCAGCTGGATACTTCCTGGATCTTGTGACTTCTGTGTGTGCTGCTGCTGCAGTGTCATAGAGTCACAGATCGTGAGAGATAGGGACAGATAGTGACAGAGAGTGATAGAGAGTGATAGAGTGATAAAGAGTGCTATATTTTGTGTCTGCTGCACCTTCTTTTGTGCTGATCACTATATCTGAGGTGATCAGCAACTTTTTGGGGGTGCAGAGTTTTTTTTTTTATATATATACCTGTCAGTTGCAGCAAAGGTTGTGCTGCCTGTGCAACTGACTGCTGCCCCCCCCCCCCCCCTGCTGCCCCCCCTTTTATGCTGATTGTGCTGATTAATTAACTGATCAGCAACTTTTTGGGGGTCCAGGGTTTTATTTTTTTATATATATACCTGTCAGTTGCACCAAAGGTTGTGCTGCGTGTGCAACTGACTGCTGCCCCCCTTTTGTGCTGGTCAGTTTAAATTAATTAATCAGCAACTTTTTGGGGGTCCAGGGTTTTTTTTATATATATATACCCTGTCAGGTTGTGTGTCTGCTGCCCCTCACTGCTAATCAGTTTTGCATCACTGCATCACTGATCTGCGTTTTTTTTTTTTTTTTTGGAGAGTGCAGTGGGGTTTTGTTTTTACACCCACATTGCTTGTGTGGGTGTCCTGTGGCCGCTGAGCGCTGATCAGTGACGTACAATCACTGAACAGCATTTTTGGCACAGGGTTGATATCATTTTTTTTTCTGCAGTTTTTTTAAATTGTTTTTTTTTTGGAGAGTGCTGTGGAAATTTTTTTTAAATTGTTTTTACACCCACGTTGCTTTTGTGGGTGTCCTGTGGCCGCTGATCAGTAACGTACAATCACTGAACAGCATTTTTGGCACAGGTTGATATCATTTTTTTTCTGCAGTTTTTTTTTTAATTGTTTTTTTTTTTGTTTTTACACCCACGTTGTTTTTGTGGGTGTCCTGTTGCCTTTGAGCGCTGTTCAGTGACGGACGTTACTGACCAACATCTGTGCTCAATTTTTGGCGCAGGACCTTTTTTTTTTTTTTTTTAACCCCTTCAATTTTTTTTTTTTTTTATTGGGATAAAATTCCTGTATAAAGTATTTTTTTTTTCTGCACTACATACACACTACATACCCCCCGTGTTGAAATAAAGTTTGTACCCCCCCTACACTATACACGTGTTGAAACATTACACTTACAGAAACACAAAAATAAAAATGGCATCCCAAATGTCATCCCAGTCATCCAGAAGAATGTATTCAGCGGAGGAGGCATATGCCATGCTTGCCTCTGACTCTGACACAGCCAGTGATGCAAGCGGGGAATTTGAAGGATTCGCCTTAAGCTCCTCTTCCTCCTCCGCTGATGAGGGACCCCCTCAAAGACGCCCCCGTAGAGCAGCTGAGACCCCCCCCCCAAATGATTGATCCCGTATGGACCCCACCACCAGACAATTTTGAGCCCCAGGTTCCTGAGTTTTTGGCCATCCCAGGAATCCAATTTGATTCAGCAGGTCTCAGAGAAATTGACTTTTTTCAAATTATTTTTCTCTGATGATTTTATAAATTTAATGGTGGACCAAACTAATTTATATGCCCAGCAGTTTATTGCTCAAAACCCCACGTCATCATTTGCTAGGTGGACCCCTGTAGATGCAGTAGAGATGATGACGTTTTGGGGTCTGGTGTTACATATGGGCATAGTAAAAAAGCCAGAAGTTAGGCAATATTGGAGTACAGATGTTCTGTACAGCACCCCATTTTACCGTATGGCCATGACTCGGGCTCGTTTTGAGATAATCCTTAAATTTTTACATTACACCAATAATACACTGTGCCCACCCAGAGATGATCCCACCTTTGACCGGCTATTCAAAGTCAGGCCGGTCATTGATCACTTCAGTGCCAAATTTGAAGAGATGTACATCCCAGATAAATTCATTTGCATAGACGAGTCCCTTATACATTTTAAAGGAAGGGTTAAATTCCGCCAGTACCTTCCCAGTAAGAGGGCAAGGTATGGCATAAAAATGTATAAGCTGTGTGAAAGCACCTCAGGGTACACCCACAGGTTTAGGGTATATGAAGGGAAGGATTCAAGAATTGAACCGCCAGAATGCCCCCCCTCCCTCGTAGGTGTTAGTGGAAAAATTGTCTGGGATTTAGTGCACCCCTTCCTGGATAAAGGTTATCACCTCTATGTGGATAACTTTTACACTAGCATCCCCCTGTTTAAGGCCCTTGGTTCAAGAGGTACAGCAGCTTGCGGTACTGTGCGTAAGAACCAAAGAGGCCTCCCAAAAACGCACATTGCCCAAGTAATGAGAAGGGGTGAAAGCAGGGGAATATGCACCGAAAATATGTTGTTGGTCAAATATAAGGACAAGAGGGATGTCCTTATACTGACAACAATTCATGGAGACAGTACCACCTCCATCCCTGTACGAGGTACCAGTACCCACACCTCAAAACCTAATTGTATCCTAGATTACAATAGGTACATGGGCGGAGTGGATCTTTCAGATCAGGTACTGAAGCCGTACAGTGCCCTGCGGAAAACAAAAATCTGGTACAAGAAGCTGGCCGTGTATATCATCCAGATGGCACTGTATAACGCTTACGTGCTATTCCGTTCTACCAGCCAGAGGGGGACATTTATGCACTTTCAAGAGGAAGTCATAACGGGCCTAATATTTGGGAACCAGCAGGCAGAGGGCCCCAGTACTTCTAGTACTGGCCCCCATATTGTACCAGGGCAGCATTTTCCTAACGAAATCCCCTCCACTGCAAGAAAGGGCAGGACACAAAAAAGGTGCAAAGTTTGCTATAAAAAGGGAATAAGAAAGGATACTATTTTCCACTGTGAAACTTGCCCCGACAAACCCGGCCTATGTATAAAGGAGTGTTTTAAAATATACCACACATCTATGGATTATTAGGTTCATCATTTCACCGTGCTTCGGGGGTCTTGCTAATGCCACATAGCACCCACCATTCATTCCACCAGAATCTGAGCTGCAAAATCCAAAAATCACTCCTTCCCTTCTGAGTCCTGCCATGCACCCAACTGGTATTTTTTGGTCACATATGAGGCATTGCCATACTCGGGAGAAATTGGGGCACAGATTTTGGGGTGCTTTGTCTCCTTCATTCCTTGTGAAAATGAAACATTTTGAGCCAGAACTGCATTTTTGTGTAAAAAATTTAATTTTTCATTTGCACAGCCCAGTTGTATCAAAATTGGTGAAACCCCTGGGGGTTTGAAATGTACACTATACCCCTAGATGAATTCCCTGAGGGGTGTAGTTTGCAAAATGGGGTCACTTGTGGGGGGGTTCCACTGTATTGGTGCTTGGGGGGTCTTGCTAATGCGACATAGCACCCACCAACATTCCACCAGAATCTGAGCTGCAAAATCCAAAAATCACTCCTTCCCTTCTGAGTCCTGCCATGCACCCAAATGGTATTTTTTGGTCACATGTGAGGCATTGCCGTACTCGGGAGAAATTGGGGCACAGATTTTGGGGTGCATTTTCTCCTTCATACCTTCTGAAAATGAAACATTTTGAGCCAGAACTGCATTTTTGTGTAAAAAAATGTAATTTTTCATTTTCACTGCCCAGTTGTATCAAAACTGGTGAAACCCCTGGGGGTTTGAAATGTACACTATACCCCTAGATGAATTCCCTGAGGGGTGTAGTTTGCAAAATGGGGTCACTTGTGGGGGTTTCCTAAATTTTAGCATCTTATGGTGCCTAGAAACCTACATGGTGCCTAAAAAATAATCTCATAAAAAGGAGGCTCCAAAATCAAGTAGGTGCTCCTTCTATTATGAAGCCTGTGGTTTGGTCAACGTGCACACTAGGGCCACATATAGGATATTTATGAAAACAAAATAATTGGGGGAATCAATTTTTAGTCACATTTCTCTAGTAAAATCTACTGTGTTCCTTAGAAAAATGTATTAAAATTGCAAATCTGCAAAAAAAAATGAAATTTTGAAATTTCACCTACACTTTGTTTTAATTCCTGTGAAACACCTAAAGGGTTAACAAACTTCCAAAATGCTGTTTTGAATACTGTGAGGGGTGCAGTTTTTGAAATGGCTTCATTTATGGGGGTGTCTCACATACAAGTCCCTCAAAGTCACATCAGAACTGAACTGGTCCCTAAAAAAATCAGTGTTTGAAATTTTCTTGAAAATTTGAGAATTTGCTATTCATATTGTAAGCCTCCTAGTGTCCAAAAAAATTAAAAGGAAGTTGAAATAATGATGGAAACATAAAGTAGACATATGGTCTATGTTAGTTATTAACTATTTTGAGTGGTATGATTATTTGTCTCACAAGCAGAAAATTTAACATTTTGCAAATTGCTAAATTTTCCAATTTTTTACGACATTTTGGTATTTTTCACAAAAAAACACAGACTGTATCGACCCAAATTTACCACTAATTTGAAGTACAATGTGTCACGAGAAAACAATCTCAAAATCACTGGGATAAGTAAAAGCAAAAAAAAGTTATCCCCACTTAAGTGATACATGTCAGATTTGAAAAAAAGGGCTCTGTCAGGAAGGCAAAAACTGTCTGTGTCAGGAAGGGGTTAAAAGTTCACATTCCAGATCTCCATCAAAAGATGGAGAATTGCTACACGGAGAGAGACCGAGAAAGACGGAGAAAATCACTTAGAAAGACGGAGAATATTTCACATTGAATAGGGTTGCTCGCTTTTGGAGAGCAAAATGCTCCGTCCAAGGCGAACAAAGCAAAAATTCTCCATAAAACACGGAGAACTTTTCTCATTGAATACTGCCCAGAGAGGGAAAATAGAACCTGTGGCAAGCGCAGTGAGCCTGCAAGGGGCTTCGTAACACTCGCCCCCTGTTGGAGTTCCATTTGTCGGGATTCCGATGTCTGTCTAATGGCCATCGGTATCCTGCCTGTCATCAGCTCATACCACACCTGTTGCCCATAACAACCAATCAGATTCTACTTCCTATTTATTTAGAATCGTCTAGAAACTGATAGAATCCGATTAAGTGCTATGGGCAACATCCCAACTTCAATAGAGCTCCCACCCTTTGTGTGTCACATGCTCAGTATCAACAGCGGAAACTTACTGCTGGCAAACCACTTCCAGAAACGCATGATGTTTTATTTTCATTCCAAGAAAGCATAGGTAATAAATCCTAAATCAGGGAGGGACTTTAACGACGGACATGGTTTATATACAGAGGGCGGTATTCAATGCTGCCGGCGAGGGGCTGTCTGCGGCAAGGGTGGCTTTCTTTCGACCATCCTCTCCTTTTAACCCCTGCGCCGGCTGCTTGCCCTATTCCATGTTCTGGGGGAATCCTTGCTGTCAGAGGATGGCGAGGATTCCCCCGAACGGTGAGGTTCTTGGCTAATGCAGGGAGCCCGCTTCCACCTCGCTGTAAAAAGAGGGTGCAGGGGGGGGTCAGTTAATTACTGACCTGTGAGCTGTGACAGCGAGCTATCAGCACTGCTTGCCGTCACAGCTCGCCAGGTGGCATTGAATATACCCCAGAGAATCCTGACAACTACTGTTTGTCTATCACAGGGTGATGGGCAGACTACCCCACATCGAAGAAATGATAGATCTCCCAGGTTTTGGAGTCTCTTAGAAATAGGCCTCTTCTGAGATATAAACCAGTAGCATAGAAAGGTATAAATTGTTCTTGTCCATGGATTACTAAAGTAAACACATAAAAACATAACATGTAATGGTAGAAGCAGCTAGTCCTGACTTAAGTGTATTGGATAAAGAAGTCAAGGTTATATTTTAAAATGAGCAGAGCTTCCCATTGAATCATCAAAGGTAAAATTATCAGGGGTCTGGTATATTAGATCTACAGGGGGACATTTAATAGGATGACAGATTCAGAAAGTGAGAGATTTGGTAGGAAATCTCCAGGGTTTTTTTAAGCAGTGATCATGGACACGGCAAAATCAGTGTGATCTGATTGCCGCTTTAAAAAACCTGGAGATTTCTTACCAAATCTCTCACTTTCTGAATCTCTCATCCTATTAAACTTCCCCCACAGTGTCTAGGTAGACAGTCAATAAATGAAAGTAGTAGTAGACCATTGTAGCCTATGGCCCACACATTGCATGGATGGCTGGGCAGAGGGTTCCCCCCGATCTCTCCGCAGAAGAGGTCACTGTGCAGTGTGGTCATTGCTAGCCGTGCATGTACAGACCACCCGGGAGCTGGCTCAGTGCATCACAGAGATGGCCACCCCCATATTTAATATTCATGTGTGATCAGTGGCGGCTCCTGCCTTTAAGGTGGCCATACATCAGAAAGACTGGTCTTACAATCATGATTGTGTCCAATTTCCCTTCAATTACCCGGCAGTCCTTGGTGGTTTTTGGACACACAATGCACTCACAACCTTTCATACAATCCATCTGCTGTATGATTGAAGCTTCATTTAAATAGAGGGCTGGCCTACTAGGATCAAAAGTATTCAAGTACGAAAAATCTATTTTTGATTGAGATTGTATGATTGGGAACAATATCTTTGTGATGTATGGCCGCCTTTAGACTTAAGGAGCGCTGCAATTTCCCGGGTACTGCTCGTTGCAAACAGTCATTAATTATTTGCAGGTTCTTAGTTTGATTTGCGCTGTACTAGTGTTTGTATGCATGTACTACAGTATAAATACATGATGTACTCATATGCACACAAACACAGGTAACAGAGCAAAATACACACTTAATAACTTTAATATTAATAAAAGTACACAAAATGATACTCCTTTACAAATATATACACACAAATATTATTAAAATAAACTTCCATGCACCTCTCTGGTGCAATCCATACCTTCCTTCAGCTGCATCACACTGAGTGACTCACTGAAGTCTGGGCATGCTCACTGCAGTGAATTGCTTCTGGGCTGCACAGACAGCAGCCCATAGAAGCACTGTAGCTCTGGCGATTTGAACAGAATGGCTTCCTGTTGGAAGCTATTGCTGTCATTACTCCGTGTACTGGCAGCCCAAGAGGGGGAGGAGTTTCCAGCTCTGTACATGCCGAACTCCTCCCCACAGGGTTGGGCTGCTGCTGTGTCTGTCCTGCTGCTTCATGGAGCCTGGCTAGAGGACAGCCAGCACCAGAGCTGCGGAGGTGGGGGGTGCGGGGGGCTGAGGAGCTGCCACTGTGTGATACAGACCAGTTTTATCATGCAGTACTAGACTGCTGAAGTAAGACTGCAGTTATGCCAATAATTAAATAGAATTGTAACAATCATTGGTACACCTCAGGGTCACAACCTTCTTTCCACCTAAACCTTATATCCATATTCAACTCAACAGATACAAATGAATGGGGATGTACAACGGTCTAGTGGTGTAGTCTATTTATGCAGCAATACAGGACAGTCCTAAGAATGAATGTTTCTTATGTACACATATTATGTCAGTCCTGTTACTGTCCTGAGCCAACACTCTGCCTGCAGTCCTAAACCAACGCAGACGGTCAGGCTGGCCCAGGCAGAGTAACCAGCAATCTCATATAGGGCCAGATGTATCAAGTTTCAAAAAATGATAAAATGGAGAGTGATAAACAACCAGCCATTCAGCTGCTAACTTCCATGTTACAGGCTGGGTTTGAATAATGAGAGGTAGGAACTGATTGGCTGGATGTTCATTACTCTCCACGTTCTTACTTTTGAATCTTGGTACATCTGGCCCACATTCTGGATTGCAGAATGACAGTTTGTGACTTGTTTGCCCAAGCGGCACCAAGTATAGTGGTCATGAATATACAATCTGTAACCCCCAGATGGTTTAATAATGTAAACCCAGCTTGTCACTAATTTACAAATATTGTATGTCTTAGATTTTGTACCTTACTGTGCCCACTGACGACAGCAACTTCTAATCTGCATATTGCCTAAAGCTTCAACCCAATAGCCATTCAGCTATATTAAAATCTGTGTTTCTTTGAATCTCTTCTAATATATCTAGCATAGACACAGCAATTCCACTAAAGTGAGAATTGTTTTGCATACAAGGTTTGGGGAAAGTTTGTCTCACGCTGCTAGACAAGTACATTTGTAATTGCATTATGTATTATTTAGATAGAATGCTTGGTCTGGTGAGTCATTGTATAACTGACCCATTTATACGGTTCTAATTCTAGGTTTTGTGAAAAGAATCATGAATGCGCTGCATAAGCTGTGAGTCATCACACTGCCGTCTTATCTTCAAGTACACTTTAGGAGAAAACGTTTAGAGAGAATATGGAATGTACAGAATCTAGATCAATGAAACGGGCAGTGACATTCTGCCTATAACTGATATACTGTAGTACCTTTCCTTGCTTTATTAAGATGCTTACCCATTACACCTGGCTTATCATTGCTTTTTGATCCTTATATGGGATATAAGTCAGGACCGCACATTTTTTTCAAATTACATACCTCCCAACTGTCCAGCTAAATGCGGGAATGTACCTGTTGTTGTGGACATTCCCTTGTCCCTCCCGCTTCCAGCAGTGTTCCGCCGCGGTGGGGGAGTTGGGAGTTGGGAGTCCCCCCCCCCAATCTGACAGAATAGACGCTGTGTCATTCTGCAATCCAGAATGTGGGCCAGATGTACCAAGCTTCAAAAGTAATAACGTGGAGAGTGATGAACATCCAGCCAACCAGCTCCTACCTCTCATTATTCAAACCCAGCCTGTAACATGGAAGTTAGCAGCTGAATGGCTGGTTGTTTATCACTCTCCATTTTATCACTTTTTGAAACTTGATACATATGGCCCTATATGAGATTGCAGTCAAAATCCCGACAGGGTCAAAATACCGACTCGGACAAAATACCGACATTTAAAATCCCGACAGGGTCAAAATCCCGACATATAGAATGTACAAGTGAAAGTCTACATGCCTGTACGCATGTGCACAGTGTCTATTCGCGGCGGAAAATGCAGGTACGGCTAATTTGCATAAGCCACGCCCCCTTTTCGGGTGCTTTGCTACGTGAGTGTCCTTATTCTGAAGTTTACAAAGTTTGCTTTTAAACATTGACATTTGTAAAAGCCCGGACTACGTTATGACCATGATTCAACATACAGCGAATTAGGCTATGAAGCATGCCATTTCTGAATATCAACTCAACCATTTTAGAAGCAGATTGGCAGTAGGAGACAGAAACAAGTGGTCATACAGAAAATAAGCTGATGCTGTGAGACCAACCTAATCATTTGAAACTGGTTTCGGTTGATGGAGCTACAGTATCAAGATGGTCAATAGGTCTACACCAAAAGCAATAGGTCTACAGGGTCAAAAGGTCAACAAAAAATAGGTCAACAGAGTTGAAATATTGTCATGATCAAAATGTCGACATTAAAAAGGTAGACACATGACAAGGGTGACATGAGGTGTTTTTAAAAAAAACTCCTTGCTCTTACTTCAACATCCATATCGGCATAGAGGAATAGTGTGCCGAACATAGTGAGGCTTTGAGCAAGACCGATGGTGAGCATGCGCATTACAGTAATTGGGGGTCCATGTCGACATGAATATAAAAAAAACCTGAAAAAATCATGTCTACCTTTTTTTGTCTACTTTTTCATGCCAACATTTTGACTGTTTACCATCCCCATTTTGACCCTGTCAACCTTGTGAACCTGTCAACCTATTGCATGTCAACCTTTTGTGGTAGACATATTGACTATCTAAACACTGTCTAATAATCCGCACCCTTTGAAACAATGGGGTTAATTCAGACCTGATCACACGGCCGCAAATTTGTAGGCCGGCCGATACACTGCACATGCGTACAGCCTGTAGCATGCATACGTGAGGCCATCCTGCGAGGAAATCCTGCACATTTTTCTATCCGCAAGCCATTAGCAAGGTGATTGACAGGAAGTAGGCTTCTGAGGGTGGAAACCGGACGTTTAGTGGGAGTGAAAACAAAAATGCAGGCGTTCCTAGCAAAATGCTGGGAGTGTCCGGGAAAATGCTAGTTGTGCAGGAGCATTTTAGGGGAGGCTGTGTGACGTCAGCTGCAGGCCGGATGTGCCTTTTTCCATTGCACCGCCGAGGAAGTCTCTTGCTATGACTCGTACCCAGTGCAAAAATATGGTGATCAATTCGCACAGCGAGCGCATTAATTTGCAAGGCGGGATTGCACTATAGTTGGGGGGGGGGGGGGGGGGGCGGCTTTACTGAACACTGGCCACTGCGAATTGGAGGCTGTGAAATCAGGTCTCCCCGATATTCTACCATAGAGAGCACATTTATCACCTTATTTGTAACAAGGCATTTGCAGTTACAGTCATGTACAAGGATTAGTATCTGGGCCAGGTTTTTCTGTTGTAGCATTTTCAGCGTCTACAAATAGGAGGAATTCAAGCAATACAATTATAGGGGCACACCTGAAGCAGACAATAAAGAAAGGGTATCCAGATGATAGGCAACCTTAATTCGGTTCACAGTCAATATGCCGACTCGGACAAAATACCGACATTTAAAATCCCGACAGGGTCAAAATCCCGACATATAGAATGTACAAGTGAAAGTCTACATGCCTGTACGCATGTGCACAGTGTCTATTCGCGGCGGAAAATGCAGGTACGGCTAATTTGCATAAGCCACGCCCCCTTTTCGGGTGCTTTGCTACGTGAGTGTCCTTATTCTGAAGTTTACAAAGTTTGCTTTTAAACATTGACATTTGTAAAAGCCCGGACTACGTTATGACCATGATTCAACATACAGCGAATTAGGCTATGAAGCATGCCATTTCTGAATATCAACTCAACCATTTTAGAAGCAGATTGGCAGTAGGAGACAGAAACAAGTGGTCATACAGAAAATAAGCTGATGCTGTGAGACCAACCTAATCATTTGAAACTGGTTTCGGTTGATGGAGCTACAGTATCAAGATGGTCAATAGGTCTACACCAAAAGCAATAGGTCTACAGGGTCAAAAGGTCAACAAAAAATAGGTCAACAGAGTTGAAATATTGTCATGATCAAAATGTCGACATTAAAAAGGTAGACACATGACAAGGGTGACATGAGGTGTTTTTAAAAAAAACTCCTTGCTCTTACTTCAACATCCATATCGGCATAGAGGAATAGTGTGCCGAACATAGTGAGGCTTTGAGCAAGACCGATGGTGAGCATGCGCATTACAGTAATTGGGGGTCCATGTCGACATGAATATAAAAAAAACCTGAAAAAATCATGTCTACCTTTTTTTGTCTACTTTTTCATGCCAACATTTTGACTGTTTACCATCCCCATTTTGACCCTGTCAACCTTGTGAACCTGTCAACCTATTGCATGTCAACCTTTTGTGGTAGACATATTGACTATCTAAACACTGTCTAATAATCCGCACCCTTTGAAACAATGGGGTTAATTCAGACCTGATCACACGGCCGCAAATTTGTAGGCCGGCCGATACACTGCACATGCGTACAGCCTGTAGCATGCATACATGAGGCCATCCTGCGAGGAAATCCTGCAAATTTTTCTATCCGCAAGCCATTAGCAAGGTGATTGACAGGAAGTAGGCTTCTGAGGGTGGAAACCGGACGTTTAGTGGGAGTGAAAACAAAAATGCAGGCGTTCCTAGCAAAATGCTGGGAGTGTCCGGGAAAATGCTAGTTGTGCAGGAGCATTTTAGGGGAGGCTGTGTGACGTCAGCTGCAGGCCGGATGTGCCTTTTTCCATTGCACCGCCGAGGAAGTCTCTTGCTATGACTCGTACCCAGTGCAAAAATATGGTGATCAATTCGCACAGCGAGCGCATTAATTTGCAAGGCGGGATTGCACTATAGTTGGGGGGGGGGGGGGGGGCGGCTTTACTGAACACTGGCCACTGCGAATTGGAGGCTGTGAAATCAGGTCTCCCCGATATTCTACCATAGAGAGCACATTTATCACCTTATTTGTAACAAGGCATTTGCAGTTACAGTCATGTACAAGGATTAGTATCTGGGCCAGGTTTTTCTGTTGTAGCATTTTCAGCGTCTACAAATAGGAGGAATTCAAGCAATACAATTATAGGGGCACACCTGAAGCAGACAATAAAGAAAGGGTATCCAGATGATAGGCAACCTTAATTCGGTTCACAGTCAATATGCCGACTCGGACAAAATACCGACATTTAAAATCCCGACAGGGTCAAAATCCCGACATATAGAATGTACAAGTGAAAGTCTACATGCCTGTACGCATGTGCACAGTGTCTATTCGCGGCGGAAAATGCAGGTACGGCTAATTTGCATAAGCCACGCCCCCTTTTCGGGTGCTTTGCTACGTGAGTGTCCTTATTCTGAAGTTTACAAAGTTTGCTTTTAAACATTGACATTTGTAAAAGCCCGGACTACGTTATGACCATGATTCAACATACAGCGAATTAGGCTATGAAGCATGCCATTTCTGAATATCAACTCAACCATTTTAGAAGCAGATTGGCAGTAGGAGACAGAAACAAGTGGTCATACAGAAAATAAGCTGATGCTGTGAGACCAACCTAATCATTTGAAACTGGTTTCGGTTGATGGAGCTACAGTATCAAGATGGTCAATAGGTCTACACCAAAAGCAATAGGTCTACAGGGTCAAAAGGTCAACAAAAAATAGGTCAACAGAGTTGAAATATTGTCATGATCAAAATGTCGACATTAAAAAGGTAGACACATGACAAGGGTGACATGAGGTGTTTTAAAAAAAAACTCCTTGCTCTTACTTCAACATCCATATCGGCATAGAGGAATAGTGTGCCGAACATAGTGAGGCTTTGAGCAAGACCGATGGTGAGCATGCGCATTACAGTAATTGGGGGTCCATGTCGACATGAATATAAAAAAAAACTGAAAAAATCATGTCTACCTTTTTTTGTCTACTTTTTCATGCCAACATTTTGACTGTTTACCATCCCCATTTTGACCCTGTCAACCTTGTGAACCTGTCAACCTATTGCATGTCAACCTTTTGTGGTAGACATATTGACTCTCTATCTAAACACTGTCTAATAATCTGCACCCTTTGAAACAATGGGGTTAATTCAGACCTGATCACACGGCCGCAAATTTGTAGGCCGGCCGATACACTGCACATGCGTACAGCCTGTAGCATGCATACATGAGGCCATCCTGCGAGGAAATCCTGCAAATTTTTCTATCCGCAAGCCATTAGCAAGGTGATTGACAGGAAGTAGGCTTCTGAGGGTGGAAACCGGACGTTTAGTGGGAGTGAAAACAAAAATGCAGGCGTTCCTAGCAAAATGCTGGGAGTGTCCGGGAAAATGCTAGTTGTGCAGGAGCATTTTAGGGGAGGCTGTGTGACGTCAGCTGCAGGCCGGATGTGCCTTTTTCCATTGCACCGCCGAGGAAGTCTCTTGCTATGACTCGTACCCAGTGCAAAAATATGGTGATCAATTCGCACAGCGAGCGCATTAATTTGCAAGGCGGGATTGCACTATAGTTGGGGGGGGGGGGGGGGGGGCGGCTTTACTGAACACTGGCCACTGCGAATTGGAGGCTGTGAAATCAGGTCTCCCCGATATTCTACCATAGAGAGCACATTTATCACCTTATTTGTAACAAGGCATTTGCAGTTACAGTCATGTACAAGGATTAGTATCTGGGCCAGGTTTTTCTGTTGTAGCATTTTCAGCGTCTACAAATAGGAGGAATTCAAGCAATACAATTATAGGGGCACACCTGAAGCAGACAATAAAGAAAGGGTATCCAGATGATAGGCAACCTTAATTCGGTTCACAGTCAATATGCCGACTCGGACAAAATACCGACATTTAAAATCCCGACAGGGTCAAAATCCCGACATATAGAATGTACAAGTGAAAGTCTACATGCCTGTACGCATGTGCACAGTGTCTATTCGCGGCGGAAAATGCAGGTACGGCTAATTTGCATAAGCCACGCCCCCTTTTCGGGTGCTTTGCTACGTGAGTGTCCTTATTCTGAAGTTTACAAAGTTTGCTTTTAAACATTGACATTTGTAAAAGCCCGGACTACGTTATGACCATGATTCAACATACAGCGAATTAGGCTATGAAGCATGCCATTTCTGAATATCAACTCAACCATTTTAGAAGCAGATTGGCAGTAGGAGACAGAAACAAGTGGTCATACAGAAAATAAGCTGATGCTGTGAGACCAACCTAATCATTTGAAACTGGTTTCGGTTGATGGAGCTACAGTATCAAGATGGTCAATAGGTCTACACCAAAAGCAATAGGTCTACAGGGTCAAAAGGTCAACAAAAAATAGGTCAACAGAGTTGAAATATTGTCATGATCAAAATGTCGACATTAAAAAGGTAGACACATGACAAGGGTGACATGAGGTGTTTTAAAAAAAAACTCCTTGCTCTTACTTCAACATCCATATCGGCATAGAGGAATAGTGTGCCGAACATAGTGAGGCTTTGAGCAAGACCGATGGTGAGCATGCGCATTACAGTAATTGGGGGTCCATGTCGACATGAATATAAAAAAAAACTGAAAAAATCATGTCTACCTTTTTTTGTCTACTTTTTCATGCCAACATTTTGACTGTTTACCATCCCCATTTTGACCCTGTCAACCTTGTGAACCTGTCAACCTATTGCATGTCAACCTTTTGTGGTAGACATATTGACTCTCTATCTAAACACTGTCTAATAATCTGCACCCTTTGAAACAATGGGGTTAATTCAGACCTGATCACACGGCCGCAAATTTGTAGGCCGGCCGATACACTGCACATGCGTACAGCCTGTAGCATGCATACATGAGGCCATCCTGCGAGGAAATCCTGCAAATTTTTCTATCCGCAAGCCATTAGCAAGGTGATTGACAGGAAGTAGGATTCTGAGGGTGGAAACCGGACGTTTAGTGGGAGTGAAAACAAAAATGCAGGCGTTCCTAGCAAAATGCTGGGAGTGTCCGGGAAAATGCTAGTTGTGCAGGAGCATTTTAGGGGAGGCTGTGTGACGTCAGCTGCAGGCCGGATGTGCCATTTTCCATTGCACCGCCGAGTAAGTCTCTGGCTATGACTCGTACCCAGTGCAAAAATATGGCGATAAATTCGCACCGCAAGCGCATTCATTTGCAATGCGGGATTGCACTATAGTTGGGGGGGGGGGGGGGTGGCTTTACTGAACACTGGAAACTGCGAATTGGAGGCTGTGAAATCAGGTCTCCCCGATATTCTACCATAGAGAGCACATTTATCACCTTATTTGTTACAAGGCATTTGCAGTTACAGTCATGTACAAGGATTAGTATCTGGGCCAGGTTTTTCTGTTGTAGCATTTTCAGCGTCTACAAATACTGTAGGAGGAATTCAAGCAATACAATTATAGGGGCACACCTGAAGCAGACAATAAAGAAAGGGTATCCAGATGATAGGCAACCTTAATTCGGTTGACAGTCAATATGCCGACTCTATATAATCAACATGGATTTTGATGACACAGTCAAAAGGCCAACATGTAAACTGGCCAACAAAAGGCCAAACTTGACAGTGCTTAAGGTTAACAGGTACAAAAGGTCAACATGTTTGAATGATTGACATGATAATGGTTGACACAGGTATTGTTTTGTTAATTTTCATGTTTATCATCTGTTACCATCCACATGTGCTGTGATTGGCAATAGTAAGCTGTGCCGAGCACAGTGGTAGCAGAGTGAGGCATGGCGAGCGATGCGGAACACTTCCTATCTAATCACTGTTCTTTCCTCTAATTCCACCTCCTCTTCGCTACCTCTGTCAGTTGGAGTACCTCAGGGCTCAGTCTTAGGTCCTCTGCTTTACTCAGTCTATACCACATCTCCTGGCAAACTAATCAGCTCTTTCATATTTCAGTATCATCTATACATGGATGATACTCAAATCTAGCTATCCTACTGTCCCCATCTGTATTGATCCGTGTCACTGAATACCTGTCTGCCGTTTCATCTTAGATGTCATCTCGCCACCTCAGACGGAATATTTCAAAAACAGAATTAATTATATTCCTACTGCCCAATAGTACACAACAATCAATCATCCTTGTCTCTGTATGTCCTTTGTTCCCTTACATTCAATCTGTCTCAAAATCAAGCCACGTGTATAAACATCATATTTAAAATACGACAATACCTTAAACCAGACACTCCAAAAATTATAACCCATGCCCTCATCTACTGCATTTATTATTATAATAGTCTTCTTACTGGTCTTACCAAAAAGAGACTCTAACTACTACAATCCATCCTGAACGCAGCTGCAAGGCTAATCCTTCTCGCTAGATGTTCTTCATCTGCAAATCAACTCCATCATCCTCACATGTTTTCTCTATCTTCACTTTCCCATCCTCCTGACCCCAGACCAACATTGCTGGGTCACTGTATCATACAGCCCACAAAGAACCTTTGCAATCTGGTATAGCATTATACAAAAGATAACACCTATACTTGTGTGCCAATGTGGTATATTGCAAACATTGAGTCGATATTTTTTGTGTTAGCCATTTCCATGTCAACCTTTTGACTGTGACCTTTTTTACCTGTAGACCTTTTCACCTATCTTTTCCATGTTGATTTCACGACCCTCTTGACCATTTGATTTATTGACTGTCAACCTAATTAGGGTCGATGGCCCAATAATAGTCACCGATACCTATCACCGATATCCTTTAAGCCCCAATGTATTTTAATCCAATAGAAATGGCCAAATATCTTGATTAATAACTGCTGTTGTTATGTCCCCGAACTTGTGTTATCGAGGATTATCCCAATGGCCGGTTATCGAGGATTAGCATAGCCGGCGGGGGCTATGCTATTAGCCCTGATGCCGAACATATTACAAGCGGTGAAGCACAACTGCTAATAGGATATTACCCTATATTGTTGTTTGTTACACATGATTTGACCAATAAGTACATTTAATAAAAAAGAAAAAAAGTTGACACCATTATCATTAGACTGTAATATGTGATAGTGATTGCGGGAAATCATTACCGGCTGCCTGTCGAGTCTCATCCTCTTGGCGGCATTCCTACTTTCACTCTCACAGGCTGAGGCCAAGATACTTTCTGCTACAGCGGAGGTGAGGTGCGAAGGTATAGGTCGTGACTGAAAAAGAACACATTTATATACATCAGTATTTATCATTGCTTGGTTTAAAACAATGTCATTTGAATCATGGAGATGGCACTCACTGAATGCCACTTTAAAACACACATAAACACAACAAAACAACAACTGAAAGGGGATATGAAACTGATGAAAAAGGAGGGTATAAACCAGGATAATCCTTCACCAGGCACATATATGGTTGCCCTAAAAACATACAATCGGCACAGCAAGGATAGTATGTTGGATTTTGCAGATTTTATAAAACAATCATCAGCACAATGCAGAATTGTGTTGATTGATTGTGGATGTATGGGCGACATTATTTACTCACAGATATCACCAAATTGTTAACATTTTTTATCAACAGTGCAGCCAATTAGTATTGTTAGGGCAAGTGATCATTTCATAAGCCTTTATATTATGGGAGGAAAAGCAAACCGAGATCACTTAATGTAGACCAGTAGTTGGACGTACTGTTCCCATCATAAATTCAATCTATTGCTCCAAGAGGCCTGTCGTTCATTGTGGACTGTACAATGTGGGTTCATTGCATTTTACATTTACGGAACTAAAGCATAACAGTATTATCCTCATGCCTCACATGATTTGAGGGAGATTTCCCCAATGGTAGATTACAGCACAGCGCAGACACTTTACACACTGCAACCTGACCTTTTCCCACTAAGTCATTCATTACATAACAAAGACTGTAATGGAAATATATTCTATATGTATTAGATGTTCCGACCGATGCACAATAGCAACCATCCACATGAAACCAAAAATAATGGAGGCCAGGATCTAGACCATGCAGGATAGTCCTACTGGATAAAGCAAGTTTGAACTTTTTGAAAATAAATTAATAAATAAAACAAAATCAACAATCTTAAAATGTTATAATGTTATTTATATAAATGTTATGTTAAAATGTTATTTCAGTTATCCAGTAATTGCAGCATTATAGCCTTAACAAAGGCAACCGGTCTCATGCAAGGCAGTGTGTTTGTCCACCGCTGATGAAGCAAGCGGTCATGTGTGGAAAAACTACAACTAAGGAGGTAGGTGCGGGATTTGGCAGTTTTAAGGCTTTTTGTAATAAAATTACTGTGGGGCTGATGCAGGGAGGTGTGTAAATTAGCTGCAACTGTCTGCACCAGCATTGCATGCACGGACCTGATAGTCACTAGTATGCTGAGGTGAGACCATCTATGCCAATGCAACTACCCTATGTATATGGTAGGTTATATTGCTGGCATAACTATCAGCACATTTGTATTGGTTCTATCCTTGTTTCAAGAGATCCATCTTGCTCATGCCACATGCGATCACCTCATTGCCACCCAGGGAACCCTATCCACCGAAGGCAGAGATAATTATTGCATCATTGCTTATGATTCATAATAAAGAAGAACTTGGTACCAGACATAGCCACCATGCCTCGGGCTGGTATATCATTTGTAGTAGTGCACATAACACACAACAATATGACAAAGCTGACCCCTTCTGGTAGGGTGAAGAATTACACATGAGTCTTTTTCACATACTGTAAAACATACCTGTATCTCAAGAGGCACAGACACTGTATACTGTACCAGGTGTCTATATTACATTACATACTTGTCTGTATTACATTTGCATATTAAATTTAGCAGAGACAGTGACCAATTATGTCCATATACATGTATCCCCTGTATACTTTATTGTCAGATTAAGAAACCTGTGGTCTGAAGCTGTCATCATCTGCTAACTACAGCTCATAACAGGATTGGCACCATGTTGGGGGTTACAGTTTAATGATGGATTTTATCATATATTACCTTTTGCATTCACATGATACAATCAGCAACATTCTCCAATTATTGCCGGTTTACATTCATGTTACATTATTTCATTTAATATTAATTTTTCAAGAACATTTAGAGCCTCACAGCCATCTTGGTGATACTCCATGTAATACTGACAGCTTGATGAAAAAAATCTGCGGAATTGTGACAATCCATTGTGAAAAGAAATGTAAAATTAGATTGTATTTGTAAAAATCACATTGCTGATCTTTTGTTACTGTATTTATAATGTAAATGCATTATTAGAAATGAATGCACACCCAGCAAATCACAATTCAGTACGTACAGTATCACTGACAATGCAGAAAAAGGAAACGATATTGAGCTACTGAGTTTATAAGCACTTATAGATCATACTGCTCAACAAAAGTAAAAAAAAGAAAAAGAAAGCACATGCAGCAAAATTATTTTTCATCCAGCCTTTAATATTGTATTGCCACCAGGGCCACCATCAGTGGGATGCTGTTGGTACAACTGTTCCAGGCCCGGCCTCTCTGAGAGGGAAGGACCCGGGCAACCCATTTTTGCCCACTGCACCCCTCCCCCTCCACGACTGCCACCACTATGCTGCCTTCTTCACCTCCGGACGCCGGCAGCCAATCAGAGCTCGCATACTGGCAGCTGATCTGATTGGCTAACGGTATGCAAGCTCTGATTGGCTCACCAGTCAGTGCCGCATTTTAATTGGCTGCCGGCATCCGGAGGCGAAGAAACCTGCACTCCGGGACAAGGGCTTCGTTCAGCATGCTGAGCACAGCGAAAGAGGGTTGGGACCCGAAGACTGGTGGTAAGTACCTAGTGGCAGCCCTGACAATACTGGGTAATGACAGGGGCACCTAAGGGCCACCATAAAGGCTGTGATGTGACATGACGTCAGCGCAAGAATAGGTGCTCTATAGGAATGCGAGTATACGCAGACTAGCCAACATGTCTGAATCAGGCTCAAAGTACCAATCCTCTACACAAAAAAAAACAACTTTTTCAAACAAAACTCAAACAGGACAATAATCCAAAGCATGCTCCAAGACTGCAGTGGCTGCAAATGAATAAAATACATGTTCCGGATTCCTGACCTTAATCCCATCAAAAGTACAGTATGTGGCCTAAACAAGTAGCCTGACCCAGCTTTTGCAGGAAGAAACACACAGTAGCACTCTATCTTGCGTAAACAAATAGTTAACATATTAACGTATTTTTGGGTTGTTATACTCGGCAGTATTCAATGAGAAACTCGGAGGGCTGGAGCATTCGCTGCCAGCCCTCCCTGTCGCCCTATTCAATGCCGCAGGGGCTCG
Source organism: Crinia signifera (assembly GCF_055691185.1). Classification (NCBI taxonomy): domain Eukaryota; kingdom Metazoa; phylum Chordata; class Amphibia; order Anura; family Myobatrachidae; genus Crinia; species Crinia signifera. The sequence goes on along the minus strand of NC_139221.1, from coordinate 71,832,956 downwards.
CTGCCCCTGACACCGATTCTTAACCCTTGCGGCGACGGTGGCAGGCAGGGAGATGGAAGCCTCCCTGTCTGAGCCGGACACTGTGGGGCAGAAGCAGGGCTCCTGAGGACACAGGCAGCAGTATATATATATATATATATTTCCAGGGGCTGATCTAAATAAATCAACCAAGCGAGCATACTCCAGATATCCAGGAATAGTAATACATACATCACCAATGTGATACACATCAGTCCTCTCTGCTATATATATATAGATATATATATATCTATATATATATCTATATATATATATATATATATATCCGTCCGTTGTGACCGGCACTCCGGTATTGAAGATGGTATACTGGTCCCAGTGCCTTCCTCCGACCAGAATAGCACTTCCACCCGCTATGTACAATAAAGAATCAGGTGGCACTCAGGACTTTAAATCTCTGTGCAAACGGGTGCAGTTTTTATTCTGCAACGTTTCGGGGATATCTCACCCCTTTCTCAAGCCTTACAACAAGGGAGAACAAGCCTTGTTGTAAGGCTTGAGAAAGGGGTGAGATATCCTTGAAACGTTGCCGAATTAAAACTACACCTGTTTGCACAGAGATTTAAAGTCCTGAGTGCCACCTGATTCTCTATTGTGTGTGTGTGTGTGTGTATGTGTATATATATATATATATATATATATATACTTTCAATTTGTATAAAAAAAAAATGAATGTTAAAATAGAATATTTCCTTAATCGGCAAGTGACATCACTGAAATATAAAGTTGAAATGTATCAATTGAAAGAGTTCTGATCCAGTTTTCCCAGAATCAAAACAAAGCTGTAGTACAGGAGTAAAACATTTTCAAGACCAGTCTTCCTCAGATCAAGGGGGGTATGCAATCGCTGTTGTGCTCCCGCAGCCATCTCCCGACGGGGGAGATGGCTGCGGGGCCCTATTCAATGCGGTCTTCCCCGACAGCATTGAACAGGGTTTCTCCGCAGAACAAGCCCGACATCACAAGCTGTCGGGCTCGTTCTGCCGAGAAAAGCAGGAAATAGGCGAGCTCCCGGCCGGAGCTCGTCTATTTCCGTCCTCAACTCGCGGCCACGCCCCCTTCTCGCCGCTCGGCAGCCTGGACATTGAATCCCGACCGCCGAGCTCCAGTCGAGCAAAGCGAGAACGGGACAGGGGCTCGGCTGTCGAGCTTGCTCGACAGCCTTGCCCCTGACATTGAATACCCCCTCAAGTAATGATGCTACACCCATGGATCAAGATGACAATATAGCATAAAAAAACGGTTACTATAAATCAAAAAGTAGCTCTCTTGCATTCTTTAAAAATGCCATCTTATTAGTGTGACCTCTAAAGGTACCCATACATGGTACAGGTTGCGTATCCCTTTCCGAAATGCTCTGGACCACAAGCATTTTGGATAAGGGATTTTTATATTTTTTGGATTTTTTTTTTTAACATACTTACCTGGTCCGCCGGTGTCCACGGCATCCCCCAGCGACCTTCAGGATCTTCTTCAGCGGTCCCAGGGGCGCATTACACTCCTGGGACCACTGAAAATGCTGAAGAAGATCCTGAAGGCCGCCGTGGACATCGGGGACTTGGTAAGTATGAAAAAAGGGGCGGGGGAATAAAAAACAAATAAAAAATACTAAATATTTTAAAAAATCTCCGGATACGGGAGACTCGACCTGTACAATTGCCGGGTGCCACTTCCACGCACATCCCATCGCACAGCTCAAAAAGTATGTGCTGCACATACTTTTTGTACTAGATTGCATTGCATTGCAAAACGTATGCGATGCAATCTAGTACAAAACGCGTACAATAATTGTACCATGTATGGGCACCTTAAGGCATTGCCATGTGACAGTACAACACTGGGTAGTATAAATTCCCTAATGTCTGAGAACACCCTACCACTCCCCTGATTTTAGGATGCCACCCACATCCATGCCTACTACTATACCTCTACAACTGTAATATATCAAATGATACAACGGACACTCTCGCATTCTGTTCTTCCTGGTACTGGTGACACCAATATCATGCTACATATCCCCAGTCCCAAGAGGTAACTAAGCAACATAATTATCATTTAATAGTCTGAGATGGCCTTCTGTTGGCATAGCAATGCAGGCAGGAGGAATTACATCTTACACACATTACTTTTTAATATTTTTCTAGCTACATGCAGATACTCATAATTGTTATTGCAGAAATTTTAGTTTGGAATTTTCTACCCAAACCATAGCAGTTAATACAAGTGTTTCTTGGAATATAATTATGCTTATTTTTTTATTTATTATAGTTGTTGATATTAGACATTTATTTTAACATAAATTATCATTGATAGAGATACTGCTTATGGAAGCTGTGGCCAATTTAGAAGTACTTACTGTAAGCACATCAAAGTCAGCTCTGAAAGTCATTTTCATGAATTCATTCAGCAAAATATAAATTTTAATTCTTACTAAGGTTGAATAAAAGACACGGGTCTGTTTGGTCAATCTTTCAGAAATTGTAACTGTTCTGATCCAATTAGAAAAATATTAGTTTCCTTTCCAACTTTTCTGAGATCTGGACGTCCTGTTTCCTGACAGAACGTTTTCTGCTTTTGGTCATATGTTCCTGAATCCATCTATGCAAAATGATACTGTTTAATTTCAAAAACACTAGTTTGGTCTTAAGCTTGCCATACATCTACAGATCGATTGTGAGATTGGGCTGGTTGGACCAAAAATCTGGTAATATCTGAGTGTCAGTTTTTGGCAGTTTTCCAGCAATTCAAAGCAAATGGTCAACTGTCATTTGCTCTCATCCATTACCAGGTTTTTGTTCCAACCAGCCAGATCTGACAATCAATCTGTAGATGTATGGCCAGCTTTAGTCTGTTTTATATTTTAATTAATTAACCAATTAATCAATTATAAAGCTGCGAAGAAAAGCGCAGAATACACTTGTTCAATTTATTGTGTCTTAAAGTCGTCAAAAGGGCCTAATATTCTAAAACATAATTTAAATGTAAAAAAATGATGGACTTACAAAGCAATACTTAGTAACTTTAGGGGAGGTTTATATAGTATAGGAACATGTTTCTCCTCTCATCCTTTTAAAAACCTTTCAACTATAATTTTCCTGAAAGGACATGCTGTGAGAATGAGCATATCTCAAAATACAGTTATACTGTAGTATACTGTATACAGGATACACTGCTTAGTCTGTATTTCTGATTTTGCGCATTGGTATATACATTAGTAGTGATATTTTTATTACTGTCTTATTATTGAGCCTGGTTAAGTAATAAAGTGGTTGGTGGTATCACTCCAGCCAATCAGCTGCTATATGTCAAATTAAAGGGTTGTAAAAATTACAGTTGGGCACTGATTATCTGGTGCATTATCACTGGCCACTTAACCACTTCACACGGTTTAAATACATATAGAGGTCTCACCAGGTCCAAATCGGCAATGTCCACAATTTTTATTTGGGTGGGGAATTCCGTATGCCCCGCAGTTGTGCGAAAATCAATAGTTGCAGCACGCATGCGCAAAGGCTCGAACTGCGGTTGCATTCAGGAAGGATGTGACCGCAGTCTGAGTGATGGTGGGTGCATCGGCGGGGCGTTCCCATGTCTCTTAAACAATACTGGCATAGACACACTGGGAGAGATATTAGCTATTCAGTTTCATAAGGATTATTAACCCCTTCCCGACATTGGACGTACATTTACGTCATGGTCGGGAAGTACTTCCCGACACATGGCATAAATGTACGTCATGGATTTAAACTGTCACCGCGTCTATAGACGCGGTGACAGTTTGGAGATGTCTGCTGTCCCTGACAGCAGACATCCCCCCTCGCCGCCCGGGGGGGGCAGGAATGCCCCCCCCGGTCGGCGATCGCTGTGATTGGCTGTTCAAATGTGAACAGCCAATCACAGCTATTTCTGTGTTACCGGCGGCTATGCCGCTCGGTAACACAGAAAACGGTGGTGATCGGTGCTGTTAAGTACAGCACCGATCACCACCGATCCGCGGACACCCCCTCCCTCCCACCCGGCAGCACTATGTGCTTACCCGGCACCCGCTCTCCTCCCTCTGTTATGCGCCGCAGCGCTGCCTCCCCCCTCCCTCCCTCCCTCCCTCCCCCCGCCAGCAGCAGCAGCACTAGGGACATAGTAAAAATGAAAAAAAATAAAATGAAATGATTATATATATATATATATATATATATATATATGTGTGTGTATGTGTGTATATACACACACACACATATATATATATATATATATATATATATATATGTGTGTGTGTATGTGTGTATATACACACACACATATATATATATATATGTGTGTATATACAAATATATATATATATATATGTGTGTATATACACACATATATATATATATATATATGTGTGTATATACATATATATATATATATATATATATATATATATATATATATATATATACAGATAGATATTCCCGACCGAAGACGTATATATACGTCATGGTCGGGAGGTACTTCCCGACCGAAGACGTATATATACGTCATGGTTTTAAACTGTCACCGCGTCCATAGACGCGGTGACAGTTTGGAGATGTCTGCTGTCCCTGAGCCCCGGTCGGCGATCGCTGCGATTGGCTGTTCAAATGTGAACAGCCTATTGCAGCGTTTTCTGTGTTACCGGCGGCTAAGCCGCTCGGTAACACAGTGATCGGTGGTGATCGGTGCTGTTAAGAACAGCACCGATCACCACCGATCGCCAGCCCCCCCCCCTCCCACCCGGCAGCCCCCCTCACTCCCACCCACCCGGCTGCCGCAGCGCCAGCACCCCTCCCACCCCCCCGCCAGCCGCAGCGCCAGCCCCCCTCCCAAAGCTGGTGACCAAAATGGGGTCACTTGTGGGGGGGTTCCACTGTATTGGTGCTTCGGGGGTCTTGCTAATGCGACATAGCACCCACCATTCATTCCACCACCAAAAATCACTCCTTCCCTTCTGAGTCCTGCCATGCACCCAACTGGTATTTTTTGGTCACATGTGAGGCATTGCCGTACTCGGGAGAAATTGGGGCACAGATTTTGGGGTGCTTTGTATCCTTCATTCCTTGTGAAAATGAAAAATTTTGAGCCAGATCTGCATTTTTGTGTAAAAAAATGTACTTTTTTACAGAAAAATGCAGTTCTGGCTCAAAATTTTTCATTTTCACAAGGAATGAAGGATACAAAGCACCCCAAAATCTGTGCCCCAATTTCTCCCGAGTACGGCAATGCCTCACATGTGACCAAAAATACCAGTTGGGTGCATGGCAGGACTCAGAAGGGAAGGAGTGATTTTTGGATTTTGCAGCACAGATTTTGGTGGAATGAATGGTGGGTGCTATGTTGCACCAATACAGTGGAACCCCCCCACAAGTCACCCCATTTTGCAAACTACACCCTTCAGGGAATTCATCAAGGGGTATAGTGTACATTTCAAACCCCCAGGGGTTTCACCAATTTTGATACAACTGAGCTGTGAAAATGAAAAATTATTTTTTTTTATTTTCACTGCCCAGTTGTACCACAATTGGTGAAACCCCTGGGGGTTTGAAATGTACACTATACCCCTAGATGAATTCCCTGAAGGGTGTAGTTTGCAAAATGGGGTCACTTGTGGGGGGGTTCCTAACTTTTAGCATCTTATGGTGCCTAGAAACCTATATGGTGCCTAAAAAATAATCTCATAAAAAGGAGGCTCCAAAATCAAGTAGGTGCTCCTTCTATTATGAAGCCTGTGGTTTGGTCACCGTGCACACTAGGGCCACATATAGGATATTTATGAAAACAAAAGAATTGGGGGAATCAATTTTTAGTCACATTTCTCTAGTAAAATCTACTGTATTCGTTAGAAAAATGTATTAAAATTGAAACTCTGCAAAAAAAATGAAATTTTGAAATTTCACCTACACTTTGTTTTAATTCCTGTGAAACACCTAAAGGGTTAACAAACTTCCAAAATGCTGTTTTGAATACTGTGAGGGGTGCAGTTTTTGAAATGGCATCATTTATGGGGGTGTCTCACATACAAGTCCCTCAAAGTCACATCAGAACTGAACTGGTCCCTAAAAAAATCAGTGTTTGAAATTTTCTTGAAAATTTGAGAATTTGCTATTCATATTTTACGCCTCCTAGTGTCCAAAAAATGAAAAGGAAGTTGAAATAATGATGGCAACATAAAGTAGACATATGGTCTATGTTAGTTATTAACTATTTTGAGTGGTATGATTATTTGTCTCACAAGCAGAAAATTTAACATTTTGCAAATCGCTAAATTTTCCATTTTTTCACGACATTTTGGTATTTTTCACAAAAAAACACAGACTGTATCGACCCAAATTTACCACTAATTTGAAGTACAATGTGTCACGAAAAAACAATCTCAAAATCACTGGGATAAGTAAAAGCAAAAAAAAGTTATCCCCACTTAAGTGAGACATGTCAGATTTGAAAAAAATGGCTCTGTCAGGAACGCAAAAACTAGCTCTGTCAGGAAGGGGTTAAAAGCCTAGTAAATTAAACCACTTTCAAATTATACAGAATGTTGGCATTTGATGAAGAGTTATTTCTTTGTTCATCATCTTTTAGGTCACTAAAAAGCCAGAAAAAAAGCAGCAGCCTCAAACTTAGGGCAAACCTATGCAATTAAGCTGATCAATAGCCTCCAGATGCCCATCAAGTGGCTTGTTTTGGATTTTCCTATAACAGAACATTTATGGCAAATTGATCATTAAAGGTCATATTAAAAATAGATATGTTTTGTTATCCTGAGAACAGTAAGATCTCCCCGTACTCACAGCTTCCTGATTCTGCACCAAACTCATGCTCCACAAATGATGCTGCATCTCTTACAAACCTAGAGTCATGTACATTATAAACCATTTTACTCCAAACAATTCATTTTATGCTTCATGATTCTCTTTATCTTCTGTTTAAATTGTTTACTCATTGTACTATTAAACCTAACAATTTCTGCATGACTGGAGTTACACATCAAAAGGAAAGCACACGACGATGATACTGACACACTGGAGTCAATACGCTAAGCTGCTCAATTGTCAAAGAATGAAATAAGAAAATAGGATCAGAGAATCAAATCAGAACCAGGAAACCAACCATTGAAAATTGTCGTTCAGGCTGAATAACAACACGTAAGACTTGTTGAACGTGGATCAGTACTTATACACCTCATTGCCCTCTCCTGCACTAGAACTTTTCTCTATTGTGTTTCTAAGCCCATCGTTTTGTTCGACATCCATATAAGGTGTTTATTTTATCCACCTTTTATTTTTAGGGTCCTGGTAAATGAAAAACACAGGTATATTTTGTGCAAGGAACAAAGGGGAAAAAATTCAGGAATGATGAGAGGATTACCAAAAATAAAATGTTTCTAACTGATAGAACCAGGGGGTAAAATAAAGACACTAGGATGGAAACAAAATAGTGCCATGAAATTACATATGGAGTTTTGATGGGCTTGATTTGACTTCAAAACTCACCATCTCAAAACCACTTCTTTTCATCCGCCTGCAGGACTTGAGGTAAGTGCGTATGCGTTTTCTGGCACGCTCTTGGTACTCAGGGAATTGTCGCCTGCATGAGTCAATGATTGCCTGGATCTTTTCTTTGGGCTGCTTAGAGATAGGGACCATTCGGTCCAAGTTTTCATCTACAAACAGCCTGACAAACATCTGTTGGTAAGAGGGAGACAGAGGAGAAGGGGTTGGAGGGCTGCTCTGGTCTCTCATCTTACTACCATAGAGTCTTGACTGGAACAGATACTTTTCCATGGAAAGAAGATGAATTGCCGAGAGAAGCATCATCCTAGACCAAGTCTAATTCCTCATGGAGCAATTTTACGGGACACACCAGCAAGCAGAAGCAAAGTTAATAACATTGCACACAAAAACCATGAAAATCCAAAGAAATAAAAATACTTATTCAACTTTGGTTCAAAGTATTCTGTACTAAGATGATCAAATCAAAGCATGACCACAGACATAAATAGGGGATAAAAGCAAACATAGTAGGGCTACAACACAAGACTCCCTCAAGCCCCGTAACGCCTGACACAAAATAAAACCTTGAGGGAAAACCACAAAGACTCATATATCAGAAGTGACACAAATGGCATTATAGGGTTAAGCAAAAAAGATCAAAACAAAATTGCAGAAATGTAGTGGGGACGAACTGGAAATACACAAGGATTCTCCTACAATGAAATATGCCAAAGAAGGTTTCTTGAGCCCATAGTCGACTAACTCAAAAATAGTTCTGAGGAACTGCTGTTTAATGGAGAAGTACAAATAATGTGTATAACATAACCATTTAGCTACTGTATGTAGACAGCCAGTGGTAGCAGCTAGTATCAAGGCTGACAATAACTTTACATACAGTATATCTATTGAACAGCAGTTTCTGCAGAGATAGTGATTCCACTTCATGCAGAAAGTGATGTTCGGCTAAGGAATCCTTATATTCTGACAACTTTAGGATGAACTACCGTAAGTTTGCCAATATCTGTGACAGAAACTATGGTAGAGCGAATATAGACACATATAAACCAACACGTATGATTTAAACAAATTGTGATATGGGACGCAGTTGCGTGAGCTGGTTCCTTTTTCCTTTTAGGTGCGGTTTCTGATTGGGAGATGCGTTTTGGCAGTTGAAAAAGAATAAATAAACATAAATGTGAACATAATATGGAATGTCATGCACTGTAAGCAACATAGATCTTCACCCTACTCTTAATGCCAACCAAGCCACTACAAGCATATGCTAGAAACAGAAAATGGCAGAAGTGCGACATATTGCACCCTACAACCATCCATCAGTTCATGATCGTATATTACTATGGTGTCACGCAACTATATAAGACTTGGTACCATAGACACATTTAGATTACAGGCTATTTTATGGTAGAGTTACCATAAACACTTACATTAAAAGCTTTCAGGCGTTCTGCTTCTACCCCATCTGCTTCAGTTGCCTTCTCAGCGTCTTCATGGTCATCGTGGTCATCTTCATCTTCGTCACCCCGGTTCAAAGACAAATCTTCACCACAACCACCTACACTTTCATTTTTACCAGAGTCATAGCTGGAGTAGCTATGTGCTGGAGACTGAAAGGAGAAGGAAGTACATCAGTACAATTATCATTCTGCCCATAAGGCATAAAAGCTACGATCACCTGAATGCTAACAGCGAAGAACAGGTTCAAGGTTGCCAAGTATTGTAACATTGTTTTCTTCTTAGCAGCACACCACTTAATATAAATGTTTTTATAGATCAACAATGATTATGGTCTGTCGATTTTCCACTGCTACTGCTAAATGTTAGTTCAGTAATTGAAATGTTTCATTTATTTGTATTATTTATTAAGTTTCTTATATAGCGCAACATATTCCATTGCCCTTTACAATCGGAGACGGTGATACAACAAACTGGGTAGTCAAAAAGGTAGGAGGGTCCTGTTACATGTGTATTAGCCTATGGAACCTGGGGCCTTTAATCAGGCCCTGGCAACAATAAAACCTTACTTGCTTAAACATGAAAAATACATACAATTCACTAGTGGAAAAGGCCATTCAGCATTACTACATGGTCTAACTGGCCCCGACAACTTAGTTCTGACCTTATGGTCAGCAACTGATGTGTGACTGATGGTGTGTCTTTGGATCTGATTCCGATGCGTACGATATTACAAAGCCGTGAAAAAATAAATGTCAGCAAAAATAATAATAAAAGCTCCGGTACTTGTGTATTTGGGCAGCGCCCATCGCATCGCATACCATAACGCATACGATGGTATGCGATGCGACGCGATATCGTACGACAGTGCACGATGGCATACAATTTTGAAATTGTATGGCATACAATGCCATACGATGCGATGTGATGCGATTAAACATTGTATAAGCACCTTAATGGGTGCTTACAATGTTAAATGCACCCCCACGCCACCCCCCCACTATAAACGTGAACCCGAAGCGTGGCGAGCGCAGCGGTACGCGTCCTACGACCTTTTCAAACCCCCACTATCCACGTCGGCGTGGAGTTGAGAATAGAATAGTGTGGCGAGCCTGAAGCGTGGCGAGCGGATGCGGATACCTGTGAAGCCCACGAAGGGACGCGTTTACCTGTGAAGGTATCCGCGTCCGCTCGCCACGCTGCACTCGCCACACTATTCTATTCTCAACTCCACGCCGACGTGGATAGTGGGGGTATGAAAAGGTCGTAGGACGCGTACCGCCGCCGCTCGCCACGCTTCGGGTTCATGTTTATAGTGGCGTGGGGGTGCATTTAACATTGTAAGCACCCATTAGGGTGCTTATACGATTTTTGATCGTATAGGGGGTCAAAATCGCGTAGCATCGCATGCCATCGGGTGCATGGCATGCGATGCGATACGTTCATCATACGACGGACATCCACTGTATTGGTGCTTCGGGGGTCTTGCTAATGCGACATAGCACCCACCATTCATTCCACCACCAAATATCACTCCTTCCCTTCTGAGTCCTGCCATGCACCCAACTGGTATTTTTTGGTCACATGTGAGGCATTGCCGTACTCGGGAGAAATTGGGGCACAGATTTTGGGGTGCTTTGTCTCCTTCATTCCTTGTGAAAATGAAAAATTTTGAGCCAGAACTGCATTTTTCTGTAAAAAATTACATTTTTTTACACAAAAATGCAGATCTGGCTCAAAATTTTTCATTTTCACAAGGAATGAAGGAGACAAAGCACCCCAAAATCTGTGCCCCAATTTCTCCCGAGTACGGCAATGCCTCACATGTGACCAAAAAATACCAGTTGGGTGCATGGCAGGACTCAGAAGGGAAGGAGTGATATTTGGATTTTGCAGCACAGATTCTGGTTAAATGACCCCCGAAACACCCATACAGTGGAACCCCCCCACAAGTGACCCCATTTTGCAAACTACACCCTTCAGGGAATTCATCAAGGGGTATAGTGTACATTTCAAACCCCCAGGGGTTTCACCAATTTTGATACAACTGAGCTGTGAAAATGAAAAATTAAATTTTTTACACAAAAATGCAGTTCTGGCTCCAAATTTTTCATTTTCACAAGGAATGAAGGAGACAAAGCACCCCAAAATCTGTGCCCCAATTTCTCCCGAGTACGGCAATGCCTCACATGTGACCAAAAAATACCATTTGGGTGCATGGCAGGACTCAGAAGGGAAGGAGTGATTTTTGGATTTTGCAGCTCAGATTCTGGTGGAATTTTGGTGGGTGCTATGTCGCATTAGCAAAACCCCCAAAGCACCAATACAGTGGAAGCCCCCCACAAGTGACCCCATTTTGCAAACTACACCCCTCAGGGAATTCATCTAGGGGTATAGTGTACATTTCAAACCCCCAGGGGTTTCACCAATTTTGATACAACTGAGCTGTGAAAATGAAAAATTAAATTTTTTACACAAAAATGCAGTTCTGGCTCCAAATTTTTCATTTTCACAAGGAATGAAGGAGACAAAGCACCCCAAAATCTGTGCCCCAATTTCTCCCGAGTACGGCAATGCCTCACATGTGACCAAAAAATACCATTTGGGTGCATGGCAGGACTCAGAAGGGAAGGAGTGATTTTTGTATTTTGCAGCTCAGATTCTGGTGGAATTTTGGTGGGTGCTATGTCGCATTAGCAAGACCCCCAAAGCACCAATACAGTGGAAGCCCCCCACAAGTGACCCCATTTTGCAAACTACACCCCTCAGGGAATTCATCTAGGGGTATAGTGTACATTTCAAACCCCCAGGGGTTTCACCAATTTTGATACAACTGAGCTGTGAAAATGAAAAATTAAATTTTTTACACAAAAATGCAGATCTGGCTCAAAATTTTTCATTTTCACAAGGAATGAAGGAGACAAAGCACCCCAAAATCTGTGCCCCAATTTCTCCCGAGTACGGCAATGCCTCACATGTGACCAAAAAATACCAGTTGGGTGCATGGCAGGACTCAGAAGGGAAGGAGTGATATTTGGATTTTGCAGCACAGATTCTGGTTGAATGACCCCCGAAACACCCATACAGTGGAACCCCCCCACAAGTGACCCCATTTTGCAAACTACACCCTTCAGGGAATTCATCAAGGGGTATAGTGTACATTTCAAACCCCCAGGGGTTTCACCAATTTTGATACAACTGAGCTGTGAAAATGAAAAAAATATTTTTTTTCATTTTCACTGCCCAGTTGTACCACAATTGGTGAAACCCCTGGGGGTTTGAAATGTACACTATACCCCTAGATGAATTCCCTGAAGGGTGTAGTTTGCAAAATGGGGTCACTTGTGGGGGAGGTTCCTAACTTTTAGCATCTTATGGTGCCTAGAAACCTACATGGTGCCTAAAAAATAATCTCATAAAAAGGAGGCTCCAAAATCAAGTAGGTGCTCCTTCTATTATGAAGCCTGTGGTTTGGTCACCGTGCACACTAGGGCCACATATAGGATATTTATGAAAACCAAAGAATTGGGGGAATCAATTTTTAGTCACATTTCTCTAGTAAAATCTGCTGTGTTCCTTAGAAAAATGTATTAAAATTGAAAATCTGCAAAAAAAATGAAATTTTGAAATTCCACCTACACTTTGTTTTAATTCCTGTGAAACACCTAAAGGGTTAACAAACTTCCAAAATGCTGTTTTGAATACTGTGAGGGGTGCAGTTTTTGAAATGGCATCATTTATGGGGGTGTCTCACATACAAGTCCCTCAAAGTCACATCAGAACTGAACTGGTCCCTAAAAAAATCAGTGTTTGAAATTTTCTTGAAAATTTGAGAATTTGCTATTCATATTTTAAGCCTCCTAGTGTCCAAAAAAATGAAAATGAGGTTGAAATAATGATGGCAACATAAAGTATACATATGGTCTATGTTAGTTATTAACTATTTTGAGTGGTAAGATTATTTGTCTCACAAGCAGAAAATTTAACATTTTGCAAATCGCAAAATTTTCCATTTTTTTACGACATTTTGGTATTTTTCACAAAAAAACACAGACTGTATCGACGAAAATTTACCACTAACTTGAAGTACAATGTGTCACGAGAAAACAATCTCAAAATCACTGGGATAAGTAAAAGCAAAAAAAAGTTATCCCCACTTAAGTGATACATGTCAGATTTGAAAAAAAGGGCTCTGTCAGGAACGCAAAAACTGGCTCTGTCAGGAAGGGGTTAATACACACAAGCCATACCTATCAATATCACCGAGGTGGCAAAAGTCGACACGTGAAAATGTCAACATGATTTTTTTTTTTTAAAGCCCCAATTTAACCTTTTTTTTTTTTTTACACTTTACCACTCATGTGGACTTCAATTCGGGATGGTAATATGAAGCAGAAGCAATACATTAATTTGGGATATGTGTGCTGAAATCTACAATTTGTCACAAAAAACCCCATGAAAAATGTATGTTGACATTTTGATGTGTCGACCACATATACTTAAATATTAACTCAAATGCTGGGAAATTTATTTTTTAAAATTTACTGAACAGTTTGGTATAACAACAATAAATCAAAAAAAGAAGTTAAATATCATTCAACATGTAAAAATATTACACTTCCATAATTAAATTGATGTTTGTTGCTACACTACTTATTCTGTGTAGTGATCTTTCATATAATTGCCATGATTTACTTTTGAATAGCTATAAAACTCCAGTATTAAAAAGTAAAATTAGTAATATTAACAGTCTGGTGGTAGAATCACCACAATCAATAGAACTGAAGCATTAAAACAATATTTTTTGTGTGTTGTGTGCAAACTGTTCCCACAAAAAAAAAAAAAAGAATATTTTACTTTCAAGCTGCTTTTAGCACAATTAATCAGGTTAGAGGAATTGTATACAGCCAGAGGGGGCAGGCTCAAGCTGTGGGCCTTGTAATGGTATTTGTGCAATCTTGATTCTGTGAATGGGTACTTGAATTTATGGACATGTAAATGAGCTAATGAGATATATTTATATGAGCTGTCTGAAGAGACATATTAGCATGCTGTGAAATTTTATCGAGGAGAAAGATGTCTATGCTTGCTTCCTATTCAGCAGGTCATTTTTATTATTACCTTTTCATTATCGTCGTCGCTTTCTTTATTGTTTAAAACTAACAGATTCCACCTCTGAATTATAGCAGAGAAAAAAACCCAGTAATTTCATACTGATTAAAATATCTTAATCGGTGATACTGTCAGATGACCCTTTAACTAACAGCACTTGTTGCTGATTTCTGCCTGCTGGGGCTCATACAGGCAGACCTGGCAACTGTGAATTCCATCTAGTTGCAGATAGAATACATCATAAAGAGAAACAGGTGACAATAACAACTTACAGCAGAGCTCCAACCTACAATTGTTTTTATTAGATGGGGTTATGTACAGTATAGGCTTTATAGTTAGCTCCATATTCAATCCCGGATAAAAAATTTTGCCAGGTGAAAAAAACGGCAAAGATTCATCTTTCAGTATTCAATAATTGGCATTTTCCCCCGTTTTTTTAAGTACATTTTCGCTCATGTCATATTTTTTTTGGGGGTGGGTGGGTGAATTGGTATGGGTGAAAATGGCCGCCAATTCTCCAAAATCATGTAAATTCGCTGCAATTTTGCCGGTACACGCATTTTTCGCTGATGCTGGCTTTTTTGCCCAGGTGAAAAATCAGACTTGGGATTGAATAGATTAAATGAATTTCCCCTTTAAAAATGGGCGAAAACTGCTCTTTTATCACCTGTAGAAAATGTAGCCTGGGCCTAAATCCCCGTACACACGGGGAAGATATATTGCTCAGCCATATATAGCTGAGCAATATATAGCTGAGCAATATATTGCTCAGTTTCTCCTTTTCATCAGCGACCAGAGATGGTTGCTGATGAAAGGGAACCTCTGCCGGCGGTGCCGCAGAGGTAATCAGCTGGTCGCAGGAGCATGTTCCTGCGACCATCGATTACAATGGGGCTGAAAACGGGAGCGAGCACCCAGCGATTTATCGCTGGGGCACACTCCCATCACTGGCAATATGGTCGCCTGCGACCATATTTCCAGCAATTTCAGCCCCAATCGCCCCTGTGTGTACACAGCTTAAGAGGGAATTCAATTAGACCCAGTAATTTACTGGGTGGGAAACAGCACATAGGAAGCCTGACCATGTCTAAATGGTATTGTAGCTGGTACAGGAGATAGCAATGTTGTTGTTTCTTTCATATTAGGAGGTTGGAAATGTTATTTCTCCAATTATAAGTGACTTATTGTAGGTCATTTACTACATTACTCAATGATAACACAAGTGAGATTTTTAGGATAGATTTGTCTGGAAGCATCTATCTGCATGAATGTCTTATTTACCAGTGTATTGATACAGTACATAAGCAAGGTAGTTGAAGAACGCAGCAAGGGGTACAGTAGAGCATGGCTTTGGGGTCATTGGTGTGGCAGCCATATTGCATGGCCCCGGTGTAATGTGTTTTTTTGTTAGTATTAGTGGAGATGGGGTTCCAAGACAAATGACACATGCTATACATAAGTTATGCATATAGTTTCACTGACGATCATCTTTATCTGTAAACACCAGATATGCTCACAGAAATAATGCTCTAGCATAGTAATCTTATAGATGTTCAGCGTAATGAATGGCGCTGTTCTGCAGTGATGGATCACGTAGATTAGGCAATAGAAATACATGATCAATTCAACTAACATAGACTTGTTATGTTCTTTGCCTTGCAAATGGTGCAGCATAATGAAATGCTCAGCAATCAGGAAGTGAGTTTTATATGATTACATTAGTTTACACTATGACATGTTATATAATCACTGATATTTTCCCCCTATTGCATGCCTCTAGGAGGCCACACCGGAGATCATATGGTAAAAGTGGGGAGGGAAAAAAGTGAATAGTCTTCCTCCTAATAATAATTACTTAGGGCAGGATGTATAATGCCTGCATCACATACTGCTTCCCATAACTTAGCACTGCATATTAACACTGTATGAACGTAGCATTACAAATAGTTACTCTTTCAATAAGAACTGAACTTTGTATTCTAGGACCCGTACGTCTCAGACCGACCATAACCTACAGCTTCATTGTACAATCTGGTCGGGTGGAACAAAAATCTGGTAATATATGTGTGCAAAGGACAATTTATCATTTTCTCTGAAACACAGACAAAAATGACTAATCAGACAAATCAGTTAAATCCTTTAGATTTGTCAAATCTGTCTGAATTACCATTTTTGTCAGTTTTCCTGCAAAGTCAAATGTCCTTTGCATCCATATAATACCAGATTTTTATTCCAACCAGCCAGATTGAAAAATAAAGCTTTAGATGTATGGCCAGCTTATACTGTGCAAGTGCAGGTGACACTGGGGACACTTACTGATCCCTTTCTGGGATTTATACATAAAGAAGCCCAAAGGCATAGGCAACACCATCTATATCGGGTAAAATCTCTGGAAACATCGGTGGTCGGACAGTATTTTACAGCTAGTATAAAAAAAATGGAATGCTGCCCCATTAATAGATATCTGTATATCGAATGAAGTGCATGTCTGAGGATCAGCTATTTATGTGGATGCTGTAACAGCCAGCTATATCTTCCGTTATTGTGGGAGGTATGCTCTAGCTCCCTTTCCTTTCCTCCTTTAACCCCTTCCCGACATTTGACGTACATTTACGTCATGGTCGGGAAGCACTTCCCGACACATGGCGTAAATGTACGTCATGGATTTAAACTGTCACCGCGTCTATAGACGCGGTGACAGTTTCAACATGTCTGCTGTCCCTGACAGCAGACATGTCCGTGCATGCCCAGGGGGGGCTGCGATGCCGCCCCCCCGTCGGCGATTGCTGTGATTGGCTGTTCAGTGTGAACAGCCATTCACAGCGTTTTCCTGTGTCACCGGCGAATAACGTTCGCCGGTGACACGGGATCAGAGGTGATTGGTGCTGTAAAGTACAGCACCAATCACCGCGGGGTGTAAGGGTGACACTGGTGTCACCCCACCTCACCCCGCCCGCCCCCAAAGGCCGTGATTGGTCCGTCGGACCGACGGACCAATCACAGCCAAGGAGGGGGATTTAAACTAACGGTGACTGCACTGCAGACGCCATTCCGGTCTGGAATAGCGTGCAGTGCGGTCACCGTACCCCCCTGCCGCCATACTGACCAGAACCTTGCTCCATACTTACCTGATCGCTGCTTCATCACTGCTTCCTGGATCCTGTTGCTACTTGTGCCTTCCTGTGAAATTGTGCTGCTGCAGTGTACTAGCTAGATAGAGAGATAGATAGAGAGATAGAGAGAGATAGAGAGATAGAGAGAGATAGAGAGAGATAGAGAGAGATAGAGAGAGATAGAGAGAGAGATAGTGTCAGAGAGTGCTATATTTTGTGCTGCTGCAGTGTGATATAGTTATAGATAGAGAGAGAGAGATAGAGAGAGAGAGATAGATAGAGAGGCCTAGTGACAGAGTGCTATATTTTGTGCTGCTGCAGTGTGATAGTTATAGAGAGATAGAGAGAGATAGAGAGAGAGAGATAGAGAGAGATAGTGACAGATTGTGCTATATATTTTTTATATAACTGACTGCTGCCCCCTCCTTTTGTGCTGATCAGTATAAATTAACTGATCAGCAACTTTTTGGGGGCGCAGGTTTTTTTTTATATATAGATATACCTGTCAGTGCTGCTGCTGCAGTGTCATAGAGTGATAGATAGTGAGAGATAGAGAGATAGAGAGAGATAGTGACAGAGAGTGATAGAGAGTGCTAAATTTTGTGTCTGCTGCCCCCGCCTTTTGTGCTGATCACTATATCTGAGGTGATCAGCAACTTTTTTGGGGGTACAGAGGTTTTTTTTTTTTTATATATACCTGTCAGTTGCACCAAAGGTTGTGCACCTGCTGCACCTCACTGGTAATCAGTGTCGCATCACTGATCACCTTTTTTTTTTGTGTGTGTGCTGTGGGGTCTTTTTTTAATTTTTTTTTTACACACACTGTGATTTTGTGGGTGTCCTGTGGCCGCTGTGCGCTGATCAGTGACGTACATCACTGATCATCTTTTTCGGCACAGGGTTGATCTATTTTTTTTTTTTTTTGATCAAATTCCTGTTGCCTTTGAGCGCTGTTCAGTGACAGACGTTACTGACCAACATCTGTGCTCAATTTTTGGCGCAGGACCTTTTTTTTTTTTTTTAACCCCTTAAATTTTTTATTTTTAACCCCTTCATTTTTTTTTTTTTTATTGGTATAAAGTATTTTTTTTTTTCTGCACCACATACACACTACACACTACATACCCCCCGGATTGAAATAAAGTTTGTACCCCCCCCTACACTATACACGTGTTGAAACATTTCACTACCAGTAACACAAAAATAAAAATGGCATCCCAAATGTCCTCCCAAATGTCCTCCCAAATGTCCTCCCAGTCATCCAGGAGAATGTATTCAGTGGAGGAGGCATATGCCATGCTTGCTTCTGACTCTGACACAGCCAGTGATGCAAGCGGGGAATTTGAAGGATTCGCCTTAAGCTCCTCTTCCTCCTCTGGTGATGAGGGACCCCCTCAAAGACGCCCCCGTAGAGCAGCTGAGACCCCCCCCCAATAATTGATCTCGTATGGACCCCACCACCAGACAATTTTGAGCCCCAGGTTCCTGAGTTTTTGGCCATGCCAGGAATCCAATTTGATTCCACAGGTCTCAGAGAAATTGACTTTTTCAAATTATTTTTCTCTGATGATTTTATAAATTTAATGGTGGACCAAACTAATTTATATGCCCAGCAGTTTATTGCTCAAAACCCCACGTCATCATTTGCTAGGTGGACCCCTGTAGATGCAGTAGAGATGATGACGTTTTGGGGTCTGGTGTTTCATATGGGCATAGTAAAAAAGCCAGAAATTAGGCAATATTGGAGTACAGATGTTCTGTACAGTACTCCATTTTACCGTATGGCCATGACCCGGACTCGATTTGAGACAATTCTTAAATTTATACATTACACCGATAATGCACAGTGCCCACCCAGAGATGATCCCACCTTTGACCGGCTATTCAAAGTCAGGCCGGTCATTGATCATTTCAGTGCCAAATTTGAAGAGGTGTACATCCCTGAAAAATTTATTTGTATCGACGAGTCCCTTATACATTTTAAAGGAAGGGTTAAATTCCGCCAGTACCTTCCCAGTAAGAGGGCAAGGTATGGCATAAAAATGTATAAACTGTGTGAAAGCACCTCAGGGTACACCCACAGGTTTAGGGTTTATGAAGGGAAGGATTCAAGAATTGAACCGCCAGAATGCCCCCCCTCCCTCGTAGGTGTTAGTGGGAAAATTGTCTGGGATTTAGTGCACCCCTTCCTGGATAAAGGTTATCACCTCTATGTGGATAACTTTTACACCAGCATCCCCCTGTTTAAGGCCCTTGGTTCAAGAGGTACAGCAGCTTGCGGTACTGTGCGCAAGAACCAAAGAGGCCTCCCAAAAACGCACATTGCCCAAGTAATGAGAAGGGGTGAAAGCAGGGGAATATGCAACGAAAATATGTTGTTGGTCAAATATAAGGACAAGAGGGATGTCCTTATACTGACAACAATTCACGGAGACAGTACCACCTCCGTCCCTGTACGAGGTACCAGTACCCACACCTCAAAACCTAATTGTATCCTGGATTACAATAGGTACATGGGCGGAGTGGATCTTTCAGATCAGGTACTGAAGCCGTACAGTGCCCTGCGGAAAACAAAAATCTGGTACAAGAAGGTGGCCGTGTATATCATCCAGATGGCACTGTATAACGCTTACGTGCTATTCCGTTCTACCGGCCAGAGGGGGACATTTATGCACTTTCAAGAGGAAGTCATAAAGGGCCTAATATTTGGGAACCAGCAGGCAGAGGGCCCCAGTACTTCTAGTACTGGCCCCCGTATTGTACCAGGGCAGCATTTTCCTGATGAAATCCCCTCCACTGGAAAAAAGGGCAGGACACAAAAAAGGTGCAAAGTTTGCTATAAAAAGGGAATAAGAAAGCAAACTATTTTCCAGTGTGACACTTGCCCCGACAAACCCGGCCTATGTATAAAGGAGTGTTTTAAAATATACCACACATCTATGGAATATTAGGTTCATAATTTCACCGTGCTTCGGGGGTCTTGCTAATGCCACATAGCACCCACCATTCATTCCACCAGAATCTGAGCCGCAAAATCCAAAAATCACTCCTTCCCTTCTGAGTCCTGCCATGCACCCAACTGGTATTTTTTGGTCACATGTGAGGCATTGCCGTACTCGGGAGAAATTGGGGCACAGATTTTGGGGTGCTTTGTCTCCTTCATTCCTTCTGAAAATGAAAAATTTTGAGCCAGAACTGCATTTTTGTGTAAAAAAATGTAATTTTTCATGTTCACTGCCCACTTGTATCAAAATTGGTGAAACCCCTGGGGGTTTGAAATGTACACTATACCCCTAGATGAATTCCCTGAGGGGTGTAGTTTGCAAAATGGGGTCACTTGTGGGGGGGTTCCACTGTATTGGTGCTTTGGGGGTCTTGCTAATGCGACATAGCACCCACCATCATTCCACCAGAATTTGTGCTGCAAAATCCAAATATCACTCCTTCCCTTCTGAGTCCTGCCACTTTTTGGTCACACATGAGGCATTGCCGTACTCGGGAGAAATTGGGGCACAGATTTTGGGGTGCTTTGTCTCCTTCATTCCTTCTGAAAATGAAAAATTTTGAGCCAGAACTGCATTTTTGTGTAAAAAAATGTAATTTTTCATTTTCACTGCCCACTTGTATCAAAATTGGTGAAACCCCTGGGGGTTTGAAATGTACACTATACCCCTAGATGAATTCCCTGAGGGGTGTAGTTTGCAAAATGGGGTGACTTGTGGGGGGGTTCCACTGTATTGGTGCAACATAGCACCCACCATTCATTCCACCAGAATCTGTGCTGCAAAATCCAAAAATCACTCCTTCCCTTCTGAGTCCTGCCATGCACCCAACTGGTATTTTTTGGTCACATGTGAGGCATTGCCGTACTCGGGAGAAATTGGGGCACAGATTTTGGGGTGCTTTTTCTCCTTCATACCTTCTGAAAATGAAAAATTTTGAGCCAGAACTGCATTTTTGTGTAAAAAATGTAATTTTTCTTTTTCACTGCCCACTTGTATCAAAATTGGTGAAACCCCTGGGGGTTTTAAATGTACACTATACCCCTAGATGAATTCCCTGAGGGGTGTAGTTTGCAAAATGGGGTCACTTGTGGGGGGGTTCCACTGTATTGGTGCTTGGGGGGTCTTGCTAATGCGACATAGCACCCACCAAAATTCCACCAGAATCTGAGCTGCAAAATCCAAAAATCACTCCTTCCCTTTTGAGTCCTGCCATGCACCCAACTGGTATTTTTTGGTCACATGTGAGGCATTGCCGTACTCGGGAGAAATTGGGGCACAGATTTTGGGGTGCTTTTTCTCCTTCATACCTTCTGAAAATGAAAAATTTTGAGCCAGAACTGCATTTTTGTGTAAAAAATGTAATTTTTCATGTTCACTGCCCACTTGTATCAAAATTGGTGAAACCCCTGGGGGTTTGAAATGTACACTATACCCCTAGATGAATTCCCTGAGGGGTGTAGTTTGCAAAATGGGGTCACTTGTGGGGGGGTTCCACTGTATTGGTGCTTGGGGGGTCTTGCTAATGCAACATAGCACCCACCAAAATTCCACCAGAATCTGAGCTGCAAAATCCAAAAATCACTCCTTCCCTTCTGAGTCCTGCCATGCACCCAACTGGTATTTTTTGGTCACATGTGAGGCATTGCCGTACTCGGGAGAAATTGGGGCACAGATTTTGGGGTGCTTTGTCTCCTTCATACCTTCTGAAAATGAAAAATTTTGAGCCAGAACTGCATTTTTGTGTAAAAAAATGTAATTTTTCATTTTCACTGCCCACTTGTATCAAAATTGGTGAAACCCCTGGGGGTTTGAAATGTACACTATACCCCTAGATGAATTCCCTGAGGGGTGTACTTTGCAAAATGGGGTGACTTGTGGGGGGGTTCCACTGTATTGGTGCAACATAGCACCCACCATTCATTCCACCAAAATCTGTGCTGCAAAATCCAAACATCACTCCTTCCGTTCTGAGTCCTGCCATGCACCCAACTGGTATTTTTTGGTCACATGTGAGGCATTGCCGTACTCGGGAGAAATTGGGGCACAGATTTTGGGGTGCTTTTTCTCCTTCATACCTTCTGAAAATGAAAAATTTTGAGCCAGAACTGCATTTTTGTGTAAAAAAATGTAATTTTTCATTTTCACTGCCCACTTGTATCAAAATTGGTGAAACCCCTGGGGGTTTGAAATGTACACTATACCCCTAGATGAATTCCCTGAGGGGTGTAGTTTTCAAAATGGGGTGACTTGTGGGCGGGTTCCACTGTATTGGTGCTTGGGGGGTCTTGCTAATGCGACATAGCACCCACCAAAATTCCACCAGAATCTGAGCTGCAAAATCCAAAAATCACTCCTTCCGTTCTGAGTCCTGCCATGCACCCAACTGGTATTTTTTGGTCACATGTGAGGCATTGCCGTACTCGGGAGAAATTGGGGCACAGATTTTGGGGTGCTTTTTCTCCTTCATACCTTCTGAAAATGAAAAATTTCGAGCCAGAACTGCATTTTTGTGTAAAAAATGTAATTTTTCATTTTCACTGCCCACTTGTATCAAAATTGGTGAAACCCCTGGGGGTTTGAAATGTACACTATACCCCTAGATGAATTCCCTGAGGGGTGTAGTTTTCAAAATGGGGTGACTTGTGGGGGGGTTCCACTGTATTGGTGCTTGGGGGGTCTTGCTAATGCGACATAGCACCCACCAAAATTCCACCAGAATCTGAGCCGCAAAATCCAAAAATCACTCCTTCCGTTCTGAGTCCTGCCATGCACCCAACTGGTATTTTTTGGTCACATGTGAGGCATTTCCGTACTCGGGAGAAATTGGGGCACATATTTTGGGGTGCTTTTTCTCCTTCATACCTTCTGAAAATGAAAAATTTTGAGCCAGAACTGCATTTTTGTGTAAAAAAATGTAATTTTTCATTTTCACTGCCCACTTGTATCAAAATTGGTGAAACCCCTGGGGGTTTGAAATGTACACTATACCCCTAGATGAATTCCCTGAGGGGTGTACTTTGCAAAATGGGGTGACTTGTGGGGGGGTTCCACTGTATTGGTGCAACATAGCACCCACCATTCATTCCACCAGAATCTGTGCTGCAAAATCCAAAAATCACTCCTTCCCTTCTGAGTCCTGCCATGCACCCAACTGGTATTTTTTGGTCACATGTGAGGCATTGCCGTACTCGGGAGAAATTGGGGCACAGATTTTGGGGTGCTTTGTCTCCTTCATACCTTCTGAAAATGAAAAATTTTGAGCCAGAACTGCATTTTTGTGTAAAAAAATGTAATTTTTCATTTTCACTGCCCACTTGTATCAAAATTGGTGAAACCCCTGGGGGTTTGAAATGTACACTATACCCCTAGATGAATTCCCTGAGGGGTGTAGTTTGCAAAATGGGGTGACTTGTGGGGGGGTTCCACTGTATTGGTGCTTGGGGGGTCTTGCTAATGCGACATAGCACCCACCAAAATTCCACCAGAATCTGAGCTGCAAAATCCAAAAATCACTCCTTCCCTTCTGAGTCCTGCCATGCACCCAACTGGTATTTTTTGGTCACATGTGAGGCATTGCCGTACTCGGGAGAAATTGGGGCACAGATTTTGGGGTGCTTTGTCTCCTTCATACCTTCTGAAAATGAAAAATTTGGAGCCAGAACTGCATTTTTGTGTAAAAAAAATAATTTTTCATTTTCACTGCCCAGTTGTACCACAATTGGTGAAACCCCTGGGGGTTTGAAATGTACACTATACCCCTAGATGAATTCCCTGAGGGGTGTAGTTTGCAAAATGGGGTCACTTGTGGGGGGGTTCCTAACTTTTAGCATCTTATGGTGCCTTGAAACCTACATGGTGCCTAAAAAATAATCTCATAAAAAGGAGGCTCCAAAATCAAGTAGGTGCTCCTTCTATTATGAAGCCTGTGGTTTGGTCACCGTGCACACTAGGGCCACATATAGGATATTTATGAAAACAAAAGAATTGGGGGAATCAATTTTTAGTCACATTTCTCTAGTAAAATGTACTGTGTTCCTTATAAAAATGTATTAAAATTGCAAATCTGCAAAAAAAAAGAAATTTTGAAATTTCACCTACACTTTGTTTTAATTCCTGTGAAACACCTAAAGGGTTAACAAACTTCCAAAATGCTGTTTTGAATACTGTGAGGGGTGCAGTTTTTGAAATGGCATCATTTATGGGGGTGTCTCACATACAAGTCCCTCAAAGTCACATCAGAACTGAACTGGTCCCTAAAAAAATCAGTGTTTGAAATTTTCTTGAAAATTTGAGAATTTGCTATTCATATTGTAAGCCTCCTAGTGTCCCAAAAAATTAAAAGGAAGTTGAAATAATGATGTCAACATAAAGTAGACATATGGTCTATGTTAGTTATTCACTATTTTGAGTGGTAAGATTATTTGTCTCACAAGCAGAAAATTTAACATTTTGCAAATCGCTAAATTTTCCATTTTTTCACGATATTTTGGTATTTTTCACAAAAAAACACAGACTGTATCGACCCAAATTTACCACTAATTTGAAGTACAATGTGTCACGAAAAAACAATCTCAAAACCACTGGGATAAGTAAAAGCAAAAAAAAGTTATCCCCACTTAAGTGAGACATGTCAGATTTGAAAAAAAGGGCTCTGTCAGGAACGCAAAAACTGGCTCTGTCAGGAAGGGGTTAAGCTGTGAGCACACAGGGCGATATTAAGCACATAGCGCTGGCAATATGGTCGCTGAGCGACCATATTGCCAGTGATATGTATGTGCTGTGGGCGAGAAATCGCTGGGTGTGCGCTCCCGTGTTTAGTCCCTAATGGTTGCCCTACGACCAGCTATTTCCCCCTGTGGCAGGGCTGCAGACAGTACCTTGTGTCATAGTACTTTGTCTCTCCCCACTATTTGTTGTGTATAGTACAGTAGGTTATTCTTTTACTATGACAACAGACAATTGGGCCAAAGGTGACTGGTAGAGTTCCCTGCTATATAAAAGTGTTGGGACACAGTGAATGCTCTGTTACTTATGAGTGAGGTTATTTAAAAAAAATAATAGATTCATAAAATGAAAACACTTTTAGAGGGAATACAATTAGCTGTGGGCTAATTGATCCCAAGGGACTTTGGGAATAAATACGCATGACTGGCAGAAGACCGAAAGTGGCATCCTGATGGAGAGAATCCACATAGGGGTCCATTAAGTATACTTAATTTCTCCCTGCCCCCCCTAACCCAAACCATCCCTTCCTGAAGCTTAACTCTTACCAGCCTGCCACAGCCTAATCCTTCCCTCTGTAGCCTAACCCTAAGCCTCCCCTCTGTAGCCTAACCATAAGGACGCCACTTACTTTGAAGATCTAAAAACAATGGGTGAGATTTAATAGGATGAGAGATTCAGAAAGTGAGAGATTTTGTGAGAAATCTCCAGTTTTTTTTAAAGCGGCAATCATCTACACTGCAAAATCAGTTTGATTTTGCAGTGTAAATGATTGCCGCTTTAAAAAACTGGAGATTTCTCACAAAATCTCTAATTTTCTGAATCTCTCATCCTATTAAATCTCACCCAGTATTTCCACAAGTTTCACTTTACAATATTACCTTCAAAACTGACTGAAACAAATTCCAGACAAAGGGCTCAAAAATGCCATTGCCGCTGTGTTTAAACGTCAAGAATAGGACTGCATCTACAATATGGGATAGCGAACAGTTTTGTGAAAGATGGGACAGCTGTAAAATGCGGTTGCTGCCACACTGATTCAGCTGGTCGGGTGACTTTGCTCGGAACTAAATTCCCCACAATCATCTATATATAAAATAATGCAGAAATTATATATATATATATATGTTTAGTGTCCATTTGTGTGTCTCCGAAACACTGCCATCTGTAGGCAGCGAGTGAAACTACACCTCTCTCTCACACACATGCACAAACACACATAGACACACAAGGTAGCAGACTAGCTTTCGAAGCATTGGCTTCGAGCGGGCTTACTAGTACTGTATAATTGGTTTCTGTGGGGAAGTTCAGAAAAGGACTGTGTAAAATATAAGCGATTTTTTACTTGTCTATTTATAAGAATAAACAACCAGTTGTTTATTAAAGTAAATTAAGCAGAATAAATCTAACCATCAGAGAGACTAATAACCACCACTGACAATTCACACCATGACATGAAAGCTTGTCACGCAGTTTTAAGAAGGAAAACCTAATTAGAAGACAAGACTGTATCATTAGGTGTAATTCACTGTGATAATATAGAGTAACAAGGACAGAAGCTTAAAAAATAGCAGACTTCAACATTGTAGGTAACCTGTATGCAGCTGGGACGGTCTATGAAGGGCTACTGTAATGATGTAGATACAGCAACTACACTCAGGAGATGAGCTTATTTCTATGCCTGATTGGAAGTGCTCAACCGTGATCATCGGGACCCTGTTGATCTTTGATGATCTTTGAGATGAAGCGATCAGTGTGACCTGTGTACAGTAATCATTGTCTATACAACATGTAATATCTTTAAGATCTGTGTATAGTGATCAGTGTGTTAAACAGGTGTGACCTGTGAATAGTGATCGTTGTGTATCAGGTGTGTGATGTCAGAGGGAGCAGTTAACAAGCTAGGTGAGCTCCAGGATCTCACCCAGGGAAGCCCAACTTCTGCCACTAGACTGAGCTTTAAGAACAACAAATGAACAATATGGTATTATAGGCACTTGTCTGGGTTGAAGTCTAAATGAAGCTGGGTTGATACATCGGGCACCTTCGTATTCCCCACAGTAACCTATGGGGGAAGCAGATGGCGGCGGTGCAGGAGGGATTGCCGCCGGGTTAGAGATTCCTGCTGCGGTGCCTTCTGATATATTCAGGTGATACTTATTACGACAGGGTCAGAAGGTCAACACAGGCATTGGGTCGGCAATGGGAAGGTTGTGCTGATGATTTCACAATATATAGATGCTCCATCTTTAAGTGATTAAGTGATTAATAGGGTTACTATGTTAATCCCGTACTGTATTGTTCTATGTATTGTATTGCTGCTGAGAACAATAAGATAGCCATGGCTAGCCATGGTGAGCCCTGACTTAGGGAAAAAAGTTGACAGGGGCTCCAACTGTACCAGTAATATATAGTTTACCCTCTGATTTTACTTCACAAGGAGACAAACATTGGGAAATGGAGGACATCTGTTAAGAAAAATGTGGAAATTTGTGTCTATAAGGTTTTCTTTTTAAATCATAAATATATGTTTGCATGAAAAAAATATACTGTTGTTTGATATTGCCAATGTCTGCACCTGTACAGATTCAGGGATTACCAACATGACAATACAGTAATATAATGTCACTTGCAGGTGCTAAGAGTCTATTCTGAGTAAGTAGAGATAGGCCAGGTCGTTATAATAGTTCCTTGTTCTCGTTAACCATCATTGCTGTAGAATAGTGTAATAATACACATCCATGTGTAGTCTGTACAATGTCGGCATACCTGGAGTGCAGGCTCTTGTCTAGCATTATGTGTCACAAAGTACAGCAATTTAGGAATAAGCACGGCCAGTGAATCTAGTGATCTCGCATTAGTTTGTCGCTTTGTTGCCAGAAGAAATATGTAATTTTCAAATTAAAAGTAGCTTTTTCTTAATAAGACCAACACCTGACTTTCTGTATGCTTTTACTCAATTTAGCGAACATGTATTTTATGTTTATGTGAAATGACCCTGATGACCATGAGGTAGGATGGAAATAAAAGTACAATCCAATTAGAGTGCATCATAGTATTCTGGAAACAGTGAGTTAGCGGGAGAACCCTTAACATGAAATATCAATAATAGAACTGCAGCAGTAAAGCCAAAAAAATAACTTAGTGCTGCATAGAGCGCTTTCAGCTTTCACTATAAGGAGCACTGCTAGACAATTCATCCACCATTACTATACAGTCACTGTCAGGAGTGCTGCTAAACAATTCATCCACCATTACTGCAGATGGAGCCATCCTCATCTAGCCCTTTAATAGGATTAAGTGAGTACTGGGATTACTCTGCTAATCCCCTACTCTATTGTTCTATGTATTGTATTGCATCTGAGAACAATATGCCTTGGTTCTGCATGGCTCACCATGGCTATCCAGAGACTGCTAGATGAGGCTGGCTCCATGTGTACATACTGTCACTGTAAGGAGCACTGCTAGACAATTCACCCATCATTCCCACATACAGTCACCGTAAGGAGCACTGCTAGACAATTCACGCACCATTCCCATGTCCAGTCACTACTGTGAGGATCACTTCTAGACAATTCACCCACCATTCCCACATACAGTCATTGTAATGAGCACTGCTAGATAATTCACCCACCATTCCCACATGCAGTCACTGTAAGGAGCACTGCTAGACAATTCACCCACCATTCAGTCACTGTAAGGAGCACTGCTAGATAATTCACCCACCATTCCCACATGCATTCACTCTAAGGAGCACTGCTAGACAATTCACAAACCATTCCCACATACAGTCACCGTAAGGAGCACTGCTAGACAATTCACCTACCATTCCCAGCTGCAATCACAATGATCAGCCCTGTTAAATAATTCACAAAACATTCTCAGTCACAATCACTGTGAATTACAATCCATCCATCATTCCCAAATACGGTCACTGTGAGGAGCACTGATAAACTATTTAAAATTAAGTGAAAGCTATTATGTTCCATATTATGAAAAACGCCTATAGTAATTTGACTTTGGAATCTAAGATAATAGATCTTGCAAGTGTCTAGTACAATACTGATAGACTAGCGCAGTCCTAATTTACCATACACAAGGATTTGGAGGACAATACTGTAGAAGACCATGATTTACCTTGTTGCCATTCTCTCTTGTTTCCCGTTCCATCTTCACGTCACTGATTGAGAGGTTCTTGTACTTTGTTTTCCCATTACTATTGTGATCCTCTATTCGGAATTCAGAATTTGGTGGAGTTGACACTTGACAGTCACTCAGATTCAATGGCTGCTCATCCTGCTCCGTACTAGCTTTTCCATTGGTGTTGGCTTCTGTCACCTCCCTGTTGTGAGCTGCTCCTGTAGCATTTGAGCTATGTCCCACAGTTTCGTTACCAGTAAGACTCTCTGGAGCAGAATCATCTGCAAAACACAAATTTTTTAACAGCTATTTAGTTTTGACAGTCTGATGAAATACAGGTTGAGTATCCCGTATCCAAAATGCTCGGGACCAGGAGAATTTTGGATAACTGATTATTCCGTATTTTGGAATATTTTAATATTTCAATGATGTATTTTGAAGTATCTTGCATTTATGCTGTATAAACACATAAAATAAACACAAATATATTTCATTACCACATAAAATACACACAAATATATTTTATTTGTTCAAAAAACAAGGTTTCAAAACATGAAACAGAATTTGTGTACTATCTCAGATATTGAATTTGAATGCCAAGCAATCATTTTCTTGTACATATATAGTGCCAGTTACTGTACATATCATGTCCTCAGTAGTGCTGTTACATATGTCCCCAGTGAGTTTTTAGCTAAACAATTTTTTTTTTCCACTTTCTGGAAAGTGTGGTTTTCGGAATAATTCGGATAACGGATATTCGGATACGGGATACTCAACCTGTATATGCTTTCAGTAATCAACCATAAAACCAATGGCAATAGTGTATGTATTCCTCATTTACATTACATATAAAGTAATAACATAAATAAACTTTAGATCTGCCAGAAAAAAAGTACCCTATGTAGGAAAAGAGATCTACAAATAGAACTTACTGACAACCCGAGGTGGGAATGCCGGCAGTCAGAATATCGATGCTGGCATCATAAACATCCCGGGAATCCCTACAGGGTTCCAGTAAGTATTTTTTTTCTTACAGGTTATGTATTGATTTCTACTGGACAAGTGGACTGAAAGGCTATGTGGACGGTAAGTATGCATGACTGAGTGTGTGTATGTTTGACTGTGAGTCTGCAATGGTGTTTTATTAACCCTTTGAGGTCCGCACCACAAAAAAAGCAAAGGAAAAAAAAAATTATTTGCATTTTTTATTCACTGAGGACAATATTAACAACAACCAACAACAATCAATAGTTTTTTTAAATTGAGACCCCACAGTTTTTGAGATATAGGCCTCTACCAAACGGTTGAGAAATCCGTTTATGATAAACTGTTTTTTTTTTTTTGGTGCGGACCTCAAAGGGTTAAAGTTGTACTTTGCAGGGTATACTGTTTTTATTTGTAATATTTATTTTACTGTTGAGACTACAGATACCAGCGGGCCTTTAATGCCCTGCATGCTATTACTTGTGGTGCTCCAATAACCAGCATGCAGGGGGCGGCTTGCTGTTACATGTAAAGTAGATCCACAAGTAACACAATACTAACTCTTATTTTCACACTGAAATGCTATGAGCTCGCCACCCACAACCCAGCGGCATAGCTATGGGCTTCAGCCCTGGTCCTTGAGTGGCCAGGAGGGGTGCATTTATTGGTGGGTCCCCACTCCCATAGGGAACCACGGCCACGGTTGGCTAGTTAAATGGGAAGTCATGCTACGGCTGCCGGCACCAGTATTAGCATGTCCCCTTGCTGTGGCATTACCTCACTGGTGAATGGAAACCAGTGCTGGTTTTAAAAAAAATGGGGGCCCCTAACCATATTGTTGGAAACAGGACCAGTCCAAGAGCCAGGTGCTGGCTGTTAAAATAGACGGGGACCCTACACAATTTTCCCCTGAATTTTCACTATCCAGGACCAGTTTAAAAAGCCTTTTTCTTTAATTTTTTTTAACAGGACATTAATATCATATACTTGGGTTGGCAATCGGAAGTGCAAAATCAAACTGCTGGGATTATGCCTTTTGATGGTATCTAACCTTTGTTTTTAGACCATTTCATTGTTTAAAACATCAAACTGTTGCTAACCAATCAGGCGGAGTTGTTTCAATTTTCAATTTGAATCAAGTGTAGAGCGTTTTTTTTTTTCTCTCTCTTTATGTTTGCCTATGTGCACTGCTATTGTAGCCCCTGATGAAAACTGCCCCAGTGTAGCTGAAACGGCTGTTAAGCCATATGGTGATTTACTTGTAAGTATGATTAAATAAATTAATTTTTTTTTCAGCAAGCTGAATACAAGTACAGATTCTACACTTATTTCTGCGTCCACCAATGTAACTATTCTTGGAGTGATATCTCATCTACTTGTACTATCTATCTATCTGCTTTATGCAGCTTTATGCAATAGATTCATATGTTTAATAAGATTAATATTTGTATGACTACTTTGATAAACAAAAAAGTAATAACAATGGCTAAATAATGAAAGTCACTTATTAATGTTTTATAATCCCTTTACAAAGAAATAAAGGATATATATTATGATCTAGCAGAAAGCTGGCCAATTCATCTTGTGTACTGGGTATATGTCATTATTCCTTGTGATTTATCAGGCTAGAAAAGGGGATATGGTAGAGAAAGAGGAGGGAGATATTGATCATTATCAAAAACTTGTTGGCCAGAATGTTCTCCTGAGGAGATAAGAAGAAAATGTAGATGCTTATACGGAATGTGCACACATTTCTGTTTAGATCCCTGACTATAATAAAGAAAGTATTGCTCTTGTTATACTGTGGCCAGATCAAAGTCGGACACATTGCTGATGCTGTATGCAATGTTTTTCTACTAGGTATGTGTCTAAGGGGGTAATTCATTACTGCTACTAAGCAGCTGCTTAGTGAATGGCTTAACGGCAAACGCTGCCCTGCTGAATGAAAGCCCCACTGCGTGCTGCAACCCCTCATTACCAGACTAGGGGCCGCATACGAGAACACATCCCCTCGCATGCAACCGCTAGCAGGAGAAATCAATCAATGGTTGCCTACCGTTGAACGATTACTCGTGCCTTCGCAAATAAAAGTCAGTTTGTACTGAATTTTATTGGTGAGCGCTAGGACGAAGACAAAGAGGGCGGCTTTTATGGGGACACACAAACTGCTGGGCGTTCCCCTGGTCCGGCCCGGTGTAAGCCCCGGTCCACCCCCTTCCCCGCAGCAAATGGCCCGGCGAGTTTATGACTCACCGAAGCCGTTCGCTGTTGGGGTGGCGCATGCGTATACCCAGAACTTTAGGGGTGGGGCCGAATTTATATCGCTACGAGCAATCCTGAGTCGGCCTTTAAGTTGCAACCCACAACTAAAATGTATTGGACATTCTTGGGTGGTGTCAGGTATATGGATAGTCATCACTCATCAATAACAGGGATGGTGCATGTTTCCATGGCGCAACTGATCCGATGGTAAAGTAGTCAGAGTGTATAGATGCTGTAAGTTGGTATGTCAGTCCATGCACATTCAGATGCATAGCTTTACATCACGTGAGCTGCATTAGAATAATGATGCACACACTTGCAGATGACTGCGAGTGGTAAGCCACCGCCCAGACACGTTGTGTAAATGGAAGTAATTTTGACCCTTCCACAACTCTGCCACAGAGACAGGCTGATCGAACCTGGCACTGCCTTCACAGACCCTCCCTTAAAACACCTGGGCATGTCTGCATTTTTTTTCGCCCACTCCCAAAAATTGTCAGGTTACCACCCTCAAACACCGACTTCCAGTCTATCACATGGCGAAGGGATTGTGATTAGATATATTTGCTATTTTTCACACTATTTGGCCTTGTGCATGTACGCTACGATCCGTATGCAAGCGCAGTCATTTGTTAAATGATACGATAGGTTTGCAAATTCAACTCTGAATAACTTCTATAAGCTGAACTAGGAGGGGTCGGGAGAAACCATGAATCCCACAGTGGGAAGTGGTTATCAAGGAGCAGGTGAGGCAGAAATCATAAGATTTAGGTAATAGTGGTGAGGCAACTTCAGACTCACACATTGCCCTTTTTCTGATCTGTTTATACTTTATATGAAAATCACCTCCCGAAAGAGAAATGATCAGAGGAGAGTGAACCCCCAGCGCCTGAGAAAGAAGACAACATAGGGAAGTGTTTATATAAACCTTTTTCATTTTTCCTTTGTTCATCATATGTGATCCACCTCAGATGAGTTACAGTATCCTTTACAAGGGAAGCACCCACTTTGGCATACTACCCCCTCTATATATACTGTAAGTAATCATCTCTCAGTTTGAATGGCAGTAAGCCGGAGTTTTAGGGTTGGAAACCTGATATTTTCTGGGAGTGTCAGAAAGAATACAGGCGTGCACAGGCAGTTTTGAGGAGGGTCTATGACGTCATTGATGACCACTTCCAGTATGTCTCAGTCAGAGATTAGTGGAAGTCTCAGACTTACATTTGCACAGACAGTAAAAACCTTTTGATGGCCCGTGAATTATATATCGATTTGCGAGTGGATACTTATTAGCGATCCATTCGCAACTCTTTCTTTCTGGGCGGCGTGTCATGAGGCCTATTTTCTGAAATAGGCCTCATGACATAAATAAAATTTCTGCCAGAGAGACGCACTATAGCAGGGGGAAGGTCAGAGGAAAGGATGAGGAGCCGCTGCTTCAGCCGCCGATGCCCGGAGCCGCACCATGTGGGGAGGGCGGAGAGGACGAGGGCCCGGCCGCATCTGCCGCTGACAGGAGCTGCACCATAAGGAGTGGAGAGAAGAGCATCCACTGCTGCTGCCCAGAGCTCCTCTGCAGACACAGTAAGAGCAGCTGCTGTAGCAGTCTAAAGACCCGCTACTGGTGAGCATCCGATTGTCCGACTGTACTCCCTGTCTATCTTTGCCCCCCACCCTTCCCTCTATCTATGCTGCCCCCCTGTCCATTTGTCTGTCAGTCAGTCCCCTAGTATGGTGTTCTGCCATCCATCTATGCCCCCCCTGTCTATCTGTCTGGGCCCACAAACCATCTGTCTTTATCCATTCGCCTATGCCCACACCACCCATCCATCTTTGAATATGCGGTACTCTACCCCCATTTGTCTATTCCTGCCAACCGTGTATCTTTCTATCTATGGTGTTTTGCCATATCTGTCTATGCCCCAACCATCTATCTTTCTATATACGGTGCTCTGCACCCATCTGTCTATGACCCCCACTCATCCGTCTATGCCCACCACCCATCTGTCTTTCTGTCTATTGTGCTCTGCCCCATCTGTCTATGCCCCCTGTCCATCCATCTATGCCTGCCACCCATCCATCTTTTTATCTATGATAGTCTACCCCCATCTGTCTATACCCCCCACCCACACTCTTCTATACCTACCACCTGTCTGTCTTTCTGTCTATGGTGCTCTCCCCCCCATGTGTCTATGTCCCTCCATCCATCTATGCCCACCATCCATCTATGTTTCTATCTAAAGTGCTCAGTCCCATCTATCTATGGCCCCGTTTGTCCATATATGTCCCCCATCTTTTTAATGATGGTGTTCTGTCCACACCTGTCTGTCTTTGATCCCCCTGTGCATCTGTCAGTCTGTACTCCATATTGGGGGGCGGCCACAAATATTGTGCCTAGGGGTGGCTTGACCCGTAAATCCGGCCCTGCCAACTTGGTATCGAAGTGAAACAGAAGGACCGAAAACCACAGCAACTCAGACTCACAACATACTACTGGCTGCTTAATCTGGCTATTCAGCCGTAAAATCACTTTTTACATCTGCGAACACTTTTACTATCACTGTTAATGCTTGGACTTGCACTGTCAGTTTTGGAAATGCCCAGCTGTACCTCCTAATGACTTCACCTCTCCTGCTCTTCCATTGATAGTAGGTATCCCCCAATATTTTATTATTGGTCATCTTCTTCTCTATCTCTATACATCCTCTCTGGGTGAGCTCAATTGCTCACTCGACTTCCACTATCACATCCATGCTGATAATAATTAAATCTACTGCTCCTTTCCTTCTCTCTCTCCCTCTCTCCACACTCATATCTCCAAATGTCTCTGTGATATCTACTCTTGGATGACCCAGCGCTTTTATAGACTTAAAATATCAAAGACTAAGCTGACCTCTCCTCGCCCTCCTACATATAAACTTTCTATTGGTAGATGTGTATTGTGTGACATCATTGCACAATAATCTTATCACTAATTAACTATTATAACTAGTATAACCACACGGACAACTGAAATGCCTTTTAAAATTGGTCAACCAGAATTTATTTAAATCTTGAAACTTAATATGGTGGCAATAAGAAAGAACGGCCAGACCCACAGTGACATTACGACTTAACGCTGACACTCATGTCAACGACATGGTATTCTTTAATTTATTGGCAACGCCCACAAATGCCGGGTCTCCAACTCTCTCCTCAATACACCGTAATAGAGTCGGCCAGACAGCCAAACCCCAATGACCCCCGGTAGGAAAGCCACTGTATACAATATATTGGGCAAAGAGCGCACCCTAAAAACAGCAGCGCAATAGCCACTGTTACTGCCATTCTTTCTCCCAAAATATATAGGTTGACAAACCCCAACTGGCAAAGAAAAAGAAAAATGGGTGGGGACAAAAAGGTGACTTAGGGAGGGAGGGCGGGAAAAATTCCAGAGAAAGAGATGGAATATTCTAGTGCAGGCATGTCCAACCTGCGGCCCTCCAGATGTTGTGAAACTACACATCCCAGCATGCCTTGCCATAGTATTGCTATTGGGGAATGCTAAAACTATTGCAAGGCAAGCTGGGATGTGTAGTTTCACAACATCTGGAGGGCCGCAGGTTGGACATGCCTGTTCTAGTGCATCATACAAAATGTCAGATTAACCCCTCCCTGACACTCCCCTTATTTAAATTACAGTACCTACATGTCTAGCCTGTTAACTGTTTCCCTACCTAACAGAACTATGCAAAGCTCACACAACCCCACAACCTAGAAGTTTATAATCACTTGTGCTATTTGCACTCGCTTTTCAAAACCTGACCCTCTCTCATCCTAACCTGTTTATGCTCACGTCTTTCCCTTCTGTGTCACCCCTGTTTGTCTAACCTTCCCCTTTAGAATGTACTGTAAGCTCTCACGAGCAGGGCCCTCTCTCCTCATGTGCCTTTCTTAGAATATATAAACCTCTGCCATCCTGATGACTGCTTCAGAGTCCTGTCCCCTGATGCAACTATCCGTATTAACCATGTACTTGTCCTAAATTGTCTTGTACTATCATTTGTTATCTGTTTTTGCTCATTTGTGTATTGTTGGGCGCTGCAGAACTTTTGCGGCGCCATATAAATAAATGATAATAATAATAATAATGGGGCGTGGCCTGACCAGCGGAGAGGATACCAGCATCTCTGCACAGCTCCTGCTGAACTTGCCTTAAAAGCCAGAATTAAGGCTCCCTCGCCACCGATTCTGCACTGATCCCCTTGCGTGCCCTCCATCAGACACCCGGGGAGTGGACCGGTAAGTGCCGCGGAGCCGGAGGACCTGGTAACAGGTCCTTGCAGGTTGCGGCCTGCCTGGTCTGTGAAGCCGGGACCTAGATTAAGGGTCTCTGCCCGCCCTTGGGCTCCGTGGCGGGAATCGCGGGCGATCCTGTCCGCGCTGGAGGCCGGCGACACCACCACTGAAGTGCGGAGTTCCCCCTGAGCCCTCCGCCGCTGCTGACTGCCGCCCCGCTGTCACTCACTGTGGGAGAGGAGGTGCCCAGAGCTCCGTTTCCTCCTGCATCCACTTCGGCGGCGGCCATCTTGATTATCCAGCACAGGGTCACTGCGTGCTGCGGCTGCTACTCCTGAGCCTCCTGAGCCTCCAGTGAAAGGAGCCCCCAGGTATTGTGAGAGCCTGCCCGTGGGGTGCACCTGGGAAGAAGTGGTGAGGGTCCTTAGGGCGCAGGTCAGGATACACAGAGAGCAGGCTGCCACAACATAAGGGGAGACACTAGGTGCCCAGAAAGACTCCCTCTACCTGTGATGTGGGCACAAGGGTGCTGGATACACTCATATACACCTTCAGAGGTGTAATACCCTCCTCAACTCTGAAATACCCTGGAAGTGTTCTGACCCTCTAACAAACAACTACCCCCTGATCCACACCTAGAAACATACCAGGTGCAAAATAAATCAGCAAATAAGCACAGATCCATTATCTTTTTATATATACACTGCTCTGCTATTGCTTAGAGTATATACCTCTCCTTATACAAGAGCGCCACCTGGTGCTTCATTCCTAATTTGACACCTTCCATTATAAAACACTAACTACAATGCTTATGATGTAATCGTTAAGGTGACCCCCTTCCAGATATGAGATGATGAGACGCTGTTGAGTCCTATGCATGCGTAGGCCTCTTTCTCCCTGGGGGATATGACCGACGGCCATACATGATGTAAAGCACACGCAAAGTCTGACCTACTGCTTTATTACCTGAACTCTGTATATCACGTTAGCTCCTCTAGGGCTAAAACCACATGGGAAAACGGGGGAGAAGCCTCTCAAAGGTAAAAACCCCTAAAGGCCCAAGCTCCACCCCTCAGCCTGACCTGCGCCACTTCCTGAGATCTCCTGAGCCTCAAACGACTCCATTAGACGTTACTCCGCGCCCATCTACCCCCCCACCTCAGTGCTCCTCCTCACAGGAAGCAAATACAGAAATGGCTTCCGACGGAGCTCCCGACCTTCCCGCAATAATGCTACTCCTGAAATCGTTACCAACAAAACAGGAGCTACCTTCAAAAAAAGACTTTGAGTTACTTGAGAAACGCCTCCAAGAAACAGTCCGTAAAGAGGTAGCGGAGCTCAAAACAGACATATCTGTGCTATCAAACAGACTAACTCTTGTGGAAGAAAGCAAGGACACCCTGACTGATGAACTACATGCCCTAAGAGATACAGTACGGCTCCAAGCCACGGGGATATTAACCTTACAACAACAACTGGACGAAATGGACAACAGAGGGCGCAGAAACAACTTGAGAGTCCGAGGTCTACCAGAAGACATCCCAACCCAGAGCTTGACTGATGTCTTGACCAAGATCTTTAATGAAATCCTGGAAGGCGACCCGAGTACCAGTATCACATTTGACAGAGCTCACAGAGCATTGAAACCTAGGGGAGACCCCTTGGCTAAACCCAGAGACGTGATATGCAGACTTCACTACTACTCTCAGAAAGAGGAAATACTGCGAAAACTTCGCAACTTAGATGAAGTGGACTTTAACGGTAATAAGATCCAAATATTTCAAGATCTATCGTGGCGTACCCTACAGCTCCGCCGCCTACTTAGACCTCTAACAGAAGCTTTGCGCTCAAGGGACAGGAAGTACAAATGGTTGTTCCCGTTTGGTCTCCAATCAACTCATAACGGCAAAACTGCAATATTCCGGGACCGCCCTGACTTAGACAACTTTTGTACAGTGCTAGAAATCTCCGCTCCAGACCTACCCAACTGGGATGAAACCTATTTGATCCCTCCGCCTCCTAGACCTGATCCCACCGAGAGGGGCTTCCAACCGACCTGCAGTTCCAGACGTCAGCAAAGGAGGAGACTCCAAAATGAAACACAAGAAGTTACTTGACTTTCATTATAACCAGGTTTAATTTTTTCTTCTTTCTCTTGATATGTTTGCCTGAATAAGATGGTGATTCATTCCAATCACCTAGTAAACTTAGGTACTTGTGCACCATATTGTTAAAAGGGCCATCGATCGGGATTAGTTGGTTATGGTGCTGATATGTGTTCACAATAATCCCTTACTGTTATAGTCTAAGTTAAAGTTATCAAATTACTAACTGAGGTGAGGACTGTTTAATCACTTCTTCTACAAAGTTCAGATAATTCGTTCTCTCCACTGGTTGGGTGGACGATATGCGGTAGTGTGTCCAACCTCATAACCGGTCAGAATGCTAGCTTAATCAACAACCTCATAGTCTATGTTCAATGCCTTCACTGTCCTTCTTTTTCAGATAAGATATTAGTATGTCTCTTTTACACCGAGGTTTGAACAATGGACTCCTAATGTTTCTTGTTTTTGTTTTTTTTTTGTATATATAAGTGTGGCCGTCGGCACTATTCCCCCAGTGCCCCAATACCGCAAGCAATTTTCCTAAGCATGCGGAGACGCTTATGTGTCCTCCCCATGCGACTTAGGAGCGGTATTCTCCCAGATGTGTTTTTTATTACTTTCTTACTTACATTCTATTCTACTGCCTTTCTGTTTTCCTCCTTTTACTCTACCTCCCCTCTCCGTCCTTCCTCTCACTCCACCCCGCCACCTTATCCCCGGGAACCACTCTTGCAACCACCACTACTTGTCACGCTGTGCCTAAATCACTACTTAGAGCTCTGGATCACAGCTGAGAACTCCTCTGACCCTCTATGTGATGAATCCAACTCTTAAAATTATATCTATCAACGCTAAAGGTTTGAATGTTCCAGAAAAAAGATCCAGACTCCTAAGAGAGCTCAGAACGGACAAAGCAGACATTGCCTTTATCCAGGAAACCCACTTTCAGGAGGGCAGAGCACCTACTTTACGCAACCGAGACTATACTGTCTCATATTACAGCAACAACAGCCTGGGTAGGACACTGGGAGTGGCAATACTTTTTCACCGTAAACTTTCCCCATCTAATGTGGAAACCCATGTCTTAGCTGAGGGACGGGGCTTATTAATTAAATGTAAAATATCCAATCAAACCTTTACATTTGTAAACTTATATGCCCCAAATACTAACCAACATTCCTTTATCGACAATATGCTCAACAAGATATATGCTCTGAAGGCGGGTGTTATGATTATCGGGGGGGACCTAAACTGGCTAATGCACCCATCACTAGATTCTTCCTCTTCCCACTCGACCCGGCCAGACAAATGGCACCGCAAAGTGTGTAGGTCCCTACATGACCACCAGCTAGTTGACACTTGGAGGTTACGCCATCCAACGGATCGCGACTACACCTTCTACTCACATCCTCATGACACCTACACGAGGATAGATTACCTCCTAATAGATCATCAGCACCTACATCTGTTGGTTGATGTGGAAATTGGGCATATCACATGGTCAGACCATGCCCCCGTCTCCCTTACTCTTAAATATTCTCAAAACCAGCCCACTTTTCGCACATGGCGATTAAATGAACTCCTTCTTCAAGATTCCTACTGCACTGACCAATTAAAACAATGTATTGTTGAATATATTAAGCTTAACGATACTCCTGACACCTCAGCGGTCACATTGTGGGAAGCACACAAATGTGTCATTAGAGGGAAACTAATCCAACTCGGCACATATGTGAAAAAACAAAAAGAGGAACAAAAAAAAAGGTTGTTGCAAACAATTCATAATCTAGAAACCAGACATAAGTCCTCCCAATCGCACGAAGTACTCCAAGAACTTACTGAAACTAGACACGCCCTTAACAAACTCATGTCAGATAAGATCAAAATGGACTACACTAAATGTAGAAGCCGCTTTTTTCAGTGGGGCAACAAACCTAGCAAAATGCTGGCGAAAGCACTGAGGGCGCAAAGGGCCTCCATGCACATACAAGAGGTTGTAGATGACAGTGGACAGAAATGCCACTTGACATCTGACATTGCGAAGGCTTTCCAGACCTATTACTCTAAACTCTATAACCTGATGGATGGCTCTCCTGATGCCTCCAGTCCAATAACCGATGATACACTCCTGACTTACCTTAGGAACTCGTCCTTCCCAAAGATCTCAGAGGCTGAGGCGATCCACCTAGACAGACCTTTCACTCAAGAGGAACTGATTGAGGCGATTAAACGTACGCCATCAGGTAAAAGCCCAGGGCCAGATGGCCTCCCGATCACATATTACAAAACTTTTAGTGAGTCCTTGCTGCCCATTATGCTCCGAGCTTTTAATGCGATAACAGATACAATGTCTTTCTCGGCCCAGTCACTAGAAGCCTATATCACCGTAATACCCAAAGAAGATAAAGATCCTTCCCTTTGCCCTAGCTACAGACCCATCTCCCTTCTAAATGTTGATCTAAAATTATACGCTAAATTAATTTCTAACAGATTAAAACTACTGTTACCTGACCTAATCCATACTGATCAGGTGGGCTTCGTGCTGGGTCGAGAAGCTCGTGACAACACCACAAAGATGTTAAACCTAATCCATCAGTCAACCCAGTCCCCTGCTCATACAATGCTACTATCCACCGACGCCGAAAAGGCATTTGATCGAGTAAATTGGAAATTTATGAAATGCCTACTCGAACACATAGGATTAAAGTCCACCTCCCTACATAGGATTTTGGCACTCTATAGTAACCCCACTGCCAGGATTAGGGTCAATGGAAGCTTATCAGACCCAGTGATTATTTCGAACGGAACACGTCAAGGCTGCCCATTGTCCCCCTTGATTTTCGTTCTATGCATGGAGGCCCTAGCGAGATCCATACGTGCAAACCCTAACATTGCAGGTTTGCGGATAGCGGAAACGGAATACAAATTAGCATTATTTGCTGACGACCTTTTAGCAGTTATTACCAACCCAAAGGTCTCCCTACCAAATCTAATGAAGGAATTCAAAGTCTTTGGAGACCTATCCTATTTTAAGATCAATTATAGCAAATCAACTGCTCTTAACCTCACCATTCCCTCTGACACACAAACTCATCTGCAGCAGATGTTCCCGTTTAGATGGAACCCCACATACATCAAATATCTAGGGGTCCTCCTCCCGAAAAATCTTGCATCGACATACTCTCTAAACCTCAACCCGACAACTACTAAACTCCGACACGAACTTTCCTCATGGTCTTCCAAGGGTATATCTTGGTTGGGGAGGATCAATGTAATAAAAATGAATGTTTTACCCCGTATCCTCTATCTACTACAGGCACTGCCGGTTCATATCCCTAGGGGCTGGTTTGTAGAACTTCACCGGATGGTCCGTAATTTTGTTTGGAGTGGTAGATCTCCCCGATTCAGACAGGACTACTTATATAGAAGGAAACATTTGGGAGGCTTCCAACTCCCCCATTTTGAAACTTACCATGTTGCTATCCTGCTGAACAGAATTTACGAATGGGCCAACCCTAAAACAACAAGACAATGGGTTTCCATAGAAAATTCATTTTATAAGACTCCCTTAGGGACTGTGCCATGGCTACCTAACATACCCAAGATCATACACCCGACTATAGGCCCAACCCTTGAAATATGGAAACGAAACAGAGGTAAGAAGTACATTTCATCAGTATACTCCCCTATGACACCACTATTTGATAACCCGAAGTTCTTACCAGGAGACTCCAAAATAGCTTTCAAGTCATGGTATGAGGCAGGCATCTTGAG
This sequence comes from Crinia signifera, assembly GCF_055691185.1. NCBI lineage: Eukaryota > Metazoa > Chordata > Amphibia > Anura > Myobatrachidae > Crinia > Crinia signifera. Next base: position 71,790,447 of record NC_139221.1, on the reverse strand, counting down.
AATAGGCCAACTATACAACTCCTCGGGTGTGTTGCCATTCCCAGAGGTACAATCCAAATGGCCCCTCCCCAGTAAGGAAATTTGGAGATACCTCCAAGTCAAACACTTCCTCCAGTCTAAGGAAATGAAGGAGGCAGGTTCTAGAGATCTAACGCCCTTTGAACAACTAGTTTGTTCACAGAACATGTCAACACATATTACATCACACATATACAAATACTTAATTGAAAATCAATTCTCCACTTTACCAAAATTTACCACAGACTGGGAGAAAGACTTGAACCTAACAATTAGCGGGTCACAGTGGACTTCCATTTTTGAGAAGTCATGGAGCAGCTCCACTAACATACTCACTTTAGAAACCCACTTCAAAGTTATTTCCCGTTGGTACCGCTGCCCATCCATGCTCTCCAAGATGTATCCGGGGGTCTCGGCAACTTGCTGGAGATGTGGCTCCGACCTTGGTTCCCCAGTACACATTTGGTGGACATGCCCGACATTACGGCCCTTCTGGAACAATGTGATCGAGATCACAAAAGAAATATTGGGCCCAGAGATCCCAGACAGTCCAGAATTCTGGCTACTTAACTTACACCCCTCTCCCTTATCAAAATATAAAAAATCTGTACTAAAATATCTCAACAGCGCAGCAAAGGCAGTCATACCAGTCCATTGGAAATCCACCTCCCCTCCATCCCTCTTAAACTGGTTCCAGAGAATAGAGCTTTACAGATCAATGGACGACATCATAATGTCCTCCCCAGACAAATTCCAGACATATTCCATGATCTGGCTTCCCTGGCTAGAATTCTGTGAGACAGACAAATACAAAAGTATCGTTAACAAGCCCCAATCCCCGCCCTGAGCCCAAGCACACAAACAGGAAACAGCGCAATCCCCGCCAGATGCTTTAGATGGTTCCCATGCCCAACCTCATTCCCCTCCCCCTACTCTATCTTTCTCTCTTTCCCCCCTTCTTCTTTCTACATAATATATTACTGAGACATATTTTTTGTTAAAACTGCATACAACAAGTTCATGCTTAAAATGTTTATTGGGAATTATATTCAAATATAATGATTTCCTTCATGTCACACTCCTGATTGATACTTGATTACAGTATTTTCTCTTCTTTTTAATTTTTTGTGATAGATATAATTGTTTGAGTGTGAGCCTTTATAAAAAAAGAAAAGAAGAATGTTCCCACTGTTGTAACCTTTTATTTGTATTATAACTCAAATAAAAATTTAACAAGCAAAAAAAAAAAAATAATAATAATAATAATAATGTTCTGTAAGTATGATCTCACAGCTGACAGCAGATCCACGCCCCTAAAACAGCGAGAACACATAGCCAGGTTTAAGTATGCAAATTACCATTTGACCCCATTTTGCAGTATCCAGTGGTAGATGATGGTTATTAATACTATTTATTAAGAGAACACCAATATATATTACATTCATTTAATATATGCAATATTCAAGTGCTGTTGAGTTGTAATTTATTTGAAGAGCAATAGGAGGTTACAACATTATAGTTCTATATATTATTGTGTTGGCAAACTAGCGATTTAGTAAAATGATGTGTAGATAAAGCAGTGATGAATGGGCAGGAAAGTGGCTCTAGCTGTCAACTACCTTCTAATTTTAATTAACCGCAAGCTGCCTTGTCTGCTAGAAGCACTTTGGGTAAATAAAATGTTAAAGTAACAATCCCTCCAAGGACCCAAAATGATAGAAAAGCAGTGACATGTTTAATAAATGTAATCTGCGATTGTGTGTGATCTCTGTTTAATCTCTTATGAACATACACCAGTTTGTTATCACTTGTACATACACTACAGAGAACCTGGTGACAGCAGAATGGGTGTATACAATAGGTTCATTGCAAAGACATTTTTGTATTGGTTAGCACAAATAGACAGAAGTAGGTGAATAAGGAAAAACACACTTTTATGTTGAGCCAAACTGACAAGTGATACACAAGAACACACCAACTGTTTACTTATTATTTCTGCCGTCTTTTATATTTAAAAAATGGGCCTATAAACACACTTGTATATGTGTACACTGCTTATTGTATCCTGAGGAAGGGGTATATAATCTATATATATCTATAGATTGCATTCGCTTGCAGAGTGTAATGGTGTGGTGCAGGGTCCAAATAAGGAATCATATATACAGTACATTTACCGGTGAGGGAAAGAACCGAACCAGCATTCACAATTCAAGATGCAAAAAGTAGTTTGTATTGAAGGTTTACAGTATGTTACACAGGAATGTAGCCGTTTCAACAGGACTCAATCCAGTTTTAGGCACCCCTGACAAAAACTGGATTGCGTACAGTTGAAACGGCTGTTGGGTCAGCCGCTACATGTCTGTGTAACATGCTGTAAACCTTCAATATGAACTACATTTTGCATCCTGAATTGTGAGTGCTGGTTCTTTCCCTCACAGGGGGAGGCAAGTGTCATTGTGTAAGCATAAACAAACTTAGTTTACTGCGTACCTAATGAGATCTCCCATAGATTATTTTATATAGTGTGACTCTTCTGTAAGCTGCTTAATTGTATAACAAAACAAAATGTGTGCTGTACAGGTATGTGTGGTTATGTTTTTTCCTTTAGGCTATTAGCGTCATTTCTTGTTTACTAGGCTTAAAACTGCATATTCAACACTAAAAAAAGAATGACTTTCTCTAGATGATTTAAAGGTCAGGAACCCGGTTTGTACTTTTTCACGCTTCAGCAACACAGTGATGTTTTAATACAGAGAGCTGCAAAACTGGCAATAATGGTAAATAAACTAAATATTGATTGGCAATGCAAAAGGAAATAATAATCTTATATACACAAGAATGACCCCAAGTGCGCCCCAAACGATCAAACAGCTACTAAATGGCATCACAGTTAAATGATCTCATCCTTGTTTACCTCACCCCCCCCCCCTATATTATATATATTATTGATTGTTGACAGATTCCTTTGACATTTGGACTACTTATCCTTTAGGCATTGAACTGTTGCCGAGCCAATAGCGGTTTATCGTCTAAAAACCTCTATGAGGTAGATCACCTTGTGGCAGCTGCCACCTGCACCCCATAAAGAGTTTTAAAATCTTATGAGACACACCGTCTTATTATCGGTATGTGAAATCCTCTCTATGTTTATCGTTGTTTATCGTTGTCTCATGCTGTAAACTCTCAATTCTGTGATTTTTTTTTTAATTCTGTGAAATATATGATACTTTTTGGCATCCTCTACCACCTACAGCTTAACCCCTGATGAAGTCTGTATAAGACAAAACACATAGGGCTGGACTTATTGTCTATCGTCTTGAATCAACGGAAGAGGATTGTAAAATTTTAAGTACTTTTAATAAATAAACATAAGTTTTATGTTTAATAATAGTTTACATCTCTTCATACTTGTGCAAACTTATGGTGAAAACCTACAAGGTGGTGGATTGTACTAGCGCTCTCTATTTACACCATATATATATATATATATATATATATAAGGATATAGGGTGCGCTTAGTACAGTCCACCACCTTATTATGCAATTAAAGGGTAGACCAAACAATTAAAAACATATAAAATGTATTAATCAGACAAAAGGTTCCATAATTCAATTCTTCCAAGATATAATGGTACCCAACAAGTTTCGTTAGGGAAGACTTCATCAGGGGTTATATTCTCTAATCCATTGAAGATTGGTTTAAGAGTTGAACATGAAAGTAGTGTATCCACTTACTGATAATCTTTGTGTATATGGAAAAACACTTTTTTCCAACAGGATTAATAAATCTCAAGTGGGATGTAAAGAAAAATATTTTTCCAATGGATAATAGGCAATAACCTGAACCAGTAATCTGACTCCTATGCATCCAGTGTCTGACTGCATTCACAGCAGACCCCATGGCACACCCCTGTAATTGCAAATAATATGCTCCGTCGAACAGGAAATAATTATGTTTGAGCGTAAGGTTAAGCAATTGACAAAACAGGTCATGGTCAAATAATACAGGATCAAGATATTGGTCAATATATATATATATATATATATATATATATATATATATATATATATATATATAGACCAATATCTTGATATATATATACATACACAGGTTGATTATCCTTTATCCGAAATGCTCGGGATAACGAGCATTTTTGATAAGGGATTTTTTTGAATATTTTTTTCCCCATACTTACCTGGTCTCTTGGGGGTGCCCTGATGGTCCCCCGACTTCCATGGTGTCCCCCAGCATCCATGGCGGCCTTCAGGATCTTCTTCAACGGCATCTCCGGTCCCAGGGGTGCATTGCACGACCACACACTCGCGTAATGCACCCCTGGGACCGGAGATGATGCTGAAGAGTATCCCGGAGGCTGCCGTGGACATCGGGGGACGAGTTAAGTATGAAAAACAGTGTGGGGGGGGGGGGGGAAACAAATATAAAAACCGAAATATTCAGAGAAAACACGCTTTTCTAAATATTTTGGTTTTTGGAATACACGGATAAGGGAGACCTGACCTGTACAATAGGACATCATCTGCAAATGTCAAGATTTTTACGACCTCTGCCAATTTGAATCCCTCTGAAACATTGGCCATTTCTGCAACACTCGGAACATAGGGTCTACAATTAAATCGAAAAGTAATGGTGAGAGGGGAAAGCCCTGTGTAGTGCCCATGGACATGATGATATTAGCCCAAAAGTCCCTTTAATCAACAAAAATGTGGTAGGTTAAGTGAATTTTTTTTTATCATAGTTATGAAGTGAGCACTGATCCCTCTCCTGGATAGAATGTCATAAAGCAGTGGTTCCCAAACTGTGTGCCGTGGCTCCCTGGGGTGCCTCGGGACACATGCAGGGGTGCCCTGGATTGTTGGTCCAGGACCAACTCAAATTATGAATGGTTAGTTATTTTTGAGCAAAACCAGTGCTGGTGGCTGCCAATCATAAAATGTGTACAAACAGAAGCAAATCCTGCCCTGTACCACATAACTGATCCTAAGAATCGCATATAAACCCAATCTAATTAAATATTTTTTGGGCCTAGGGGTGACGTGAAAAAATTCTGATACTCTAGGGTGCCGTGATTCAAAAAAGATTGGGAACCCCTGTCATAAAGATATGGCCACAAAACCATATCAAAAGTGGTGTCAAGACTTAAAAGAAGATTCAGGGCATCTGTCTAAAGATTAGCTGCTATTACTGCCACATTTTCAGTGTGATTGCCCTTGACAAAGTGTATTCAAAGATGGTCTTCTAATATCTTAGGCAACAATTTGTAGTCTACAGTACGTCTAAGTAATTAAGCGATAAGAAGAGGTAGTTTTAAATCCATATTTGGTTTAGGTATAAGTAGTGAAGACTCGATTCAAATAAGGAAAGAACTGGGCACTTGTAGACAATGAAAGACTTTATAAAGAACATTGATTATGTCATATTTCAACAATTTGTAATGTTCAGCAATGTACACACTGGGCCTTATTGGAATAAAGGGCTGTAATTGTATGGGATATTTCTTCTTCTGTAATTTCAGCCTCCAAAAAATCTCTTTGGCCAGAAGTAAGACAGAAGAGGTTTGCTAAGTCAAGCAACTTAAGGCCTGATTCAGAGTTTTTTCAAATGCGCAAAACCATGTGCACTGCAGGTGGGGCAGATGTAACATGTGCAGTGAGAGGGTTAAATTTGGGTGAGGTGTGTTCAAACTGAAATCTACATTTCAGTGTAAAAATAAATAAGCCAGTACAAAATAAGCCAGTACCAAATCTAACTCTCTCTGCACATTTGCCCAACCTGCAGTGCACCTGGTTTGCCTATTTGAGAAAGAATTCGCTTTTGCGTTCAACTCTGAATCAGACCCTTCGCCATGAAAGTAGGATCGGAAGGATCCCTTTGTTAGAGGAGTTTATAATAATATTAAACCTCTTTGGACAATGTCAAAGGTTTTATTAAAAGTGTCCACGACTGAGAGCTGAGGAGAGACGTAATATATTTACGTATTTTAAATGATTTAGTCATGTTAGCCAGAAGACGTGTCCCCATTTTATTACCTCATCGGAAGTATTTTGTGTGGTATATGTTTCACTTACTTTAAAATGACAGCTACAGTGTCTAGGAAGTGAACCCTTTGAGTGCCATCATCTCTGTGAGAGATGTGCAACATATCCGCAAAAAATATCAGCGTCTCTCACATTTGTTACATAAATTCAAATAAAAAATATTGTGCAAAAAAAGATTACATTGCCTGTATAAAAGGTAAACATTACAGGTCATTATGATGAATAAAAATGTCTGCTTGGCAATTTTCACACCTATTTTGACAAATTCACTTGGCACTCAAAGGGTTTAGTCAAGTTTGCCAACAAAATGTGCTTCTTCTCTAAAGAACAGGTGGTTTTAAATTATACAGGGCTGGTTCTGATTTCACTGATATCATTCTGCTTCTCGGAACTTAAGGAATTGGCCCAACTGTGGGGATGTCTGATAGTGCTGCGTTTCACAACAAATGTGCATTGCCATCCAATAGATGTATGTGGCCTGTATGTCACAGGGTGCATGATTTTTGCAAGAAACCAGAAGATCACGTGAAGCAGAAAGGAAAGGAGACCGAAGTCAGCTGCGGATTACCATGGTTTACAGCTAAATATAGCACATGAAATACTCTCCAGCCTGGGTGTCTTCTGTGACTAAAGTATCGCTAGGTGATTAAGTCTTTAGCCTACGGCTTAGAAATACATTTTATAGGTTTGTCTGACACTATAATTAATGATATATATTTCAGGCAATACTATTGTAACATAGTAAAATAAGTGAAAAAAATAATATTGCAACTTTGAATATGTTTCATATCAGCATAAGAAAACCAGCAAAGAGAAATGAACATGCATTGGAGCATCTAGCATAGGACAGAAAAATACCAGCTAAATGTACGCAGGATGCAAAGTGCAAAATCTGCTGAGCCGGCAACCAACACTTTGTTCTGTTGTGATCATGGAGGGCTGCAGTGGCCATGCTGCTTATCTTGGTGATGCACAGCAGGTGGCACTGCTGTCTTCAAATGCCAATCCACAATCAGCAGTGACTAGTGGGAACTACAAGCACTGCCTTATTTTATTGAGTGAGACTGTTCTTTATGGCTGTGCTAATAGTTTGTTGTGACCTAAGTTTTTCTTTAACGATAAAATAAATGAAAATGTTGTATTGTTAATGTAGATATTCTAACACACTTTGCAATGTGTAAAGAAATCCAGCAACATATGTAACTAGTTTTATTAAAAGCATAAGCATATATTTAAAAAAACCAAAAAGGATTAAAATTTGAATTGATATGAATCAATCTAACCATCTTACTGTACACAACTATATAAAAAAAAAAGCATTACTAAACAAAGCCAATAAGAACACATAAGGAGAACACAACATGACGGGAAATGTAATAGGGTCCCAGTTTGTAAATGTGCTGATAAAAAAAATCTTCTACAAACTCCTCCAAATGTGTTTATTTTGGAGGTCCAGTCATAGAAAAGATGCCAATACAATGGAAAACAGACACTTCTAATAGATCCAACTGCATAGAGTCACATTGATCACAAATCCTGGATAAAAGGAATGTTTTGTTTAATAGTGCATTGTATTTTGGGGATTAAATGTGGTTTGAAAGGACTTTGGAGGGGTATGGCTCATTCGGTCGGGCCAAGAAAGGTCGACACTCCTTAGGTCAACACCGGAAGGTTGACAGGCAGACAGTCAACAGGGACTGAAGGTCGTCTGGCGGAAGGTCGACAATGCAGAAGTTTGACAAATATTTTTTTATTAATTTAGACGTCTAGTTCTGGACTACGTGTCTAAGTGTACGGCAGCCACTTGCATAGCTCGCTAGGCTCCTGATGGTTCCGGCACTATTCTATTCTCACTCCATGACCTAGTGGATGGTAGGGCATGAACTACCACCTGTTCTGGCAGTGAAAAAAAAAAAAAAACCTTATGCATTGTTGACCTTCTGCCGGGCGACCTTTAGTCCCTGTGGACCTTCCGGTGTCGACCTAAGGAGTATCGACCTTTCTTTTGCCAACCTAATGACTGCATCTCCATTGGAGGCCTCTACTGCTTACTTGTAGTGGCACTTTACAATAGTTGTAATACAGTAATTCTCGGTGGGGATTTTGATGATATACATAGCTGAGTAGTAGCATTACTTTTTAAAAGCTGCATGATATGCTTTATTCAAACTGAAGTGGATGTATTATAAGTAAACCATGTGTCTCAGAACAGATCGCGGCTCAACAAGCAACAAAAAAATGATGACCTTCAATGCCGACGGGATGATGCTCTGCTGCAACAGAAAAGGTGTCTGCGAACAAGCACCCCCCTGAATTGGCATGAGATAGTGAAGTAGGTGTTTTTGGAAGACCTTCTAGTGATGACCATCGACCATCAATGCGTTGCAACCATCTATGGACTATGGCTTACGGCAAGTGCTTGTGGGTTTTTTTGTTTTTGCATTTGATGACATTGAGAAAACATCAGTGATGCCAGTATGTGGTTATGCACAGCATTCAGTCATTGATGGCTCTAACCATTGATTGGGTTCTACCCCATTGATAGTTAGTCATCAATGGCTAAGTGCTGGCTATGACTTAAACCAATCAGCCATCGATGGCAGAGCCTTCAATGACCATCACTTAGACCTTCTCCCCAGGCCTCTGACTCACTGCTACTCGCCTCAGCCTGGCAACTCTGTCACCATATGCCCAAATATTGAACTAGGTCTGCCTTCTAACCTAGTGTTATGGTCAATCACAGAGATAGGGAAAATAAGGGGTAAAGACACATAGAAAAAGATAAGATATATGGGAGAAAGGTGGGAGAAAGGAGAAACAGAAAGACATCGGAAATCAGTGGTAGAGACAGGGGACATAGACTGAGAGGGAGGAGGGTGAGAGAAGGATGGCATTATGGGGGAAATCAGAAGAACAAAAAGAAAAGGAGACACAAGAGCTAATGACCCGATGAATGGCAGGTCAGAAAAATTACTATTAAATAAAGAATGGGGCTGCAGATGAAGGTTGGCAGGGTATAATACAGAGAAAATTACCAATGGGGCATAAAACAGTAAGAAGCCGGGGGACAGACACATGGGAAGGCTCAGGAAACTTCATGTTATCTCTCCCTCACTGCCCTCTATATGATACGTTACCAAAAACCAAAATTAAATACTACAGCCATTAACTGTTGTGTGAAGCTTAAAACCAGTGGTGAATATTTGATAAAATGGAATGGTGTTTATATTAAAGTATCAGTCTTGCGGGATAATGTAGTGTTCCATAGTTCCCCCTGTGCACACTTTGTACCTTATTATGAAAGAGTCAGTTTATCCATATATTCAGCATCATGTGAGTTATTCAAATTCTAGTCCAATACCCTTTCTGCCAGTTCTAACTGCTGTCATGGGACAGTCTCCACCAAGACTATTACCCTCATTCAGTATGCTGCTTCTTCCGATAGCAGCAAAATTCTGCGCTTCAGATTAAATACCAGCTTCGCTGGCTGCCCAGATCTATCAATGCAGATGTGGCATCCCCCGGGCATGATCCAACCTTTCTCTCATTGTGCACCCAGGGATTATCCTGACTTCCCGAATTTCTCTCCTCTGCACAGTGAGAGCTAATCTTTCGTGTATGAAGCAGGGGAGGGTGTTGCCATGACGACCAGCACATTCTATCACTGGGGCTGATCCTGCAGCGCCCAGCCGAAATAAAAAAAAAAGGATGCCTGAGAAACACATCTACTCCTTTTCCTCTTGCTGCTCCTAGCGCTGTGCTTCAGGAACCCAAGCCTCTAACAACTTTACTGACGGGATGTAAGGCTCATTATAGCTACAGACCAGGTGATAAATGATGGAGAACTGGTTATTTTTTTTTTGTCCCCAGTGCATTCTGGGTTTTTACATATCCTTTCCAGCAGCCCCGGCAGAATAAAATGTTTCCACTAATCATGTGGGGTTAATGTAACCCTATTAGTGTATCCGATCTTCCGCAGAGAGAGGGAATGCAGAACTCTAAGCCTGGAGGCAGGGGGTGGGGAGTGGAGTAGGATACTGTTCTGTTGGAATTTTTATTCCCTGCTTCTGAGAAAAAAGCCAGCAATGGCCATGAGGAGATCACGGAGATACTGTTCATATCACAATGGAAGCTCAGGAAAGTACCTGCCGCATGTAGGCTTATACTGTAGTTTAATAATTCATAAATAAAAGAAAATAATAATTTTGCTATGTAAATAACAACACTGTCAGTCTCAGTATTACTCCAGCCATTATGATCATTGTATAGGGAATTATCTGCTAATAGAAAGTCAGACAAACTTGTCTTTAATCTCTGCAGTGTAACAGTATGCATCATCGGACATTTATATATTATTTATACGCCTAGACCAACCAAAGACATATTTTGAGACCAAAGATTACTCCTATATGGCAATACCCAGTCCAAGGGTGAACATTTGTTGGACTATACATGTGACTGTCCTCGGGGTCACTAATGGGTTTGAGCACCCTGAGTATCTGAGTGCCCTAAGCCTTCTCCTGGTGTGTTGTTATTAAGGTGCTGCCACTGCAGCTGGTGATTAATCCTGTGCCTGCATTCCTGAGACAATCATGAGAATTGGGGCAAAACAAGCCACATGAGGTCTGACCTGGATGCATGTAAAGATACCTTCATGCACCCTTCTTGTCGCTTATCAGTGTGAGTGAGGGTACGCATCGAGGCACCCACTGTATATGTTACAAGGCGTACGTGAATCATTTGTATGTGATTGGATCAAGAATAATTTGTGTATCCAGTTCTCCATTGCAAATTGTCCATTTCACTTGGTACTAACTCTATACTCTCCGCACAGACTAATATTACAGCCTAAAAGAGAGTACACACGGTGAGATATGCACAATTTTTTACTAATGCATACCTCCCAACTTTGGCAGCCCTGCAAGCGTGGCCTAATTTGGGGGCGTGGCCTATACTCGCGGCTCTCCCGCGAGGCCACGCCCCCATTTTGCCGCTATGGGGGCATGACCCAGAGGCTCTGTGAGCCTCTAGCCATGCCCCCAGCCCCCTGGCTGCGGGAATAGACGCTGTGCGCATGCGCACAGCGTTTATTCCCCGCTGCTTAGCAGCTGACAGGGGGGACTCCCAACAGCCCCCCCACACCGCGGGACACTGCCGCCCGCGGGTGGGACAGCGGGTCAGGCCCTGACAATCGGGACTGTCCCGCTAAAATCGGGACTGTTGGGAGGTATGCTAATGGAAGCAAAATTGAATAGAAAATCAAATTGAAAATTGAATGGGCATCGAATGGTTTTTCTACATTCAATTCAGATTAAATCCCAATGTGCACTCCCGTGTAATGTAAATCGAATAGAAAAATAGTCTTGGCATGCAAGACTATATAGTACAGATCTGCACTATATAGACAAATTGAATTCATTTTGCGTACCATTCGATTCGATCCCAATTCATTCCCAATAGAATCGGGACCAAATTGCAAGCAAAAATCACACCGTGTGTACCCACTGTTACTCTAATGTTGACATTCTGACAACATTTGTCAACATTTTATTGTTGTGTTAACATTGTTCTTAATAATCTTTTGACTACACCCCTTTGTGTAAATAGACTCAGTTTACGGAGTTTTCTGGTGTTTTTAAGCAGCTGGTTCTAGTGAAGCTGCATCCAATAATGCAGCCACTGGCCTCAACCTGCCTAGAAAGGTAGATGGTCACTAGGTCGACAAGACGAAGGACAACATACATTGGGTCGACCACTGAAGGTCGACATGGGTTAGGTCAACAGGGTCATTAGGGCGATACATACATTAGGTTGACATAGGCTAGGTTGACAGTCAAAAGGTCGACATGGGGTTTTTCACTTTTTTGTTTGAGCAGACATGTGGTGTATCATGCATTACCATCCACTAGGGCATGGTGGGAGAATAAAATATTGTGCCAAGAGTAGCGAGGCACCGTGCCTGAAGCATGGCAAGAGCAGCAAGCCATGCAAGTGGACATGGTGCCATGTTTTTTAGTGTCCACGTCGACATTCAGGATAAAAAGTGAAAAACCACATGTCGACCATTTGACTGTCTACCTTGCCCATGTTGACCTAATGCTTGTGTCGACCTAATGACCTCATCGACCTAACCCCATGTCTACATTCAGACATGTCAACATTGATGCATGTCAACCTTCAGTGGTCAAACTAATGCATGTCGATCTTCCTCTTGTCAACCCTATGAACCATACCCCCTAGAAAATGGGGGTTAAATGCCATTGTTTTCTAAAACGCTGGTTGTTGCTGCCCCTTCCTCACCTGGCCACATCATATCAATCATACTATAGCTTAGGGGGCACTGCGACCATCAGCACAGACACAGATCTGCACATGCATACGCAGATCTCAAAACATCAGAGATTTACACAAACCATTGCGCTTTTCCTGTGACACTGCAGAATGCAGGGAAGAATATATTTAGCACTAGGCTTTACCAGCAGAGGAATATAATAAACATATATATTCAAGAGGAAAAATGGGAAGATTGCGCTAATATCTATACAATAAATTCCAATGCACCATGGAGGGGATCACATTTATAGCAAAAGACTGGAGACCGCTTCAAACTATTGTATCAAAAAACAATTTAATTAACATATAAAGTATATGTATAGCTATTTAGGGTGGCCACCTAAAAAATTAAATATGTATATTAGCATATGCTATAATAACAATGTGCACATAAAAACAAGCTAAATATTTAGCTCTGGATAAAAAAGGGGGTGATGATAATAATATTCACTCTGAATTTACATAAAAACTAGCAATCTTGCATATGTTGACACTGTGTCGACTGGGTTTAGTGTCAGACCATACTGGGGATGTTTTAGTAGAATGCTGGTAGTAACAATGTCCTTTTCAGGAGCAATGGATCATAGCACAGTGAGCGCATACATCACCTGTGCTGCCGGATGGTAAAAAGTCCTGTGCGGTGTTTGTTTGGTGGAGTGTCCCACCTGAGGAGAATGACAGTGCGGACCTGGATGTAATGGCCGGTACGCGTGTCTCTCACCCACGCTGCCGGAGATGTTAGGGTCCTGCAGTGCACCACCGTGACTTTCACTCACGGGTGCTTGTGTCAGATCCTGCTGGCGTTCTCCACTCTGCACAATGGACAGGGGCTGGCGGATGTACCGTTCCACGCACGGCGATAAGGATGGAGTGATATATCAGATGGTAATCGTCCAGTATTCTGCTGGCAAGCAAGAAGTTGGCTAGTAAGCTGGATGGCTGGCTTCTAACATGTTTCGCCCTTAAGCAGGGCTTTTTTTTTCGGCAGCACAGGTGATGTATGCGCTCACTGTGCTATGATCCATTGCTCCTGAAAAAGCCCTGCTTAAGGGCGAAACATGTTAGAAGCCAGCCATCCAGCTTAGGTGGCCACCCTAAATAGCTATACATATGTATACTTTATATCAGTGGTTCCCAAACTGTGTGCCGTGGCTCCCTGGGGTGCCTCGGGACACTTGCAGGGGTGCCACGGGTTGGTGGACCAGGACCAATTCAAATTATTTATGATCAATTATTTATGGCCAAAACCAGTGCTGGTGGCTTCCAATCATAAAATATGTACAATCAGAAGCAAATCCTGCCCGTCACCACATAACTGAACCTAAGAAGCACATATAAACACAATCTACTTAATTTTATATATATTTATTTGGGCCTAGGGGTGCCGTGGAAAAATTCTGATACTCTGGGGTGCCGTGATTCGAAAAAGATTGGGAACCCCTGCTTTATATGTTAATTTAATTGTTTTTTGATACAATAGTTTGAAGCAGTTTCCAGTCTTTTGCTATAAATGTGATCTCCTCCATGGTGCATTGGAATTTATTGTATATATATTAGCGCAATCTTCCCATTTTTCCTCTTGAATATACATTTTGCTGTACAAGTTTGTGGTCTAGGCCATAGACTTGATACATATTTTGCACTGACACTAGTGCAATTTTTGAAGATTGCTGCTCATTTTTTCATAGAAAAACCTTTTTCCTTATAAGTGACCATTCATTTTTAAGGGATATTAGCGCCCAAGTCCACCTCCGTTTTTGTGGTGGTAATACATTTTTTGCCTTGTGAATATAATAAACAGGCAAAGGCCCTTTATCCTAAGAAAGTGTTCCAACATATACTTAAGTTCTTTAAGTCCAAGTAATACAAATGTTGAGTGTTACTTTTGCCATAGAGTGTTTACTGTATGGACTGCATCTATATTCATGATAATCAATCAGAAGTTGTCTCTGCTTCCAGTGAAATAAACATGTACCAAGCACAATCTCAGGCACCAATAGTCTCACCAGCAATCTTTTCACTGTCGCCAATCACCGTTGATGCCTTAAATAAACTCAAACGAAAGTGACTTGGGCCCTTATTCTGGTTGGTGCGGTCGAGCCGCATATGCGGCTCCGACCGCACCAGACGAATCCCCGCCCACCCTACGGATCGCCACGGCCGTCCGTACACGGACGGCTGGCGATCCGCATAAAAATGGTGGAGGCTACGCCTCCACCATGGTGGGAGCTGCCCCCTGCATTCGATGGTCGTCGACCATCGAAGGCAGGTCCGCACGCCGCGGCAGCTCCCGCAAGCTGAGACCACACGGACAATCGTCCGTGTGGTAGCTTGTATGGGGGCTGAAAGCTGACATCCGGCGACGTCAGCTTTCCGCCCCCATGAGTTGCGTCATGCCCTCATTAGCATGCGTACGCCCCGCGTTTGCATGGGAACGCCCATGAAACGCGGGGCGTATACATAGGGAAATGAGGGCATGAAGCCCCTCACTCCCCTATACGCCCCCTTTGCGGCGTAGTAAATTTATGTGCGGCGAATTCGCCTGCACATGCGCAGATTGACCTCTGCGCATGTGCAGACGGAAAACATCGGCGGTACGGCCGCACGCGGGCCGTACCGCTCGAATCTGAATAAGGGCCTTGGTCGGGAGACATGTATATGATCTCAAATGACATCACCTCTCTGTACACGATCATTAACCATCAGGATGGCATAAAAGCCACCAAACGGTTTTTTGAGAAATCCCCCCTCTGTGCAGAAAGGAAATCTTTTCTACTAGAAGGCATCACATTCAGTCTTCATAATAACTATTTTTTATTTTAATGTTGATTATTTCATGCAACAAGTGGACACAGCCATGGTCACTAGTTTGCCTCCAGTTATGCCAACCTCTTCCTAGCAAAGTGGGAGGAGGAAAACATATTGCATAATATTACCTGGGGATCAAACCTAGATTCATGGCATAGATACATCGATGACGTTCTCTTACTATGGAAGGACAAAGAAGACTTGATTGCTTTCTGCCAATCTCTGAACCCTAATCAATTAAACATCAAATTCACTTTTCAAATCAGTCAGAGACAAACTTTCTCGACCTCATTATTTAAATCAAGAACACTAACAGACAAAAAAACTGATCAAAAGCTAACAGATACAAACAGCTACATTCACAGAAATAGTGATCATCTACAAAGATGGTTGGATGGAGTCCCTAGGAGTCAATTCCTATGAGTAATGTGCAACTGCACTGAAGACTCTATTTGCCATGCACAAATGGAAACCATGGAGAAAATCTTTGAAGCAAAAATCACTGTAATGTTTCATGTCATATGCAGATCCAAACGCAGTCACACACAGAGGCATGCTGCATATCATTTTAATCAGCAAGGACTGCTTGTGTGAATACATGATAGAGTGTCTCACAAGGCGCACACCCAAGCAGCTAGTGTAAAGTGACATCTATGTGGGGTATTCCTGGCCCCTTCACCACAATTCAACACACAAACAAATACAGATATAACTTATCCAGCACTCATAATCCTTATTTCTTTCCCCTTTCGGTTCTTTATCCTTAAATCCTCGGATATACCATGTCATGTAAAATAATATAAGAGGTATAAAGTGAAGTACAGTTATTTATTTCACAAACATACATAGGGGGGGTATACAAACAAATCTCGGAGTATAATAACAATAAAACAGTAAAATCCAAATGCATATAGCACGATCAAATATATTTCATAGGGTTAGCAGATGACTGGTGCACAAAACAATTGCCGGGAATGTATGAACTGCCCAAGCAGTCATCAAGCGCGTGAACAGTGTCCCCGGCAATCCACCGCTCCTTACTTCTAAGATGACATACCTCCCAACTGTCACGCTTACCGCGGGAACGTCCCGATATTCGGGGACGTTCCCGCGTCCCGCCCGGGGCCGCCATTGTCCCGCGGTGGGGGGGACAGTTGGGAGCCCCCCCAGCTTGCCGAGAATAGACGCTGTGCGCATGCGCACAGCGTCTATTCAGCGCCGACGAGCGACGAAAACGGGGCCGTGGCCGGAGTTTGCGTCACCCCTGTGAGGCCACGCCCCCTTTTCTCAAGGCCACGCCCCCTTTTCGGGATCGTCCCGACCTCCCAACTTCAAAAGTTGGGAGGTATGAGATGGTCTCACCGGTATCTCGAGTGGTGACTCTTACCGTCTCTGCTGTCCATCTAGTTCTGAACCTGAGGGACAGCAGAGATGGGGAGAGTCACCACTCGAGATACCGATGACACCATTTTAGAAGCAAGAATACCCTAATCTTATACCCCAAGATTTGTTTGTATACACCCTATTTATAATTCATGTGTAGTTGGCTGAGATGATTTTTTTTTAAATGTTGCTTTCATTCCCTGGTTATCTAGAAAATGTGTTTTGCAGGGCCCTATAAAGCGTTGCGGTGTTAAGCCTTTTCTTGTACAATTGGATACATTAGTGGAGGCTGTTTTTAAATTCACATAAATTCAACAATACAATCAGCAATTAGAATAATTGTTAAGAGGAGACAAAGGAGAGTAGACCCTGCTTGTATGAGCTTACAATTTATAATTTAAATTAGAAAATATTTTGTCATTTGAAAATCCAATATCTCTTTCTTATAAAGCACTGAACATAGGACAGTTCACAGTCATTATTTTTATATTATCTGGATGAAAAGTTAACAGTTTAGTTTTTATGATTATAAACTTGTACAAAACATGATGTGAATAATATAAATCTATCTTCGTAATGAAGTAACTGTGATCATTTTTGCAACTGGCATAAACCCAGATGTATCAGCATGACAGATTCATTGTCTGCAACTACATAGCGGATGATGTAACAATATATTATAGCAGAGTACTAAGGATTTCAAAAGAACATTTAATTTAGAAATGGCATTCCTGTAATATAAGGACAAGGCATAAAAACGAATCTAATGTGTGAACGTAATATATTAACTCATTGTGTATTTTTTGCATGTAAATATTTCAAAATAATCTGATCACATCCAGGGGCTCACAATCTAAAATTATATAATCTGGTGCCCTCTGTATAGAAAGGTGTAGTTTGACAAAAAGGCAGCGGCACTCGGAGGCTTGGTGGTGAAATAGTGTATTCAGATGGTCACATAAGCGGCCAATGCTTCGGGTTGCTAAATCCCTTTGTCAAGGCGTCACACGCCTTGACAAAGGGGTCTAGCACCCCAAAATGTTGGCCGTATATATATAACTAATTTAATCTAGTTTTAACATAAGGTGTATCTGTCAAAATTGTCAGATGAGTAAACAATATATTGTTAGGGCTTTACAATGGATTTTTGTGCATCCATTTCAATGGGACAAGCTACAAATTTGCATATATGCAAATTATGTCTCCTGATTAGGACATAACAGAATAGCCTTAGGCACAGTGCATATGTCAATGCAATATGTCAAAATTGACAAGAAATGCCACCGGAAAATGATGCCTGACGAGTGTTCTCTGTATGACCTCTACGGCATCTAAGTTATGTGTACTTAGGCATAAGAAAACCTTACTTTTGTCGTTTTAAAGCAGAAGCATGATATGATGGATTATACATGTGTAGCAAGCAGACAGTGAGTAGCTTTCTGTGATCATATATTTTTACAACTCTCAATCACTGTCCTTCAGTACTGTGGACTATATTAAAGGAAAATTCATACAGGAACATTTATTGTATCAGATGCTGACAATTTCTAAACTACCTATTTAACAAAGAGCTGCACTGATACATATACAGTAGATACTATATGTATCAGAGTTGCACCTGACTATATGTAACAGAGTTGCACAGGACTTTGATGGCTCACTCACTTTGGAGTAGCTTTGGCAAAATAGTGTGACCTAAAATCAGAAGCAGCATACAGTAAGTCAAGGAAAAGACATTAATCACTGTCATGGTAAAAACATTTGGGGGGGGGGGGGGGGGGGGGACTTATTCCGGAGAAACAAGACAAGTCCAGACAAGGCTACTGTATAAATATCTTGTGGGGAATGGGTTTTGTTTTTTTGAATAAACAAAACCTCTCATGTGGCAAGCATTTTAAAGAATGAGAAAATAGTAGAGGAAAGAGTGCAAGCTTATATTATAGTCACTGGCAATTAATTGTATTATTATTAAATAACACAAACAGCTTGAAAACCAGTTGTGTGGTCATTGAAGAGACAAGCTTGTATGTGTCAAAAACTTTCCATGTTTTTGAAGGGTCACTGAAACTCTAGATGGACAAAACAGTAGAAATTCAGGCTCACCAGCATCTTGGCCACTTCCACTGCTCCCTCTAGTACAACTTTGAACATTAAAACATAGAGATGCTCATTGTGATGGACAGGTGAGTTTGCATGTAACACATACAGATCTGAGAAAAATGCTTTGCCAAAGTGAAAGTCTACTCAGCTTCAAGTGTCACATCTTTTAACAGTGGGCTATTATTTGGTTGGTAAAAACATACTTCAATTTGAAACTTTGATCTTTTCGGCAGCATAGGTTTAAAAAAAAAACCAAGAGAACGCAGATGATCAATTCACTGTGACGAAGTAACAGAACGGAGCTACTTCAGGGCCAGGAAGAGATTTGTCTCTGCTAGAGAATATTTACTGAGTGATTCCTAATCACATATATTTATAAAAAGGTGTCTTGTTCTGTGCACAGTGTCAAACTTCAAGAGATTAGTGTTTCCATGACAGTGATCAATGTCTTCTCATTGACTTACTGTACGCCGCTTCTGATTTAAGGTCACACTGTTTTCCTAAATCTAATCCAAATACAGGTTTGAGAAAAAAAACAACACACATACTATATGAGTACAGCCGAGCTGTGTGCTACTCCCCATTTCATTTGGACAGAGATTATTAATATGGTATTTTTTAACAATGCTTACAGTTTAGTAAGCACTTATTACAAACTGAACTGAAACACAAAGACCTGGGTTCCCACTGTGCTCCATGGGAGGGAGTCATTAAATAATCGCTGTCTGTTCACATAGCTATGAACTATGGATTTATGGATGTATTATCGCTTTGAACTATAATGTATATATTGGAGCTATTTTGCTCCACCATAAATGACTGGTCCATAATTACTATTCTACACAACATAAAGCCAGGTACAAATTGTAATGTGTGTGTGTGTGTGTGTGTGTGTCTATATCAATTCCCTTATTCTAGCCAGTTTGAGAAGCCATATCCATCTTTAAACTAATTACGTATATCGCAATAGTGAGGGTAAAAAATGACCCATGATTCCACAAACAACACTATATAGCATCTGGTATGCCGTTACTGGGTAGACAATGGTCCGTATTCAATGCGGCCGGCAAGGGGGTTAAATGGTGGAGATCGCTGAAAACAAGCGATCCTCGCTGTTTAACCCCTGCACTGGCCGCTCACCCTATTCTACGTTCCAGGGGAATCTTCGCTGTCACAGGATGACGAGGATTCCCCCAAACAGTGAGGCTCGCGGCTAATGCAGGGAGCCCGCTGCATTTAGTCGCGAGCCTCGCTATTATAGCGGCCGCATATGCCATTTCCCCCTCGCTACAAAAACCTAGTGCAGTTGAATACTGACTCTGCGAGCTGTGATAGTGAGCAGGCAGCACTGCTCACTGTCACAGCTCGCAAAAAGCATTGAATACACCCCATTGTCTAGGCCGGCAGTCACTAGGTTAAACACTAATGGTCGACATACCTTGATAAGCATTGACAAAAGTTTGACACAAACTAATGGTCGACATGAAAAGGGTGGACATGGGTTTTTAACATTTATTTTTTTTAAAGATGTTTTTTTTCATACGTTACTATCCAAGTTGGCATAAAGTGTGAATAGTGGGAGTATAATAGTGTGCAAAGCACTGTGCCCGAAGCATGGCGAGCACAGTGATCCATACGAGAGGACGCAGTACACTTATACAGTGCCCATGTTGAGATATGAAAAACGTTGACTTTATTCATGTTGACCATGTCCATAAGCTTGTGTCGACTGTTTATCAAAGTATGTCGATAATTTCAGTGTCGACCAAGTCACTGACCACCATTAGTGGCCAACCTAGTGACTGTCGACCTAGATATTGTCTACCATTTATTCTGTAAAACTAGCAGCTGCAGATGACCTTTCAGTTGCGACAAGAAAGAATACATTTGGAATCTCGGAGTACTTGCCATCTTGTTGTCCTTGAAGATTCTGAGGGCTCTGCATCCTTTCTTCAAGGTTAGAACTGAGGTCAGAGTTCACAGCAGACATCCTGGTGGAGTCACTCATATCAAATTCATCGCTTTCTATGGAACTTTCATCCTGCCGATACAGATATAGGGCTCACATTGTGAGAAGCTGCAGCATCTAATACTTCACTATTAAATGTTAACTCAGTGTAGAAGTTCTTTGTGCAGTGACAGTACCAGTATAAAAAAATAGCATGGGACTGGGCAATAGCAGATGTCAGCTTTTCTGCGTACAAGAACTTTACCGCTTGCTGCATTAACAAATTGCAGCGTAAGGTGATCATTCAAGCAGAAAGATTTCTTGGGGCAGTTTGAGAAATGCATAATAAAGGGATGAAAGGAGGCTGCGCTTGATGAGCGGCAAGATTAAGGTTGTTTTTTAATAATAAATGTATTATAAAAAGCATTCTAAGCACTACAATCTCGTAATGCCATTTGTTTTGCATACTACAATAAATGAATACCTTTCAATGAATAAAAATAGTATACAGAGAGGAATTGTGCTTTTCTATAGAAAAATAGAAAAGTTTCTACAGTACATACAAATCTCTGAAAACTGAATCGGATCCTGGAAATTGTGACTATCTTCCAGTAGCGGTTTAAATTTTTTTTTTATTTCAATTGTTTAAAAAAAATTAAACAAAATAAAATCACTAATGAAAATAAGGATTCATTTTAAAGGGTTTTTCCTCTGTACTCCGCCCATACTGTTGCCATCCTGAGATAGGGATAGAAGCTTTGCAAGGGGAAGCGGTTGCTGGAGGTGGCCGTTAAAAGCTATCCTGGCAATCCTGGCTAAATAGGGGTAAGTCCCGTCTCTGGGGAAAACACCAGTTATCACAGGACTTAGGGCTCTGCTCCCTACAACAAGCATCGGCCATAAGGTGCTGAACTGCTAAATTAACCAGCATGCACATAGTAGCAGAGGCGATAGCATCTGTCTAGTGGGTGTGAGAGAACATTTATTGTTATTGGTTCTGACAGATGACTTGCGCTGAGCTAGTTTCTTATTTCTGAGAGCTCTCAGTCAGCCTAATCCACAAAGACACCTTGACATCAGAGACACGAGCATGTAATCTGTTTTCATTCATGACTTTGCCTGATGCACAAACAGTCAATAAAGTAGGTAAGCCGAATTAAACACCAATAGCCATCAGTAAATGCCCAGTATGGTTCCTTAACTAACTGCTAAAAAACAAATTCACACATCAAAATATCGTCAATAAATACAGTGGCACACAGATAACCATAAGAGCAATGTGTAAAACATTGATATTATCCTGAAAAATACAGACCTAAACTATAAGAACCCCCCTCACTGGCAACTGAACGCAATTTACAGGGACATTCATCAAATATTCTAGCAGCGAAGTAGAGGCGTTGGTCTCACAGTAACCAATCAAATTCCCGCTTTCAATTATCTGGTGCATTCTATATAATAAAATAAATTAATTGGTTACTATAAATACATCCACTGTTACTCTTTATACGGTTTCATATATTTCCCACTAGTCCCTAACTTTGGTGGTGACTTGGTTATTGGTCCTCGATGACCGTAAAAGTCAATAAAATAATATAAGCACTGACAGGTGCGGCAGTCCAAAAACATCTGGATTCCTTTCAGGCATTACCTCATCTTGCTGCGAATTTAAGAGCTGTAGTTTCATGTGCTTCATGTAAGCCATGGTAATTGGCATATTATAGTCGATCATGCTTGTCACTAGAGTGGGAGGTTTTCCGTTATCTGTAAGAAAGCAAATAGCAGCACAGTTAGTATGTTCCTAGGTTGGTTTGTTACATCTAAGCTGTATCCCTTTTAGAATGAATTTTATTTATTCTGTTTAATATGGGTCTGGTCTTTGGGTATGTATTATATTATTATTTAGCATTGTTGTTATCCTTTATATGGAATCCATAGCACCTAAAAGAATACATAAATGAGCAAAAAACAATGACTTTGAAAATTAAATTTAGGATAAGTTCCAGGTAGATAAAGACTGTTCATCAGGGGACAGGATTCTAAAATTATTATTAGGTTGGCAGAGACCTAGGGAGTAAAACATATTCTAAAGCCACGTACACATTGGCCCTTATTCTGGTTGACTCGCAAGGCTGTGAATTTCGACTACAGTGACTACAAACCATTCCGATGAAGCCAGTTCCTGGTGAAACTAGTGGATGCATGACTGGGAATAAGACTTTATACCCTATCAGGATTATACATCTGGATCCAGCCTGAACAATATGTTAGTCTTTGTTTGTATTCCCATCCCCACCCACCCATTTGTGTGTGTATACCGGTATTAGCCACGTTAGCACAACCCCCATTTTGAAGTGGGTTGCAATCCGATAGCATATCAATTTTTGCTTTTACTTCATATGATTGCATTTGAATATTTATTGGTTATAGTTATATATAATTACCATTAGCTGCACTTTATTGTCAAAACTCCCTCTGGGAACCAATTTATTTGAGAAAATAAAGTATTTATTAATGAATAAAACAATCTAGCTATGGTAATTACTCCATTATATTGATTGTGAGTTTGAACTTGAAGTGACACCTTTGGTGTATCTCTTTCTAGAAAGAGAAGTGGGATGCTGGCCTTCTAGGAGAGTGGCAAAGAAAAAGCCATATCTGAGACTGGCCAATAAAAGATTAATATGGGCAAAAGAACACAGAGGAAGATTGGAAAAAGTGTTATGGACAGGCGAATCGAAGTTTGAGGTGTTTGGATCACACATTTGTGAGTCGCAGTGAAAAGATTTATTTATTATTTATTAACAGTTTCTTATATAGCGCACACATATTACGCAGCGCTTTACAGAGTATAGTTGAACATACACATCAGTCCCTGCCGCAGTGGAGCTTACAATCTATGTTCCCTACCACATCTACACACACACAGTTTCATTCTAGGGTTAATTTTGTTGAAAGAGAATTAACCTACCCGTATATTTTTTGGATTGTGGGAGGAAACCGGAGTACCCGGAGGAAACCCACGCTAGTACGGGGAGAATTTACAAACTCCACACAGTTAGGGCCATGGTGGGAATCGAACCCATGACCTCAGTGCTGTGAGGCAGTAATGCTAACCATTACACTATCTGTACTGCCCAAAAGATGCCTGATGCCATCTGTCAAGAATGGTGGAGGTAATGTGACGGTCTGGGGCTGCTTTGCTTCTGGTAAAGTGGGAGATTTGTACAAGGTACAAGTTGTACAGCGCTTGATTGGAGCAAATTTCCTCCTCCAACAGGACAATGACCTACAGCACACCTCCAAATTATTCAAGAACTATTTAGGGAAGAAGTAGGCAGCTGGTATTCTGTCTGTAATGGAGTGGCCAGCAGTCACCAGATCTCAACCTCATTGAGCTGTTGTGGAAGCAGCTTGACCGTATGGTACTCATGAAGTGCCAATCAAACCAATCCAACTTGTGGGTGCTTCAGGAAGCATGGGGTGAAATTTCTTTAGGTAAAGATCTAGATTAATTGACAGCTAGAATGCCAAAGGTCTACAATGCTGTAATTGCTGCAAAGGGACCAAAGCAAAGTTGTAATGTCAAAATTATTATTTCAAATAATGGGGCAGATGTATTAAGCTATAAATGCAAAGGTGATAAAGAGAGATAAACGTCCAGCCAATCACCTGCTAACTGCCATGTTACAGGCTGTGTTTGAAAAAAGTCAGTAAGGAGCTGATTGGCTGGACGTTTATCTCTCTTTATCAACCTTGCATTTATCTCTTGGTAAGGCTTAATACATCTGCCCCAAAAATCAGTCAGTTTTCATGTAAAACACGAGATTGTCTGGATGACCCCCAATCTTTTGAATGGTAATGTATGTGCTCTATATCGTTCATTCTGTAGCTCCAGGGAGTTCAAGGGAAATCGTTACTGATATCATTAGCTGCTTTTATTGCACAATGTGCATGTAGCTTAAGAGAGAAAAAAAAAGTACATGAGGGGAGAGGACCTTGCTCATAGGAGCTTGCATTCTAAAGGCTAGAGACAGACAGGAGTGACACAGAAGGGTTAAGGCCCCCATACACTAGTGCGATTTGTCCCGATTTCCCCCGATTCTGATGGATCAGACCAAATCGCATTTTTGTTAGACATCTGCTTCAACCTGATGCATGGCCCAGTGCGCATCAGGTCGAAGTTGAAGGTCGGACGTGCTGCACATAACATAAGTCATGTGTGCAGCAGTCAGTGGCACATCGCGGGTGCTTTTAAGCAGCCGCGATGTATCGCATTCAACTTCCCTTGTACTTCCCGGCAGTTCCCCCTAAAAGCTTTTACATTGATTTATCGCATGTAAAAAATGGCACATCAAGTTGGGTGTTGGCCCTCCCATAGTGCTGCCATTGGAGCTCAAGGGAAATCAGTTCTGACTTTCCCTTAAGACGAGTCGGACTAATGTACGGGGCCTTTAGAAAAGATATAAGTATAAATTCTTCAATTTCAGGAAAGAGGCCTTTACAGTTCTGTTATAGACTGCATTTCCGAAGGGCTAATCTGTATTGCTGTGCTGGAAGCAAAGAGGTATAACAAACATAAAAGCATTACCGGGCATAAGCTGGTCAGCTGTAGTACTACCCTTATACTGCATGTGACCACTTTGGTTTTACAGATTCATTTATAGATGCATTTCTGGGGACAGGAGACTGCTTTGTGTACTTTGATACAAATGAATAGTGTACGGTAAGTGTTCTTTATAACACAAAATCAAAAGCCTGTGAGCTTTACCTGGAGGACCACAGTGCAGTTTAAGGAAACATAGATAAGAACCATTCTAGTCTGCCCCTTTTAACCATATTGTTACCTCAAACCCTAATTGATCCTTATTTCTTTGTAA
Source organism: Crinia signifera (assembly GCF_055691185.1). Classification (NCBI taxonomy): domain Eukaryota; kingdom Metazoa; phylum Chordata; class Amphibia; order Anura; family Myobatrachidae; genus Crinia; species Crinia signifera. Next base: position 71,764,920 of record NC_139221.1, on the reverse strand, counting down.
GATATCCTTATGTCTATCCCATGAAGGTTTAAATTGTTCTACTGTCTAATGGTGTACACACAGGTACAATCTGCACGAGATTTTGACTATATAGTGCGTTCACCTATCGCAAGCAGAAAGTCTTGGCTGCCTTGACTATATAGTGCAGATTATATAGTCAAAGTTGTATGCAGATCGCATGCATACCGTGCAATGCGATCTCGATGCAATCTGATCATGTTGGGATTGCATCGCACGGTACTCGCACCGTGTGTACACATAGGGTTACCACCTCAGCCCTTTAATTCCGGACATATATTAATTACACAGGTTCTGTGGCTGGCTGAATTCAAGACTCCATTTCACCTGGTTTTAAACTGCCACAGGACCTGTGTAATTAATATGTGTCCGGAATTAAAGGGATGAGGTGGTAACCCTTTGTACACACTATTAGGGGGAAATTTACTAAGATGTTTATTCTACTTCACATGTGATGTTGCTATGGGGTAAATTTCCCTACCACAGGCTATTCCATTTGTCCATTACCCTTTCTGTGAAGTAATATTTCCTCAGATTTCCCCTGAACCTACCTCCCTCCAGTTTCAGTGCATGTACTTATGTTCTAATACTTCTCTTCCAGACCTTATTAAAACCCTTGATATACTTGAAACCCCACATTTTGCTTCTATGCTCCAAACTATACTGTAATATTGAGTTTTTTTAGTCTTTCTGGTTAAGTTTTGTGATGTAGGCCATGCACCACTTTAGTTGCCCAGTACTAAGCAATGAAAGGACAAATCATGTAAACCTGAAAATCAGGAGGAGATAGCAACTATCATCAGCCATGTATAATGCAATTTGATGCACATGTGTCATGAGATGTCTACTAAATGACTATGATCAATGACATATGTTATTGTCTGTAGAACATACTTGGGGGCCGTTGCTCTCACCTTTGTGATCAGCTCCATCTGGGTTTAAATGCATTCTCTTCTGACATTCTGAGCAGCTCATCAGAAATCTGGTCACTGCTTCTCTGGGAAGAAAGGCATACGTCTCCGAAATCTAGAAAAATTCACAAAATAGCCGCCATATGAATTTTGCCATTTTATTCAGTGATTAGCCCAACAAACCAACAATAAAACCAAGCAAACATGTATATTATTCATTTTAAAGGGCAGAGACATTTTCCAGTGATTATTCAGATGATCTGTAACATTAGGTAGGTCCTAAGGCTACAAATATATCAAACTTTAATGCTTGATGAAACATACAGTAGTAGTACAATTGTAAATCTTAACCGTACATTCTCAATCTACCTTAAATCTTAACAGAGCTTTGACCCAACCTTACACCAATGTCTTAAAATCAGGACACTAAAGAGCACTTTTGTGGAGCCTAGCAGTACACTTTACATTGACTGGAAGACTAAATACCTTTTGCACATCAAGAAATCTAGTTTCATACTTATATGTATTACGGCTGGTGGACACCACGCCCATTTCTGTAAACCCATAGAGTTGCTACAACCAAAAAATTGTGCCTCCTAGGAGTCTCCTAGTGTTCGACCATTTTTGTGTGACCATCGTATTGTACCATGCCCCTGAGGAAGTCGTGTGTACGACGAAACGCGTTGGGCTTAATTGGCGTTTATGGACATCCGTCTACTGTTTAATTGTACAATCTGTTGTAACACCATCGGTTCACAGCAACTGTAATTGGACCTTACATATATACTGCTATGCTCCTTTGAGCAACTTTTTAATAAATAGTTTTTTACTGTTATTTGATTTGTTCAATCATATAAGGTCTTTAGCGCACCCTGAAAACCCCCCATTTTTTCCACTAAAGAGAAGTATATACATCCTGTCTTATACTGCGCTACTCGGCAAAATGGGATAGGGTTCCAAATTCCTCTTGTGTTTTGCAGCAGGGGTTTGTTTCTTGCTAATGAGATCATCATTACCTTGGTCCAGCTCTTGATAAAAACACTTTTCAAAGCATAAAAGCTACAGTTCTCCGAGGTAGTAAGTGCATTGACCATAATGACCTCAAACAACTTTTCAGAACAAAAAAAGACTAAAAAGGTAAAAAAAAAGCCAAGATACATGTTTTAAACAGCAGTGTCGTGAGTTGCTGGCTTTCGGACCATGGCAATGCAACCCACAGGCACAAACATCCCACTGCCTGAGTGCGTGCAAGAAAAAGCACAACTAAACTCACCCCTTCAATTGGAGAACCAACTGTATATACATAGAGACCAGAAAGGGACATATTTAGCATATATACAGTACATGGACATTAAAATGAGTAATATAACACAGAGGCCTAAGAATTTAAAATACTAGAAAATACTAGTTTAAAAAAGCACAATAAGTTCCGAATATAAAAAAAAAAAAACTAAAAAAGTGCCCATACACTGATCTGACTTGTCTGAGACACAAGTCGAACCTGATTTCCCCTGAACTCCCCCTGCAGTTCCCTGGGAGGGCTTCCATATGATTTTCCACTTGAAGTGCCATTTTTTACATGCGATAAATGGATGTGATACATCGCAGATGCTTATAAGCATCTGAGGTATGCCGCTGATGGGTCCAATTATGATTTATCCTACTGTATGTGCTGCATGTAGCATCTCAGGCTCCTATCTGATGCGCATACGGAAATGCGCATTGGCTCTGATCTGATGTAAAAAAACTCTGATTTGGCCAGTTATCATCTGATATATCGGGCTGATCTGTTGGAATTGAATGAAAACACCCCAAATCACACCAGTGTATGACAGGGTTGCCGACTTTACCAGTCTCCTCTCTGGGAGAAAAGGAGAGATAGGACACCAGGTGTGAGATTTAATAGGATGAGAGAATCAGAAAGTGAGAGATTTGGTAAGAAATCTCCAGTTTTTTTTTTTTTTTAATCGGCAATCATTTACACTGCAAAACCAGTTTGATTTTGCAGTGTAAATGATTGCCGCTTTACAAAAACTGGAGATTTCTTACCACATCTCTCACTTTCTGATTCTCTCATCCTATTAAATCTCACCCTCTGTGTCCCGATAGGGCGCCTGGGGAGGAGTAGGGTTGCTTGAGCTGCAGTTAAGATAATTGGGGTGTCAAGCCCAAAAAACTGTAGAAATGCAAAAAGGAAAGGTTAAACTGCGTTACACCTAAGAACATGCAACAGGTGTGATAAAATAACATTGTAATTTATTAAAACAAGGGTATTAGGTACTTAAAAAGCAATGTATAATTGTTGTGAAATAATATATAAGAAAGGTACAGCTGGTATCATGCAAGTTTCAACGATATGGAAATAGTCAGCCACGGTCCAAGCAGATTCCTGTCCAGTGTCCGTTCCTATGGTGCTTTCCTTAATGTCCCAAATGTTTGAGGCCGATATTTCCAATGAAAGGACTTTGAAGGAAGGACTGCGCTCTCCTGGCGATGGAACACCTATTTGAAATGGAGTTCCACTTGGTGTTCTGGCTGTTTGGAGTCCCAATATGGAAAATGGCTGCCGGGATAACGTGGAAGCTGGTTCGGTCACAGAGTGGAAAGACAGGTGTATAATCCGATTGGTGGGTGGGCGTGCTGAGAGTCACCGACGCGTTTCGCTTTCTCACATTGAGCAAGCTGTAAAGCAAAACGCGTCTGTCTTTTCACTCTGTGACCGGACCAGCTTCCACGTTATCCCGGCAGCCGTTTTCCATATTGGGACTCCAAACAGCCAGTGCACCAAGTGGAACTCCATTTCAAATAGGTGTTCCATCGGCAGGAGAGCGCAGTCCCTCCTTCAAAGTCATTTCATTGGAAATATTGGCCTCAAACATTTGGGACATTAAGGAAAGCACCATAGGAAAAGACACTGGACAGGAATCCGCTTGGACCTTGGATGACTATATCCATGTCATTGAAACCTGCATGATACCAGCTGTACCTTTTTTATATATTGTTTCACAGCAATTATACATTGCTTTTTAAGTAGCTAATACCCTTGTTTTAATAAATTACATTGTTATTTTATCACACCTGTTTCATGTTCTTAGGTGTAATGCAGTTTAACCTTTCCTTTTTCCTCTCCGGGAGAAGATTGGAGAGGAGACTTTCAGCAGCAGTTCGGTGGGCGGGGCTTGAAATTGATGTCATTAAGCCCCGCCCCATGATGTAAAATAACCTAATTTGCGGATCTCCATTGAGGGGGCGGGGCTAAAATGCAGCGATTGTGTCATTTTAGCTCTGCCCCCTCCTCTGAGACCCGCAAATTGTGACATTTAAATACCGAAGTCGGGTGGGAAGGCGCTGCGATCAGGGGGCGCAGTGGGGGTCCCCCAGAATCCGGGAGGGTTGCCCACCTTTCTGGGGGGCCGGGAGGGGGGCCCGATTTTCGAGAGCCTCCCGGCCATTACGGGAGGGTAGGCATGTGGGTGATTTTTTTGCTTTGCTTGTAGATCATAAACAATTATTTTATTCTAAAAAAAAGCCCTAACATCTTGCACTTATGCACCTTTAAATAAAAAGATGAAGAGTGTTTTAGCAAAATGCTTTGTTTGCAACCTTGAATGAGAGCAAAACTAACAAACTATTGTTCGGATGAAACACAAAGTGATTTTTGTGAACATGCTGGATGTCAGTACATGCCAACCTTGTAGGCCAGCAAACAGACAATACTGTTATATAACCAGCATTAGCGGAGTGCTGCCTCTTACCTTGGCCTGCTTATGTTCTTGTTCTATCAAGCCAAACACTTTATACAGCACCAGTTTCAGAGTTTTCAAACTATTTTTTTAACTTAAATACACAAAACTACCATTAAACACTTCATTATTCATAGAACTCTCTTGTTGAGGCTTTATATTTACATTACAACAATGAAGGTTCGCCCTTACATTTAGATAGACAATGGCAACATACTGTACATGTGCTAACTACACTGTGAGTGCTGATTAATATAATAGTAAAACGTTAATAAATGGGTAGCCTTTAGAAGCTGTCAGAAAACTATGGTAATTTCACATCTGGCACACAAACTGCTAATTGGAGTAGTGCATACAAATGGACACAAATATGGTCGTACAAAACGTCAGCACCCTTTACAAGTGAAATACTCATAGTTACATACCCTCCAGCATCCTACAGGAGACTCCTGTTTCAGTGTGTAATCTCCTGCTGCCCAGGATTGTAAATAAAAAAAACAATAAAATCTTTTGATTATTCACTACAGCTCAACTCAGGATGCCACCAAGCAGTTTCTGGACAAGGGAAGTGACTGTGACTGGTGCTGTAATTGCTCTGGAGTCCCTGCTGATGACTCTTTTTAGTCCCTTGTTGGTACTCAGGCCAGATAGACAGCAGCAGGATCACATACTGTGTTCTTAACTCTGCTGTGTGTATGAAGATTTGTTGCTACTGCTAGTGTGCTGTGACTGAGGATAATAATTTTTTTTAGTGTGTACTTACCCTCTCCTAAAAACATTTCTACTCCATACCCCCTACACAGCATGAGGATTACCCAATGCCCTGTCCCTTGATGCAATAATGTTTCTCTACCATATACTTCTTCTACACTATCTTGTACTGTAAGTTGTTTTTCTGTTTGGCTCATTTGTTTATGTACTTTGTTGGCACTATGGAACCCATTTGGTGTCGTTTAAATAAATAATAAACTTTATTTAAACATGTTTAATCAAAGTATCTGTTGTCCGATATGCTTTGTAGAATACTACAAAGGTAAAACAGCACATCCTACAGGATGCCAATTTACTATAAGTTGCTGGCAGTCCAATGTTCATAATAACATACCATCTAACACAGTGTTCCCAACCCTGGTACTCAATTACCCCCAACAGTCCAGGTTTTCTCAGTTACCCGGCAGGTGCATAGGTGCACTCATTATTTAGACACATGTTAAAAGATCCAAAGGTGGAGCTAATTATTTCACCTGTGATTCTGTGTGGAGACCTGGAAAATGTGCACTGTTGGGGGTACTTGAGGACCAGGGTTGGGAACCACTGATCTAACACACCAAATAAACACATCCTAACCATAGGCGAAGACAAAACCCTAAGTGCAGCCTAACCCTAACCATAATGTAACAGTTTTTTGAGAATTACTGAGGCCCGGCTCAGTATTTCTGTCCAGACTTGGATCCGAAAACAATTTTTTTGTGTTCTGGATTTGATAAAAAGTCCCTCCCTCATGGTTTGGGGGACATTTTATACCGTACGCCGGATAGAGAGGTGCAGGTTGGGCGGCAGTGTTTTTTTTTTTTGAATCATGTATTTTTATTGAGTTTTTAAATTTACATATACAATATGTGCATTAAACTTACTAACATATAAAAAAAAAAAAAAATACTTAACAATAAAGAAAATTAAACATTAGATGTGTGTTGCATCATTCAGGAGATGTTATATCATACTATAGTTGCATATATACGTTTACGATCTAGAATTAGTTATCAGGGTCATAGACAATTGTGGTTACAAGGTATAAGTAAAGTAGGGAGTATGTTCATGGGGGCACGTGGGCGAGTCCTGGTCATAGACTTTAGGCTATCCTTTTTAGACATATAGGTAATTCTAGTGAGTTACGTGTTGGGGTCTTGTAAGTACAATGCAGAGGTCTGCCACTGGTCCCATACCTTACTAAATTTCCCCAGGCAATTCCGTTTAGTGTACATAAATCGCTCATGTGATATAGTGGTATTCACAAGTGGGGCGGCAGTGTTATTAACCCCTTCAGTGGTAATCCCGAGAATCTTCCGGGCTATGCTTCAGTGCCCAGACTGGCAAACCCGGAAAATTCTTGGGATTGACACTGCTTAGAGCCGGGCAGCGGAAAGTCAGGGGATGCTGCTGGGATTAATTTACAAATTAGCAGTGACTATACAGCTAACTATGAATATTAACAGTGAAAATTATAACACTATGATTTCTTATTCCATTTTTAGATGATGGTATATCAGGAAACCAGAGGTGTATTTTCAAATGTTACAATTTTCAGTCTGCCTCAACCTTTTCCATAGAGGTAATGATACCTCACATTTAGGGACCAATTTCTCATAAAATAGTTGTGGTTTATTTCCCAAAAACACCAGTTTTCAGTGGGGGTTGGGATAATTTGGTCTACAGCATGATGGTCGACAGTCATTAGGTCGACACCATTATGCCGACATGGGGAAAGGTTGACATGGGAAAAGGTCGACATGGGTCTAGGTCGAAAGGTCATTAGTTCGACAAGTCATAAGTTCGACAATGTCTATGTCGGCAGTCAAAAGGTGGACATGGGGTTTTCACTGTTTTTTGACCTGGATGTCAACACAGTCAACATGGACACAGTTTCAAGTGCACCGAATCCCCTCGAATCGCTCGCAATGCGTCGGGCACGGTGCCTCGCTACGCTCGGCACACTGTTTTATTCTCCCACCACGCCCTAGTGGATAGTAGGGCATGAAATACCGCCTGTCGGCACATGTTGGCTCATAAAACAGTGAAAAACCCATGTCAACCTTTTGACTGTCAACCTAGACATTGTCGAACTAATGACCTGTCGAACTAACGACCTGTTGAACTAATGACCTTTCGAACTAGAACCATGTTGACCTAGATCCATGTCGACCTTTTCCCATGTCGACCTAATGACTGTCGACCATCATGCTGTAGACCAAATGACCGCATCCCTTCGGTGGATAGTCGCAAACATTTAGTATCACCCCCATGTATGATACTACAGCAGATATCTCTGGTCTCTCCATTCCTGACAGCTGCTGCATCCCCTATCTATCTATAAAAGGCTAACTACTCCTCACCTCTAAGAGGTGAAGTACCCCCACTGACCACTAGAGGCCACTCGATGACCCAAATGACTCTTTTGTATAGCTTAAAGTGAAAGTACATTGTAGAAGCCGTCATCTTGACGGGCCTTTAACTAGTAGGTTTACATAATAGGGGGATGGATTTGATTTACCATCTAAAGCCAACTGAAAATAGGGTTAGCAGTTTGTAGCCTATGAGCTGCAGATCACAAAATTAGCCAGCATATAATGTCCCCGGAAGTGATTTAAATAAGTGTTTTCATTAATTTTTAAGTTTTCAAAAAATGGTCTATCCACTAATTTAAAAACATTATACAGTATATGAGACTTTGTCACGCAGAGTGTTCTACGATATAACCAGTGAACTGGAAAATGCTAAGCAAATTGGGTATTAGCACTAGTGAAGATAGAAAAGTATCCTAAAACTCCATACAGGAGATAGCAATTTATAGGCAATTAAGAGATCAAGGACAAGGAATACATTTCTACTCTACTGAACTACATGTGCAAGGCATCATTTGAAAAATAAATACATTGAGTGGGTAGGAAGTGGGTGGGATGGAAGAGGTCAGTTTTTAACAGGGCTCTGCTTGATAAAAGTGTCAATTCATCAGAAGACCCCACTAGTAAAGAAAAAGTGGTTCCCAATGGTTGTTCTATACCATTCAAGCAAAGGAAGTAAAATTACTTTTGAACACTACTCCTAAAAATGGTAGCGTGTAATAGGTGGAAAAAATCTGGTCACGATAACAAAAGTGACACACCACAGATGAATTAACACACACAAACTTCCACTACAAAGATTTATATAGCTACCAACTTGTTTAATTGTTCTGTATAAAATTGTTCAGGCAGCACATGTTTTTAGTAGCATTGTTAAAGAGTGATTTTTGTGTGTGTGTGTGTGTGTGTGTGTGTGTGTCTCTGTGTGTGTGTATGTATGTGTGTTCTCTTCGTTTCTGTAGGCAAAGTGAAGAACAGTTTGGAGTGGGAATTTGGAGAAGTTACTGGCTTAGAAGATCATACAGATGAGTAATGAATGCACATTAGTAAGACAAGAAAACTTAAAGTCTCCCTCGAGATACAAGATTGATCAAGTCTTTAGCATATGTCTTAACTTGAAAAAAGTACAGAAACACTATCAGTTGAAACCCTGTCACTGTACAAAGAATATATATCTATATATATATAGATATATATCTATATATATATCTATATATATATATATATATATATATATATATATATATATATATATATATAAAACAGCACTGGTGACATAAGGTTGTTATCCAACATACATCCACAGAGAGGACCAGCACTCCCAGTAATATTTCAACAATGCACTCTTGTGCGCAGTTTATTCAAAAGTTCAAATGCATGAAGCTAATACTCATCAATACTGAAGCACAGCGTGGCTGAAGACAGCAGTGGGCAAACAGAGTATCCACAAGCGCCCTGACGGGCCGTTCGGTGCATCCGCACCTTCCTCATAGGGCATGCATAGATATATATATATATATAGATATATATATATATCTATATATATAGATATATATATATATCTATATATATAGATATATATATATATAACCAAACTCCCAATTCGCACTATAAATTAGTAAAATATTCAAAATTGTTTTCATATCCAAAACCTTCTCTGTTGGCAAGAGAAGATCCGTAGAATAGAAGACCAATGGATTGGTGCCTCAAGTGTTCCAATAGTTCTTTCAATGCACCTATTAGTGTCACAAATAGTATTTCAACACAAAAGTCCTCAATGTCCTTAATGTTCTTTTATTAAAAAGTATTTTTCCAACAAAATAAAATAGTTCAGATTGTTTTTTGTTGTACATTCATGACTAAACGTCTTGTTTCACTCAACGCGTTTTGTCCCCAATGGGACTTCCTCAGGGGTTAACTATAACTTTTTGATAGTATTGATCACAAAATAGGAGACTAAAATCTGGATTGTTAATAGATTGCCGCACCTTATATAAAAGAGCAATATGGCTAAGTAAAAAAAGAAATTCTATAAAAAGATAACTCTCATTAAGGCACAATATACGTTAAGGTTATTCCACACATGACCACAATATTCCAAGAATCTGCTTAACAAACTCAAGTTGGCAGTATTAGCTATGTTTTAATTATGGTGTATTACTTTTTATAATGTTGCATTGTGTAAAAATCTGATTTTAGAATTTCAACATTAATTTTAACTAAGTAACAGTGCAGTGATTGATTAGCCTTTGGAATATGTGACACTGATGTCATAGCTAAATTCACATTCTGACACAGGGAATGTCAGATGACACCTAACACACCATAAATTACAAGTTGTGTAAAACTCATGGAACTTGTTGTGCAACTACATGTCCCAGCATGCCCTGCCACAGTTTTAGCAATCCATTATATAAAATCTGTGGCAGGGCATGCTGGAATATGTAGTTTTACAACAGCTGGAGGGCCATGAGTTTGACACCACAAAAGCAAGAAAAACAAGCTATGCCCACCTCCCTTACACTGAGGGTCACTGAGTGTTACCTTTTATTTTTTATTTTTCATAGAAAACATGGGGGCCATAAAACATCCCAGTGGGATCAACAGACCCTGTTCCTCTCCCCCCAACAGACCACCCCACCCCACCATAACTGCATTAAGCACAGTTAAAATCAGTCTTACTTTTTGAGCACCACTGCTGCTCTGACTTCAGCCGCCGCAAATATGCCTTCCCACCTCCATCGCTCCGACTGCCGGCCTACACCGACTGCATTTCTTTGGCACCTGATGAAAGCGCCCTATGCCAGTGCACAGGTGCGTGGTGACGTCACCCGTGCATCCGCGCAAAGCACTGCTGGGAAGAAACTTCAAGCAGCCCTTGAAGCCCATTCCCAGCAGTGCTTTTTGCAGGTGCCTGCAGGGTGCGTGTCACTTGTTGCTGCTGCTGAGCTCAGAGAACCTGGGAACTGTGTGATCCTTGGTCCCAGGCACTGGAGCGCTGATTGTCCCTGTTGGCATCAGCAGCCAGCCCATCAGCCTGTGGGCCGCAAAAGTAGCCGCATTCAGCCCGCGGGACGCGAGTTTGATATGCCTAATTTAGGGAAAGCAGACATTGCTCAAGAGTAGGGTGCTTTGTTCATACTGGGTATTTCACAAACTGGAGGCTAGATATAAAAACACTAGACGAGTTTTAAATTGGAAAAGTGTAGGTTTAATATAGTTCTTCCACATACAGATAATAATAAAATAGAAGTATTGAATACTGAATTAAATAAAACTAATAGAATCAGCAGAAAGCTCAAAGCAGGGGCATAGAGTCTAAACTGTCAGTGGTGTTCAACAGGGAACCCCACCAGAAGTTTTGGACTTCGCAACACCTGGCAGCCAGGTTGCAGCCCCACTACAGTTCCCTGGGTGGCACAAGAACAGTAACTAAACTAAAGTAGTAAAACAAGAATTTGTGAAGTAACCTTGGTTCAGTAGTTAAGCAAGACACAAATGGCATACAAGGATCGTCTGGAAGCAATGGTGAGGAGAATAAGCTGGAACTCCTGACGAAGAGAATCAGCTGGAACCCACGGTGAGGTGGACTGGCTAGGACTGATGGTAAACAGGATCTGCTGGCTCCGATGGAGAGCAAGATCAGTCTGCTAATGGCAGTGATGGAACAGATGATATCCTGACAGAACTGAAAGATGATATTGATGCAACATGTCACCGATAGTGTTATTGGTTTACAATCCAGATTACCTATGGTATAGATGTTAGGTCAGATGACCGATGGCATTGATTATATCTACAGTAATGATGGTAGGTAAGTTGATGGTATCGATGGTATCTATGGTCAGATGTCTACACCAGAGGACTGACCAGTAAGCAGCGGGGTCTATACTAAGGATGAGTTGTGACACCTTCATCCTTTTGGTGTAGTACAAACGCATGAACTTGTGTGATTGGCACCTCAATGTGTAAGAAAAAAAAAAACTCTACGCTACAGATTGGTAGAGACACACAAATCATATTCTACAGATATAATATAGCAATCATAACTGAAATGTTAAGCTTTGCCATTTAAGGGCTAACTCTATATGAAGATAAATATATTCATTAAGCATAGGCAAAAAAATTAAGGATGTTGTTCCACCCAAAAATAAATAAATTATAAATAAAATCGAAGTTTAGATAGTGTTCTTTTCATACATTCGCAGAGATGTGGGCAGCGTTATACATCTATCTGTGACCCAGGGGAGGTGGGGAGCGGAGGAGGGGGACTGGGAGTGAATAATGAAACTTCATTTGTAGGAAAGTTTATTGGAAAAAGAATAAATAATATTTCAGGCCATGACTGGAAAATTGTTGTTACTGACACAGTCACAAAATACAACACAATAAATTTTACAGAATGTGAAGTACTGAAAATAAAGAACATGAACAACTTTTGTGACTCCTGAAGGTACTCAGTGGTTAAAAAGAAAATGAAAACAAGTTTAAAATCCTCCTCTCTACTCATGAAAAATGGTTAAAATGTGTAGTAAATTAAGCAGCTACCCTCTTTTTTGTTTAATTTGGATGGAAACAGTCTGTGCCAAAGATAAAAGGTTTGGATGGTGCAGCTTGGAGCACAGTAACTGATTGATAGTTACAACAAAGATACAAAGTAAGAGTGGGTTGTTCCAGTACTTCTCCAACCTCTTAGGGTGGGTGACCTTTAGTATGTTGTATTAAAAATAGAGATATAAAATAAAGTGTATGGGAGCATTTTTTCTTTTCTAATCTATTTAGAAAATTAAGCCTTTATTTCGATACCTTTTCATTTCACTCTAGATCTTAAGAAGGTGTTTAAATTTATTTTTCAAGTGTTTTTTTTTTATTTATTTGAAAAAAAATATTATTTATTTTTGTTTTTAAATTAATTTTGTTCATTGTTATTATTACATTGAATTTTGCATATGATAATTAACTTTGTTGTCTTTGATTGTCATTTATTTTTTAAATGTAAATGCCTATCTTTAAAACAATAAAATTACTCTATTGAAAAAAAAAAGAAAAAACAAAAACAAAAAAAAGAAGGTGTTTAACCATACCACAAAATGCTGGTAAAAATACTAACTGGCAGTTCAGGCAAGACAGGATGGAATTCATACTGAACGAAGAACAGAGAATGTCCTGAGGTTTCATGAAAGAGATTTTTATGGGCAAACTCTGCCTACCGTAACAAGGAATCATCCCGGTTGGTGGAAATGCAGTTTCTAATAAACTTCTCCAAGTCTTGGTTACAAGTTCAGTCTGCCCACTGCTTTGAGGATAGTAGGCCAAGGAGAGACTGAAGTTGACATTGAAGTCTTTGGGAATCCCATGCAGCCTAAACCTTTTCATTTTTGAATCCCCTTGCCATGTTTGGGGTGAAGGTACTGTAAATCCTTCAGCAGAATACAATGAGCAGCCCTGTATAACCTATCCACCACTACCCAGACCATATTAAAACATTGACATGAGGGCAAATTTGCAATCAATGGAAATATGAGTTCAGTGATGATTAGGAATCTCTAGTGGGTGTAAAGCAGGGGGTGGGGAACCTTTTTTGTGCCAAGGGCCGTTTGTATGGGGAAAAAATCCTTCGAGGGCCATATGTAAAAATGTATCTTACAAATTGTCCTGCTGCAGCCGTCCCACACTCCGGCGGCTGCCACTGAATAGGACTGACAGTCTCCGGCTGCTGTTGATTAAGAGGAAGCTCCCGGGAAAGCCAACGGGCAGGTTGGCGGGCCACTCAGTCTGGCTCCGGGGGCCGCATACGGCCCCCAGGCCTGAGGTTCCCCACCCCTGGTGTAAGAATCTTTAAGGGATTAAAATCAAACTTGTATTTGGGTTCAAGGAATACAGGTCAGGAACAGGAGATCAGATAGTATTCTCAAGGTTAGCACAGAAGAAAGCTGGATCTAGGTGCAATTGGCAACTCTGCCAATTGTAAGTGCTCAGAGGCCGCTCTTTATAGAGAGGAGTGTCACATTTGGGACCCTTCCCCTTTAAATCCTGAAAAGAGTGACATGCACTTTCCTATGGGAGTGTGACTGCCTGTTCAACGTGGGGAGCAGAATGCAGCAGATAGGACAGCAGCAGGGGTCATACTAGCTGCTGAAGCCAATAGTAGATATGACCCCTGAAATCCAATGAACTTCGCCATTGCGAAAATAGACATGTTTAAGTGAAAGATGTGGGTAATCCTCCAGTCCAAGCATGTTGGATTTTATATTGACATTTACTGTTTACTATTTTCGCCATGTGGATTTCTAAGAGTATCTCAGAGTATCTAGAAGTGTAAGCACATTCATGCTTTTCAATCACTGGGATGTGGAAGTGTATCCTGATATGGATTTAGGTCTGCAAAAAGATCAGTCAGTCCCCAATACTACTGAAGAGGCGCCTATAGGATGTAGTTAATATGCCGGCAGTCGGGATCCCATCGGTCAGGATACCGATGCCAAGCTCCGGACTGCTGACATTACCGCTGGAAAGAATCCTGGCTCTCAGGGTCTATTCTCCCTTGTGGCGGTCCACGACCCCTATAGTTGGGGAATAGAACCTTGTGATGAGCGAAGCGAGCCACTATGCTTGCAAGGGGCCTCATTGCACTTCCCTGCTGCGGGCATTCTGGTGGTCGGGATCCCATGTCAGGATCTCTCTGAAAGTGTGTACACATGGTGCAATCTGGTCACTGAGCGATGTTGGCTTATTATTGTGCAGCGAGATATCTCTCAGGGACCATATTGCACAGTGTACTGTTTCTCTCAGTGACTTTTCAGTTTCGACTGACAAGTCACCAATGAAAATTCAAGGGCTTGCTGCGGGGTTGCGTCCTTTGAGATTTATCACCTCGTACACACAAAAAAACCTGGGCGATATGGTCGATCAGTGACCAGTTATCCAGCGATAATTGGCTAATATCGGGCCTTGTGTACAGGGATTGATACACCCCATAGGGACACTCCTCGAAAACCAGAGAGGACCTTTGTACCCTAACCTCGCAGGCACTCTTTCATGCATTCAGTGGATATATAGAAACAATAATCAAACCTAAATACTACAGATGACCTCAGAGGGGAAATAAAATACCGTGAAAGTTTTTGTAAAAGAAATGAACCGTGTATTTAGTTCTCTACTTTTTTCATTCTAGCTTTTTGGAAAGTGTTGAAGCTTTGACAAAGTACTGTATCATTGTAAATGCAAATTAATGTTGATAGTCAATTTGTTTAATTTATAACTGATATATTGGCTCCACTGTCCCTGATAACAAGCATTAGCAACTGTGTTTGTGACATCAAATGAGAAATTATGGTAATGCTATTCCCTCTCTATCTAACATATGAAGATGTTGAATATTTTAAGCTTTGAAATCACAGAAGTGAAACCTGAACTGCCAGCAATGACAGGACAGGGTCTGTTCAGCACTTATAGTTCATGTTACAGTGGCTTCAGCAGTATACAAGATAAATGTACACATGAATATTAAACTATGGGGACAGAGAAGCACATTAATAATAAGGTTCTAAGCATAATTATACCGTTCCAACAGCATTTATTTCTCTATTTGATAATATGTGACTACTATCGTATTTATTTATTTTGTGCTAAAGATGTGTCCACATACATCTATCCTCTGTGTGCTACAAGTCGTGTTACTGGAAAACAGGGTAACGTAGCATTTTGTATGCAGAAAAAGCAGTGGTGGCCCACAGACTATAGGAATAACTCTCGTCATATTAATCATCAGAAGCTGCTTGTGTGTTCAATTCGCTTTGTGAATAAGATGCACCGTAGTGGTCACAATGGGCCTTATTCTAGTTCACTCTTTCTGACAAAATCCTTCTTAGATGGACAAAACCATGTGCACTGCAGGTAGGGCAGATGTTACTTGTGCAGAGAGAGTTAGATTTGGGTGGGGTTTTATTTCAAAATGAGATCAATATTGCAGCTTAAGAATAAAGCAGTCAGTATTTTCCCTGCACAGAAACAAAATAACTCACCCAAATCTAATTCCCTCTGCACAAGTTACATCTGCCCCACCCACAGTGCACATGGTTTTGTCCATCTAAGAAGGAATTTGTCAGAAAGCGTGAACTAGAATAATGCCCAAAGTCACATGCAAAGAAGCTTGGTGTTACTGAGTCGATATGAACCATTAAAACTACCGTATTTATCGGCGTATAACACGCACAGGCGTATAACACGCACCTTCATTTTAAAAGGGAAATCTCAGGAAAAAGTAAAATTTTCACCTGTCCGAGGCCGCAGGCTGTGTGCCACTCATTGGGCTCCTCCGGGATAGTCCTCACCTCAGCTAACTACCATGTTGGTGTAACTCCGGCTAAATGTCCCGCAGCATCACAGGGAAGCTGCCCGTCCCACCGGAGGGGTCTGCAGCCCGAACAGCGGCTCATAGGCTCCGCCACACGCAGGGGCCGCACACCGAAACTTTCCAGCTCAGCAAAACAAGGCTCCTTCCCGTCTCTTGCTGCCGGCACTCCGCTGCTGCTGCTGCTGCTGGGGCGCTCCGTGCCAGCACCTCTCCGGGACTCATCCTGCACACGGCGCAGGCGCACGGAACTCACGTCACTAGCCCTTGAGAGAAACGCGAGATTTGGCTGGCGCATGCGCCGTTCGCTCATAGGAAGTGGCAACGCTCCCGGTGCGATAGGTTATGCTACGCATGCGCCGACCGGTGGGACGGACGTACTAGAGCAGCCTTTACATACTGGTCCTGTTCCCACTGAAGCTCTATGGGCGAAGTCTGGTGTGGTGCTGGAGCGGGTGCATGCGGGGGGACAGGCGGCTATATCGACGTATAACACGCACATATCGGCGTATAACACGCACCCATCTTTTCCCCCTATTTTCAGGGGGAAAAAAGTGCGTGTTATACGCCGATAAATACGGTACTTAAGACAGAATCACAGGTGCTATTACGACATACTGTAGCAAAACAAGACACCATACTTTTTTTTCTATTGGGCTTCCAAAACAATAAATGTCCAATTATAAATCTACTGTGGGAGACAGCTGTAAAATAAAAGTTTATGGCATTAAAAAGGTATTCAGGACTCTTCAAGGTATTTTAGCTTTAAGGCTGCAAAGGTTAAACTTGCATAACAGATTAAAAATCTATCCAATTACATTTCCCCTGCACTTTTTACAGCAGATAAATGCTGCAATCTATATTTATACAGTTATTATTGAACTATTTTCTTGATTAGGCAATGTTTGTACTTTTTCTTTTACTAATGAAAAGCCTATATACCATATATGTGCAATCAAATCATTTCTAGACATATAGACCTATGTCTGCAGGACAGTTAGGTCAGACAGTTTTAATGTTTCATCTGTGATCAATATGTGCAGAACAGTAACACGACACGGTTTTATGCCGTAACAGAGGCTTTAACCTTCGGCTGATGGGAGAGGGTGTGTAGTATGCACAAGTACTGCAGGACCTTGGACAGCAACAAGTATATAAGACACTTGTTCCAGACTGCAGAAATCTGATTGGCTCTGCCCTCTGGCTGTTGTTGTAGTAACACAGCCTGCGAGAAGACATGTAATGCACAGGGAGCCTCCCCCTTTGCCATTAAGATCAGAATAATAATTGTAATAAATAGACAGATATATCTCATGCAAGTCTTAAAAACCCACAACTATAGTTACAGCATGCAAAATAAGTATTACAAGTTTATCCAGGCAAAGAATCTGATACATATGACCTAACAAAGTCAAGACAGTGTCTGCATTTTGATATTTTTGACATGCAGACTTCTCATAAAGCGGAGAGTTCACAGAAAGAGTTATCACTCGTCCTGACATCTAGCGTCCCTGCACATACGCATTACCTACAACTACTGTATAACATTTTCACAGTATGGCAGGGTGCCTTTTACTACTGAAAGAGGCCACTGCCATTGGGGACTACAGTTGCAACAATGCTTAGGTTGGTGGTATGTGTCAAAGTTACATCCAAATAAATACCAGACCACAAGCTTTCCAGGCAGAACATTGGCCAAAGCATCATTTTTGCCTCTGCCATCTTGCCTTAGTACATCCTGGAACTATCTACAGATAAATGACACACGCACCTTGCCATCCACATTATATAAAAGAAAATGGAATCAATCAGATAAAACCACCTTCTACCATTTTCTGGTTCCGACACTTATTGCTGGGACTTTCACAATCCAGCTGCACAGCTCCTTACACAGCAAGCTGCAATGCTCTGTGTGTTCTGTTTATACCATAACCAGCATTCCTTTTTTCAGCAGTATTTATTTATTTACAGGTTCTTATACAGCGCAGCAGATTCCATTGCGCTTTACAATTTTAGACGACAGTGATAAAACAAACTGGGTAGAAATGGACAGACTTGGAGGTAAGAGGGCCCTGCTGCCAGCTTACAATGTATAGAGACATAGGAGGGAACCACAAGGACAGGCACCAGTAATAGCACAGCAGTCCCACCAAGTTACAAGTCCAGAAGGGAAGCTATATAATACATAAGTGCCTCAGAGGGTTATGCCTGTGGTACTTAAATATGTGTGTGGCAGGGCATTTCATAGGGTGGGGCAGCGCGATGCAAGTCCTGTAATAGTGAATGGGTACTAGTGATCTGTGCAGAAGACAGATGCAAAGCGGAGTGGCCGAGATGGGAGATATTTTTGATAAGTAAAGAGATATAAGCTGGTGCAGTATGGTTAATAGCTTTATATGCTAGTATAATTAATTTATATTGTATTTTATATACAGTAAAATACAGGCAACCAATGGAGGGACTGGCAGGGCGGATCAGCAGACGATGAGCGTCTTAGAAACAAAGAAACCTAGAATTTGATGGCAGATAAGAACCACTTGGCCTATCTATCTAGATTTTCATCTTCCGCGCCTCTCCTCAGACTGATTCTAATGGCCGCCTAGCGGCCAATCAGGAGCCGAGAAAGCCGTGAGCGGGTACCAGCCGGGAGCAGCGCGTCTGGAGTTGAAGATGCCGGGGTCATCGCCGGGAACCAGGTGAGTAGGATTTCCTTCATCAGGTACCCCTTAGGATTACTACGGATCCAGGACCCCGGAATCTTCAGCCCAGGAGCCCCGGACCCCGGACCAGCCCCGGAACCAGGACCAAGGCCCCGGAACCGGACTCTTCAGCCCTGGAGCCACGGACCAGCCCCGGAACCAGGACCAAGGCCCCGGAACCGGACTCTTCAGCCCTGGAGCCAGGACCCCGGACCCAGGGACCGACCCACGGGCTCAAGGTAGGTAAGTATCAGTTTGTGTGGGCTGTGGATGTATTAAACGTTTATTTTTCTGGGTGTCAGTGTGTGTTTTATTTAACTATTTCTTGTACTGTGGAACTACAAGTGCCAGCGGGCCCTTTAATGCCCCGCATGCTGGGACTTGTGGTTCTCCAAGTCCCAGCATGCGGGGTAGGCTTGCTGGGACTCATAGTTCTACAGTATAAGACAATAGTTTTTATTCTTTTTTTACACTTTGCATCAGCCCGATGCCCACCGCCCAGGGGCATCGGGGACAGCCCCGGACTTTCAGCATGGGCTGGTAAGTCCTGGAGGGGGGGGGACCCCTTCTTTGGGGGGGTCCCCACTTCCCCAGGACCCCTGCCCATGCTGACCAGCCAGGGGGATAATGCTTTGGCCGCGGGACCTTATATAATAAGTGTCCCCCGGCTGTGGCATTACCCTGCTGGCTGGTTGGGTCTGGTGCTGGTTCTTGAAATGCGGGGGACCCCTAGTCATTTTGTCCCCCGTATTTTGGGAACCAGCGCCGGTTTCATTAAATCAAGGGGACCCCTATTTGTCGGGGACCGTGATTTTATGTCACCAGCACCGGCTCAATGAGCCCGAGGCTGGTTATGCTCTGGCGGGGGACCCCGCGCAGAATTTATTTATTTTTTTAATTGCGATTTTCTGCAAATGTGCGAGTTTCAGACCTGAAAATCGCACATTTTCAGGACTAAAGAAATCGCATCAAATCGCACCAATTCGCACTATTTGGGCCATTTTTCGCATCTTATTAAATATGCGAAAAACGGCCCAATCTTGCGATTTTCAAAAGTGCGATTAGGTGCGGTAAAAAACATGCGGATTTTACCGCAACACATGTCACCCGTAACCTCAAACCATATTTGATCCTTACTTTTTTTGTAAGGATATCAATATGCCTATCCCAAGCATGTTTAAATTGTTCTACTGTATTTGCCTCTACCACCTCTGATGGGAGGCTATTCCACTTAACTACTACTCTTTCTGTGAAGCAATTCTTCTTCAAATTTCCCCTGAATCTTCCTCCCTCTAGTTTCAGTGCATGTCCTCGTGTTCTGTTGCTCCTCTTCCTGTGAAGAATGTCTCCCACCTGTACCTTGTAAGCCTAGTCAGCACCTCTCTCAGATGCTCCATCAATGATACGCTCCTGCGTTTGAGTATCTATTGCTGAGATGTATGATATGGCAGGTGTGAACGTGTTCCTGAAACACCCCCACTATCCATGGCAGCCCGAAAAGTGGCGAGCGCAGCAAGCCCCAAGAGGGGGCACGTCACGCGTCCTCCCGACCTTTTCATACCCCGTGAAACTACACAAGTACTGAAAAAATTGTACAGTAGTTCCCATAATGCTGCAAAATTAGGACTACAATGTCTATAGAGATACTATTTCACTAGGTACTGGTCATACATGAGAAGGACCTGCATACGATGCAGATCATATGATCGGTTGAACGAACGAGCGTACAGTATGTGCTATAAAAAAACATACAATCTGTTTACGACTGCAAGCCTAACCCTACCTCCCGGAGACTAACCCACCTTAAGGCACTAGATATACAGTGAACAGCAGCAAACTTGTTCAAGACAATTACAGGAGGTTTCCATTTTTGGTAGCATCATTTCTGTGTACTTATTCTGTAAATATTAACGTATGTACGCACAGGTGTTGCATGACAAAAAAAGTTCAAAGCACATACAAGCCTTGTACTTTGTCCTCACTGTTACCACGGCATTAGGGGCATTTTCTGAAAGACTCAATGCCGCAGAGAACATCAGAAACTTACAGTAATGATCATTCCCATAGTATTCCATTGTACTTTACAGCATGTTCAATACGTTTGAACACTGCACTCAATATTGAAATTCACACAAAAGCAAAGCATTGTGAACACTTTCCTGCAAGAGAATGCATAAAGGACCTTTCCCTTACAGTTTTCCTGGAGTATCAGCACCGAAGCGCATCAAATAAGTTTTAACAATGTGGGTTAAATGCTGGTAATGAATGTCCATGTGACCATTCCTATCTAGTCTGCAGCTTTTCTAGTCGTATGAAGCTGAAGGTTGACATGAACGAAGTTCGACATGACAAGGTCGACATGGGGTTAGGTCGACAGTGTTGACGCAAGCATTAGGTCGGCGTGTGGTTTTTCACCTTTTTTTTAGCCGACATGTGCCGACAGGCGGTATTTCATGCCCTACCATCCACTATGTTGTAGCGGGATAATAAAATACTGTGCCGAGCGTAGCGATGCGGATTGGTGGTGCTATGTCGGATGCTTGCCTAAGTGCCTGGAGTCTGGGGCTGGTTTCTGGCATTTGCTGTGGCAATGCCCGCAGGTGTTTTCCTTCTGGGAAGCAATTCTGG
This sequence comes from Crinia signifera, assembly GCF_055691185.1. Taxonomy (NCBI): domain Eukaryota; kingdom Metazoa; phylum Chordata; class Amphibia; order Anura; family Myobatrachidae; genus Crinia; species Crinia signifera. Next base: position 71,743,446 of record NC_139221.1, on the reverse strand, counting down.
CTAATATCCGAGACACGGGTGTGCAGGTACCACTTTCTACTCCTCGTATTTGTATTTTCGGTTTGGATTTGGATGACCTTCTCCCTACCCATCATAGGATATACGTTAATAACCTTCTCACTCTAGCCCGTGTTTGTATCGCCAGAACCTGGATGAGCCCAGACCCTCCGTCCCCTACCATGTGGGTTGCACTTGTTAATGTTACTTTGTCCCATGAACGATTTATGTATTCTAAACGTGGTTGCGTAAGCAAGTATAGAGTAAGGTTTGGGGCCTATGGCAGGCTTCTAGGCTATATATCCAAGATCATTGCTCTTTATTTTTGCTGTGTGATTGTCCCGGATGGGCGACCCACCACCCACATCCAGTGCCAACCTATGAAGTTTTTAACTGTCTACGACTCCTGATGACTGCCCTGTTGTAAACATGTGTTATGCGTGCAGTGTTGTTTGAATAATGCACCACTTCCTATTGTTTATGGTATTTTTATTTTTGTATTCTCAAAACTCAATAAAAAATACATGATAAAAAAAAAATACAAATCCCAAGAAATGTCCTTCTTTCTTTTTTGAAAACCTACGATCCGTGCTATCCAATCACAGAAAACTGTAGAACTGTAGCAACCAAGCAAAAGTAATCTATGATAATTACCATGTACCATAACATGTCACAACCATATTCACAAAAATATACAGCTAAAACCAGAAAATTGTTACCTAGGCAAAATGATGGCACAGTGCAGGTGGGAAAGACTTCAGTGTACTGAGCTGTAGAGCTGAGAGCCGTGACTCTACACAGCAATAAGGTTGTTTAGAATATGCAAACAACACAAAGCAGGTAGTAGTTACCCTGTGTTTGCACCCAGTATTGAAACATGGGGGCGGATTCAGACCAGTTTGGGTCCAAAATCGTCCTCGTCCCCAAAGTCCCCTAAAATGTGCATACCCCAGGAGCGAATGGCTTTGGCGAGTTTCACACTATCCGAGCCGCTCGCTCGAGGAGGGTAGGGGCGGACAGGGTGGCGGCAGCAGTGCCCATCCACTGTTGGGCGATCTGCTGGCATAATAAAAGTCAGTCTAGACCAGGGGTTTCCAAACTGTGTGCCGTGGCACTTGCAGTGGTGCCCTGGTTTGGTGGTAGAGGACCAATTAATTAAATAATGCAAGTGATATCACACAAATGTCTTTACACTTAGGGCCAGATGTACTAAGTTTGAAAAGTGATAAAATGGAGAGTGATAAACCATCAGCCAATCTGCTCTTAACTGCCACGTCACAGGCTGAGTTTGAAAAATGAAAGTAGCTGATTGGTTGGTGGTTTATCACTCTCCATTTTATCACTTTGCACGGCTTAGTACATTTTGCCATTAAACAGGTATCTTATCCAAGGTCTTTAGTTATCTGTCATTGTTAATAGATGTAGCATATGGAAACAGAGGTTATATTAAAATGTACAACGAAATGACACTAAACTCTAAATTTGGTATGTTTTTGGTATGTTTTTGACAGTGCTCACCCAACAGAATCATCTGGAAATGATGGTGTTAAAAGTCCATTATGCAGGGATGTGTACAGCAGCCTCCCAAAGCAGCCTTTACGTTCTCCTAATATCTGGCTTTGAACTCTTTCACTTTCAGATATCAGACATGGGAGTAGTTTAGTGAGAACAAGGCAATAATCAGCAGATCTCTTGGGAGTCTTGTAAACTAATAGCTTTCAGATGATTAATACCCAATGTAAAGGAAGAACTCCAAAGTTCTGAATAGTAAAGATTTGTAGATCAATATGTGGTAGAAAAAAAAAACATACAGTATGTTTGTTTTTCACCATTTTGTAGAGAGCTGGTCATATTCCCTGACTTCCAAGTGGACACAACATACATTATAGTTTCCTGCCTTATTTGTCTCCTTTCCGAGTACGCCCAGAGAGGAGATGCATCAGACTGATTTGAGGGGCAGGGTCAGACTGGGATGTCATAGGGCCCCACCCCAAGATGCCAACAATTTGTGGGCCCTCTAGTTGGGGGTGGGGCTAAACAATTCCCATTATTTAGTCCTGCCCAATTACATAGCCGCCAAGACTGTAGCGTTTTTATCCCCATTCTGCCCTAAGCGTGTGGGATTCGGGAGAGTCACGAAAACTTCTGGGTCTGCGAAGTCTACTCGAAAAAGTGTGAGTCTCCTGCAGCTTCCATGAGGGCAGGCATGTTGTCGGAATCCAATGATTTTGGAGGAAACACATTAGAAAAACACACCAGATAGGGCTCTAATATGGAAATTGACCTTATGAGGGTGGGTTTACAAAACAGTTTCAAAGATGCCATGTTTTCAGGATAGTATTGAACACAACCTAAACCACCAAAGACACTGTGGCTTTAATGAACAATGAATAGTAACTTTAACCCATGACCTCAGATCTGTGAGGCAAAAATGCTAAAGGTGCCCATACACTGTGCATTTTGCGGGTGAGGTGCAACGTATGCTCCCGCGCACATCCGATCGTACAGTTTAAAAAAGTATGTGCTGCAATGCAGTCCAAAATGCATCCAATTATTGTACTGTGTATGGGCACCTTAACTGCTATGTCACTGCACTATCAACACCATTAATTATTAGAGGAGGTTTTGTCACATCACATCCATAGCAGGTGTGTACCACAGGAAGTCCCCAGGTACAGACAGAGTTTCAGTTTGTTTATTGTTGTCACTGGCAGATGTCCAAACTTTTATATTCTCTGGGAATGTTCACAAGAGCTGGGGTTATATTCCTGACAGGCAAAGGCTCACTGGAGATAGTCTGCATTGTAAGACAACACCTTAATGCAAATTAGTGCTGCTCTATCCATACCCCTTTCACATTGCACCTAATTACTGGGTTTGCGCCGGTTTCTTGCCGGTTCAACCTGGTAATTTGTGCGATATGAAAGGGGTTACCGGGTCACGCAAACCGGTAGCAACACAGCAATACGAACTGGTAATAAAGAAGGATTCTTACCAGTTCGTTGTCATGTTGCTTTTCGGTGTGAATGGGTTAATCGGGTCAAACAACCCATTTCCCGTTAACACCAATGGAGGCAGTGCTTGGAGCAGTGCCAGCTCCAAGCACTGCCTCCTCCTACGCCCCCAATGACGCTCTGACACGCCCCCCCAGATGATGTCAGCGAACCGGCAATATTGCTGGTTCGCTGATGTAATCTGAACAGACCAAAATACAGGGTCGCACGGGGACTGAACCGTTTCAAAGTCCTGGTGCGACCCTGCATTTTGCGGTCTGAAAGGGGTATAACTGACAACAACAACATATGTGATGCCCCATGAACATGAGCAATAAGACTCATAGGAGGAAATTTACTAAGATGGGAGTTCTATTTCAGATAGGATGTTGCTATAGGCAACCAATCATATAATTTCTATTATCTTCTAGAAGGTGCTTAAAAATAAGAAGTAGATTCTGACGGGTTCTGATAGCAACATCCCATGTGAAATAGATCTCCCATCTTAGTAAATTGTCCCCAATAATATGACAATACTGTTGGCTAATAACAATAACAAACCTCAACATTTAGTAGGAGAGTGCAGCTAGGCCTGACTAGACATGGAAAAAACAGCTATTCTATTTCACACTAATTAAGACAAAGGGGTGTTTTAACCAGGGGATGTAAATAGATATGTTTCTCTGGGAGATCCAACACTTGCCAATTATCTGGAGTTTAATTCCTCATTGCTGAAGCACATGTCTGTTTCTTCTACTCTAAAGGTGCGTACACACGGGGCAATATGATCGCTGGCAATATATTGCTCAGTGTCCCGTTTTCATCGGTGACCAGAGATGGTCGCAGATGAAAATGTCACACTGCCGGGAGAAGAGGTAGGGGAAGTTGCTGGTAGGAGGAGCATGCTCCTCTGACCAGCGACCATTAGGGGCTGAAAATGGGAGCGCTCACCTGGCAATTTATCGCTGGTGCACACTCCAATCACTGGCAATATGGTCGCTCAGCAACCATATTTCCAGCGATATTTGCTAGAATCGCCCCCGTGTGTACGCACCTTTAGTATACTGATTGTAAGTTACCGGAGATGGGGAAATCAGCTGACTGGCTAGGTGGTGCTGGACAAGACTCAGTGCTCCTTGTGAAGATTAAACATTTCCTTCAGTATAATCTGTATCTTGGGCCCTTTATTACAATTAAAAGAGGGATAATATCTAATCATTTTTTATTTGTAAAGAAGGCTATTGGGACAAAAAGGGCCTCTTTGTCCCAACATTAGGTGGGTGAGGTCTTCACTGCCCCCAGTACTGCTACCTGCTCGTTTGCGGTGAATGCAAGATGAAGTGCCGGGTAAGAGAACCACCTGAAAACCAGACCGGACTGACGTTATACTGCTGGTTTTCAGGTGGTTCTCTTACCCGGCACTTCATCTTGCATTCACCGCAAACGAGCAGGTAGCAGTACTGGGGGCAGTGAAGACCTCACGGAATCGTCCCTCAGTCTCCCTGCATTTCCAACCTTGCTACAAAATAAATACTGGAGTCCGTGAGTATCACATAAGTGGAAACATTATCCCTGCCTAATAGCCAAATACGCTTGAAGATTTATTAATTTATTGGCATCTTGGTGGACAATCATACATCTATATATATGGAATTTGAATAATAAAATCCCGGGGACATTTATTTTTATCATATACATTTTTTGTATATTTTTCATATTTTTCATTTTTATATATATTTTTTTGATTTAATTTATTTCATTAATTATGTTATAACCATCATATAACAAACAAAAATAGGTGGCCACCTAAATTATATGAGCATTGTTTATTTATTTATTCAATATTTATCAATATCATATATTATGTGAAAATTGTTTATTGTATTTTTGATATGTTTTATAAGTGAGATTTTTTACAATTCATTAAATAATTATTAATTAAAAACTGTGTGGAACGGTGACTCAGCCATATTGCACTCTATATAACACTAGCGCAGACACTGGGATTTCTGTTCTTTTTATTGTAAAAATAAAGCAGTCAGTATTTACCCTGCACAGAAACAAAATAACTCACTCTATGCACATGTTACATCTTCCCCACCTGCAGTGCACATGGTTTTGTCCATTTGAGAAGGAATTTTCCTTTGCGAGTGAACCAGAATAAACCCCATAATGAAGTATTTTGTGTGTGTGTGTGTGTGTGTATATATATATATATATATATATATATATATATATGCATCAAGAAAGATAGCCTGGTAATGCAGGGATGATGGCCACAATGACTGGGTAAAAACAATCTAGTCATCTGACTTACAGCTTTGTACGTCCTCTTTTGACCAGCATGCTTCCGAATCTGTTCTCCATTAGGCCCCGTCTCCACATGCATGGAATAAATAATGTCAAAGAAATCTTCTACCACGGCTACTCTCCTCAAGGACAGCTTCTCCTCAATGCCCACGCCGTCCTAGGAAAAAGAGAGAGGCAGGGTGAGTAGGGGGAGATGCATGGTCACACAGTGCAATAAACAATCTCTAGACAAGAGACAGCCAATACAGTGCCATTCATATGTACAATGAATACCAATAACACAAAATAAGTCTAGGTAAACAAATGAATCACTGGTCGTTATTATGCTGGGTATGGTACAGTATGTAGATAATCAGAATGTCAGCAATCAGAATGTAGACACAGTCTGTATTTCGAGACTCCAGATGTTGAGATTTCCAATGTCAACATTTACAATGTATACAATGACATACTATCGACATTTCTAATGTCAATATTAGCCACGTCGAAATTAAGAATGTCGAAATTCTGTTTTACGCTACCGCAGCCTATCCCTAATGTTCATAAAGTAGACATAAATAATGTTGACATTCTGAGCCGACAGTGGGGCAGATGTATTAAGCCTTAACAAGAGATAAATGCAAGGGTGATAAGGAGAGATAAATGCCCAGCCAATCACCTGCTAACTGCCATGTTACAGGCTGTGTTTGAAAAAAGTCAGTAAGGAGCTGATTGGCTGGACGTTTATCTCTCCTTATCACCCTTGCATTTATCTTTTGTTAAGGCTTAATACATCTGCCCCAGTATCACTACATACAACTGAGCTATAGAGCCCAACCTGTTTTAGCTAGTAATACTGGAAGTTACCATTATATTCATGAATCTGCATTATGCTAAAATTCCTATTTACATTTATAGCTGCCAAACAAGTACATACTATAGTGTAGGCTACAGTATGTATGCTTGCCAGCTCAATCCTCATCCAATCATGTGCATGAGAAAGGCACATTGTACTGATATACTGTACTTATCTGCTGGCCTGCACAGCACAAGACGGTTTGCTACACAAAAACCAACAGATCTACAGGTCTATTTATCAAAGAGTGAAAAGTCCCATGTATTACTGTGTACTGCCAGAGATAGAGCTGCTGTCAGTGATAGCCCCCACCAGCGATAAGTTTCCCTGGGTTAATATATGTAAGTTATATTTGGCATCACATCTGGCTGCCCTAAAGACACTGTAGATGTAATATGTTCCTTTTATTGTGTACGATTTAATCGATCATTTTTTTCAGCTTTTCTCTGTGTTTGAGTTTTTCAAACATATGCAGCAAAAATGCAGGAATACAGTAGTAGATAGCAAGGGACTAGCACGTAGCACAGGAATAGCACATACTGTAGCACATGCATTTTCCAGGTGCTGATCAGGAATCCATACCATTTTATAAATAGAAAATGACACGATCTGATAAAATACTGTATGCAGCCTGCTAAGTTATATGTCAATCAAAAATAATAATCTGTAGGGTTTATTTCAGGGTTGCCGACTTTTTCTGTCTCCTCTCCGGAAGAAGCCCGGAGAGGAGACTTCCAGCTGCAGGTCGGGGGGCGGGGCTTGAGCTTTACATCATTAAGCCCCGCCCCCATGATGAAACCCCAATTCACGGATCTCCGTGGAAGGGGCGGGGCTAAAACGACGCAATTTTAGCTCAGCCCCCTCCTCTGAGACCCAGGAATTGATGCAATTCAATCCAAAGGTATGGGGGAAGACCCCGCAATCGGGGGTGGCGTGGGGGTCCCCCGGAATCCGGGAGGGCTGCCCACCTTTCCGGGGGGCCGGGAGGAGGACCCGATTTTCGGGATCCTCCCGGTAATTCCGAGAGGGTCGGCAACCCTGGTTTATTTACTAACAAAAGCGCAAAAGTACATAGCAGGACACAAGCTTGCCCTAAATTGTTTTTTTCTTTACAAAGCAGCCCAGAGCTCTTCAATAGAATCTTGCCAAAGTGCTATGGGCATACATAAGGGTTGTCTACTTTCAAAGTCTCCTCTCCGAGAAGCTGATGTAGAGAAGCTGATGTAGAGAAGCTGATGTAGACGTCATGAAGCCCCGCCTCCCAGTACTGCAAATCCCGGAATCTGTGGGTCTTTAAAGAGGAGGTGGGGCTAAATGCATCTTTAGTCCGGCCTCTCCCCCCGAAAATCCATGAATCATGGGAAATTAGGGCTGCCGCGGGGGAGATGTGCAGGGTGGTGGTTGGCCACCTTTCCAGGGGGCCTGGGGTGGAATATGATTTTTGGGAGCCTCTCGGCCATTCCGGGAGGGTAGGCAACCCTGGCAAACATGCCTTTTTTATAGGCCAGTTACCACCCCCAGGGGCCTACTTCCTATCAATCACCTTGTGAATGGTGTGCGAAGGAAAAAAGTAGCAGGGTTCCTTTGCTAGCAGGTGTCGTGCGCGTGCATTTCAGCCCATATGCCTGCGCAGATCATTGATAATTGGCCGCTGTGCAAATTCGCACAGCAGCAATCTGGTCTGAATTAGGCCCTATATCTGGAGGTATCATATAAATATTCACTACTGATGTGTAGTGTAAAATATTGCCTATACATTATGCTAAATAAATACAAGCAAAATGTGAAGCACACAGATTTACAGTAAATGTATTCACAACTGCATCCAAATATAGATGCATTTTTTGTGCAAGTGGGAACCAGCTTTTATCATTTTATTTGACTTGTAAATTCCATATGTGCTTGATGTATGTTGCCCGGTCGGCCTGTTCCTGGCAGGTTACATAAAACTAGGTTACCATAAACATCTGTGCTTGCAAAATAACTGAATTTAGTCAATTAAATAATGTCATTTTCTTCTGATGGCGTTATTAGGTCATTTCCTCTGTGCTTTAGTCATTGCCTGTGGCATTATTAAGTTACGTACTCTTATGACCTTTCCATTGAGTGTTGCATATAGACACTGTATATAAAGGTAGGTACAATATTCATATAAATAATTGAGATAATTAGTGTGCAGTTCTAAATTCACTGTATGGTAGGTGTAGTAATGATTGTATTCACATAGACATCTACAAATATTTTTTGGATGCATGCAGACGTTAGGAACTGCCCTTTCCCCCACCATATTGCAGCAAAAATGTGATTCACTGCATTTTATGACCGGCCACTTTCATATAGAGCTTTTCCAGTATTATCTCCCTATCCTGGTCACTTCCATAGAAAGTGGGCAGAATGTGGGAGATCCATCCACTCTGAAATTTGGTAGTCTACCCACATTCGGACAGTAGGTAAGTACCTCAGACGAAAAATCGGCAATAATAATCGATCAGTATTCAATCACGGATATTTTCATACGTCAATTTTTGGTAACACCTTTTTTTGTTTCAAAAACATGGAATTTTGCTGCAATTTTACCGATTCACATTGTTTTCGCTGATGCTACATTTTTCACCCAGGTGAAATATTGGCAATGGGATTGAATAGGGCGACCCAGCGAGGGAGCAGCATGGCTGACGCGGGAACTCTCTCACCTGAACATGCAGGACAAGGGATGGATCTTTAACCATGCTCAGGAGCGTGCTTCGTTAACGATATTGAGTGTACACACGAAGCGATGTTGTTAAAACCCTTTCTGAGCGATATTATTCAGAATATTGTCTAGTGTGTATGGAGCTTAAGGCCCTTATTCTAATTGCCATGCTCCCTGCGTGTTTGTGCAGGGGAGCGATGGTGAGCGACTGTGCATGTGCATATACGGTTATGCGCATGTGCAGCCGCTTGGTGCGTGCGGGTGTGGCAAACTGCTTGTTTGCAGTCCCATTCGCACCTAGCAGTGCGGGTGTGAGCGGCAGGGAAGGGACGTGCCCAGCGTTAAATGGGCGTTCCCATGAAAACGTTGGGCGTTCCCATACTAGTTTGACCATGACACGGGTGCGGGGGAGCGGGCAGCTGACATCAGCGGATATCAGATGCCTGCCAGCTTCCCGTACAGGGCGCTCACAGATTTAAGACTCCAGAGGGGTGTCTTAGGTCTGTAAGCACTTGCAAAATCATTTGATGGTCGGCGACCATCGAATTATTTTGTCCCTGCACACAAGCCTGCAAATGGATATACATGTAAAACATCCATTCACTTGCATGCAGGGATAGTCGGTGTGCGAGGGGGGGGGGGGGGGAACCAGTTGTGCGGGCGACATTTAAATGGCCCGCAAAGCTGAAACTGTGGGGGCGGCCTTTTTTATACCCCCACTATCCACGTTGGCATGGAGTTGATTTTAGATAGTGTGGTGAGCGTAGCGAGCCCCGCGAGGGGACGTGGAATACATGTAAAGTAATACGCGGCCGCTCGCCACACTATATAAACTCAACTCCACGCTGACGTGGATAGTGGGGGTATGAAAAGGTTGGCGGACGCTTACCGCCGTCGCTCGCCACTCTTCGGGTTGGCGTTCATAGTGGGGGTGGCGTGGGGGTGCATTTAACATTGTAAGCACCCATTAGGGTGCTTATACAATAAAAAATCGTATTGGGGCTTATACAATTTAAAATCTCATCGCATTGCATGCGGGCATATGGCATGCGATGCGATGAGATGCGATGACATACAACTTAATATCGTGGGCGCCGTGCTAGGAAACAAGTACCTAATCTTCTTTAATTTGTCAAAATAATAAAACCAAAAATTTTATCCTTAATTCTTTCAGAATTTTCCAAATATTCACAAATAAGATGTGTAATAACCTGTGAAGAAGGGTTACTTGTGATAGACAGGCAGATGTACCGTAGAGCTGGCAGCTGCACATGATGTGTTGGCACTGGTGCTGTGCGCTCAGTAACAGCATTACAGCACGGCACCTGTCTCTCGCTCTACCTGCAGAGCTGCTGAGAGAACTGGCGCCTTCAGTTATTTTATATTTACCAACATTTGAGAATAAACAGTTGGGAGTTATGAATCCCCCTGTTTGTGTAGGGTCTCCCACTGTTGTAAGCCCAATCACTTCTAAAAGAAACATAAAATTTATTTCAAAGTTTTAATAGTTTAATTGTGGCTCTCAGAGTAAATATTATGTATGCTGCCACTACATTTATTTGCTATATTATATATGGTATATCCAGTGGCGGTTTCTTATTGGCTTCTCTGTGCACTGGCTTCTCTGTGACTGGCAGTGACTTCCTATTGGAAGTCCGACCTGCCAGTCACCCAAGGCAGTCCCATTGGGAGGTGCTTCCTCCCTTTAGGGTATGCGCAGGGCCGGTGCAAGGCACCGGAGCGCCCCAGGTGAGTCGGATGGGGGTGCCCCGGTGCCGGCAGGGGGTACCTGTTGTGCCGTCTGGGGAGCGGGCAGGGGGGTCCATGTTGCCGTCTGACAGGAGCCTGCAGTGGTGTCCTTGCTGCGCGGGTACCTGCGGCGCTGTGTATAAAGCTGGCGGCAGCGGGGGGTCCCTGCAGTGAATAAGAAATAACTAGCGCTATGCGGCGGCGCGGGAAGCGCTTCTGTTTTGAAAACACTGGCCGCACGCTGATTGGCTGAATCTCAGCCAATCAGCATGCGGCCAGTGTTTTCAAACCCAGCTTCTGTATAGCCCGTCGGATAGCTCTAGTTATTTCTTATTCACTGCAGGGACCCCCCACCACCGCCAGCTTTATACACAGCGCCGCAGGTACCCACACAGCAAGGACACCATTGCAGGCTCCTGTCAGAAGCCAGCATGGACCCCCCTGCCTGCTCCTCAGATGGCGCAGCAGGTACCCCCTTTGCACGGAGGGCGAACTGCCGCCCTCCAGTGGCTGGCGCCCTAGGCAAATGCCTAGACCTGCCTAGTGGTGGCGCCGGCCCTGGGTATGCGCATACACAGTACCGAGGCTGATACTGTGCATGCGTCGGTCCTGGTGACTGCCTTTTACCTAGTGTGTTTGGTGCTTTAGACTGATCTCTTTTTTTGTCAGCTATATAGTTAGATTATACAGTCAGATATACAGTCAGATATACAGTCAAAGTGTTCTCTTACAATGATTACACCTGGTAGCGCTGCAATCTTTCAAGTTTAAACTCCGCCGGGGCAAACTTCCCTTGTTCACACCACACCATCCTACATATCTCCTCCAGATATGATGGTAATGTGCAGCCGTTACTGGCTTCCTAGCACTCGTCATGGTCTTAATGACTGATGTGTGAAATCCTTTCTCTGTTAGGATCTGCCGCTCAACCTCCAGGCCGTCAAACGAAGCTGCTCTAAGGCCTGGAAGACGCACAGACCTTGCATGAGCAGGTCTCTTTGCAGAGGTAGACGCCACGAGTCCCTTTGAAGACTTAGAAGATCTGGGTACCACGTCCTTCGTTGCCAGTCCGGAGCCACTAGAATGACTTCGGCTCCGTCTCTCTTTATCTTCCTTAACACCCGAGCCACTAGGGGAATCGGTGGGAAGACATAAATCAGGCTGTTGAACGCCCACGGTATGGAGAGGCCGTCCACTCCCTCTGCCTGAGGGTCTCTCGCCCTGGAGAAGTACCTGGACACTTTCCATCATGTCTACTAGTGGGGTCCCCCACCGAGCCACCAGAGCACTGAACACCTGGTGGTGTAGACTCCATTCCCCGGGGTGAAGCTCGTGGCAACTGAGGAAGTCGGCTTCCCAGTTGTCCACCCTGGGTATGAATATGGCAGATAGAGCCTGACAGTGACTCTCTGCCCAGGACAGGATCTTTGTTGCTTCCCGCATGCAGGACCTGCTTTTGGTCCCACCCTGCCTGTTCAGAAACGCCACAGTAGTGGCATTGTCTGATTGGATGCGGACAGCCTGCCCACTGAGGAGAGGGGCCGTCTCCAGGATTGCATAATACACAGCACGTAACTCCAGGTTGTTGATATGGAGACGTGTTTCCCAGTAGGTCCATTTGCCCTGAAAGGACTGACCCATGGTTACAGCACCCCATCCCAGGAGGCTCGCATCCGTGGTGACTAAGACCCAATTTTGGATGCCAATCCTTCACCCTGCAAGCAGGTTGGGCATCTTTCCTAGAAGGACAATGCACTGGTGCACTGACACCTGGGGGGTTTTCAACAGGTCTGTGACCAGCTGTTGAATGGCCACAATCTTTTCTTGTGGCAGGAACACTCTCATAAGAGCCGTATCCAACATCATCCCCAGGAACTGGAGTCTCTGCAAAGGGATCAGAGAGGACTTTGCTAAATTCAGGAGCCAACCGTGACCCGACAGGGTCTGCATGGTAATCTGTAAGGCTGCCTGCAGCTCCTCCGACGACCTCGCCTTTACAAGCAGGTCGTCCAAGTATGGTATGACACAGATCCCTTGTTTCCTGAGAACCACCATCATCTCCGCCATCACCTTGGTGAATATGCACGGGGCTGAGGACAGGCCGAACGGCAGTGCGCGGAACTGATAGTGATCGTTCAGCAGCGCAAACCTCAGATATTTTTGATGAGGTGGCCAAATTGGGATGTGAAGGTAGGCGTCCTTCACATCCAAAGATGCCAAGAACTCCCCTTCCTCCAGTGCCCGCAAGGACTCCATCTTGAACTTGGTTACAGACAAGAATGGGTTCAGGGATTTTAGGTTTAGTATTGGGCGAACCGACCCGTCCGGTTTTGGGACTACAAATAAATTTGAATAATAACCCTGCCCCCTTTCCAAGGGAGGGACCGGGGTTATTACTCTGGCCTGTATTCGTTTTTGGATTGCGTGCTGCAAAACCATTTGGTCCACTGGGGACACTGGAAGGCCTGATTTGAAAAACCTGTGAGGTGGTTGTATTGCAAACTCCAGCTTGTAGCCGTGCAAAATAAGAGCCCGTACCCAAGAATTGAGGCACGAGGCTTCCCAAACATGGCCGAAGAACGCCAGTCTGGCTCCCACCTCGACATGAGCTATAGGTGGTGCCCCACCGTCATGCTGCGGGTTTACTTGCAGCTGCCCCGGATGGCCGCTCTGTGGTGGCCGAAGCAGAAGGCTTCGTGAATTTACCTCGGGAGCCTCTGGCTGCATTTGAACCACCCCTAGCTTTTGGGCGGAATTTGCGGGTCCGAAAGGACTGCTGGGTGTGAGAAGGAAAAGGACGCTTGGGCGCCTGTGGGGTCGATGGCAGAAAGGTAGACTTCCCTGCTGTGGCTTTAGAGATTAACTCATCTAAACCGCTGCCAAACAACCGTTCGCCTGTGAAGGGAAGGTTTTCTACACTCCGTTTGGAGTCAGCGTCAGCCATCCACTGCCGGAGCCAGAGGGATCTGCGACCCGATACCGCCATGGCTGAGTTACGGCCGTTAATGGCTCCTAACTCTTTTTGCGCCTCACACATAACCTTAGCTGTGTCCTGAATATGGTGTAATTTTTCCGACACCTGCGCCACTGTCATGTCACCCAGAAGGCCCTCCTGAATCTGGGAGGCCCATGTGTATATAGACTTTGCCATATAACAACTTGCTAACACAGGACGCTGACACGCGCCACTAGCAGTAAAAATGGACTTAAGGGTATTTTCAACCTTTCTGTCCGTGGTGTCTTTCAAAGAGGAAGACCCTGGTACTGGAAGCACCATCTTTTTTGCTAGACGAGACACAGAGGAATCCACCTCAGGTGGCTCCTCCCACACTTTCCGTCTTGCAGGATCAAATGGAAACGTGGCTTTAAATTTCTTAGCCACTTTAAACCTCATTTCTGGGTTTTTCAATGCTGACTTGAAAGTATTCTCCAAGTCAGACTGCTCAGGGAAAACAACCTGATGTTTTTTCTGAGTGGCAAAGAAAGAAGGACTCAGAGGACTCAGCTAAGGGAAGGTCAAGCACCTCCCCAGGGGCGGATTGGGAATTAAAAGCAGCCCGGGAAATATGTTGATGTGGACCGGGGGGGGGGGGGGGGGAGAACCTGTTGCGCGCCGGAGGCGTGGCTGTTTTTTTTGGGGGGTGGCCTAGTGATATGGGGGTGTGGCATATTTCAACCTTCAGCTGCCGGGCGGAGGTGGAACGGGCGCTGGGAGGGTGTAATGCATACAGGGTTTAGGGGTAAATGTGCCAATCACCTTTAGATGAGTACAGGGCCCCTTCCACCCCATTATGCCCAACGGGTGACCCCATCTGGCAAGTCAGTCTCTAGTCCTGCAACGGTATATGAGCACAGGGAAGAGCCGTTTTCTTTGGCGGACAAGCAGTGTGACTGGGTGCACTCTGCTGGGGATGCAAGTCCTAGAGGCAGCCTGCGCCCACCTGGGCCTGGGGGCAGATGTCACCTTGTCCCTCCCATCCAGCCCACCCCTAAGCCTGACACACCAGTTGGACCACTGCCAGGTCCTGCCACTCGCTGCTGCGCTGCCTCAGCCTCCCTGTCATACTGTTTGACAGGCAAAGCAGCGCAGCAACACTGCATAGCAGCAGCGGAGCAGGCTGGAGAGAGCACCTCCCTGCACATTACTTACCCCGCTTTACATTGTGCCAGTCCTGCGTCCTGCTGCTGCCGGATTACGAGTGCTGCCCATCCTGTTGTTGATCCCCAGCATGATCCTGCGCTGCTGCTGGGGATCATGTCAGCAAGAGCTGCGGGACGAGCTGCAGGGAGGGAAGAGCTGCCGAGCTTCAGCTAACAGGCGGAGGGGGAATGGGCGCTGGGAGGTGCTGCGCGCGCATGTGCAGCAGCCCTCCCGCGGCCATGTTTGCTGTGGGCAAAGTGCCAGGCTGTGGCCGCTAACCGCGGAGATCGCGGTCAGGAGGCGGTCCGCTGCCCAGCCAGAGGTAAAGGCGGCACCTCCCTGATTGCCATAATTAATGGCTCTGTGCCCCGGAGCAGTGACTGTGAAGCATCAGGCTCCTCACCCCCCATGTCTGCTTCTTCAATATCATCCTCATCCCCGTCCTCTGCACCAGATTCAGGGGTTTGAGAGGGTGCACTTCTCTTACGAGATACCCCAGGAGTAGGAGTTATTATATCAACTCTAGCAGAAAGGATTGCAAGCTCCCTCTGCACTCTCTGGGTCTGTGCTGCTGTAGCAGCTAACTGTGTAGTTACAGTTTCTAGCATGGATTTCATCCCTGCTGCCCAGGCAGGCTCCTGTGAGCTGTCCTGTGTGCTACTTTGCTGTCCAGTAAGTTGTGGGGGAACCCCACTACTTTGGGGGGACATGCATGGCCCACAAGTAACTTGTGAGGAAGAAGCTGGCACAAACTTATCACTGCACACCATACATGTAAGTTTCCTCACCATTGTGACAAACAAACAATCTCCCCTCACACACAGAGCAAACACAGTGGATATGCAGTGTGATTTAAGGCCCATACACACTTGACGATTTTCACCTGAAAATCGGTCAAAACAGGCGTTTTGACCGATTTTCAGATGAAAATCGATTAGTGTGTATGGGACAGCGACCCCCGACTAGCGATGATGCGCGCTCCCGCATCATCGCTAGAAAAGTCTTTCATCTGCTGGTTTTACCAGCAGATCCAGCGATGATGGATGGCTTGTCATCCATCATCGCTGTGTGTGTACGCTGCTGGGCTGAAAGATTAGCCACTTTCAGCCCGGCGGTACGCCCCGCTGCCGCCCCCCCCTCCCCTCCCCTCCCCCGCCTGTCATACTCACTTGTCCACGCTGACGCTGCCCAGCTGAATCGCTATGTCCGGCTGGCTGCTGCTGCGGCGGCTGGCTGCTGAAAGCCCTGCTCCCCGCCTGTCTCACCTGC
Source organism: Crinia signifera (assembly GCF_055691185.1). Lineage (NCBI taxonomy): Eukaryota > Metazoa > Chordata > Amphibia > Anura > Myobatrachidae > Crinia > Crinia signifera. Next base: position 71,727,460 of record NC_139221.1, on the reverse strand, counting down.
CGTTCCCCCGCTGGTCACCTGTGCGCGTCCTCCCGGGTCAGGCCACATGTGCAACTGATGCACCCCCCGCCTCCCTCCGTTCTGCTCCACACGGAGCAGCACTGGCCACCAATGGTTTTTTTTGTAAGCCAGTAATATATAGATTGCTGGCACATGCCAGCAATCTATATATTACAGGTACCACTGGGCACCAATGACAACCATAAGCCAGTAATATATAGATTGCTGGCACATGCCAGCAATCTATATATTACAGGTACCACTGGGCACCAATGACAACCATAAGCCAGTAATATATAGATTGCTGGCACATGCCAGCAATCTATACATTACAGGCACCACTGGGCACCAATGACTAAGTTATTAGCCAGTAATATATACATAGCTTGCACAGGCCAGCAATGTATATATTACTGCCCACCATGGGTTAAATAGAGCCGGAACGGGGCATAACTGCGTTCCGTCAGTTCATTTTGGAGGAGGAACGTCCGCTTACCTTGCCCTGCTCTCTGTCCCTGCCTGCATCATTAAAGGAGACAGCCGGCAGAGTGGTGGTAAACCCGGCTGTCTCAGAGCAGGTCCAACCATCCGCTGTGCGGCTATTTTGAATGACACGCCTGCTTGCAACTCGCAAGCCACCGTCGCCTGATTGGCTGCGAGTCGCAGACAGATGGACCTGCTCTGAGACAGTTGGATGACCCCACCGCTCTGCCCGGCGGTCTCCTTTAGTGATGCAGGCGGGGACAGACAGCGGGGCAAGGTGAGCGTAAGGATGCAGTGCACATAGCATGTTACCCCTGGCACCGTACATGAAAACCCTAGCAATGAGCATGTAGGTAAGCGGCAGTTATGTGTCATTATATGTAATGGGCATTACGGTGTGTGGCATATGTGTAATGGGCATTATGGTGTGTGGCATATGTTTAATGGGCATTACGGTGTGTGTGTCATGTGTAATGGACATTACGGTGTGTGTCATAATGTGTAATGGGCATTTCGGTGAGTGTCATATGTGTAATGGACATTACGGTGTGTGGCATAATGTGTAATGGGCATTACGGAGTGCATAGTCCCTTGTCCCACAAAGCCATGCCTTACATTTTTCGCAGGCCAGCAATGTATATGTTACCGCCGCCACTGCCCCTCCTCCCCCCGTGTATATTTTGTTATGGCGTACCGTATACATTGATTTCTCCCTACATGCGCAGCTGCAAATGAAATTTTGCCGTGCACACGTTTGGGATTTTTCCCGGTCAGGGCGGCGCGGGTGTAGTTTACCTGATCGTGGGCTCCGAATATACGCAGCCCAGCAATCAGCTCTGAATCAGGCACCAAGAACTGGAATGCACTGAATAAAATGGCCCTTGCTCCCACCCTTGTAATTCAAACCCAGCCCATTATGTAAATCACCTTTTATGTGAAAGATTTTCAGCAAAGTCTTTCACCTCGTGAAAATCTCTTGCTCTTTGGGAAAATGGCTCAGTGTGTACGCACTACTTTGGGGAAAGATATATCTATCAGAGATTTTGGGAAAGTCTTTTGAAATGAAAATCTTCAAGTGTGTATGGGCCTTTAGACACAGATAATTACTATGTGTAGTACTATCTGACCAGTCTATACTGTAGCTTAACAAGCTAGTGGGGTAGTGTACAGAGGGTAATGGAGGGGACCAATACACCAAACAACCTGAGCTTTCTAATTTTAAGAGCTGGTATACAGTACAGTAATCTAACAGTACTTTACAGTGTATGCAGGCAAGTGCACAAGTACACAAGCGCTGAAAACCTGATGCTGTCTCTGCTAGCAGATTCCCTCTGTTCCACACCGCTGAGGAGTGTCTGGAGCAGTACAATGGCGTTTTCAGCAGCCAGGGAAGAAGCAGGAAGCAGGTTTTGGCGCCCTCACAGAGCTATGGTCCCACTCTGGGTAAGCTCCGCCCAGCGTAATGGCGCCGGAGCTTACCTGCATTTTTATTCTGAGACTGACATTGAAAAATGTCCAACCCGTGGTAAACTGCCCTGGACAGTACAGGAGGCAGTACCCTGTCCCAGTGTAGGCAGGGGGTTGCACGGTCCCTGTGCAGGGCACCGCCAATACCGCCGCCGCCATCTTGCCGCACAGTCACCCGGGGACCCCACGGCGGGGGACCCCGGGGTAGTACTCACCACACGACGTCTTCAGTCTGGACTAGGGGTGTGCGGCATGCCAGGGGTGTGCGCGCTGCAGCGCAATGCCCGCGGTAACATCACCCACGCAGGACAGTGGTCCTGTGGCAGGGACAGCTCGGTACCATGAAGTGGCCTGCAGCTGAACCCTTTCCCCAGTCTCCCACGACGCAGGACTGCTGTTGAGTCCAAAACAGCAGTCCCAAAATAATAAAGAAATTAAACAGAAGGCAAAACTCTCTGGAGCTCTTCCTGATGCGTGCTTCTTCTAAGGCACATTTCTTAAACTGGCTAGAGGGAGGGGAACAGAGGGGAGGAGCCAGTACACCCTGTATAAAGTTTTATAGTGCCTGTCTCCTACGGAAACCCTCTTTTCCCCATCGTTATGAACGACTTCCCTGTATCCCATAAGAATGTAAGAGAAATTGGAATTTGTCCACACAGCTGTGATGTCAGTGCCTGCAGTAAGTGTATAATAGGCAGTTGGCTGACCATCTGTTCATACGACCGGATATGAAAAATGATCAGCCAGCGGCTCTGCTGCACAGCCAATGAGATATATCTGTGAATGGTGATGTTGACGTAGCTCTTGTATACACCCACCGACCGGGTGGCAATATATGGGCATCTTGCTGAAACAGCCGATGAATACCCAGCTCTACTGCTACTTCCTTGGTACAGTATGTTCTATATAAATGGAATAACTTCAATTATGTGACTAGCTTTGTTTAGTCATTGTACATTGCTTGACAGTAAAACTGAGGTACATTGCAAGTTATTTATGCAATAAAAGAATTTGTTGAGTGGCTTCCATTCACTTGGTTTAATTGGTTACGCACAATTCACTTTCCGGTAGATCTGTGCAATTCAAGAACCTGACATATGTGTCCCTATAATGAGATGCTGAACTTATCAGTTGTAGCAACATAATTGTGCAAATTTATTTGAATATATTTTTGCTAAATAAACAAGCGTCTCAGAGATTTAGAATCTATGCAGTATACGGACGTGAAAAATAAAACTTCATAATTACAATGTAGTTATTAAGTAATATCATATATTACAATGTAGCTATCAAGTAATATATATTTCCGCCTACAACTGCAACAAATAAAGGCGCTGATTCAGACCCATTCCTTATGGGCCGAATTCGCATGCGCAATTTCACATTCACCATGCTTCTTCGGGAAGGGAGAGCTGGTGAGTGGGCAGGGGGCACCCAGTTATACGGGCGGTCCCCTGGGAACGCAAACGCGGAGATGCCTTCTCGGGGCGGGCGGCTGATGTCATATGAACCGCATGCGGGGGGTTGTGTTCGCGCACACATCCCCTCGCTACAATTCGGGCAGCTGGGGTTGGGCATTTGGCCGAGCGGTGTTTATAGGCTATTACATGCATCCTAGCAAACAGGACTGAATCAGGACGAAAAAGAGCCACCCCTTTTGGTACTTGTGTATTATCTGGGCGCCCGATTTTTTCATCACTATCCAACTACGCATGGAGTAGATTTTATATAGTGTGGCGAGCGCAGCGAGCCCCGCGGATTACTTTACATGTATTCTGCGGCCGCTCGCCACGCTCCGGGCTTGCCACACTATATAAAGTCAACTCCATGCGTAGTTGGATAGCGGGGGTATGAAATCACCCATGGGTGACTATACAATTAAAAATCGGGTCTTTACATTGAAAAATCGCATCGCATGAATTGTATGCCACTATATTGCATGCGATGCGATGCAATACAATGAAAAAAATCGGCCGCCCAGATATTACACAAGTACCCTCCTTTATATAGATACATTTGCTCCCCACAGAAAACACTCCACCCAATATTAGGCCAAGAATACCAAATGGTTAACCTATTTTTCATGGAAAAAAGATAATTAGGTGTAAAAACTAAGGGGGATATTCAATGCAGGGTCACGACTGTTGGGCTGGACAGACAGCCGTGACCCTGTCCCGCTCTAGGCTGGCTCAACACAGATTTGTCCGGATTCAATGTCCCGCCTGCTGAGCGTTGAGAAGGGGGAGCGGCCGCGAGAAGCAGCGGAAATTGTCGAGCTGCGGCTGGGAGCTTGTCAAGAGATTGGGAGTTCTATTAAAGATGGAATGTTGCCCATAACAACCAATCAGAGTCTATCTATTAATTACTAGAATATGTAGAATCTGATTGGTACTATGGGCAACATCCCATCTCCAATAGAACTCTCACCTTAGTAAATATACCCTTCACCCCTTTGGGTGCCAAGTGAATTTGTCAAAATAGAAGTAAAAAGTGACAAGCAAGCATTTTTATTCATCATAATGACCTGTAATGTTCACCTTATATAGGAAATTTTGGTGGAAATTTAATCTCCCGCCACCATTCCCAACGAGGGGAATGGCGGCAGGGCCCTATTCAATGCTGTCTTCCCCAACAGCATTAAACAGGGATCTCGGGAGAACGTGCCTGACTTCACAAGTAGTTGGGTGCATTCTACCGGAGAATTGTCGAGCTCCCGGACGCAAATTGACGTTTTCCAGCCGCTTCTTGCGGCCATGCCCCCTTCTTGGTGCTAGGCAGGCGGGTAATTGAATCCCGCCTTCAAAATCACTGTTGAGTCGGCCCAAGAACGGGACATCGAATACCTCCCATAATCTTTTTTTACACAACATTTTTTATTTGAATTTATAAACCAAATGTGAGCCACGCTGGCATTCTTAGCGGATATTTTGCACATCACTCACAGAGTTAAATTCTGGTTTATGACATATTTCTTAATGGGAAAAAAAAGGAGTAAAAACTGGTTACTGAATTGAGAAAGGACTTTTTACCACGGCTGATTGTCCAAGCCTTGCTATAACTTGAAATATTCAGCTTTGATTTGTTTCTAGTTTCCTGGAAATTCATCCCATACGGTTATTAATCAATTACTTCTGTAGATAAAAAAAGGGCCGCACGGCTACAGTTCACTATTTATACATAACGTACGAAACACAGGTCACCCAATCTTTTTGAAATGTGCCCTAAAGCATATAATGAGCAAAGGCAAAACAAACATAATTAGATGGGAGGAGGGTGGGCTAACGGGAATATATGGCCTTCCTATCGTGACTCGGTGGGAACATCACAGGGCACAGTAACAAAAGGTAAGTTTCTGATGTTGCTATGGTGATATATTCTTTGATGAAGCATTGACGTATCAGAAACCATGGTCTGTAATAGACCAGATCATATATAATTATTTACACTGGGTATACAGTACACAGTAATAAATGCAAGATCCATATGGTACAAATTTCCTGCTTAGGTGAATTTGCCCGTTAGATTTCATTTTTTTAGGGTAATGCTTGAAATATGATGTAGGAAGTATCAGCTGGTCAAGGTCATACTTAAAACTGATATTGATCATACAACTTGAGGACAACAGTCATAGGCCACTCTATCAGTAATGTCCTCAGTGTCAGGGATGCTATGAGAGATTTTGTGGCGTCAAGTTTAAACTATTGCAGCTAAGAAGATCTACAGTATGCATTGAGTGACTGTGCACTACATAGATGTGCGTATCTACATTAACAATCACAACTAGCTTCATATAATTAGAATTATTAGAATTTATATACTTGGAACACAGGGAAAAACCGTTCATGTGCTTAAGTGTCTGACTGCAGTACATAAGGTTGTGAGCACAAGTCCCATAAATAGCATTCTGAGCAATACGTGTTTGAAATACAGCGGGGTTTAGCTAAAGTGGGAAATTTGACAATCAAAATGTCTATGTTGAGAACAGGGAAAGTATCAGGTTGAACCCAGAATGCTGATGTGTTAATAATGAAATTTAAAGCATCATGGTAAAGCACATATATATATTCACAGATTCTACGGTGGCCTTGGAGGTACATAAGTATCAATGTTAGATGCATAAACAGTATTAGTGACAGGTACAGTACATACTGTATTCTCAGTGACACATCCAATCACAGTAATCAGTGTATCATATATATATATACAGATGGAGCCGGGCTCCCTCTTGCTGGCGAATCGCCAGACTGTCTCTGCTGGCGATCCGCCAGCAGCGAGGCGCTCCATCTGACTGAGACACGCGTGCGTCTCACACGCACGCGCGTCTCAGTTTCCAGGCGGTGGGGCGATGGGAACCTGTCCGTCTCCACTTCAGGGAGACGGACAGGGTTAGGGGGGGTGCGGGGAGGCGGTGGGGACCCCGGGTGACCGCTGACAAGCCGTCGGGGACCCGGGGGAATCGCCGTCCCCTTTACGCCATCTCGTGCGCGCGCGTCCCCTTTCGCAGATACAGATGGCGACTGGCGGGGGATGGCAGCTGGCGATTCTGCCGCCATCCCCTACAAAGACCAGGCCAGCTCCATCCGTATGTTTAGTGTCCATTTGCGTGTCTCTGAAACACTGCCATCTGTTGGCAGCGAGTGAAACTACATCTTTTTCTCTCCCACATGCACAAACACAGAGGCAATCACAAGGTAGCAGACTAGCTTTCAAAGCATTTGCTTCAAGTGGGCTTACTAGTAGAAACATATTTAACTTTGTGAGGTGGTGTAACACTTGACAATAATATCTCTATTGCTATACAGGGGTTCTCTAACAGTACAGATTCCTATTATTAAAGTTTCTTTAATTGTGACTTTAAACCATAGTTACCTACCCTCCTGCTTTCTGCAGGAGACTACCTGAAATAGCAGCAATCTTCCTCTCTCCCTCATTAGTCTAGCAATCTCCCTCATGTCACTTAGCCCACATTACACTGTAACATTTGTGAGGAAAAAAGGAATTAGAGACAGATACATTTACATTGAATCATCTGCACCATTTCCCAGCACTTTACCAAGTATAGTATCTCTTACTAACTGCTTTGGGGCTCATCTACATTTGGATATAAGTCATTTTATAAGATTCCTCTCAGATGTAGCAGTACACACCCGCGCTTCTAGGGGCCACGTTCACAATCTCTTTTCACAATCTCTCCATATATGGAACTAGACACGGCCTTTGGGTGGAGAATGACACGCCCCCTCAATGAGACACTGTGCAAAATTCCATTACCAACTATAATCTCCCTGAAACTTGTTTTCAAAAGTAGGCAAGTATGCTTTGAAAACATATAAAAAAAACTGAAAACAAAAAAGTTCAGATAAATGCAGGCAAACGTCATTCCCTAAAGATAAATGGAGCACAGAACTTACAGAGCAGAACTCTCTTTTTACACATATGAAGCCGCTGTCAAAGTGATAGATGTTTTATGAAATGAGTAGAGTAGCAACAAATGTTTGCTGACGGGGGCACTAGCAGGCTGACTGGTGTGCTGGGAGGGGAGTACATTACATCATAAGATGGCAGAAAAAAATAGGAACACAGGATATTACTTGTATTAGGCATGTATTTGGACAGAACAGCAATACTATGTAGCATCAGATCCAGACAGCAGGGAACACAGAGTATATATAAAACATGACAAGAACAATGCCGAAGAGACAGCTGTCTTATGGACACAGATCCTGTCCAGTGGAAATCATCCTGAACACAGTGCAGTATCCTTTATAAGTACTTAAGCTGCCCATACACGCTGCGATCCCGGCGTGCGTTGTGGGCTTAAATAGCATCCATCACATCGCATTGCATGCCTTGTGCATGCAATGTGATGAAAAGCAAGTACAAAAAGTATGTGCAGCACATACTTTTTGTACTGTACGATGAGGTGCCGCGGGAGCGCGCCCCTCAAAGCACACATCGTACCGCCGGGATCGCAGCGTGTATGGGCGGCATTACTGTTACACAAACATCGCCCAACTTTCAAACAAATATAAGGGCTAATTCAGGTTGGATCGCAGAAGCGTTGCAGCCCGCATTATGGGCCTTATTCTGGTTCACTCTTAGAGGTGGTATGCTCCTCCCTCTGCATTGCTTAGGATCACATATGCTAAGCTGCTGCGAGCAGCTTAGCATATCCATTCCAAACTGAATCAGCCCCATAATACTGAGTCAGATTGATGGGCGTTTAATCTTAAATCATAACTTCTTAATAGAACTTAAAAAAAATCAGGTGATACACATATATAAATATGTCATTGCCTGCACATATTTCCATATTGAGTAAAATATACATCAGGTAACCAGAGACACGGTTTCCTGCCATATGACTACAGTGACATTGACACCAATAATATCTGCCATGACACAAGTAATGGGGCAGCTTCCTAACTGCGAGGACAAGCATACCTCACCTAAATAAACATGCATAATACTAATCTCAGGAGTTCTTTAATGTAATAGGGCCAAATGTGCTAAGCATTAATAAGTGATAAATTGGAGAGTGATAAAGTACAAGCCAATCAGCTCCTCTCATAGGCTGTGTTTAAAAAAGTCGCAGGAGTTGGTTGGTTGGTAGTTTATCACTCTCCCACTTTTCAAGGTGATGATCATAACAAACCTGTTAATAAGCCATTTCTCATGAATTCAAGCTTGGTTGAAACAAAAGGGAGTGTTGCATAACAGTATAAGGCCGTGATCACAGCAAATTGGAGACATGGATGAATGGATCAGGCAGATGGGATAAGGTCCACTTTGGCTTAAATAGGCATTTTGTGAGCAATTTTTAAGCACGTTGTTGATTAATCCTGCCATCGGCTCAGTGTTGCATCTATAATGGGTGCAGGGTACAGCATACTCTATATGGCCACATCTGCACACAGGCCCCCTCCAGTCTTAGAATGAGCCGGTATCATCTGTTCAGCAAAACCACGTGATGATGAATAATGGGGAGTACTGTCTATGCCACTGTCGCATAAGTCAAGAGTCTTGGTATAACCACAGCAACGAATGGCAACTAATGGTAAACAAGCAGTAAGAACCAACGCTGTGGTTATCTAACAGTAATAGAAGCTGTTTACGGCTGTCTTTTTAAAACACAACAACAAAATGTTCTTTATGTCGTTCAAAGGAGAACTAAGATCAATTCAATGCGCTTTTCCTGGGAGATAATCTACAAAACAAGACAATGTGTTTCTTCAAACAAACATTTCTGTGGAATTGTGCAAATGTGTTTATTTGCAGTGGTTGTGTGACGGTACATTGAATGAATAATGAAAATGAAATGGCAGGATCATAAAGCTTTCAGTCAGACTGCTGAAGCACATAGTGTTGACCTATGCCACCGTATCTCTGACTGACGCTAAATAAAAAGCTGTGGTTTTATTGCATTTCCCATTTACTGTAGGTTGCAGTCATTGAAATGCATGGGTTGCAGATTTGGCACCCCCCACACACATATTAAGTACATTTTTAATTCACTATAAGAGTAGAAAATACTGTGGTATTAGAAGCCAGCAGTATGGAACATCATCTAGTGGTGGTAAGTGGCACTTCAGGAAGATTTATATTGTTTGGAAGTTTAACCCTTCGAGTGCCAAAATATCTGCAAAAAATTCCACGGATGCTAACAGCGACTGTTTTTTGTTTGGGTGCAATATTTTACTAAACTTCAATTAATTGACAGCTGCATTTGTATTTTGTTATACTAAAAGAGCAGTCGCTAAGGACTTGGCGCCAATAGAAGATCTGCAAGAAAGACAGAGTCGCATCTGTATATGATAACAGCAGGGGCCAAAGGTGAAGTTCACGGGACAAAAAGCAAAGAGTAAAGGCGGCCATACACTACTGCGAAGTATTGCAGCAGTATATGGCCATCCAACCCCCCCTAGAGCTGCTCTGGTACCTTCCTGGGTGGCAGGATCGCATACGACACACTGCATGCGGTCCTTTCACAGCATCCAGCTCTGGTCCGATGCGCACGAGACCAAACATTGGACCCGAGGGAGGAGTCAAACACATCCATATGGGGGCCTGTAGAGCTGCAGCTGACAGGGCCTGTTCATATCATTGTACAGAAACATATAAGCCACCTGTAGATTAGCTGATGTGGTTAATTGGTTGTGGTTCAGGAATATGCTCTCTCTCTCTCTCTCTCTCTCTCTCTCTCTCTCTCTCTCCCTCCCCTCATAAACTCAGAGCTTACTCCCAGTAGATTGCTATATTTGACTTACATAAATCAGTGCAAGATATACATTTGGTTATCTCGTAGCATAATGAGTAAGTTTCTTCATATGTTATTCCTACATGCTCTACTATTAGGAAGTTTTACTTGGTAACACAATGGCTAAATGTATACTTACTATTGAGTCCTTGTAAATAATTGAGGTCAAGGTAAGATCTACAGTAACTGGATCAATCAATCACTTGCTGTTAAGCTGTGGATGTTTTTTTTTTTTACTGCTCCTGGTGCGGTTATTACAGCGCAGTCTGCAGATGCTGCCAATTCACTCATTTCAACTGTAAAGTTAGAGTTAATTCACAAGTGGGTTTCCTCCGGGTACTCCGGCTTCCTCCCACAATCCAAAAATATACTGGTAGGCTAACTGGCTGCCAACAAATTAACCCTAGAATGTCTGTGTGTGCGTGTACATGTGGTAGGGAATATAGATTGTAAGCTCCACTGGGGCAGGGACTGATGTGAATGTTCAAATATTCTCTGTAAAGCGCTGCAGAATATGGGCCTTATTCGAGTTCACTCTTTCAGACAAAATCCATCTTAGATGGACAAAACCATGTGCACTGCAGGGGGGCAGATGTAACTTGTGCAGATCTAATTAGATTTGGGTGGGGTTTTACTTCAAAGTGAGATCTATCTTGCAGTGTTAAAATAAAGCAGCCAGTATTTACCCTGCAAAGAATCACCAAAAAATCACCAAATCTATTTCCATCTGTACATGTTACACCTGCCCCCCTGCAGTGCACATGGTTTTGTCCATCTAAGAAGGATTTTGTCAGAAAGAGTGAACTCGAATAAGGCCCTATGTGTGCGCTATATAAGAAACTTTTAATAAAATAAATAAGCCTATATGTAAATTTGACATATACTTTTTAGTCTTCTATATGCACAGTATATGTTTCTCAAAGTGCCATCTGATTGCAGACAAAGGGTATTGCAGGGAATTTCAACACTGCTTTGGAAAATACACATGCAACATGTTTAATTAAAGCAACATATATTATATACAGTAAATAATTGAAACACTGACAACTTGTTATCATTATGTTCATATTTGACTCTGTTGAAGCATTTGAAAAAAAAAAAAGAGCAGGTTAGCTATGTGGTGCACGTACCCTATAATGCATGTAGCCATAACCATGTACCGGTGTGGCCAGCCACAAGTCTGCATCCTGATTCTAAGTTGGGGAGATGAATCAAACCGTCGCGATAAAAAGGTGAATTTGCCAAGAACAAACAATAAGCTTCAAATGGGTATACATAGGCACAGGAAATGTAGGGGCACGTAGTGCGACTTGTACAAGGCCTGCCCCATACTTACTTAATTTTTGGGGTCTTGAGAAATGGGGAAGCGGGTGGCATTAACAATATTGTTCAGTATGTACGTACTATATAGTTCTCCTGCTAATATGTACATGTAGTGTGTACGGCGTTGGCTAATATGTACGTCTAGTGTGTACGGCATTGGCTAATATGTATGTCTAGTGTGTACGGCATTGGCTAATATGTACATCTAGTGTGTACAGCTTTGGCTAATATGTACGTCTAGTGTGTATGGCGTTGGCTAATATGTACGTCTAGTGTGTACAGCATTGGCTAATATGTACGTCTAGTGTGTACGGCATTGGCTAATATGTCCGTCTAGTGTGTACACTATACCATTCTCCCGCAGCCACCGCCGATATCATTAGTGGCATTACCTAGTGTGTACGGCGTTGGCTAATATGTACGTCTAGTGTGTACAGCGTTGTCTAATATGTACGTCTAGTGTGTACAGCGTTGTCTAATATGTACGTCTAGTGTGTACAGCTTTGGCTAATATGTACGTCTAGTGTGTATGGCGTTGGCTAATATGTACGTCTGGTGTGTACAGCATTGGCTAATATGTACGTCTAGTGTGTACGGCATTGGCTAATATGTCCTTCTAGTGTGTACACTATACCATTCTCCCGCAGCCACCGCCGATATCATTAGTGGCATTACCTAGTGTGTACGGCGTTGGCTAATATGTACGTCTAGTGTGTACAGCGTTGGCTAATATGTACGTCTAGTGTGTACGGCGTTGGCTAATATGTACGTCTAGTGTGTACACTATACCATTCTCCCGCAGCCACCGGCGATATCATTAGTGGCAATACCTAGTGTGTACGGCGTTGGCTAATATGTACGTCTAGTGTGTACGGGGCTTTAAAGAAAACAAATACCCATTTGTTGTATTTTCCAGCTAAAGTTGCCTTACACTGTATCCTATTGATCTTCCAGCAGCTGCTGTTTTCGGCCCAGCAGCAGTTTTCCTATAAGACAACTTGCAGTAGCAATTGTTGGCAGCCCCATCAATAGTGAGCACAAAACAGTATGCGCCCTGTAGAAGCACTGTCTGCACTGGGAATAAAAGCAATATATTACCTACACATGGCAATATGGTGAGAAAAGCCTGTGAATAAACTACTTCTGAGACAGGAGCAAACAAGATATAAAGCCATGTATCAGGGAGCAGGGTCTGGCTGTCTCTGTACTAACATACAAATCCCTGATCTATGCTTTTGTGGAGACTGTTTAGAGATATATATATATATATATATATATATATATATATATATATACACACACACATACATACATACAGTATGATGTCCAATGCATTAAATGCATTAAAGATCTGGAAAGCTAATGCCAGCCAGTGGTGGAGCTTGTGGGATGTCGGTCCAGGTGCAAATATATAATTTAGGCCCACCTCTTTCACCCCTACCCAAGTTCACAATCTGCAACATGGCAGTGGGTGACAGGGAGAGGAAGAGGGTGACAGTGTAAGGCAGGGGGATGCAGAGTGTGACAGGAAAGAGTGGATAACTGGTACTAGCACAATGTCATGAGCGGTGTGGATAATAGGGGGCATGTACTTTGGTGGAAGCAGGAACACAGTTGCCCCTGCTCTGTCTTTGACAGGCCTCCCACTCCTTGGCTTTTCTCAGTTTGGTACTCAGGCAGACATACTCTGAAAGTGCCAATTACACCGGTTGTGAGCTGCCTTTAATTCACAGACAGAAGTGAATATTTTTTTTTACTGCGGTCTGTTAATTAGAGGCAGTATGTACTGTGGTCATTAGCACTCATTGGTGGTAGTAATCTGCTATCAGTCTGGAACACAAGGTTATACCTGCCTCTCTAAGGCAAGGGCCAAGTCCCTCAGGCAGCAGTGTCCACCCTGCTCCCTGCACTGGGCCAGTCATTCAACACTGCTCAAAATGGTCTGTGGGAGGGCCAGGAGATAACTCATTGCTGGTCTGGGCAGCAGTGGGCTCCCCAGGAGACCTGCTGCACCAAAGGTAGTTCTGCCTCCGATGCCAACACAGTATTCTGTTTTCATGCACTTTCATTCTGAAATATTACGTTGACACTGTTACAGTACACAGTACTTACTTGCTCTCATAACTTGGTTTGCAGGCATAAAGATTATGTGCCCTGTTTCTTCACTCTGGCTGCAGTACTGTACGTGACTACACCTTTTCATTTTATATAAATAGCGCAGTAAAAAAGAGGGAAAAACCTAAAAACTTTGCTTTCCAACCATAAGTATCTCAAACCGGTCTGTTTTCTAACATTACTTTTTCCCAATGTCTGTAATTACTGCACTTCTGTCAAGTAATATCCCATGGCACAGGTGCCGCTTGCACTGGTTTGAAATACACAATGGTGGTATTTATGGAGTTGTAGATGATTGCACTAGTTATTATGAGGACATACTGTAGGACAGAGGAATATTTTTACCTGCTATGTCTTGTTCAAAAACAACGTTGCCTTTGGGGGAAGAACATTAGTCTAATAAGATAAAATGGTATTCCTTTTTGTATTTGTCTATTTCATCTCCAAATGCCATTTATTAGTGCATTAGTAAAAAGTTGAACAGTGTGTCCCCACAGCGCAGACATTATTTTGTGCCATCATCTACCTATTTTCCTGAAATCTGACAACTTTTAACAGACTTTCATACACTCGCTGTTATAATGGGTGTAAGAGTTTAGGTCTTCAGAAAGGTGGACCAGGGAACCTCCTGCTGAATGTAAACTAGCGCACTCATGCACTTTGTGTAACTCACGCAAAACAAAAGCCTTGTTGCAGGGTGAGAAAGTAGAATTTATTTTAGAAGTGATAAGTAGATGAGATTTAGGTTGTTTAATGTTCGATGTTCTGAAATACTAATGTAATTAATAATAATAATTTTCTATAGTGCTCTTTCTCTAAGGTCTCAAGGTGCTTAGCAGACAAAATAAACATAATACAGTACAGAATACAGTAGATGAGGGGTTGGTTACTGCGCACCAAATCTATTGTGGCGTTAGCTACTGCACCTGTCATCGGGTGACCAACCCGATGATATTGGTAGATATAATTCACGGTTGGTGGCGACTCCATTTAACCACGGTAACCTTCGGGGTTATACCCATGGAACACATATACATATATATATATATATATATATATATATATATATATATATATATATATATATATATATACACACACACACACACACAGTATATATATATATATATATATATAAATATACACACTATTTAAATTTTTCTTCTTATTTTTGCTGTTTATTTTACGTAAATTGATTTTTTTAGTTGTGTATGTTTCTGAATCAAGCATCTAATCTCTCCACCCTATACCCCACATTCACGCTTTGTGTATGCATTAATCATTGTACCATCATTACTCCGCTTCAATACTACATGGTATATCTCCAATTGACATTTTTTACTAAAGTAAACTGTTCCATCATACCACGGACCTCAAGTCATTCATTCAAACACCTACTGTAGTTACGTTACATAAGTGACCACAAACACATATGTCAACACCATTACCCTACTATAATACAGTACAGAAACAGTAAACTACAGAAAAGCTTTTCACAACATACAGAGAGGATAGACATGCTAAAGGATATATACTTATTTGAGAACCTTTTAAGGGTTTTTTCATTCACTGTTTTGGTATAAGGGGCCAGGGTCTTTGGAATCCCTGTAAATAATATTGAGCCTACTGGGGATGGAAAAGCCACCACAGGCCAGGGCAGTTTTGAAGCTACAATGTATTGCAGTACAAGACTGTCTGCCTTCAGGGGAAGGGTAGGTACTCTGCAGTAGATGTATGAAGCAGTGATAAGGGAGGAGAAGTGATAAAGTGCCTGGTAATTTATCCTCGGCCAATCAGCTCCTGACTGTTGAGTTACAGGCTGGGTTTAAAAAGGGACAGTTAGGAGCTGATTGGCCGGTGATAATGTACCAGGCACTATATAACTTCTCCCTTATCACTGCCTCATACATCTGCCCCTCTGTGTTGTACCTCCATCTATAGTGGATCAAACCATGGTTTCCCCATAGCAGGAGGGATACATTCTTGGTTTTTCTGTTATAGCGGAAACCATCTCTAGTTGACTTGTGCTGGGCTGGTGACCACAATAAACGGATGTCTCTATAACAAGTCACCACTATGAAATCCACATACTGTAACCAGTATTCTCATCGCACCTATCTCATACTTAGACATTTCGTTCTTGCTGCCTGATATATGAGCCGGTTACCTTTCATGCATGTCATTCCCTGTCTTTTATCTGACCAGTCCTGTTTAACCCCCATTATCTATATACTTCTTCTTTGAATATTGTGTATTCTTCCTTTGTCTGTGCTTCCCTAGTTCTCCATGTACTATTCCACTTTCTCTGCAAGTACCAAAGTATCTTGGTCTGTTTGGTAGATGTAATAGACTTATTTGTCCTGAATTCCCTAGACAGCAAGCATTGTGTGGTGACATCATACCACGGTGCTCCTGATTTAGAAACCATCCTGTAACTGATAAACAGGCTGTGCATGTTCCTCCATGGTAACAAGAAGGGAGATGGTACGAAAGCCTAGAACACACATATAGTTCACAGCTGGGTGCCAAGGGCCTGTTTCCTGTGTCTGGTTCCTATTCAAACTACCTTATTGTCCAAACTTTCAGTCATTTTATTTATATATGCAAGGGTTATAGGTGCCCATACACATACCGATATGTGTGCAGTGCGCTTTGTACTTTATTGGTGCCGTGCGATTTTGGCACTTGTAGGGGTATGCGATGTGATGTACTGTACTGTGCGGGTGCGATCCGATTTTAGACTCTTTTTTTTTTTAAAGTTTATAGTTAACTAATGTACATCGCATCGCATGTACTACAAAAGTGATGCGATGCGATGTAGAACAAAAAAGTACTGCCTGCAGATACTCTTTGTGCTATACAATATTGTACCCGCGGGAACACTGATTGCATTGCATCCCCGCAGGTACACGGTGCGATTCTAACCAATGTGATGCGTTTTGAACTTTAAAAGTTCAAAACGCATATGATAATCGCAGCGTGTATGGGCACCTTAATCATAGTCATAGCATGCAAATACAGTATGAGATGAAATGCAATTACTACTATAAGCCAATGATGATCAGCCAAAATATACCCATCCTTCTACCCATACTTATCTCTGGCAAGTGCCATAACTTTTGTCAGGCAATAGGAGAAGGCGTATAAAGCCACGTAAAGAGTGGAAAGAGAACAAGAGAAAAAGTTGCCCATACTAACCAATCCGCTTCTACTGTAGCTAGCATTTATTAAGCTATAAATTAGCAGGTAGACCCTGTCCACTTCTCCACTTTTTAGCAGATTTGATACATCTCCCCCTTTATCCCAACAACACAGCACTTTTGGAAGAAATTCTGTAAGAGTTTGAAATGACCACAAACCTATTTTTATACTGGTCACTAAAGGTTTTAGCAGAACCTTACCAAAGCTGTCTCTCTAAAAGCTTATAGCAGTCAGCCAGTTGGCTTAAGACATTGGTTCCCAAACTCTGGGCCAGATGTACAGATGGAGCGCCTCTCATGCAGCTCCAGGAATCGCCAGAATGCCCCCGCTGGCGATCACCGTCGGAGAGGCGCTCCAATTGACTGGGAGGCGCGAGCGTCTCACACGAAAACGCGTCCCAGTCTCTCAGTGGTGGGGAGCTGAAATCCTGCCCGTCTCTGCTTCGGGGATACGGGCATGGTTAGAAGGCGGGTGGTGCGGGAGGTGGCGGAGAGCTCTGTCGGAATGGGGTGCGTGAGTGTCTCGTGCATAACATGCCCCCTTCCGGCGGATGGCCGGGGATGGCAGGGGCTGGCTGAATGAGTTGGGGTTCACCTGTACTAAGCCTTGGACAGAGATAACGTGAAGAGAGATACACTATCAACCATTTTTCAAACGCAGCCTATAACAAGGCAGTTAGTAGCTGATTGACTGGTACTTTCTTTATCTCCAGTTCTTTCCCACCAACGCTTAGTACATAAGCCCTTCGGCACTAACAGTTCAAATTTTCCACATCACCTGTAGATTCTTTTAAATGTGGGTGATACATAGGGCCTTATTCTAGTTCACTCTGAAAAATTCCTTCTTAGATGGACAAAACCATGTGCACTGCAGGGAGGCAGATGTAACATGTGCAGAGAGAATTAGATTTGGGTGAGTTATTTTGTTTCTGACTGCTTTATTTTTAACTGCACCCAAATCTAATTCTCTCTGCACAAGTAACATCTGCCCCACCTGCAGTGCACATGGTTTTGTCCATCTAAGAAGGAATTTGTCAGAAAGAGTGAACTAGAATAAGGCCCATAGTGCACTTGCCGGGTGACCTAGAAAATGTGAACTGTTAATGCTCCTTGAGGACAGAGTTTGGGAACCACTGGTTTAAGAGATTGGGTAATAAAAAACAATTGCAATACATATATCAGCCAACCACACATTTGATTTTCTGTTTTTATTGCGATCCTTTGGGCGAGCGGTGGGACATTAAAGACCATGACATAATCATGACAAGTGGTTATCACAATGCATTTTAAATGATGACTCATGCTGCACATTAAATGTGCATAGGAGACTGTTTAAGATGTCAGCATGAATACCCTCCAGGGGCAGATATATATTACGTGTGCTGAATACACATCAACAAATACGATTATTATTAACATATAGGTATGAAACATTCATAGGAATAGTTGATTTTCCAAAAGAAGGGTTACATCAAACAAACATGGGAAGTGAAAAACCCATTTGCTCTGAGACTTGTGCTACAGTATATCTAGAGAACATTGGGTAGATGTGCTAAAGATTAATTTACATTGATTTAGAATGATTTTATATAGATGAAAAACAATGTAAATGATTTTATTTCATTCACAACACTTACATTATTATAATAGTCCTAGAATTATAGGGTATCTACACCTCGGTCTGATACCATAATGTGGAATATTAAGCAACATACTTTTTTGTTCTGATTCACAACAGAGGTATTTGCTATAAGCATACAATACTGAATACTCGGAAATCATATGAAATGTCAGTACTACCACATTTTATTTCTCTGGGAGCACCACCAACCCTCACACATTTACTGTGGACCATCAAGTCCCAGATAATAGGCTAAAGTTGGTACTTCTCTGTACACATTACCTTATATGGTAAAAGCCTCTACCACAACAGTTATGCAAACCTGGAGGAGTCTTGTGTGCACACACTTAGCTTTTTCTTGTCCCGCCAATCACGCAAGACTGCCAGCCAAGCAATAGAAATCTAAACTTTTTATAGATTACTACATTAGCTCACAAGATATCACCCATGCTCTTGGACAGCACTATGATAGATACAGTAGATAGAAATCTCTCACTGCAACTCTCTCTTCCTTCACTTAACATCATCTCCTTTTAGCCGGGTGCCGGTTGACTCACCGAAAGTCATGATTCCGAATGTCGTTTGTCCGACATCGGAATCCCAACTGTTACAAGCCTGA
The DNA here is from genome assembly GCF_055691185.1 of Crinia signifera. Taxonomy (NCBI): domain Eukaryota; kingdom Metazoa; phylum Chordata; class Amphibia; order Anura; family Myobatrachidae; genus Crinia; species Crinia signifera. The sequence goes on along the minus strand of NC_139221.1, from coordinate 71,708,375 downwards.
CAGTCAGGATCCCAACTTACAGGGCCTCTTTTATGACCCCCATAGAGGGGGGAAATAATAGCTCCCCCCCCCCACAAGGAGATGTGCTGCACTCCCCTCCCCTCCCCCCCACCCCGGCCTCCTTACAGTCGGGAGTCTGATGTCGGGGACTGTCGGAGGGTTATGCAATACTCTCGCTGCTAACAGCATAAAACATTTAGGTCTGGCTGCTCTGCTGCTCATTTGGGTGTTAGGACTACAGTAATACTTATAAAACCAGGTCTTCATTCTGCTCTGCTTACAGCAGCTTGCTGTAGCAGGATTTCAATGCAAATGCTCCTATAGGACTTAATGAATAGTGGAAGCATACACCCGGCTATGCTGCGATCAGTGTGCTGCGATGTGTACATCTCGTAGCAACACTATAGACGGACACATCTGTATATTTTGTACTGTACAGTAAGAGACTTTAGGCCTTATTCTAATTCACTTAGATGGACAAAACCATGTGCACTGCAGGGGGGCAGATGTAAAATGTGCAGAGAGAATTAGATTTGGGTGAGTTATTTTGTTTCTGTGCAGGGAAAATACTGACTGCTTTATTTTTACACTGCAATATAGATCTCACTTTGAAGTTAAACCCCACCCAAATCTAATTCTCTCTGCACAAGTAACATCTTCCCCACCTGCAGTGCACATGGTTTTGTTCATCTAAGAAGGATTTTGACAGAAAGAGTGAACTAGAATAAGGCCCATTGTTCCTGATTTGTTCATGCTGTTTCTGTTTATGTAGCCTGCAAGCCACTGCGGAAACTTTGTGGCACCAAATGACCAGGACGTGTGACTGGAATGTGTTTAAAGCTTTTTGTCACATTGATAAAAGTATGACAAGAAATGTGCGATCCCCCGGAATTCAATTGGAAGCTGAAACGTATGCCATTTTCAGTACAGCTTTTGTATTTTGGGACAGTTGTTGATTTCTATAATTAATACATTCAGTCATGTACACGGAGACTGTTGTTCCCAGACTACATCTCATTCCTCAATCCACATGACCGTCTGAAGAAATAAGTATTAGCTGCTCTGATTGTAGGAAGCAAAGCTATCTTCTCCCAACCACTGGAAAGCAGACAATGGTCATTCAGAAAAATTGGTTAAATCTATTTAATGTAACAAGTTTATCCAAACAATCGTTTTTATCGGTTTTCCAGTGTTTAGGAGCAAAAGGGTGATTGTCATATACTCCCATATAGATGTAGCCATCTTGCCGGCTGCTGCCGGTCGGATCCCCAACCACCAGCCACTGCCAGCTGCCTGAAGGGGATGTGATTGTCATATACTCCCATATAGATGTAGACATCTTGCCGGGTGCTGCCGGTCGGATCCCCAACCACCAGCCACTGCCAGCTGCCTGAAGGGGATGTGATTGTCATATACTCCCATATAGATGTAGCCATCTTGCCGGCTGCTGCCGGTCGGATCCCCAACCACCAGCCACTGCCAGCTGCCGGAAGGGGATGTGATTGTCATATACTCCCATATAGATGTAGACATCTTGCCGGGTGCTGCCGGTCAGATCGCCAACCGCCAGCCACCGGAAAGCGATGTGCGCTCACGAGACGCTCGCGCATCCCCTTCCGATGGAGCTTCGCCACCTCCACACCACTCCCACATCGGTACCCACAGCCCTCCGGACACCCCCCTTAACCCTGCCCATCTTCCTGGAGTGGAGACGGGCAGGGATTCCGTTCCCGTTGTCAAAAAACTGGTAAGTGCGTGCGTGAGACGCTCACGTGTCCCAGTCAGATGGAGCGCCACTCTGCCGGCGATCGCCAGCAGGGGCATTCTGATGATCCCCGGCGCTGAATGAGAGGAGCTCCACCTGTACATTACCAGATTTTTGTTCCCATCTGATTGGACAGATAAATCTTGGAAAATGATAAAGTACCAGCCAATCATCTCCTCGCTTTCAGTTTTAAAAACAGCCTGTAGCATGACAGTTAGGAGCTGACTGGCTGGTATTTTATCTCTCTCCACATTATCACTTCCCTAGGCTTAGTACATCTCTTCATGATTACTATACAACATGCTGCTTAACCCTTTGATTGCCAATGTTGCTGTGAGTGATCCTTAATATATCCGCTAAAAATGCCAGCAGCGCCCACAGCAATTGTTCTTTTAGTATAAATAAACACAAATACAGCCAAGTCAATAAATTAAAGTTTAGGTAAATATTGCACCCAAAAAAAGTACAGTCGCTGTGAGTGGAGCTGGCATTTTTAACAAATATTCTGAGGGTATCTCAAAGTAGCGTTGGCACTGAAACGGTTAACAGAGCACAGCATCATCTTGTCAGCCTTGCTAGACAGGGGAGAAAGGCAGATTACTTATAATACAAACAGCAATAGAGTTTCAGCGCATATCCAGCTTCAGAGAAATTAGTTTAAGGTATATAGAGATGATGGGCAATGCAAAGCTAATTATTAAGCAGTACATAAGAACATTTTTCATCACACAGGGCGAGATAAAGTAAGCCCTGAAAAGTGATCAAATGGAGAGTTATAAACAACCAACCAATCAGCTCCTACCTGTCATTTTTCAAACACAGCCTGTGACATGGCACTGAGGAGCTGATTGGCTGGTAGTTTATCACTCTCCATTTCATCACTTTTCAAACTTAGTACATCTGGCCCACAATCAGAAAGACAAAGCTCTTTGTGGCATTTTAGCAACATCTTTGGGCTTTCCTGTGCAGATGTCAGTGTGCCAGCGTGCTGTCGCTTTCTAGGTGTACAGACATTAGCGCTTCTGATATGGAGGTGAGTGAGGAAATAAAATAAATAAAAAAAGCGGTGATTTATCATACTCCAATACAAGTTCTTCAGCTCATTGACTTGTATGGCAGTTGAGGACAGAAAGGCCATATTAAAGCAATAATGGAGATGATAAATTACTCGCAGAGAAACAGAGAGAAAAATACAAACATGATAAATGTAACACAATGTGCAGACTAGAAGCGCATTCAAATACAAGGCCTGGGACGGCAACTGAAAGACACGGAGCCTGTGGTAAACATCCAACACCCTCGATTTGGGGACTGAGGACTGATTCAGAGATAGCCGAAAGTCCAATACCGCATGCTAGCAGCAGTGAATTTCTGCCCGATCTCTAGGAAGGGAATGCAGGAGACATCTCAGTTGAAGAGACCCCTCCTGCACGTAGCTGCGATCCCAGCACTGCAACCCATGACACAAGCTGGTCTCCAGCTGGTGGCCAAAAAAACAGGGACTGTGAGCCATGTAAGTCTACGTGGCAGAACGGACCTATCTATTATCTTCTAGAAGGTGCTAAATAAAGAAGTAGATTCTGCTATGGGCAACATCGCATCTTCCATAGAACTCTCACCTTAGTAAATAAACCCCTTGGTCTGTAGACCTATAACCCTTTGATTGCCAACATCTGTGACAAATGTCCAAAATATGCGCAAAACAATGCCAGCGTCGCTCACATTTGTTATATAAATTCAAATATATATATATATATATATGTTTTCTATATATAAGGTAAACATTACAGGTCATTATGATGAATAATTAAACAATTTAATTGATTTACTACTTATTTATTTTTATATAAACTGTTCTGTTGTTATTGAAATTGTGTCTCTTTCAAACCTAGCATAGTAGTAAAACATGTGTATTAATGTAATATTAGCTACAAATGTTGTCATTAATATAGATCAACTAGGAAGATAAAAAAAAAAAAACTAAATTAATTTCACTGCCTTGAGAGACAGCAGCCTTGATGTGATGACCCATCTACACACCAGCATGTGATAGTGGCAGCTATCTGTCACAGACAGACTCACCTTGCCTTCGTTTCCTGCAGTCCTTTTAAACTTTTAACAGTGAAATAGACATATCGTTTATGTAGGAATGATACAGTAGGTCCCCTTTAATAAATACACTCTGTACAGTCAACTGTACAGTGCTAACAAAAGCTTACATATGTCATAGGTCACAACCCAGTGTTTAGACCAATAAATATTAAACACAAAACAATGACCTATGGGCGGGATGTTGTAACATCCGCGCCCATTATCGCTGGCTACCGCAATTTGAATAACGGCATATGCTGTAACATATGCCGTTATTAACGCAAGGGACAGCTCTTGCGATAAGAGCTGTCCCTTGCGATGCGGTGCCGGCGCTGGACTTCCGGGTCTGTGACCCGGGAGTCCATCTGCGAATGCGCAGAGTGACGCGCCGCCCGCAGGGCATGCTGGGAGGGATCCGTGACGGATCCCTCAAACAGCGTGTTACAAGCTGCAGTCACAGCTTGTTCCTGTTTGGTTGTTGTTACCCCCATGCCAGGGTTTGGTATTCTCCATGTAGTGGAGAACCTGGTATTGGGGTCCCTTGACCCCTCTTCAAGGGGGGGGTACTGTTAGGATCCGCCTCCAGCGGATCTGTGTTATGCGCAGATTCACGTATTCCCCTGTGTGTTGGCTCCCTGTGTATTTTCCTGTCTGTGTTGGTATTTGCTCGTTGGTGACCTCCGGTGGTCAGCCTGGGCCATTGCAGCTCACTCTGTCTGTGTGGGTGTGTGATTAGGGCTCAGGTGTTCTCGTCAACTGCCAGCTTGCTATGCTCACCTGCAGGCTATGTGTGTTGATCACTTCCTGGTGTTCACTACATAAACCTTCCTCATCTATTACTTCCTGCCGATTATAGCTTCAGTCTTGGCTAGAAGTGTTTCTGTGCTCCCATCCTGTTCCTGAGTCCGTGTCCAGTATCCAGCCTATCCTCGTGTCCATGTGCAGCTTCCAGTTTGTTCCAAGTGTCCGCATCCAGTATCTAGCCCATCTGTGTGTCCGTGTGCAGCTTCCAGCTTGTTCCTGAGTCCGCATCCAGTGTCCAGCCCGTCCTTGTGTCCATGAGCAGCTTCCAGTTTGTTCCCAGTGTCTGTATCCAGTATCCAGCCACTCCGGTGTCGGTGTGCAGTCTCCTGTCCCTCCTTGGTTCCAGCTGACCTGTCCTGCTGCGCACAGATAAGTGGGGTATTCCCCCAAACCTCCTTTACTGTGCTGTTGGTTATACTGAGACACCTCTGTGTATTGTTACACTTGCTTTGGATTTATGGTACACCTTTGCGTATTGTTACGCCCGTAGTTGAGACATTGTTCTCCGTGGGATTAGGGTCCCTTGCCATCTCAGGGTTAGTTAGGTTATCCCCTTGCGCTCTCCTGGCCTCGGCAGCAGGTGTTGTCCACCCTTAAGACCTGCCTGTAGCGGAGCGGAGCGGGCCTAACTCGCTCCCCAGCCGAGACGGGCCCAGGCGAAGCCTAGCTCTGCACACAGCTGCCGACTCCTGTCTGAGGCAACGGAGTTAGGGTCCGGCAGGGGTCCCCTTCTCCTAACATTATAATCGGCCATACAGCACTCTGGAGCTGGGTTCTGCCCTCTCAGTCCAGAGATTTCCAGCCGTGTCAGTTTTTTGCCCGTGTCAGTTTTTTGCCCGTGTCAGTTTTTTGCCCGTGTCAGTTTATTCTTGTGTCAGTTTTTTTCTTGCTGGTGTATAAACTTGCATGGCCATATCATGCAGGCCATGCAAGAGTCATTAGCGGCTCTAAATTTGGCATTCAATGCCGTAAAACCTGGGCAGTGGGAGATTTTGCAGCAGTCTCTTCTGCAGCTGCAAAGACTCATCACTGATATTTTTCTGGTCCTCCCAGAGGTCACTGGGGTTCGTTCAGCCCCTAATGAGGCCCTGCCTAAGGAAGTATTAGGCAGCAAGTCCTCAGACCCAGAGGGTCAGGTAAAGCATAGAAGTTATCTACGGCCGAAGCTTCCGTTAGAGGAGCGTCAGCGGCGTAGAAACCTTAATCTATGCTTATACTGTGGAGATTCTGGCCACTTCTTGCAGACGTGTGGCTTGCGTAATTCCGGTGGTGCCGACAGGGTATCTCCTCTGGCCAGGTCTGAGCAGGTTGTCAGATCTAAACCTGTCTCCACTGTGGCAGAGGAGCTCTCTGCCGAGTCTCCCAGTAAAAGCACTCTGCCTTTTTCTATTGGTCCCAGTGCTGATGTTTTAATGACCAGGGAGTCAGAGTTGCAAACCCTCGAAGGGAAAGCCCAGGTGGTTGAGTCATGTGCCGGGGGCCCGCCGAGCGAGCCAGATGCCGGGGGCCCGCCGAGCGAGCCAGATGCCGGGGGCCCGCCGAGCGAGCCAGATGCCGGGGGCCCGCCGAGCGAGCCAGATGCCGGGGGCCCGCCGAGCGAGCCAGATGCCGGGGGCCCGCCGAGCGAGCCAGATGCCGGGGGCCCGCCGTGCCGGTCTGATGCCGGGGGCCCGCCGTGCCGGTCTGATGCTGGGGGCCCGCCGTGCCGGTCTGATACCGGGGTCCCGCCGAGCCAGTCCGATGCAGGGGGCCCGCTGAGTCATTCTGATGCCGGGGGCCCGCCGAGCCGGTCAGACGCCGGGGGCCCGCCGAGCCGGTCAGACGCCGGGGGCCCGGAGGCCGCAGCCCCGAGTGGGGGCCCGGAGGCCGCAGCCCCGAGTGGGGGCCCGGAGGCCGCAGCCCCGAGTGGGGGCCCGGAGGCCGCAGCCCCGAGTGGGGTTCCGAAGTGCGCAGCCCCGAGTGGGGTTCCGAAGTGCGCAGCCCCGAGTGGGGTTCCGAAGTGCGCAGCCCCGAGTGGGGTTCCGAAGTGCGCAGCCCCGAGTGGGGTTCCGAAGTGCGCAGCCCCGAGTGGGGTTCCGAAGTGCGCAGCCCCGAGTGGGGTTCCGAAGTGCGCAGCCCCGAGTGGGGTTCCGAAGTGCGCAGCCCCGAGTGGGGTTCCGAAGTGCGCAGCCCCGAGTGGGGTTCCGAAGTGCGCAGCCCCGAGTGGGGTTCCGAAGTGCGCAGCCCCGAGTGGGGTTCCGAAGTGCGCAGCCCCGAGTGGGGTTCCGAAGTGCGCAGCCCCAGAAGGGGTTCAAGTTGGTGTTGCCCCAGAAGGGGTTCAAGTTGGTGTTGCCCTAGAAGGGGTTCAAGTTGGTGTTGCCCCAGAAGGGGTTCAAGTTGGTGTTGCCCCAGAAGGGGTTCAAGTTGGTGTCGCCCCAGAAGGGGTTCAAGTTGGTGTCGCCCCAGAGGGGGTTCAAGTTGGTGTCGCCCCAGAGGGGGTTCAAGCTTGTGTCGCCCCAGAGGGGGTTCAAGCTTGTGTCGCCCCAGAGGGGGTTCAAGCCGGTGTCGCCCCAGAGGGGGTTCAAGCCGGTGTCGCCCCAGAGGGGGTTCAAGCCGGTGTCGCCCCAGAGGGGGTTCAAGCCGGTGTCGCCCCAGAGGGGGTTCAAGCCGGTGTCGCCCCAGAGGGGGTTCAAGCCGGTGTCGCCCCAGAGGGGGACTCTGTCTGTCTTGTCGCCCCAAGAGGGGACTCTGTCTGTCTTGTCGCCCCAAGAGGGGACTCTGTCTGTCTTGTCGCCCCAAGAGGGGACTCTGTCTGTCTTGTCGCCCCAAGAGGGGACTCTGTCTGTCTTGTCGCCCCAAGAGGGGACTCTGTCTGCCCCATCTCTCAGAGGAATCCTGATTGTCCTGCTTCTCAGCTAAGTTCCAGCCTTGCCGGTGGCTTCGAGAGAACAGCTGTTGGTCTACACTGTATTGTTCAGCCAGAGACTCATCATAGTGCTGCCACACGAGAAGGACCATCAGACTTTAAAGTCTCAGCCCCACAGGCCATAGTCCCAGATATGCAGTCCAGTCAGGTAACAGAGAGTGAAATGTCTGATGTCTTGGATGATATTTCTACCTCTATAGTCTTTGATGGGGACTTAGCCCAATTTGTTGCATTATTAGAACATTATGTCATCATCATGGAGTCCAGACCGTTTTTAGGCATCACTTCTGACAATTTGGTGTTATATCTAATATATTCCTTCAGAGGTGTGCCTTTCAGATGGGCGTCCAAATTGGTTCAGTCTGAGGATCCCTTATTAAAGAACTTCTCAGCATTTAAGGATGCTGTATTAGAAAGATTTGGCCCCAATAAGGTTGATTCAGATGTCTCTGGGCCGACCTCCTGGCCGGCAGAACCTTCTTCGGTTTTGGGAGATTCAGCCAAAAGATCTGCTCATAAGGCCATATCCTCAAGGGGGGTCCCTATAGCCACAACCTCAAGTGAGATCGTTGGTGATGTTACCCCCGTGAACAACTCATGTCATTCAGCGTGGAAAGCCCAGCCCTTAGCTATTACCACGGGGTGTGCTTTCTTGACTCCGTCTAACAGATATATCCCTGAAAGGTTAGCTTCTAGAGCACTGAGGTCTAGGCTTGAGTCTGTATCTGATTCTGATTCGGAGATTGATGGTTATCCGGTATATAAAGGCCCTATGGTCTTCGAAGAAGCTTATTGTAAACCAGGGACGGCTTCCTTTACCAATTTACCAAAGAAGAAGAAGAAGAAGTCTCATCGGAGACATTAGCTCTGTTCTGTCTTTGTCTTATCCTACTTAGGTGTCCGAAGGCCACCTTTGAGAGGGGGGCACTGTTACAAGCTGCAGTCACAGCTTGTTCCTGTTTGGTTGTTGTTACCCCCATGCCAGGGTTTGGTATTCTCCATGTAGTGGAGAACCTGGTATTGGGGTCCCTTGACCCCTCTTCAAGGGGGGGGTACTGTTAGGATCCGCCTCCAGCGGATCTGTGTTATGCGCAGATTCACGTATTCCCCTGTGTGTTGGCTCCCTGTGTATTTTCCTGTCTGTGTTGGTATTTGCTCGTTGGTGACCTCCGGTGGTCAGCCTGGGCCATTGCAGCTCACTCTGTCTGTGTGGGTGTGTGATTAGGGCTCAGGTGTTCTCGTCAACTGCCAGCTTGCTATGCTCACCTGCAGGCTATGTGTGTTGATCACTTCCTGGTGTTCACTACATAAACCTTCCTCATCTATTACTTCCTGCCGATTATAGCTTCAGTCTTGGCTAGAAGTGTTTCTGTGCTCCCATCCTGTTCCTGAGTCCGTGTCCAGTATCCAGCCTATCCTCGTGTCCATGTGCAGCTTCCAGTTTGTTCCAAGTGTCCGCATCCAGTATCTAGCCCATCTGTGTGTCCGTGTGCAGCTTCCAGCTTGTTCCTGAGTCCGCATCCAGTGTCCAGCCCGTCCTTGTGTCCATGAGCAGCTTCCAGTTTGTTCCCAGTGTCTGTATCCAGTATCCAGCCACTCCGGTGTCGGTGTGCAGTCTCCTGTCCCTCCTTGGTTCCAGCTGACCTGTCCTGCTGCGCACAGATAAGTGGGGTATTCCCCCAAACCTCCTTTACTGTGCTGTTGGTTATACTGAGACACCTCTGTGTATTGTTACACTTGCTTTGGATTTATGGTACACCTTTGCGTATTGTTACGCCCGTAGTTGAGACATTGTTCTCCGTGGGATTAGGGTCCCTTGCCATCTCAGGGTTAGTTAGGTTATCCCCTTGCGCTCTCCTGGCCTCGGCAGCAGGTGTTGTCCACCCTTAAGACCTGCCTGTAGCGGAGCGGAGCGGGCCTAACTCGCTCCCCAGCCGAGACGGGCCCAGGCGAAGCCTAGCTCTGCACACAGCTGCCGACTCCTGTCTGAGGCAACGGAGTTAGGGTCCGGCAGGGGTCCCCTTCTCCTAACACAGCGCTGCGGTAAGAAGCCCATAGGCTTCTGCAGGGAATCGCCAGCTTTTGCTGGCGATTCCCTCCGCAGCGCTGTCACTGCGCAGGCGCCATATAGCATATAGAAATGCGGTAAAAACCCCGAAAACAGGGTTTTTACCGCATTTCTGCTTTACAGAATCTTCCCCATAACCTTTAGGGGTTTCTGCACTACAGTATAAAATATGAACTATAAATACTCCTGGAAAAAAAAAAACTATAAACCCAGCTATATGATAGTGTACAATATTCTATCGTTGTCTTTCAGTGAAAGAAGAAACAAGCAGAAAACAATGGGGATGCTGGATGCAGGATACATACAGAGCAGAAGGTGCTGTTACAGACATCCAAGCAATGAGGGAACATCTGGATATAGTACATGAGGCCCAACCTGGGAGTAGCGCTGGTATGAAAGGGTCTCCGCCCAAATTCTCGGGATATTTCAAGCTGGGGCATTTCAGCCCAGGATACAAACTGGGGCGTCCCCTGGGTGGCCCATCCCCACCTCCCCCCTTACCCTTATGGTGACCCCATCTCCCGCTGCATTATGGAATGGGTGGATAGGCGGAGGCAGCCCAGGTTCGGCGAGGAGTGCTGTCTTCGAACAGCATCCAGGAGGAACAGTACACAGCTCCTGGTCACAGCCCCCACTACCCCCCTCACACCAGAAAATGCAGGGACTAGGCTGGTGTGAAAGGGGCCAACCCGAGAATGTCCCTGCATGATCCCGGGACTGTATTCCCAGGTAAGTAAGGTAAGCGAAGCAGTTGTGAGAGGAATTACCCTTTAAGGCAGGCATGTCCAAACTATGGCCCTCCAGCTGTTGTGAGCCAGCGCCATCCCCTGCCAAGATGGGACCTTCCCCATCTGTATATGTGCTATACAGACAGGATGCCCAAAATGTATCAACTAGTTTCATGTATTTCACACATACAGTACTGTAGTTTCCGCCAGTCAGTATTTAAAGCAATTTACAATACAAGCATACAGAGCAGGATGTACAGTAATATGCAATGCATTTTATATTCAGTACATCCTGCCACTTGCTGCATACACAGCAGCATATATTAACACCATGTGCATGCAGATTTGTGAGTATTAATGCGAAGGACAGCTCTTAAGAACTGTCCTTTGCAATATGAGGACTTCTGGGTTCATGACCCAAGAGTCCTACTGTGCATGTGTGGCCATGGTCCAGCACATGTGTGAGCCATTTAGGGACACTGGGTGGGATTATTTTGGAATTTATTAGGAAAAAATCCCAAAGGCTTCTATGGTGTTGCTCCGAAAAGTGTTGCTTTTGCTTGTTACTGTACATGTGGCGAATGTGGTCAAACCTTTGAAAATGGCAGTTTTCCCAAGAAGAAGAATTGTACCCTAGAAGTCTGTAATCTGTTCTCCCGGTTACTGATAGGCTTCCCAAACTACCGGTCTGCACTGTGTGCTGGCATGTGTTATAATAATGCAAGTCACATCATAAAGGGCACACACCTGAGGGAAAAGGTGTGATGATATGATTTGTGGCATTGACTGAGTCATCGAGCCCCATCCATGGCCACTTTATATAAAATCCCCACAAGGAACGTATGACAAGTAGGTGTGTACTGTACATACGACACACTTACATTTTTCATCATGTACATAAGCAAAGTTATAAAATATTTTTGATTGTTTTGTAGTCAGTGTATAGTATGTGAGCTGTGTTACATGTCTGTGTGTTGTATGCATGCGTGTTGTCCTTTCACTTATAAAGACTTGAGTTATATAGAGACTTGGCAACGTATTTATACTGCATATGCAGCTGGTGTACAAGCACCCTCTGGTGGATCTGATGGTGGGGTAAGCTCTTCCTACTATTGTTATGGCCTGTAACTACCCAGTTAGTTTTATCACTGTATCACTTCAATTGTAATTGTTTTCAATTATAAAGTGCAATATAAGAGATACAGGGCCAGATATACTAAGCTTCAAAAGTGATAAAATAAAGAGTGATAAACAACCAGCCAATCAGCTCCTACCTGCCATGTCACAGACTGTGTTTGAAAAATGTCAGGAAGGAGCTGATTGGAGAGTGATAAACAGCCAACCATTTTATCATTGTTAAATCTTAGTGCATCTGGCCCAGTGACAGTGAAATAGCTGTGGTAGGACTAGTAACATGCAAGCCAAAGTGCTGACATGCACAAACATGAAAAATGAAACACTCTAAAGTAAACAATGCAAATATTTAGACCAATGTCTTCAGCTTTAGCTGCCTCGTGTCAGAACCTATCCGAAATAGACTGCTGAAATGTATTTATTGCCTTTGTAAAGTCAACACAGCCAGAAGACCCAGAAGTCACAGCCAGAAGACCCAGCCTACTGTATATAAGTGCGTTTAGAAAATTATTGGTGTGAGGAGAGTGAACGGATCCTTTGGCCCTAATGCAGACCCGATCGCAGCCTGAGCCATTATCAAACTAATGTGCTAGCGCACAGATCATAGTGCGCAAGTGCGATGATTCCCTGTGAACAAAGCCATCATCAGCTATTTAATGCTGGGCGTAAGCAGGGTGATTGACAGGTGGCCAGTGTTCGGGGGTGGCACTTGTCAGTCTTCAAGGAATGTCTGGGAAAAACACAGACGGATGCAGGTCGCTTGAAGGGAGGACCACTGACGTCAGCTCCGGCCCTAATCTGTCATGGTTCATCACAGTGCCAAGTAAGTCTTGGGGGGTGGGCATTTAATTGATGTTGATGAGTGGATGCAAATTGATTTGCAGAGATTTGCATGGCTGTGGTGGCAATAGCAGCCATTTACACTTTGGCGGGTGGGGGATAACTGATCGCTCGGGTCTGAGAATTAGCAGCCCAGCAGTTTTTTTCTAATGTGTGTGTATATATATATATATATATATATATATATATATATATATATATATTAAATTTTCATTAGATGTACATCATGATAGAGGGAATCTCTAAATAACTTCTTAGCCACCAGAGCTTGCCCCGTGCCCCATCTCCTCAGTTGCACTCCCGCTGCTTTTTAGCAGGCAGCAGGTGGGGCGATGTCCTTTGCCCTTCACAGTGGGAGTGGGGCTCTTCTGTTGTCATCTAATAGCCAATCAGCACACTAGCAGCCAATCACAGACATGGAGGAGCAGCTGCTGCTGTCCAGGCAGTAAAGGCACTGGATGAGTGATATTATGTCACTCATTCAGGGCTGATTCATAGTTGCCCACATGTTGACCACAGATACGGGTGTATGGTGTGCTCAAACATAAATGTGGATGCAGATCCATATGATCCATTTAGAGAGATCCATCTGAAATCACAAAGATCTCTGTATATACTTGTCTCTGATTAACCAACAATTCTGTCTACAGTACACTCCACGTGCCCAAAGAGCTCTTATTCTAGGGGGGAATGCCCCTTAACCGTACAGTTACACCCACTGAGCCACAAGTAGCTGCTGCTGAAATAAGAACAACTCTAAATCACCCATCATTTTCAAAATATGCAAGTGCTCAGATATGGAGCATGTGCAATACAAAAATGTACAATAACGGTCTGCAGGACGGACATGTGTGCCACCCAGAATCAGCCTCCAGTGTTCCAGGGGACCCCTAACCTTTGGCACCTAGGTAGCACTGGCTTGGTTTTTCTTAATGTGCTGTAGCCTAAAAAAATTCTACAGAACATGACTTACTGTATGGTTCAGAAGATAGAGATATAAAATCTAAATCTCTAAATAAAAAAATATAAACACCCATTATCAGCTATGGTATAAACAAGTGTTGTAAAGTTTTTTCACATGTATAAAGCAGAGGGTAAGAATTCATGCGTCAGGAAAACGCAGGCATACAATTAGTTTCAATTCATTTTTTTTTTTCCAGTTTTTAAGAAATTTGGCATAAGGAAATCAAATATATCTAATTTTATTTATTATGTTTCCTCTATTAAAAAGTAAAAATATCAATGAAATCCATTAATTCCTTGTGCTGTGTACTCCATTATTTAAAAAATGTGCCTCTATAGTTTCAGTATTATTTACAATATATGTGACTACCAGCTAAGGGCTTACAAAGAGAAATTAATACTGCCAATGTCTAAATTAATACACTAGGGGGCACTGTTCACAAAACTAAATTTAGAGACCTGCATGCTGTATAAATATAAGCCATTTAAAACCATGTTTGTGTGTATATTTTTGTATCAGTCTGGCTCGTGTAACTTATTGTCAGTTGTGTTCCCCGTTGTTTGGAGCTATGAAACACTTTGGGCGCCTTATAAAAAAAAAATATATATGTAATATAGCATTACATGCCAAACATAAATATTAGAAGTGAAGTGGTAGCCTTTATTGATTGAATTTTATTGGGTATAGTTTTTACAACTATAAAGGTCTCTTTGTACAGCTTGGTATAATCAGGGCCGGATTGATAATGGGGCTGATGGAGCTGCAGCTCCAGGCCCACACTCAAAATAGACCCACAGCATCCATACATTGTTGTGATACAGTAGACAGGAAAAATAGTCCTGCTACTGCAGTCTCGCAATGGCAATCATAGGCCCCGTATAAAATATATATAATATACAAAGCAAAAGTTGACAAAAGGCAAGTGGTCTCTGGGTGCCTTGGTGTGGGGGTGTATGTATGTATGAATTAGAGCAGCAGTGCATGTAGTATGTATGTATTTGTGTAGGAATGAAAGCAGCAGTGCATGTAGTATGTATGTATGTATGTATGTATGTATGTGTGTATGTATGTATGAGAGCGGCAGTGTATGTATGTACGTACGTACGAATGAGAGCAGCAGTGCATATAGTATATATGTATGTATGTATGTATGAATGAATGAATGAGAGCAGCAGTGCATTTAATATGTATGAATGAGAGCAGCAGTGCTAGTAGTATGTATGTATGATAGTGGCAGTGTATGTATGTAAGAATAGGAGCGGCAGTGTATGTATGCATACCTCCCAACTGTCCCGTTAACCGCAGGAACGTACCGGTATTTGGGGATGTTCCTGCATCCCGCCCAGCGCCGCCATTGCCCAGCAGTGGGGGGGGGGGAGAGGGGCAGTTGGGAGTTCCCCCCCAGCATGAAGAGAATAGATGCTGTGCGCATGCACACAGCGTCTATTCAACGACGCAGAACGGAGAAAGCCAAGGGCCTTAGGACGCGTCATCTTGTGAGGCCACACCCCCTTTTCATAGGCCACATCCCCCTTTTTGGGCTTCGCCGCGCACGGGTCCTGATCCAGGGGGACGCAAAGTTGGGAGGTATGTGTACAGATGGAGTCGGGCTCTTCTTTGCAGGGGATGGCGATGGCGACGCCATCCACCATCCCCCGCCATCTTTATTTGCAAAAGGGTGCGCGCGCGTCCCCTTCCGACGGCTTTCCCCTGGATCCCCGCCGGCTTGTCGGCGGTCACCGGGGTCCCCACCGCCTCCCCGCATCCCCCCTAACCCTGTCCGTCTCCCTGAAGCGGAGACGGACAGGGTCCCATCGCTCCGGCGCAGGGACACTGAGACGCGCGTGTCTCAGTCAGATGGTCAGCCGGGCTGCTGGCGGATCGCCAGCGGTGACGTTCTGGCGATTCGCCAGCAAAAAAGAGCCCGGCCCCATCTGTATGTAAGTATATATGAATGAGAGCAGCAGTGCATGTATGTATGTATGTATGTACATATGCATATCTGAATGAGAGCGGCAGTGCATGTAGTATGTATGTACAGATGAAGCGCCTTTCAGCCAGCTCAGGGAATCGCTAGACTGCGTGAGCTGGTCCAAGCTGGCGGAGAGGCGATCCATATGATGGGGAAATACGAGCGTCTCACACACAGACACACACGCACACACACGTCAGCACCGTGGTGGGGAGCTGTTTTCCTGCCTGTCTCTGCTTTAGGGAGACGGGCAGGGAGTGGGGGGTGCCTGTGGGGGCTGCACGGCGGTGCAGGAGACCGGTGGATGAGGGCTCCAACTGAACAGGGCGCGCGAGCGTCTCATGCGTGTGCACCCCTTCCATCAGCTGGCGGATAGTGGTTCTATGGGAGCATCTGTATGCATGAAAGAATGAGATCAGCAGTGCATATAGTATGTATGAATGAGAGTATCAGTGCGTGTAGTATGTATGCTGTATGTATAATAGTGGCAGTGCATGTAAGTATGAAAGAGCGGCAGCGCATATAGTATGTATGTATGTATGAATGAATGAGAGCAGCAGTGCATGTAGCATGTATGTATGTATGAGAACAACAGTGCATGTATGTATGTATGTATGTATGTATATCTGTACAGTATGTGTGTGAGGGGCAGTGTATGTATGTGAGAGGCAATGTATGTATGTATGTATGTATGTATGTACGTGAATGAGAGGCAGTGTATATATGTATATCTGTACAGTATGAATGTGAGGGGCAGTGTATGTATGTATGTATGTATGTATGTATGTATGAGAAAGGCAGTGCATGTATGTATATCTGCACAGTATGTATGTGAAAGGCAGTATATGTACTGTATGTATGTGAGTGGCTATGTATGTATGTATGTATGTATGTATGTATGTATGTATGTATGTGAGAGGTTGTGTACAGATGCATCCTCAGAGTGTTGCTGGTGCCAAGTGAGCATGTGCCCGCCTCCTATTGAGTGTAAGGGGTGGCCCTTTAAAAAATGTCTATAGTGCCCACAGAGTTCTACTTACACCCCTGCCTAGAGTGTATGGGTTCTACATGCATTGTCCTCACCTCCTCCTCTTCTCACAATAGGCCCTTGAACATTTTCAGCTCCAGGCCCATAAAGCCCTTAATTCGGCCCTGGGTATAGTGCGGATAGGGAAATATTGTATATAGCCACAAGCGCGGTGCAGTTTCAATAGCTACATTCTTGCTACATACACAATGTAACTGCTGCACAGCTACTGACCTGTGGATTCGCCCAGGTATTGACTAGCAAGCCGGTAGTGCGCGGCCTTGAAGATTTCAGTCTCTTATTAAATGTTATTTTTCCTCTGATTGTCTTTCAAATCCCAACATAAGCAGATCGCCATATTGCACAAAGCTTATATAACATTTCAATTCCTGCCGTTATAAAAGGCCAACACAAAAAAACAGGAGCTTTATACAATAAAAGGTAACACTAATATAGTTGCCTGTGCATTTTATCCATCAAAAACATTTAGTAGGTGGATTCTTGTAACTTATAATGTAACATTATTTATTATCCTTGTGTTCAGCGTTCCACGGTCCAGTACAGCCCCACAGACCAGCAGTGCTGCTCTACTTTCTATTATTGAAGAACTTGATGCAATTTTGTAATTTTATTGTCCCTTTCCTGTGAATTTCCCACTCCGATGATCTTAAGACCCAGTAGATCACAGTAACACGACACCTAAAATTTTATTTATGTGGATAGAGTCGTCTATAAATATAGAATGTAAATACTTCCCAAAATCCCAGAAAAGAAAAATTGAGACAATGACCAAGCCCCAGAACTACGGAAAGAACAAGCCTCAAAACTCCCCATGCCATGTCCAAGCTGGCCAATTTATTACAGTTATATGGCAAAAACATTCTCCAAAATCAGAAAAACCTCACCCTTTTTAGATACAAAAAATACATACAGATATACAAAATATGTAGTAATGTTTATATGTTTTTGTTAAAGCACTTTCAGTTCAGGTACTAGACTGTTACTATAAAATTGTACCATTCATTACCTTTATTTAAATACATCAAGGAAAAATGTAAATATAATTATTTGTTTTAGTGCACCGGTTTTCCGTCTGTAGAGTTTGAGTAACTTGCAAAAAAGTGTGCTTCCTCAGGAAGGGGTTGAGAAGTCTAGATAGTGTCAAGCCCATACACACTAGGCGACTTTGAGCAGTGTGTATGCCCCAGCGATGAGCGGTGAGCGCTGCTGCCCGCTCCCGCAACATCGCCGGGAAAGCCGTTCATCTGCTGGTAACACCAGCAGATGAGCGGCTTTGAGGACGGCTTTGCCTAGCACTCCGCTATGCAAAGCCATCCTCCCCCTCCGTCGGCACGGGCAGGGGGAAAGCCGCTCAGTGTGTATGCAGTGAGCAGCTTTCCCCCCCAGCGGTGATTGTCATCATCGCTGTCCATACACACTGGGCATAGTCGCCCAGTGTGTATGGACCTTCACAGCTTAGTTTTCCTTGCTCTGGTTCAATCTGTTTTCAGTGTGATCCTTTCCACCAAAAGTTAAATGATTTAGTGATCTTATTATTTGGCAGCACAGATGGTGTAATGGTTAGCATTACTGCCTCACAGCGCTGAGGTCATGGGTTCGATCCCCACTATGGGTCTAACTGTGCGGAGTTTGTATAGTCTCCCTGTGCTTGCGTGGGTTTCCTCCGGGTACTCCGGTTTTTCTCTCACAATCCAAAAATATACAGTTAGGTTAAATGGCTTCCAACCAAAAAAAAAAATTAACCCTAGAATGTCTGTGTGTGCGTGTACATGTGGTAGGGAATATAGAGTGTAAGCTCCACTGGGGCAGGGACTGATGTGAATGTTCAAATAGTCTATGTAAAGCGCTGCGGAATAAATAAATATTACATCCCCAGAGACTGGTTGCTTTGGGTAATAAATACAAAGATTATGTCTGAAAGGTACTTATCAAAGCATTAAGGGGTGTAGACATGGGACGATTTCAGCCCCATTTCTAAGCGATCCGACTAGATCGCTTAGAAATGGAGCACGGATCACTCCGTGTGTATGCCCTGCAGCGATGGAGATGCGCGGTCCAGCGTGTCGCTATTGCCCACAGGGAAAGACAGTACTTGCCCTGTCTATCTTGCTAGAGCACAGGCATTTTGCCTATAAACAATAGGAAAAACCCGGGAGGGTGCATCGCTAGTGCCGCAAGATGTGCTGAGCGATCGTGCTTAAACGGGTGTACATGCTGTCATTTTGACAGGTTTTCGATACGATTTTGCTTATGTAGAACCAAAATTGGATCGAAATCGAACGGATTTAAGATGCTTTTGATCTGCATTTGATTCGATGCGCGCTCCTGTTTTTGCTATATCGAAAATAAAAACAGACTGTAAAGGCAAGGAAATATTGAATTCGATCCAGTAAATTGATTGTCTACGTGCCTTGAGTGCAAATTGATACTGAAAACGATATCGAACGCAAAAGTGCAGATCAAATGTGAAATTGAATGGAAAGCAAAGGCCAAATCAAAATGGGGTGGAATTGGGGAAATCAAAATCAAATCAAAAGTAAATCGATGCGTGTGTACACACCGTAAGACCGTCACTCAGCCCAGAGGCAGCAGTCACCCTGTGTGTACGGGGCTTAACAAGGCTGTTCTCTCCTTGGATTTGCTATAGTGAGAACTGGGCTGTATGTAAGCTGTCCACAAACAGGTGATGTTTGCTCTTTTTGTGGGCCCTGCAAATATTTTCTCTGAACAACATGATTTTGGGACAGAACGAGATGTTTTGACCAGTGGAAACGTTGCCCTTGGCAACGAATCAGCTTTTACCTATAATCTTATAGAATGTACTTGATATATGCTACCTCAAAGCGGATTGGTTGCTATGGGCAATTTATGCACTGGCTCACTTATGTCCATTCATCACTTCTTCATACAATGTCACTTTGCAATTTGGTTATTGATGGTGATCTAGTCATGAAACAAGTGGTCAGACTTTATAGCGGGTATTTGTACTGGTTATTTTTCCCTTCACGAACTGGATTCAATGTGCCATAAATTAGAAATGATGCATAGCAAAGGCTTCCCTTGTGTTGTGGAAAACTCATGCTAAATAAATTGGTGTATTGTACAGTACATATTAAACAGCCACTGCAAAATCCAAAAGATATTAATGATTTTACACTGTCTCCACAGTAAGCCAATGCAGAACAAGCAACAATTGACATTTTGCAACATTCACATGTGGAACGCCATATATACTGGGCCCCCTACCCTACCCCTCACATGCAGAAGTCTGTACATACATAGGAAAGGCTTGCTTCAGCCTAAATGGACATGCACCAAGCATCCTCCAACTAGCTGTGGGAGGATGTGTGGCTTCTATGGGCCCTGGCTTAGCTCCTTAGCACCTCTGCAATGGTGAAGCTGCACAGTGTACAGTAGTACATGGAAAACTGCAGTACTATATACTGTTAAATGTACCTGCTATGACGTAAACACTGTATGCATTTATTAATATTTTCATCTAGCTATTAAGATGATCTGTTTTAGTTTTAATTTCAAAAGGTATATTCCTCTTAAATAAAACGGTAGGATCCGTCATGTCATGGACCTCAGCATATAGAGACAACCCACCCTAGCCAGAGGGCCAAAAATCCTATTGGGCTGGAAATATTTGTTTCATTATTTGAAGGAAACACATTAAAATATTTATAGAGTGCAGTCTGGATTGCACATTATCCCCACAAAAAATCTGATTTACATCAACATATTGTCTTTTGTACAAGTAATATTATTGAGGGGTCTATAGAGAACTGGGGAAGGCCCTGTTGTGTGATAATATGACTCATTATTGCACCATTCAATACCTAAGGGACTAACACCAGCCATAGCTAGGTTTATGTTGTCAGTTGTCCTGGTGCTTGTATATGAGCAATCCTGTTTAATAAGTATCTTGATTGGATATTTGATTGCATATTTATGGATGGCATTCCAAACAAAAGTATTTAAAAACTCTGTATTTATAGAATAAAACATCAAAAATGCAAAACAGCTAATAATAAATATTGCATTACAAAACTGAAGTTTAGTTCATTTAGAAACACAACATTGTATAAAAGTTGTTCATTAAGGGCCTTATTCTGGTGCATTCACACGGAGGACCCATGTTGTGCGTCTGAGCATGTGCAGGCACATTTCTGTGCATGTGCAGAAGCAGGGTGCTGGGCGTTCTCATGGTAATGAGGACGTGATGCAGGTGCGGGGGGCAGGCAGCTGACATCACCGGACATCAGCTGCCCGCCCATTCCTGTCCCAGCGTACACGCACATGTAAGTGACTTCAATGTCACTTTTATATGCGTGCACCTTCCACATCTTTCAAATGGTCGGTGACCATTGAAAGATGTGGGTGTTCCCCACAGCATGCGAATGGATGTTTATGTTAAACATCCATTCGCAGCCTGTGCGTGGGGACACAAGCTGCAACGGGTGGGCGGGCGGCACATTTTCAGCCTTGCGAATCAAACAGAATAACACACACACACACATATATATATATATATATATATATATATAAATATATATATATATATCCAAATAATTCCGAAAACCATACATTCCGGAACGCAAAAAAAAAGTCCTGGCTAAAAGCACTACTGGAGACATCTACAGATGGGGCGCTGCTCATTCAGGGGGGGTCTGGCAGTCGGATTGCGAACTGACAGCCCCCACCAGCAGGGGGCACGCGCGCACGGCCCCTTACTACAGAAACGCCCCACAGCTTCACCGCGCCAGTCCCCGCCACTCGTCCCCACTTCCCTGCCGCCCCTAACTCTGCCTGTCACCCTGAAGCGTAGACGGGCAGGGTTCGCATCCCCCGCCATCCGCCGGCAGGGGGCACGCGTGCACGGCCCCTTACTACAGAAACTCGCCGCCAGTCCCCACCGCTCGCCCCCACTTCCCTGCCCCCCCTAACTCTGCCAGTCTCCTGAAGCCTAGACGGGCAGGGTTCGCATCCCCGCTGGCCGGAAACTGGGACGTGCGTGCATGTGGGACACTCACACGTCCCAGTCAGATGGAGCGCCATCTCGCCAGCAGGGGCATTCTGGCGAGCCCCGGTGCTGGCTGAGAGGCACTCCATCTGTATAACAGCACTACTGAGGACATGATATGTAACTGACACTAAATATGTGCAAGACCATGATTGCTTGGAATTCAAAGTTAGGGGCAGATTTATTAAGCTCGGTGAAGTGATAAAGTGTCTGGTTTTTATCACTGGCCAATCAGCTTCTACCTGTCATTTTTCAAACCAATATGGAGATTTGGGGGAGTGGGGAGGGGGAGGAGAGTTGGAGTAGATCCGCACTGGTATTTATTAAGAGTTAATGAATGAGGGTAATGGGAGATCTGAAATATAGACTGACTAAGTTCCTATTGGGAAGGAATAATAAGTCCCAGAGCACTCAGACAGTATATGTCTAGTGGTGCCTCTGTGCGGGACAGTCAGTGGTGCACCCCGGAGTAATGATTGTAATGAAACAATGCCAAGGGAGGAGGAGAAAAAAAGAAAACTCTGGGTGGGGGCACCCTGATATAACAGATCAGAAAGGTTAGGTTCAACAATAAAATACAGCTTTTATTCGGTATGCTTTAAAATCAATAGATCCCTGTACAAGAGATAAATAATCGTATAAAAAAGCGCAGCAAAAATATTAGAATAATGTAGAGACCCTGGTCAGGCTCAAGACGACTGAAATCCTCATTAGTCCCCTAATAAGCACCAGGTTATGGTCTGATTAGTGTGGGGAAGATGTTAAATCATCGGATTTTTTCTGAACCAGGTTTTTTGTCTCGCAGCAAAGCAGGGATATACAGCAGTGTATAGTATGGTCATATGCCTACTGATACGTATACTGATGTGAGCATGTAAGGCAAATAGTGTATCACAGGTGTAAGCGTTTAGGCAAGCAGTGAAAAATAAGCAATAATAAAGGTGAAAAGAGTGAAAAAGATCCACTGGTTAATACCAGTGGTTTACCTGGAGGTACCCCACCGATGTGGTATCTGAGTACCGAAGAGAAGTGTGCTGCTATGCTGGGTTGTATGCGCTTGCTGCTGGCTGCTGGCGTCCCTGCTTGGGAGAAAAAGCCGGTCACGTGAGTGCACCACGTGTCCTGGCAGTGTCCTCTGACGTACGTTTCGCTACGCTTGGTCACACCTCATACAACCCAGCATAGCAGCACACTTCTCTTCGGTACTCAGATACCACATCGGTGGGGTACCTCCAGGTAAACCACTGGTATTAACCAGTGGATCTTTTTCACTCTTTTCACCTTTATTATTGCTTATTTTTCACTGCTTGCCTAAACGCTTACACCTGTGATACACTATTTGCCTTACATGCTCACATCAGTATACGTATCAGTAGGCATATGACCATACTATACACTGCTGTATATCCCTGCTTTGCTGCGAGACAAAAAACCTGGTTCAGAAAAAATCCGATGATTTAACATCTTCCCCACACTAATCAGACCATAACCTGGTGCTTATTAGGGGACTAATGAGGATTTCAGTCGTCTTGAGCCTGACCAGGGTCTCTACATTATTCTAATATTTTTGCTGCGCTTTTTTATACGATTATTTATCTCTTGTACAGGGATCTATTGATTTTAAAGCATACCGAATAAAAGCTGTATTTTATTGTTGAACCTAACCTTTCTGATCTGTTATATCAGGGTGCCCCCACCCAGAGTTTTCTTTTCTTTTTTTCTCCTCCTCCCTTGGCATTGTTTCATTTTTCAAACCAAGCCTGTAACTTCACAGTTAGGAGCTGATTGGCCGGAGATAAAAACCAGACAGTTTATCACTTTACCGAGCTTAATAAATCTGCCCCTCAGTACCTGAGATAGTGCACCAACTTTGTTTCAAGTTTTGAAACCTTGTTTTATGCAAAAATAAAATATATTTGTGTGTATTTCATGTGTTGTATGTGCTTGTACAACATAAATGCACAATACCTCAAGATACATCATTGAAATATAAAAATATTCTGAAATACGGAATAATCCGTTATCCAAAATTATTTTGGTCCCGGGCATTTTGGATAAGGGATACTCAACCTGTGTAGTGAAATTCCAAATCTGGGCTCTTGAAATCTCTCGGCAGAACAATGGTAACGAGAGATTATGTAATAACTTCCTATTATATGGAACTGTGAGTATTCCTGCAGTTGCCGCTACATTTCAAGATGGTATTATTTAAAAATAAAAGTAGTGGATGTACACCAAATGAGGTTTCTGTACAGATTGGAATATTTCACTGTGCTAGTGCATACATCAACTGCTCCCCTTACTGACCAAACTAGAAAGTGCAAAAAATGTTCATTGTACAACAAAATATTTGAACTAAAATAATAATATTAATGATAATAATAATAATATAGTAATGATAATAATAATTAGAATACAATAATGATAATATAATAATAATATTCTTATAAATAAATTATTATTAATAAT
The DNA here is from genome assembly GCF_055691185.1 of Crinia signifera. Taxonomy (NCBI): domain Eukaryota; kingdom Metazoa; phylum Chordata; class Amphibia; order Anura; family Myobatrachidae; genus Crinia; species Crinia signifera. The sequence goes on along the minus strand of NC_139221.1, from coordinate 71,684,561 downwards.
TATAATAATCATGTGTATAATAATAAGACTATAATAATGATAATAATATAACAATACAATAATAATAATAGCCATAACGCAATTTGCGCCATTTTGGTATTAAACACACTTGTCTACTTAAATACATTTGTGACATATGATAAGTAGTCCCCAATGGGTGCTGTATACTTGCAGGAACATCCAATTAGATGACAGAATCACATAGATTCTACCCTTGATGAATGCATTGATGAATGATTGGCATTTGTGGACAGGACCGGCCATGTGGCTACATTGGCACGGTATAAAGTACTGAACCATGCAATATTTGCCTTTAGATTCCTATGTTTCCCCCATTCACTAATTCATCTGTGTAATAACAAGCCTCTAATAACAGGGAAAAGCAGTGCTGAACAGGGGCAGCAGATGTCACAGCACAAAGGGCTCAGCTAGATTGTTGCAGGGGTGTTCAATGCACCTGCCACAAATCCCTGCCTGAATTATCAATGTGTCCTTGTTAACCCATTAACTTACAGTGAGGCCTGCGTGACCTGAAGTGTCACTGTGGTCTTAATGGACAACATCATTACATTTTTTGAATGACTGACTGACTAAAGGACTCTATGTTGTACATAGTACCAATATACCACAGATACCCAAAGAAGAAAATATTACTAGCATGTAGGTAAATTGTAGTGACAAAGGATGGATGGTGCAAAATCTGATGGACAGCAAAAGAACACATTCAATAATTTTTCATGAGTGGTTTAAAAAGTAGAATCCTATGTCTGTTTTGCAGCTATTATCCCCATTCCTGGTGTAGAGAGAGAGAGAGAGAGAGAGAGACACAGAGAGAGAGATACAGAGAGAGAGACAGAGAGATAGACAGAGAGAGACAGACAGACAGAGAGACAGACAGACAGAGAGACAGAGACAGAGACAGAGGGCCTTATTTTGGTTCATTCTTTCTGACAAAATCCTTCTTAGATGGGCAAAACCATGTGCACTGCAGGTGGGGCAGGTGTTACTTGTGCAGAGAGAATTAGATTTGGGTGGGGTTTTACTTCAAAGTGAGATCTATATTGCAGTGTAAAAATAAAGCAGTCAGTATTTTCCCTGCACAGAAACAAAATGACTCACCCAAATCTAATTCTCTCTGCACATGTTACATCTGCCCCCCCTGCAGTGCACATGGTTTTGTCCATCTAAGAAGGATTTTGTCAGAAAGAATGAACCAAAATAAGGCCGAGAGAGAGAGAGAGAGAGAGAGAGAGAGAGAGAGAGAGAGAGAGAGAGAGAGAGAGAGAGAGAGAGAGAGAGAGAGAGAGAGAGAGAGAGAGAGAGAGAGAGAGAGAGAGAGAGAGAGAGAGAGAGAGAGAGAGAGAGAGAGAGAGAGAGAGAGAGATATGATTGATTTCTATTTGGGACAAATGAACTTAAAGTTTGGTACTAAACTGTCAAAGGAAAAATCTTGGATTTGTCTATTTTTTTTTTTTTTTATCAGACTGTCTTACTACTGATTATTGCATAGTGCGGATGGTGTAGAAATAGAGAAAGATAGCAATGGGGGATCTGAGGGCCCACCAATGTATGAGAATACATCCCATGTACCCTAGTTCAGCTCCTTCTCTTACTAGTTGCTAGCAAGCAGGAGCCTTCTACACAGACCACTTCAATTAAACTTTAGAACCTACAGATTTTTTTATATAATTTATTGCAAGTATGGGAATCCCATCATTTGGTTAACTGGGGCAATAATTATCATATCTGATATCACAACTGGGGCAATAATTATCATATCTGATATCTGGGGCAATAATTATCATATCTGATGTGCACTATAGGGGATTAAAGTATAAAAATGCCACATTAACAGGAAATAGAGATCGCAACTCGCAATTGATTACAATCTATCCGCAATTCACGAACCTTTGATATGATTTTACTGTCTATACCAATGTGAGTAGGTCTTAGGCTTCCACTTATCTGCAGCTGAGACAAGGTGGAAGCAGCCATAGCTAACATCACAGACCCTCCTCAAAAAACCGCCTGGGCACGCGTATATTTTTTCCACCAAACCCAGAAAACATCAGGTCACCACCCATATATGGCAGCTTCCTGTCAGTCAAACTGCGAGAGGATTATGGTTTCCCATATGATAATTATTGCCCCAATACAATTGTGTATTGCTGATTTTGTAGCAATATGAAATCACACATTGTAGAAATGTATTAGAAATCACCCGCAGGGCCAGGGCTTCTTAAAAAATCCCTTGGTGTGCCTTCACATGTGCACTATAAGGGATTCAAGTATAAAAATGCCACATTAACAGGAAATAGAGATCGCAACTCGCAATTGATTACGCTTGATGGGCCTGACTCAGACCCAACCACTAATGTGAGAATTTGCAGCGGACTGTAAGAAAGCCGCCGCCCAGACAGAAAGAGTATCAGCCCTTTGATAAATTGCGCAAGAAATTGCTAATCGCAATCCACTCGCAAATCTATCCGCAATTCACGAACCTTTGATAGGATTTTACTGTCTATACCAATGTGAGTAGGTCTTAGGCTTCCACTTATCTGCAGCTGAGACAAGGTGGAAGCAGCCATAGCAGGGCCGTCTTTCCCATTGGGCTGAATGGGCAGTTGCCCAGGGGCCCAAGGATTGTAGGGGCCCAGCCCAATTGGGAACACTCACTGCCCTGGGGAATGGTGGTGGGGATGCGGTCAGCGGCGACGGTGATCCAGGCAGCGGGGGGCTGGGATCTTGATGTAGCGATCCGGGAGGCGTGTGGCAGGGATCCAGGCAGCAGCTGTCAGCGGGGACAGCGGTGATTCGGGCAGCGGGGGGCTTGATGTAGCAATCTGGGCGGCATGTGTCGGAGATCCTCCGGGCAGCAGCTGTCAGCGTTGTCCATACAGGCAGTGGCGACTCAGACCTTGCTGTTGCGCTATTTGTCGCCGGGCGGGAAGCGCTGCTGATTCTGAAAATTCTGGCCGGACGCTGATTGGCCGGACGCCCAGCCAATCAGTGTCCGGCCAGTCTTTTCAAAATCTGCAGCGCTTACCGCCCGGCATAAAATAGCGCTACATCAAGTTCTGAGCGAGCTGCCTGGACGGACAACGCTGACTGCAGCTGCCTGGATCCTCACCACACACCGCTACATCAAGCTCCCAGCCCCCCCCCCCCCGCTGCCTGGATCACCGCCGCCACCGATGAGTCGCCTAGACAGATGTCGCTGACAGCTGCTGCCCGGATCCCCGCCACACAGGATCCCCGCCCAGCCCTCCTCTGCTGCTGCACATAGGTGGGTGGAGGGGGGCCCTAAAAATTATTTTGCCCAGGGGCCCAGTAGATTAAGACAGCCCTGAGCCATAGCTAACATCACAGACCCTCCTCAAAAAACCGCCTGGGCACGCGTACATTTTTTCCACCAAACCCAGAAAACATCAGGTCACCACCCATATATGGCAGCTTCCTGTCAGTCAAACTGCGAGAGGATTATGGTTTCCCATATGCATTTTCTGACTCTTATTCCCCTCACGCATGCGCAAGGTGCATGCATAATCATTCGATAATCGCTCGATATGTGGAATCTCTAAATAGCAAGCAGGTCTGAATCAGGCATGATATCACAATTTTTTCAAGGTTATATTTATATAGTTTTGATACATTCCTGCAAATCCTTATTTATGAAAAATCTGGCAAAGTAGTGTGGGGATCATTGCATTCCTTATGCAAAAAATGTTATATGGGCCCCTTGAGGTATAGATGTGTCCACATACATCTTGGTTTTACTGCACCATGTATGGCACAATATGGCACACCTTGGACTCTGCAAAAGTCACACTTTGTGATTTTTCAAAAAATTAGCTTCTCTAATCTATTACTTTATACAAGTTCTGCTACTGTACTTCAGAATAAAAAAAAAAAGCCAAGATGTATGTGGACACATCTGTATAACCGGCCTAGCAGGTGGTAACCATACCGATAACAAATTACTAGTATTCACAAACGGCCTTACAAATGGCTGAAAAGGGACGATGGCACATGACCGATAACAGGTCCCAATCACAGGTTTACCCTAGTTTACAGCCCGTGCACTGTAGCTCTGCAATGAGCCAAGAAAATCCTATAGCCGCACGGTCTGACTATAAACTGCTCAGACATGCTTAGTGAGTGGAGCCTACGCGACACAAATGAAATAAACTTTTCTCCCTAATTGAAATGGTTTATCATGCAGGATGTAGCAGCTGCTGTGGGCTAGGTCATGTCACTAATTTCAGTCACCAAGTGAATAAGACAGCAAGCAGTTCTCAGGTTGCCCATACAGGTGCCGTGCAGACGGGCCGTCTCCATGGGAACACATGGGGCCTGAATGCACCAAGGACGGGAGAGTGTAGGAGGAGGACCTTGTATAGCCTCTCTCATCCCTAGCTCCCTCTCCCCCCCTCCTACACTCCTTCACTGTGAGCAACCAACCCTAGAATCCACCAATCGATAGCAGCTCCTGGGGTGGGACTGGGACATTAGGATTAAGCTGGCTTTTTTTTTTTTTTTTTAAAGCTAACAGCTGGGATACAGTGATAAAAGAAAAAACAGACCCACATAAGTAGAGCGTTACTTCCTTTCAGTTGATGCCACTGTCCCCTTTTCGGAGAGGAGGATAAATATATCATGTTTGTGGCCTAAAGTGCCTGTGTCATTAGGGATGCAGCAGGAAACAGGCGCGGGGAGTGTTCTGCACTTGCTGCGGTCGGTGTTGGTGCTGGGTTAGGAGACTATTTTTTTTTTCTCTCCTCATCTCCCTGCTGCCGCCTTCTCCTGTCCTGGAGGTATTTCAGTGTTGCCATAGAAACCTGGGCAGGCAGCTCTCCCTCCTTCTGCTCCCTCACTAGTGCCCTGCGTGCCAGGCCGGGCCCAGAATCATTCAATGCAGAAGATGTAATGAAACTGTGACAGTCCTGTATCCTAAGAGCTTGTGTCACACGGAATAGGAAGCTTCTCTACCTGGCAGACTAAGAGCTCCTTAGCCATCAGATGGGACCTTCACAGCCCTAAAGAATCCTGGGTGCAAAAATAATATAAAACTATTGTGTCCTTTATCACCTATTTTACATTTCTCAGAGAAATGGAGATTCAGAGCACACTGGCCATCAGTGCTCACACTGTCCTTCATCAGTTATCTGCTTCCAATGGGCACATCTGACAAGCTTGCAGGATGCAGCCATGTGTGACAGGAGTTTGCTCCCCTCTTGCCTTACAATTGTGTTCTCAGAGGTGTAATTACACCTTCTCCGGATCCCTTTCAATAAAAAGTACAATAAAAAAATGTATTTATATTTGTTTCCCCTTTTCCTAGCATGAAATCTAATAGCAGCTGTGTACTGTGCAAAATGACTAAAAATCACCCATGGCAAAAATAATAAAATGACCAGACCGATGAAATGCACACGCAGTTTCAGACAGGGCTACTATAAAACTGTCCCAGGCAGCTAAAAATAGAGCAACGCTGCAATGTAGGCAGCAGAGGGAAGCAGCTCAATAGAAATGCAGCAGGGAAGCTGGGAGCCTGCTCTCCGTCACTCTGTACCTCAGAGCAGCAGTCCTGGAACACAGTTGTGTGGTCAGAGAACAAAAAGAATCACACAGCCTCTCAGCATAGGAGAAAGAGAGCAGGTACAAGGAAGCTATTGTATATTACACAGGATGGGAACATTCATACAAATTATATAGATTTCTAGTTCATTTTTATGGTGCTACAATAAAATATATTTACCACCCAGCAAAAATAAAAACAATCCAAACACAATTTTAAGGAAAATGTAGGATTATATTGATGATTCATATTAAAAGCAGAATCAATGCATGTTCTAATTTGAAATCAATTGTAAACATAGGGTATATTTACCAAGATGGGAGTACTATTGAATATGGGCTGTGGCCCATAGCAACCAATTACATTCTACTTATGTATTTAGCACCTTCTAAAAGATAATATATATAACCTGATTGGTTGCTATGGGCAACATCCCATTTTCAGTAGAACTCCCATCTTAGTAAATGTACCCCATAGATGGGAACTTGTATTTATGGAGATTTTGAGCTCCAGTGGGACAGTACAATGAGAGTGGAAGTCATTGGGGGAAAGAGATTTACAATGCGATCTGGGTGGAATATTACCGCCCAGGATCGCATTATAAAATGCGATCTATCACTGGGATGTATCATCCCTGACACGAAAGGACAGGGCTCCGAAAGGAGCCCGTTCCTGCGATGTGCTATGCCGGAAGCCGGGGGGTCTGCGCATGTGCGATTAGTGCTGAGCCCCCCCCGCCAACCTCGCTGATCGCACTGCCCTGGCAGCAGTGCGGTGTGTAGACCCATAGGCTACAATGGGCTACCGCCATCTCAGAATGGTGGTAGCCCATGGATGCGATGCTGTCTGATGTTGATACATCGGGCAGCTTCTCATCCCCCATAGGAGGCATCCGGCGGCGGCACAGGAGGGATCGCAGCAGGGATCAGAGATTCCTGCGGTGGTACAGGAGGGATCGCAGCAGGGATTGGAGATTCCTGCTGCGGTCCCTCCTACATACATGGGGGAGATACTTAATATTTAAGGCTAACCCCTTTAAATATTGCATGATAAATGGGCACCAAAGGGAGCGATAAAGGTTTCATTTTGCAGGGGAGCGGCGATATAGGAAATGATCTTTATTGGACTGGAGAACATTAATGTAATAGTCAATACCAACAATTAAATGATAAGCAATAAAAAAGTAACTAGCATTCCACTCAAATTTGGCCTTAATACTTAACATGAAATAAGAATAAGAAGTTATTAGATATAAAGAATAAAATACAATTATGCTGCAGCAAGGAAATAATATCAAAAACTGAGAAAAAATGAATGGCAAGTACTTGCCCTCTCACCCTGTACAAGGTTCTAGAATACTTCTGCCAGTAGATGATTATTATGTGTATTGTGTATAGTATTTCCATCAGTTTGCACAGTTGTAATTTGTAGACTTTATGTTCTGACGCAAACTTGTTTTTACAATATATACTCCCATAAAAGCACAGAAAACGATGAGGCGATGAGGCAATGAGACAACATCCTGAGTTATCAGTAGCCCGTTCCTGGTGATGACAGCCTCCTAGCACCAGATGTCAGTTGTGAGGAGGGGTGGAATTAGTGTAGGGTGAAGGAAAGGATGCAGAAGGCATTTGGGCCTGGGATATAATTTAACCCATCTATTGCTAGAAACATCTGTCAATGTTTTTTTTTTTTAAACTGGTGAAACTACGTGTAGCTGAATACAACAACATGGTATAACTTTGTTGGAAGTCTGCCTTAGTGGGTCCCACTGACCAATCAGCAAAATCTAATGCTGCAGATTGATATCACAAATTTAAAAATAAAGCAGCCAGTATTTACCCTGCATAGAAACAATATAATTCCGCCAAAATCTAACTCTCTCTGTACATTTTCTCAATTGTGGATCTGCAGCCTCTTGGTATTGCATATGCAGCTTATGACCGTCTCTTGGCTGATTATTTGCATACTTGCCTACCCTCCCGCATTTAGCGGGAGTCTCCCGCTTTGTCAATCATTCTCCCGGCCCCCCGCAAATCCCTTGGTTTCTCCCGGTTTTTCGGCCCCTTTACCCAAAAAACGAGATTGCGCATGCGCGAACGTGTCATTGCGGGGGCGGGGCCTAAATGCGCGACGCCGTGTCCGGGAACTGGACACACAGAAGAGTGTGTCCCTGTTTTGCTGGTGAGAGAGCTGCCATCCGCCCAGGTTCCCTTCCCTGCTATACAGCGCGCAGCGTCAGCGGAGGGAGAACAGGACTTGGAAAAAAAAAAAGTCCATACAAATGAATGGAAAGCCATTCATTGGCTAAGACCTCTCTCAATCAATCCGTGATTGACTGAGAGAGGTCTCAGCCAATCCGCGATTGGCTGAGAGAGGTCTCAGCCAATCAGTGGCTGCCCATTCACTATGGGCTTTCCTTTTTTGAAGTCCTGTGTTCTCCCGCCGCTGGTGCTGCAGCGTGAGCGCACCCGGCAGGGTCTTCTCTCTTCTTCTGCCCGGATAAGTGGCACACGCAGAGGCAGGTTGTTTCATGTCCTGCTGCGCAGCGGCGGGACCTGGCAGTGGCAGCAGCCACTCTGCACCATCGGGGGAGAAAGGCATTCTTCCTCCGTGTTGCAGTGCAGGAGGGGGTCAGCTGGCAGCTATGGGAGCCAAGGTGTAGAACTCCAGCAGCAGGTGGTACTCCCCAGCAGCCAGGAACAGTCAGCAGCAGAGGTGGGTGAGTGCAGATGTTTAAATGTGTATGTACTGAATGTATATGGGAGGAAGACCAGGGTCAGTGTTATTCTTAGCAAAGTAACAGCATCAATAGTCACTGTTGCTGTCTCATTAAACTTATGTTTCTCTGTGATTAGCACCAGTCTTGGGGATAGATGTGTGTGTGTGTGTGTGTGTGTGTGTGTGTGTATATATATATATATGCTCCTTGTATCCGGCCGCACTCAGGGACTGAACAACTTGTATTACCAAGTGAACATTTTACTTGGTATTAATGGTAATACAAGTTGTTCAGTCCCTGAGTGCCGCCGCATACAAGGAGCATATACAGTGACGACGATGCTGCAGAGGCATTGAAACGTTGCAAATAAAGATTCCTTCCTGCATAAGAAATCGCTGGTGTGCTGCTCCCTGCTTTATCTACTGTACGTCTACCACTGAGCGGGCACCCAGTGTGGCAATCTTTATAGTGGCTGTGCCGGACCTCTGGATCTCATATGCTGTACACCGTGATGCCCATTATACATATGCCGTACACCTTGATGCCCATTATACATATGCCGCACACCATGATGCCCATTATACATATGCCACATACCATGATGCCCAATATACAGTACATATGTGGCTGTCTCTGTGTCCCTACTGTCAATTTCTCTGTGTTCCCACTCTCCCTGTCCCTTTGTCCTTGAATTTTGGCTCATACTGTGTGGCACAATGTGTAAGGGCACTAGTACTAGATAGAATAAGGAGTCCTACTAGTCTGGTGTATAAGTGGTATGTTGTGTGGTACACTTCACTTAAAGACATGCCCCCTTTTCCAGTGGCCTTCGGCGAGCACAAAACTAAATCCTCTATTTTTCTCCATACCCCCACTTTAAAATTTCCACTTCGAGCACTGATATATTTAAGTGCCGAGGGGTCTGAATGGCTGCTTTCTGTAGGTGGTAGGGATTCATCAGTGAGGGTGGCACCACACATTTGTAATAAAGAGGTGCCTGATGGCAGTCCCTCTACCAGGGAGTAGCACTCAAGTGGCTGATTTAGGTCTCCAAATAGGAAAAGATACATTAACCAAGACCCGTCATGGGGGAGACAGAATGAGGCCACAGTTGAATAGGAACAGCACCATGATAAATATCCTATTAACAGCATAGATACGTCCATATGTGTCACTAGACACGCCCTTTGAAACATGACACACCCCTTCAATGGTGCGCAACGCTGCTCTCGGTGCATTTTGCTAGCATCTAAAATCTCCCTCATTTTGCTTTTCAAAAGTAGGCAAGTATGATTATTTGTGAATGGCAACACTAAAATATTAGTTTTTGTGGTAATACGGAGTGTGTTCTACAGAATAATAATGATGATGATGATGAAACACTGAAAATACTTATCAATTGTCCCCCCTCTGAATTATTCCTTTGTTCTTCCTTTTGTATCGCTTTTCCTTTTTTGACAAAAACTTGATATAAAAAGACTTGCCAATGCTGAGTGACTCAGTATAACAGGTCTGCTGCGGGATCTGAGTACCTAAGAATGTTCTGTACAGACCCCCCTCTTGTGCCTGCACATGTACTGAGTACTCTCTGCCAAGGTGCCGTAATTATTGCTGCTGATTTCTCTACTACACATATGCATACAGTATCTCTGGGGAAACAGTGCCAGCACCATGCTCCTGTTGATTTCTCTAGCATCGATGGAAATGTGCTCATACAATAATGCGATTTTGGCCGATTACAGCAGATTTCGACACATCAGGACAATAAATAGGATGAAAAGTAGCAAATCGCATGGGATTTACCACCCGATCCAACACATGGTCCCATTCGCATTGGATCAGATCTGACGATCGTATATCCTGTACGATAGATTTATAGGCTCCACAGCCCTTGCTGAAGACGCATTTGATATATCATATGCAAAGGGACCACATACAATATACCGCTTGTGGGGAGCTGCCGGGTCACATGCCGTGCTAGCTTGCAATACCTCGCACAAGTGTATGGGGCCCATAAGTATAGTCTCTGGGTGCAAGGGGAGCTGTGTATAACATGTCCAATGTTCCCCAAGCTATTTGGCTGCCCCCAGCCACTCTCTATAGGGTTTTGATGCTGCACAGTGGTGAAAAAAGTTACTCAACAGCTTCTCTATTTTGGGACAAGGCAGTCCATGAATTGTGCAGTGGGACAGTCGCCCAAATTAAGAGATATGAAGTCTAGGCCCCCCTTGACTCGGAGGCCCATCTGCAGCATATACTTTGCACCCATTATAGATATGCCCCCCCCCCCCTCCCCCATATGTTCCTCTTCTCTAAGGTCTCTAACTGTATGGCATGCAAGAGTATAATTTAAGATGCATATTGCTGGTCATTTTCCCAGGTAGAAATTACGTCATGCAAAGATTAAGCAAATTGTACTGGAAATATTTGACATCTTGTCAGTCATGTAACTCAGTGTTTTTCAACCACTGTGCCGTGGCACACTAGTGTGCCTTGAGCTGTTCTCAAGTGTGCCCCCAGATCTAGAGATGCCCAAACCAGTTTACAGCCACCACCAGTTCAACTGTTATTTACTGGTCTCTTCTTTTCATGTAAAGGGACATTATTTTATTTTGTTACCTGTGGGGACAAGTGTGATTTTTTTTTATACGGGGTCAATAGGTTTAGTTTTTTCCCTGTGGGTGCCAATGTGTTTTGCCCTGTGGGGGTCTCATGGTGTGCCTTGGCAATTTTAAAATCTTATTTAGTGTGCCTCAAGGTAAAAAGGTTGAAAATCACTGATGTAACTACTCTTAGGGGGATATCCAATCTCCGGCGAGCACCTCCCATCGGGGAGATGCCCGCCGGGCCCTATTCAATGCTGTCTTCCCCGACAGCATTGAGCAGGGTATCTCGGCAGAACGAGCCCGACATCACTAGCTGTCGGGCTCGTTCTGCCGAGAACAGCCGGGAAGTGACGAGCTGCCGGCTGCAGCTCGCCTCTTCCCAGCCGCAACTCGCCGCCACGCCCCCTTTTCGCTCCCCGGCAGGCGGGACATTGAATCCCGCCTGCGTGTTCTCGGTCGAGCTGACCGAGAACTGGACTGGGTCACGGCGGTCGAGCAAGCTCGACTGCCGTGACCCTGACATTGAATACCCCCCTTAATGTTACAATATAAGTTGGTTAAAAGACACAATCAACCATGGTTAGCGCCCACACCAGAGAGTGTGTTAGATCTGTGAGCGCTTGAGGAAATCAATCGATGGTCCGCGGACCTTCGTGTGGGCAGTGTTTAGATGACCCGCAAACAAATTTCACAGCATTGCGGCTCAATCAGAATGAGGGTCAATATAAATGCCATCATCGCTAACAGCGACTGTTCTTTTATTGGGTGCAATATTTAGCTAAACTTCAATTAATTGTCTTAATTGGCTGTATTTGTATTTATTTATACTAAAAGAACAGTCGCTGTGAGCGACGCTGGCATTTTTAGTAGATATTTTGAGGATCACTCACAGCAACGTTGGCACTCAAAGGGTTAAATAATAAATGTCTTCACTTTTTACTCTCCATGTAATGGACATAGGTAATAGGGATCAGGGTCTCGTATAATGACACCACATGAGTGGCAATTTGAAACTTAAAGTGTGCCAATCATTATCCATTATTCCACTGAGGCACCAACCTTTGCCGTCCAGCCTGGGGCTAGTTTTCACTATGGCAGGTGGAGTGTATGATCATGGTTTTTCCTGTTGTTAGGGAATCCAGCCTAGGTTGTGTGCTGTTTCCGCTGAATAAGGTTTGGATTGAGGGGGGGACACTGCACATTTTATTATTTATTTATTGCCTGCATGAGCTTTTCCTATTTATTTTAATGGGCCCATACATTTCAAAGGAGCTTCTGCATGTAACGCATACAGTATACTGGAAACATCATTGGAATGCACAGACCATTAATGTGAATGCTCCACACATGCATAAAAGTTTTTTTTTCTTTTTTCTTTTTATTCATCTCATTGGTTTTGAATCTGAATCATCTTAAAACAGATGAAAACAGTTTTATCAATTTTTTTATAGCAATTTACCAAACCAGTCTTTCATGGATTACCCTTCTCCATATGTAACATTGATACCACTTTCACACTGCCTATACGTTTTAAAAAACGGTATTTTTAAACGGTATTTAAAACGGGTCTGAGCCTTCACATTGCAGTAGATTACTGTTTTAAATACCATTCACATCAGTCAACCTGTTTAATCCCCTGAACACGTTTCAAGGCAGCCAGCCTATCACAGGTCTGTAATCTGTTGTTTTTACTAAATACCGTTTCAGAGCCATTCTCACTGCATAAAAAACGGCTCTGAAACGTGTAGGACTCTGCTTTTTAAATGTTTTGAAATACTGGTTAACTTTAACCGGTAAATGAACATTGGCGCTTTCCCACTGCAACCTTAAACGTTTTAAAATGGAAAAAAAAACAGCAATATACCGTTTAACAAGTGCGGTGTGAAAGGGGTATTAGAAATCTGTGACTGCAGTAATGGTGTCTGGCTTTTCCTGGGTGCAATACTTAAAAAACTGTGATTTATCCATAGAGGATTCTTTGTTAATTTTACCGATTGACCAGTAAATATTGGAAAAAAAATAGTAATTTTTTTATATGAACCCCAATTTAACAGATCTGCTAGCCATGCTGTATAACGTATTTCCATGTCCCTCCTGTATATTGTATAATAAGTATACATCTATTATCGGGGTTTAACAGGCAGATATATTTGTGCGTCACTCACTACTTATAAGTGTACAAACTTTTATTTATGCTGTAGAGGTCAGTTTCCTTTTACCAGCAGGCATTCATACAGCCAATAGTGATGTGATTGTATTTACAATCACTTTGAGAAGACTGCCATTATGGTGATTATGATAAATAGATACTTTTTTTCTTCTTAAGTGCAAGAAAAGACAATTCCCTTCCATCGGAACAATATACACCAAGGTCACAATAAACATTCACTACAAAAATATTTTTTTTTCAAATGAAGCAGCTTTAGGAATAGAGCAGGTTTTTATCGGCCAGTGTTTAGGGGTTAACCAGAGATGTTTGCATAATGTCTGTAGTTATAGAGACCCGTGCTTTTGTTATATGCTGAAAAGTCACAGATGGAGAAAAAACTTAATCTCTTAAATGGTCCTTGGAGTATCTAAATAAGAACACCTACACTGCAGTCTACTGTACCGTGAGCAGGCCAAGCCGCTGATACCACTCTCAGACGGAAAAATCCCAAAAACCTGGGTTTTTCCCACATAAAAAAAAAAAAACGGGTAGGACTTGGCTGAAGCACTTACCCTCTTTCACACAGCACATTTAACCCTGGAATTTCCCGTGTTGACCCCTTTCACACAGAAGCCTGATTATCCAAGCAATATACTGTGGGGAAATTTACTAAGATGTGCATTCTACTTCATATGTGATGTTGCTATGGGCAACCAATCAGAATCTACTTATTTATTTAGCACCCTCTAGAAGATAGTAGACAGGATCTGATTGCCCATAGCAACATCATATATGAAGTACAATACACATCTTATTACGTTTCCCCTGGTGTGTCATAATAAAAGGAGTGATTAGCTGTAACCGTGGAATCTACACATGACTGGCTCTGATAGGGGGACACTAGGGCCCTTATTCTGGTTGGTGCGGTCGAGCCGCATATGCGGCTCCGACCGCACCAGACGAATCCCCGCCTACAAGACGGATCGGCACGGCCGTCCGTACACGGACGGCTGCCGATCCGCATGAAAATGGCGGGGCGTACGCCTCCACCATGTTGGGAGCTGCCCCCTGCATTCGATGGTCGTCGACCATCGAAGGCAGGTCCGCACGCCGCGGCAGCTCCCGCAAGCTGAGACCACACGGACAATCGTCCGTGTGGTAGCTTGTATGGGGGCTGAAAGCTGACATCCGGCGACGTCAGCTTTCCGCCCCCATGAGTTGCGTCATGGCCTCATTACCATGCATACGCCCCGCGTTTGCATGGGAACGCCCATGAAACGCGGGGCGTACACATAGGGAAATGAGGGCATGATGCCTCTCACGCCCCTATACGCCCCCTTTGCGGCGGACGAAATACGTCTGCGGCGAAGGGGGCTGCACATGCGCAGATTCACCTCTGCGCATGTGCAGATTAAAAACATCGGCGGTACGGCCGCACGCGGGCCGTACCGTCCGAATTAGAATAAGGGCCTATTAGATGTGCAGTTTGGGGTTGCTATTCTGCTCCCTAATTTGTGGTCTTGGCAGCATTCATCAAGGCTACATTCCATGAGAGCTGTGAAGATTATTCATTTTTCCATATAAAATGCTCTGTGGCAAGTCACAGTCTAAAGCACACTATTATACAATCATACACTTACGCTGCCTTCAGCAGAGGGCTTCAATAAAATTACCTCCCCTATAAGAATCTTAAAATACAGATTGGAATTAGAGGGGCATTTTCTCAATGAGCATTGTCTAGCCAGGGCCAGTGCCATGCCCTCCCAGCCATTAAGAGAGGCCCCTCACATCCATTCAGCAAGCACCCCGCCAGGTGAGCCTTTCTCTGTGTATTAATTCCGAAAACCCGGGTTGCACCCTTTCAGACAGCCAGTGACCTGGATTTTGGAATTTACCAGGGAAAACCCTGGTTAAATTCCAGGGTCGAAACCCAGACATTTTAGATCTGGGTTGACCCTTTCTGACAGAATAAAAAAACAGGTCTACCTCTTGGACCAGAGTAATTCCCAGGGTTTTGTTTTTTTCTGTGTGAAAGGGGTATGAGTGTCCATACTGTACATGTAACATACGCATAGGAGTATCATTTCCTCATCATCCAAGACGCTGCATAGCACGATAACGCCAAGTGGAACCGAGTTTCTGCTGTAAGAGCAGCACTGTAATGTCGACATTTGCTCAACTAACTTGTTCTTGTTACAGGAAATATAATGCAAAGAAATGGATTATATATTATGTCACATTCTCCCTAATTTATTTATTTATTAACAGTTTCTTTTATATAGTGCACACATATTCTGCAGCACTTTACATTTCACATCAGTCCCTGCCCCAGTGGACTTACAATCTATCCCTACCACAAGTACACGCACACACAGACATTCTAGGGTTAATTTGTTGGGAGCCAATTAACCTACCAGTATATTTTTGGATTGTGGGAGGAAACCGGTGTACCCGGAGGAAACCCACGCAAACACAGGGAGAATATACAAACTCCGCACAGTTAGGGCCATGGTGGGAATCGAACCCATGACCTCAGCGCTGTGAGGCAGTAATGCTAACCATTACACCATCCGTACTGCCATAATCAAGCCTTACATGGAACAAGGTGGGATAACAGCAGGAATATATTTGGCTTGTAATGTAGGTATTGTAGTCACATGTTAGTCAGCCTACTAACATGTGACTACTATTTATTAATGAGTGCTATGATAAATTAAGAAGGGGGGGGGGGGGAGAAACTTTTGTATTCTAAAAAACTTCCAACTATTATCATTAGTAGAAGACAAAGCCAGGGGTTAAAGTGGGAGGCAGCGGCGTTCACACACCTCTAATGGTTACCCCCAAGACAGGAATTGCAATACAAACTATTAGCCAATTGATCCAACTATTAGTATCGGACCATATATCTGGTAAATGTTATAGGAGGCAGACCAGACAGCGATACTGTAGCTATTTTCCAAGGAGTGACGTTTGCAAGAAGCCATGTGATCACCCTCATAGAATGATATACAGTTAGTATGTTATTGCTATAAACACTTTGGTGATTGGTATGAAAACCAAAGGAACACTCTAGTGAGGTACTGACACAGAATGTTTTGTTATTATACCTTTGATGCCCATATCAATAACTGTAAACACCTTAGGGTTAGGCTGTGGGAGGGGAAGTTGCAGTTATGCTGAGGAATGAGAGGTTAGGGTTAGGCTCTGGGAGGGGAGAAAGGGGTTAGCCTGCAGGAAGGGGAGGCTGTGGGAGGAATGATAGGGTTAGGCTGCTGGAGGATAGAATACCTGTTAGAGAAGAGGTTAGGGTTAGGCTGTAGGAGGGGATGATAGGCTGCAGGAGGATAGGGTACTGTTAGGCTGTGGAAAGGGAGGATAGGCTACAGGAGGGAGAATAGGCTGCAGGATGATAGGATACAGTCAGGCTGCATGAGGGGAGGATAGGCTGCAGGAGGGGAGGATAGGCTGCAGGAGGATAGGATACTGTTAGGCTGTAGGAGGGGAGGTTAGGGTTAGGCTGTGGGAGGGGAAGTTGCAGTTATGCTGAGGAATGAGAGGTTAGGGATAGGCTCTGGAAGGGGAGAAAGGGGTTAGCCTGCAGGAAGGGGAGGCTGTGGGAGGAATGATAGGGTTAGGCTGCTGGAGGATATAATACCTGTTAGAGGAGAGGTTAGGATTAGGCTGCAGGAGGGGAGGATAGGCTGCAGGAGGATAGGGTACTGTTAGGCTGTGGAAGGGGAGGATAGGCTGAAGGAGGGAGGATAGGCTGCAGGATGATAGGATACAGTCAGGCTGCAGGAGGGGAGGATAGGCTGCAGGAGGATAGGGTACTGTTAGGCTGTGGAAGGGGAGGATAGGCTGCAGGAGGGAGGATAGGCTACAGGAGGGAGGATAGGCTGCAGGATGATAGGATACAGTCAGGCTGCATGAGGAGAGGAAAGGCTGCAGGAGGATAGGATACTGTTAGGCTGTAGGAGGGGAGGTTAGGGTTAGGCTGCAGGAGGGGAAGATATACTGCAGGAGGATAGGATACTGTTAGGCTGTAGAAGAGGAGGATAGGCTACAGGAGGGAGGATAGGCTACAGGAGGGAGGATAGGCTGCAGTATGATAGGATACAGTCAGGCTGCATGAGGAGAGGAAAGGCTGCAGGAGGATAGGATACTGTTAGGCTGTAGGAGGGGAGGTTAGGGTTAGGCTGCAGGAGGGGAAGATAGGCTGCAGGAGGATAGGATACTGTTAGTCGGTCAGAGGGGAGGTTGGGGGGGGGGTTAGGCTGCATAAGGATAGGATACTGTTAGACTGTGTATGGGGAGGTTAGAGTTAGGCTGTGGAAGCTAAGGCTAGGGTTAGGCTGAGAGAGAGAGAGTTGGTTAGGGTTAGACTGTGGAGTTTACAGATACGGTAAATGTCAGCAAAATATACCACACCCAATGTTACAATCCTAAGCACCCAGATATTTACACTTATTAGCCTAGCTACTACTAGATAGATCAAATCTAACATTACATTGGTTGGGCTGAAGCCATGTGAAAGATAGCATTACAAAATCCTTAAAACCATTATATTGAGTCATGCCATGAGTTTCCTTTGCAGCAGTATTAAAAAAGCAAATGGTACCATCACCACGTCCTCCCCTAGCACCCAAAACAGCATAAGAACAGAAATGCTTAACACAAAATCATCTAGAACAGGCAACAAGCAATTCTTTTTCTTTTCATGTTAAGTCATCATCATCATTCGTAAGTGTAGGTACTTGATATAAGGACTTTAATGCAAACGCATAATTACTGATAGTTATGTTATAAGCAATAGTGATGCTATGACTAGAGGTAAGCCCTACCTGTATAAGGTGAAGCGTAAAAAATGCCTTTTGATAAATACAGCCAATAGTCCCTCGTTTTGAATGCAAGTACAGTACACTGAAGTTTTCCTTCTAACAATTTTCTCTTTGGTTCAGTAAATATATACAGCATATGGATAAAATCACCTAAAAGTATATTTTTCTAATATATATTATGGAGATAGATATAGTGCATAGTTGACCACCACCTTTTAAGTGTGAAATTACACAATAAATGTTCAATGTAAAATTCATTTAAAAATTTAAATACACAGATCAGACATGGCTTCCATTGTTGCTATTTCAAACAAAACGTTTGATTTTTCACTGTACCAGTGTTATCTCATTTATTGCATAGACTGCCGCCGTGCAGTCGTCAAAAACTTAGAGTGACTTCTTGCTTTCTGTGCTATATATATATATATATATATATATATATATATATATATATATATATATATATATATATATATATATATATATACAGTATATATATATATAGTCTTTCCTTTATCCTATATTAGTCATTTGAAATATGGTGGTGGTACGTGGTTGTCAATGGAAGATGGTGTAGGTCATAATATTCCAGGACATAAGAAAACATGTGGGTGATGTATCCTACAGTAAAAAATCGTAGAGGTGGCTCAGTGTAGAAGTTGCCCATAGCAACCAATCAGCTTCTACTTATCATTTTCTATAATTACTACTTCAAGGCTGATTGGTTGTTATATGCAACTTCTCCACTGGTCCACCAGATGCCGGCACTTATCGGGTATTATGCTTAACGGAAATAAGCAGCCCTCAAAAACACATGGGTCTGGGGAAAAAACAGGCTTTAATAGGACAGCCGATAAAACCATCAGGCTAAAAACACAGGTTTTATTCTGGCTTTTTCAGGCTAAATAAAATTGTCTTACTTATAATCACACCTAAGCATATTACAAGGCTGGATTGAAAATGAATGCCTCCAAGGCTATAACTTTTTTATTTGTGAACAGATTTGAACACCTTTTTTTGGACATAATAACTCAGTTCCCAAACTTTTTTCTCTCCCGTACCCCTTAATTGGGCTCCTCTCAATTTTAAACATGCACAATACCTACAAGTAAAGTGGAAGTGAGCTGTATGTTTGTCCTTATATTAAGGATTAGCGGAGGAATAATGTGCAGCCGTTAAGTCTGGTCGCTGGCTGTGTACTGTCTTTGGGTTCCTGCTAACGTAGGACTAATGCTGTTGCTTCCTCCACCCATGTCAGTGTGGGGCAGATGATCGCTGATGTCTTGGTGCGTAGTTCAGTGGATTTAAGGTTGAGCAAAAACACGAAGAGACACTGATGACAGAACCTAAAGTGATGCAACGTGGTTCATCTCCATGGCAATGGGAGACGTCTTCCACCATCAGAAGACTTCTTCTTCTTCTGCCATTTCCAATATAATTTCCAAGTACCTCCAACCAGTCATACAAATAGAGAATTTGATGGAAGATAAGAACCAATTGGCCCATCTAATCTGCCCCTTTTTTAAACCTGTTACCTAAAACCATATTTTGATCCTTATTTCTTTGTTTGAATAGCTCTACTGTATGCATGATTCACTTTTCAATGTAATCCACATCCCTTTCTACGAATGTGCACCAACTCTTGACTAGTCGGGTAAACCTGTTGGAGAAAGCTGGTGGTTATTTTTGTCGACACAGAACCGAACGGCAGCTGTCGCCACGTTGTCAGAGTTGAAGTGTACTCTTTCATCATTGGGAAGATGGTTGCAGCACCTGCAGTTTAAGGAGGTTCTGCGTCACCCATCGTAGAGACCCGACCTTGTGCCCTGTGACTTTCACCTCTTCCCAATGAGAAGTGCGGTGTGGACAACAACCACCCACTTGGGTTTGACTGCCTCGTCAAGCATTGGCGCACATGCGTGAAAGGGATGGAGACTACACTGAAAAATGAATAGTGCATTACATAGGGGATAAACTGAGTTATAATGTGAAAAAAAGTATTCAAATCTGTTCACAAATAAAAATTTATAGCCATGGAGGCATTACTTTTCAATCCAGCCTTGTACATAGCACTTGATTGTACTTTTATTAGACAATTGGTGCATAGAATAAAAATTACCTATGACCTTAAATTACCTATGACACAATCAAATACCATCCAAGAAGACAACTAACCGTGAGTCATCTAGTTCTATGTGTCCTCAGTCCAGAACTAACATAAAGGACCACATACTGTAGATGTTGTAGATTTGGCTGAATTAATTGTATACAATAAATTATCTAAAGTAGTATCTTTTCACACAGGTTGGGTGTCCCTGAGAGTAAAGGGGCCTAATCACGAAAGGGATCATCCTCTGATGCAGACATTCCGGCGAAGTTCCACCGACCATATGTGCCAATCAGCGGGCAGCGATGGTCAGCGAATATTAAGCTTGTAAAAAAGTACCAATTTTGCGATCCCTGCCAGGATCAAATTTGTAGACATGTTTAATATGGGCACCTTACAGGCATAAATAGAAGAGGCCATCCTCACTGAGGCCATTTTGGTAGTTAGTAGTCTAATACTGGACTTTACTAGGTGTCCCATATCTGGTCAGTTGTGTTGTTATGAATCTTACCACTGACAATGCAGGCTCTGGCCCGGTCAGTGTCTGAAAAAAAAAGAGCGCCAGGACATCTGAATATGATTATGTAGCTCCAACGTATCCTGTATAATGAGGGTGCAAGGATTGTCACGGCCTTCTATTCTCCATCACTGTGGTTTACAGCCCAAAGCATGCCATAGAATTTAGTAAACCATTTTTACAAGAAATCTTTTCTTTTTGCTCTGGGAACCAGCAGCATAGCAATCTGTTGTCTAATCCTGAACTTCTACCTCAGTCTGAGGGAGAAGAAAGCAGATCCACCTCAGCGGTATATTGAGAGACTTGCTACATAACCACCAGTTAGTGTTAGTTAGCAGGAATAAAATTGAGCTTACATAAACGGTGCAACAGAGCACCTTTCAAGCTGTGGGGATTGCACACAAACACATATCCTTTTTTAACAAACTCTGAAAAGGAAATTTAATAGGATGACCAGGAATCAGGAAAAAAAACAGCTCAGGTCAGCATATAGGGACCTTGAAAGCAGAACAATGCTCGACACACAACCACCTGAAGTCTGATTCCTCTGGGAAGTGTTTGAATTTCATCTGCCGAGAGCTAACAATTATAGTGAAAGAAACAAATAGTTACATTAGAATAGGCAAAAGGGTAGGCCTGAGAATCGTAACGCTCTATAGCAGCATCTGGATTATATAGAATTCCTCCATGATTCCTCCAGTGCTGTTTCTTATACTCTATTGCTCAGACATAGATTTGGCCTAATAGATTTAATTGAAGCAACTAATGGAAGAAAATAACCTTTACCTTTGACTCCATTTCTTAAACTGTATTCTTATCATCTATATCTATGTCTAGTGTCCGTGTGGCTCCGAAACACTGCAATCTGTTGGCAGCAACTGAAACTACATCTACTAGCTTTCGAAGCATTTGCTTCAAGCGGGCTTACTAGTGTACAATAAGAGTATAATGGTTAAAGATAAACTACATTATTTTTAGTTGACATTGGCTAATTAGTGTGATCAGGATCAAGTCATATTTCCCTGTAACAAACCTGTGTTCTTACAATGCATGTGATAAAAAAAATATCACAGGTACAAAACTGTATTTTGGTTATTAAACTGTACATAGCAGGGATTGCTTTCCCCCGATAGCTGTACAAAGAAGAGGTTTTTGTTTAGCGACAATTATTGCACCAGATGGTAATGACTGAGCTGGACCCAGCCGATACATTGTGTTCATTATAAATGTATGGTAGCCTGGACGCCTGTGACCATTTGTAAGTTCTGGATTCATTATCAGAGATTGGTACTTGTTGTCTCTTAAGCTCCATCTGGTTAGTCACCAAAATAATACTCTTTCTCAAACAGAGATTACAAATAGAGTAAAATGCTTCTAACATAACAGACGTGTATGCTGAGAACCATTTATCAACACTATATAAAAATGCAGTATTATTTATTAACAGTTTTTTATATAGCGCAAACATCCACAGCACTTTACAGAGAACATTTAAGCATTCACATCAGTCCCTGCCCCAGTGGAGCTTACAATCTATACTATCAATCTATGAGATGTACACAGAGATTTTAGGGTTAATTTGTTGGGAGCCAATTAGCCTACCAGTATATTTTTGGATTGTGGGAGGAAACTCACGCGAGTACGGGGAGAATATACAAACTCCGCACAGTTAGGGCCATGGTGGGAATTGAACGCATGACCTCAATGCTGTGAGGGAGTAACCATTACACCATCCGTACTGTGCCACTTGATATAATGGGGGAAATTTACCAATATGAAAAACCTAGTTTTTCGTATTGGTATTTCCCCTACGGCTGAATACGACTGTTTGAGTCGTATGCAAAGTCGTGTTCCGGAGGGTAAATTACAAAGCAGTCAGATACGACTGCTTTGTAACCCTCCTATGGCGTAATGATTCGTATTAGCGGCACATATATACGGCCGCTAATACGAATTCGTACAGGCAGTCTGCACGGATCAGTCAGATCCGTGCAGGCTGCAAGGTGTAAAAAAATAGAAAAATTAAATAAATAAAAAAATTAACCGGCGTGGGGTCCCCCCCACAGCCGAAACCAGCACCAGGCTGAAAGAGCCGGGGCCGGTAATTAAAAATCAGGGAACCCGACAAATAGGGGTTCCCCGATTTGTAACAACCAGCCCCAGGCTCCAGGTCTGGGGCTGGTTCCCAAAATACGGGGGACAAAATTACTAGGGGTCCCCCGTATTTCAAGAACCAGTCCCAGGCACAACCAGCCAGCAGGGTAATGTCACAGCCGGGGGACACTTATGATATAAGGTCCTGCGGCCAAAACATTAACCCCCTGACCGGTCAGCCTGGCCAGGGGCCCTGGGGGAGTGGGGACCCCCCCAATGAAGGGGTCCCCCCCCCCCTCCAGGACTTACCTGACCAGGCTGAAGCCTGGTACTGTCCCCGATGCCCCTGGGCGGTGGGCATCGGGCTGATTATGGTGTAAAAAATAGATTAAACTATTGTTTTTTACTGTGGCACTACAAGTGCAAGCAAGCCTCCCCAGCAAGCTGGGACTTGGAGAACCACAAGTCCCAGCCTGCTGGGCATTAAAGGGCCCGCTGGCACTTGTAGTTCCACAGTTAAAAAAATAGTACACAAAACACACTGACACACTTTTAAAATAAAACTTTAATACATACAAAGCCCACACATACTAATACTTACCTATCTTCTTTCCATAGGTAGCCCTGGTCCTGTGTCGTCTTCTGGTCCTGTGTCGGCGGTCTTCTGGATCCATGTCGACGTCCTTCTTCAAGTCGACGTCGCTGTCGGCGATGGCGTCCGGATCCGACGAAATCCATGGAGGAAGCTGTGGAAGGAAACCATACTCACCTGTCCCAGCGCGACGCAGTCCAGGTAAGTGTCTTGGCAAAAAAAAAAAACCGACACCCCGAAACCAGCCGAACAGCTGAGCCGCACGGTACTCTGTGTACATCGTGCGGCTCCGCCTCCCGAATGCCGCTATTGGCCGCCTTGCGGCCTAGCGGCCAATCAGGAGCCGCTAGGCCGCAAGGCGGCCAATAGCGGCATTCGGGAGGCGGAGCCGCACGATGTAAACAAACACCGTGCGGCTCTCTGTCCGGCTGGTTTCGGGGTGTCGGTTTGTTTTTTTGCCAAGACACTTACCTGGACTACGTCGCGCTGGGACAGGTGAGTATGGTTTCCTTCCACAGCTTCCACATGGATTTCGTCGGATCCGGACGCCATCGCCGACAGCGACGTCGACTTGAAGAAGGACGTCGACATGGATCCAGAAGACCGCCGACACAGGACCAGAAGACGACACAGGACCAGGGCTACCTATGGAAAGAAGATAGGTAAGTATTAGTATGTGTGGGCTTTGTATGTATTAAAGTTTTATTTTAAAAGTGTGTCAGTGTGTTTTGTGTACTATTTTTTTAACTGTGGAACTACAAGTGCCAGCGGGCCCTTTAATGCCCAGCAGGCTGGGACTTGTGGTTCTCCAAGTCCCAGCTTGCTGGGGAGGCTTGCTGGCACTTGTAGTGCCACAGGAAAAAACAATAGTTTAATCTATTTTTTACACCATAATCAGTCCGATGCCCACCGCCCAGGGGCATCGGGGACAGTACCAGGCTTCAGCCTGGTCAGGTAAGTCCTGGAGGGGGGGGACCCCTTCATTGGGGGGGGTCCCCACTCCCCCAGGGCCCCTGGCCAGGCTGACCGGTCAGGGGGTTAATGTTTTGGCCGCGGGACCTTATATCATAAGTGTCCCCCGGCTGTGACATTATCCTGCTGGCTGGTTGTGCCTGGGACTGTTTCTTGAAATACGGGGGACCCCTAGTCATTTTGTCCCCCGTATTTTGGGAACCAGCCCCGGACCTGGAGCCTGGGGCTGGTTGTTAAAAATCGGGGAACCCCTATTTGTCGGGTTCCCTGATTTTTAATTACCGGCCCCGGCTCCTTCAGCCTGGTGCTGGTTACGACTGTGGGGGGGACCCCACGCCGGTTTTTTTTTTAAATTTATTTAATTTTTCTATTTTTTTTACACTGAAGCCTGCACGGATCTGAATGATCCGTGCAGGCTTAAAGCAAATAGAACAGGAAAATGGTGTTCTATTTTCCTGTCGTATTTGCGTGGGTGTTTCACACCACTTAGCAGCCGTATTATCAGTACGGCTGCTTAGTACATCAGGAACCACCATTCTTTTGAATGGTGATTTCTGTCGTATCCTATCGATGGTGTAGGACATTCGTATTTGTAAATACAAATACGAATGTTCCATCTTTAGGACTACGAATTGTTGTATTTTTGGGATTGTAAATCCCGAAAATACAAATTCGTAAAAAAAAAGGTGTATTTCTCCCTACGAATACACCTTTTTTCTACGAATCCATTTTGGTAAATGTCCCCCAATATGTAAATAGACAGACAGGGCAGGACAGACTTTATCACACATTTGCATGCTATCTGGGATTTCTTCCCTCTATCCAAAATAAAAAAAATATTTCAGAAATGTTGAAAACCATGTGTACGATACTTGCACACTCTTCTGGAATGCCCGGGAGACTCCCATGTTTTGAGGAACTCTCTTGGACCTTATCAGAAGACTTGCCCAGCCCAGAATCTGCCTGCTTACCCAAAAAAAGTGGCCCTGGGTAAAAAGTCAGCAAGTATGATAGTATAATTTGCTATAAAAAATGTAAAAAAAAAAAAAATGGCAGTCAAAAGTTTATTACACAAGAAGTAAAAAGCGGTTTGAAAATTAATAATTAGGATATCAACCAAGGAAAATAATAACAAGTTATTGCTTGTCAGGAGGTAAAACCTGGACAGTAAATCAGCTGCTCTCCCTCCCGCGCACAGTTTCATATTTGCATATTTTGGGACTAGTTGGAGTGCCTATATTATATTCTGCATAAAATGCAGTGTAAACTAAGTCGATATTTGACTATAACTGAATATTTTTGATATATGTGATTTTTGTGACTAAATTAAATTTAAACCAATATTTTATTATAGTGAATGATTATAAATGTTGATCAATATATTTGAAATCTATTTTTTATTAGGAATAGCATAGTGTTGCAGTATGTCGTTTGGAAAGTCTTTTTGACACGTAGCTCAGTTCTATTATCCCAACCTCTGGTGACCCACTCACTTATTTTTTTATTATATTTACCACTGACTCAACCATAGCTGCTATAAGAGTTGATTTAACTTTAATAAAATTATAGTATATGATGTAAGGTATCAGTGGCGGTGTTTGTATGTTCTTCCACACTGCAAAAATATAATTGGCTTCTGACAAAAAATAAGTGTGTATGTGTGTCATACCTGCCTACTTTTTTTTACTCTTCTCCTGGAGAAGCCCGGAGAGGAGTGAAAGGGGGAGGGAGGAGGCTGATGTCAGCAGGCCCCTCCGAGGGAGTGGAGTCTGCGGGGGTGATGCAGGAGACTTGCACACCTTCCCGGGGGGTCCGAGAGGGGGACCCGATTTGCAGGAGCCTCCCACCCATTCCGTGGGGGTAGGCAGGTATGATGTGTGTGTAAGCTATAGATTGTAAGCTTGTGAGCAGGGACCTCTTACCCATACTTGCCTAGTCTCCCAGAATGGCCGTGAAGCTCCAAAAAAATCAGGTGGCACTCCTGGCCACCGGTAAAAGAATGCAAGGTATCCCAGAGATGCCAAAATATTATCTGCAAAGTGATGTAGAATATGTGTGCTATATATAAATAACTAAATTAAATAAATAAACTATCTAAAAAAAAAAAAAGCTCTGATTTGTACTGAATACTATGACTACACTATGATGGTCAACATAATTTAAGTGGACCAATATCAATGGAAATAGGTCGACAGGGTTGGAAGGTCTACACAAGAATTAGGTCAACAATGAGAAGGTTGACAGTCAAAAGTTCAACCCGGGTTTTTTACATATTTTTGTGCTGACAGGCAGTATTTCATACCCTACCAACCACTAGGGCAGTGTTTTTCAACCACTGTGCCATGGCACACTACTGTGCCTTGAGCTGTTCTCAAGTGTGCCTCCAGATCTAGAGATGCCCAAATTAGTTTACAGCCACCACCAGTTCAACTGTTATTTATTGGTCTCTTCTTTTCATGTAAAGGACCAATGTATTTTATTTTTGTTACCTGTGAGGACCAGTGTGATTTTTTTTTTTAATATGGGGTCCAATAGGTTTTTTTTTTCCTGTGGGGTCCAATGTGTTTTGACCTGTGGGGATCTCATGGTGTGCCTTGGCAATTTTAAAACCTTGTTTAGTGTGCCGCAAGGTAAAAAGGTTGAAAATCACTGCACTAGGGCATGGAGGGAGAATATAATATGGTGCCGTCGTAGCGGATGTGGTGCACTGATACGGTGTCAATGTCGATTTACATTGAAGTTCAGAACAAAAAAACTCAAGTCGACCATTTGACTGTCGGCCTTCCATTGCCGACCTAATGCTGGTTCCGATTTTCCGTCATTTTCGACCTATTTCATGTGTCAAACCAAAGCCTTGTCAACCTTTAGTGGTTGACCTAATGTATGTACCTTCATGGTGTTGACCTATGACCCATACCCATTTGTACATGTTCTACATGTTCAGGTTGAATTGGGACATCCAATAACAAATATTAAATATGGATATGTCAAAGAACTACGAATAAAAATAGTTACCATCTGACAAAACAAAGACCGCAAGTGACTCAAATACAATGCACAGAGCATTCTAGTGGCTGCTATACTATACAGGGACAATGCAAATGGCCTAAATACAATACAGGTATAGGTACAATGCCCTTTATACAAGGGACATCCTACTGTATTTAGCGATCTACAACAAAGGAGGGAGCATTCTAGTGAAAGGTACACAATACAGAGATAAATCTCAAGGGTAACATTATTTTCACACAAGTAGTCAGCGAAACCCATTGACCAGCTGGAGAACACCTATGTAATGCACTAAAGCAGACATGGGCCATCATTAAAAAGGCTTGGTCATAAAACAATACAGGCATTCTATGTACTAGACCTGTTGTAATCAATATGTTTAGAGGTTTTTTATAAGATTTATTTTTAACTATCCTGGGTGGCTTGGAAATGACAGCTTAATAGAATCAGCCACTAGAATAGTGATAAGACATTATCTGCATTCAATTTTATCTCCACTAAACCTGAAAGTGACATTTATTTTATTCTGATGTCACAGCAAAATTCTGTCTGCAGCTGTGATTGGGCTTAACCAAGTTGTTATAGGGGCCTCCATTTTACATTTCTTTGAATACCCTTTCCTAACTAATTGATCTGATAAGGTACCTTTGGTGGGATTGCAGCACTGGCTGTATTCAGCAACCTCTGATAGTCAGCTGCAGTAACTAGCTCTGGGTCCCAAAGACAGACTGGCATCCCAGAAGCCAGCTGTAATCTCGCAATACCAGTCAAAACATGACAGGAGTGTTCCTAGAGGACTAGAAGCACAAAGTACAGTGGTTCAGAAACTGGGGTTCTGCAAGATTCTTGCAGGGGTGCATTGGGTTGGTGGTCCAGGACCACATCAAATTATTTATGGTCAAAGTGATAGGCAAAACCATTGCTAGTGGCTGCCAATCATAACACATGTGGACAATCAGAAACACAACTGTGCACCACCATATAACTGACCCCAACGTTAACAATTTAATAAATTTCTTTCTTTCTTTTTCTCAAATTTAAGAAGAAAAAACATATCCCAGGGGTGCCGTGAAAAAATGCTGATACTGGTGCCATGATTCAAGTAAGTTTGGGAACCACTGCCCTATATATAGAATAGTATATAGAAAAATGTTGTGGGACAAGGGAAGGAACCCCAATGAACTACAGTACCAGTAGAAGAAGAAGGTAGGTTAATGAATATCATTTATATAGAAAAAGTTCCTATTAAACGTGGTGGACAGCAGCCAGTAAATAATTGTGGAATATTAAAACATAGTTGCCTACATTTTGTCGCTCTCCCGGAGAGGAGACCACACACTACGAGTCAGCGGGGCGGAACAAGGCTAACGTCACCAAGCCCCGCCCTCATGAGAGCAATTTGCATGTCTGCAGTTTGGGGGAGGGGCATAAATGGTGCAAAATGATGCGATTCGCATCATTTTAGCCCTCCCCTCTCCCCACAGACCTGCAAAATTTGGACTTCAATGCTGCAGGGAAGGGAGTGTGGGGACTGCGGGAGACTTGCCCACCTTCCCAGGGGGCCGGAAGAGGGACCCGATTTGCGTGAGCCTCCCGGACATTCCAGGAGGGTAGGCAAGCATGTATTAAAAGCATTATTGAATACTGTCGTATGAATAAAGGATTCTAAAAGTATTTTATTAACTTTAGAAACAGAAAACTACAAGATACATATTTTAAAAGCCAAATACTATGTATGCACAAATAACAAAAAACACATATACACTGCATGATAACAAATCGTAGAATAAACCACCTAGATGAATTGTGAGAATAGTCTTCTATTATACCTCTTATGCCACAATACAATCTAAAGTACAGGCTAATGGGTTGGAAAAGCATTCTTTATTAATGATATAATGGGGAACAACTGGATATCCTTTTCATAACATAAAATAAAAGTATAATGTGTAATACTACACATACACAACATTTACACATTAGAAAGAGTTAAGTATACAGTGTGTTCTGTCATGTTTCACCACAGGAAAATAGAGTCATTATAAGTTAAAGCTTTACGACTGTAATATAAATGAAGATGTCATCATTTTCTCAGCTTGAGATACAAGACACGTCAATTTTTTATCTGACACAGAGGAGAATATTATCAGTTCCACTGATTTTCTTTTATCTAGATGCTATAATTGCATTCACCAATCAGCACTCTAGCAGCCGTTTTGCTGTGTGTGTGACAGGCTAGTATCACAGTAACAGAAGGGCCGCAGTGCACACTGTGGGCAGAGTCAGACTGCCTCCAGGGACAGCCACTGCCAGTCTTCGATAGCAACCAATCAGATTCTATTATCTTCTAGAAGGTGCTAAATAAAGAAGTAGAATCTGATTGGTTGCTATGGGCAACCTCCCATCTTCCATAGAACTCGCATCTTAGTAAATATACCCCTAATCATTTAGCTATACCTTCTAGAACAGGGGTGGGCAGTAAGCTGCCCTCCAGCTGTTGATGAACTACACTTCCCAGCATGCCTTGCCTTCTTATTGCTACTGTATATGGCCATGTTGAAACTGACGGCCTTCCAGCTGTTAATGAACTTCACATCCCAGCATGCCTTGCCTTTATATTGCTAAATGGCCATGCTGAAACTGATGCAAGGCATGCTGGGATGTGTAGTTCATCAACAGCTGGAGGGCAGCTTACTGCCCGCCGCTGTTCTAGAAGATAATAGCTTATTGGTTGCTTTGGGCAACATCTCCCCTTCTATAAATCAGCACTAGTAATTATACCAATTGCAACTGGAATTGCTGCCAGACGCCACCCTGCATCAAGGCCAGTCAGACCTTGTTCCTAGTCATAACGGGTCTGATTTAGAGGTGGATGCAATGCCGATTGCAAAAGCAGTGGAGTGATTTCTTCCTATTATATATGTGCCAAAGACACAAAGGGGGTTATTCTGATTGATTCACAAGGCTGCGAACCGACCATCCAAAGATGTAGAAGGTGCATGCATATAAAAGTGACTAAGTCACTTTCATATGCGTGTACGCTGGGACAAATATGGGTGGGCAGCTGGTGATGTCAGGTGCCTGCCCGCCACACCTGCGTCACGGCCTCATTACCATAAGAACGCTGGGGCTCCCATGAAACGCTGGGCATTTCCATATGGTGATGGGGTAGCTCGGTGCCCCGGCCCTTCTCCGCCCCCTGCACACAGTGCAGGGTGCGCGCACTCTGCGAACCGAAAGTTTGCCGTGGGTGCATGCACCTTACGTCTGCACATGCGCAGAAACGCGCCTGCGTAGACGCACAACATCGGTCCACCATGCGAATGCACAGAGGACCGAATGAACAAGAATAACCCCCAATGTGCGCATGCAGCAATAGATTTTTTGCAATGTGAAGTTATAGGCTGTCAGCATTTGGGGTTGTAATAGGGGTAATAATGGGGGTTAGCTAGAAAAACGCAGGTGTGTTGGAACCGTTTTCTGGACGTGCCATAGTGCCAAAATTCACATGCAGCTGCAGAGGGCCATGCGTATTTGGTGAGGCGCCAATTCTGAGAGAGCATAGGGTAACGACACAGGGTAAATCAGGGATTCAATGGTACAACCGATGTTCCTGATGTTTTTGCTTTTGTACATGAGCTGTGGATGTGAGATAACTGCAGTGAGTGTCTCTGCACAAAACGGTGTATGAGTCATATTTTCTGTTGCGTATGAAATTGCAGCTGTGCATGCAACTATGTTCAACTCTGAATAAGTGACAAGGACATATGCAGTACATTATGGATTTGCTTTATTTTGAAAGGAGGAACAGACTAAGGCCTTTATTCAGATCTGATCGCAGTACAAATTTGTTTGGAAAATGGGCAAAACCATGTGCACTGCAGGTGGGGCAGATGTAACATGTGCAGAGAGAATTAGATTTGTGCAAGTTATTTTGTTTCTGTGCAGGGTAAATACTGGCTGCATTATTTTTACACTGCAATTTAGATTTCAGTTTCAACACACCCCACCCAAATGTAACTCTCTCTGCACATGTTACATCTGCCCCACCTGCAGTGCACATGGTTTTGCCAATTTTTCAAACAGATTTGTACTGCAATCAGATCTGAATAAGGGCCTATATCAACTTCTGTGTTGGAGGGAAAAATGTACACTTTGACCAATATATTCCTCCGAGTCTACAACGATGAGATAAGCTTCAGGGACATTACGGGCGAATCACAAACCCAGGGCTGCCATCAGAAATGATGGGTCCTGGGACTGAGAAATAAGGCAGCAGCCCCTGACAGACGATACTAGCAGGGCCCTCTCTCACTTTAGTGCATGGCGGTAGTACATAGTTACATAGTAGTTTAGGTTGAAAAAATACTTAAGACCATCAAGTTCAATCTTTGATTACCGGTCATATCACTGGATGTTTTTATCTAATAAATGATTGTCTAGCCTTAATTTAAATTATATTATTGTATCTGCCAACATCCCCTCACATTGGGCCTTATTCTAGTTCACTCTTTCTGACAAAATCCTTCTTAGATGGACAAAACCATGTGCACTGCAGGGGGGCATATGTAAAATGTGCAGAGATAATTAGATTTGGGTGAGTTATTTTGTTTCTGTGCAGGGTAAATACTGGCTGCTTTATTTTTACACTGCCATATAGATCGCACTTTGAAGTAAAACCCCACCCAAATCTAATTCTCTCTGCACAAGTAACATCTGCCCCACCTGCAGTACACATGGTTTTGTCCATCTAAGAAGGATTTTGTCAGAAAGAGTGAACTAGAATAAGGCCCATTGAAGAGAGTTCCATAATGTTACTGCCCTTTCAGTGATGGGAGGTAATAGTGGGCACCCATCTCACTTTAGTGCACAGCGGTAGGAGCTTGTTCCCCTCTCACTCTGGTGCACGGCAGTAGTAATGGGTAGTAGTGGGCACCCATTTCACATTAGTGCACAGCGGTAGGAGCTTGTCCCCCTCTCACTCTGGTGCACGGCAGTAGTGATGGGAGGTGGTAGTGGGCACCCATTTCACATTAGTGCACAGCGGTAGGAGCTTGTTCCCCTATCACTCTGGTGCACGGCAGTAGTGATGGGAGGTAATAGTGGGCACCCATCTCACTTTAGTGCACAGCGGTAGCAGCTTGTCCCCCCCTCTCACTCTGGTGCACGGCAGTAGTGATGGGAGGTGGTAGTGGGCACCCACCTCACTTTAGTGCACAGCGGTAGGAGCTTGTCCCTCTCTCACTCTGGTGCACGGCAGTAGTGATGGGAGGTAATAGCGGGCACCCATCTCACTTTAGTGCATGGAGGTAGGAGCAACAGATAGTGGCAAGCAGGCACCCCCTCTCTGCAGTCCAGGTAGTCACCCCCTGATGGCGTGCCATCTTAAACCTTCAAAAGGTTAACACAATACACTTAACTTCAATAGTAAGTTAAAACAATACAAATCATCAATACAATATTTTTAAAGAAAGAAAGAAAGAAAGAAAGAGAAATACAAGTAGTAATGTTTAACAACTGTTACAAGCTATAACAACATACATGGCAATAAAGCAAGTGTGAGCAGGATACTGCAGATGAAGGCTCGGAGGTCGTCTGTTACCCATTATGTCCCACACGAACAAAAGACATATGATGGAGGAATGATTGATTGTAGAGTTTGTTTTTTAATTAAATGTAAGTAATGAACAATTCCGAGGAGATAAAATATGAATGACTGAAATAGGTGTTTGGATAATATGTCCAAACATACTAGTATCTCTACAGCATTTAGCTGTAACGCACATACTGTAGAACTGCTTTGTTACTTGTCCAGCTGTAACACTTGCAAGCCAGCCAAGCACAAGGGGTTTGGGATCATCCATCGGATGGGACTGTGTAAAACATGGCTAACACAATGCAGCTTCTTGTCTCATGGTTCTGTCACCGTAGCAACAACACTGACAGAGGATCAGTTAATTGTATGCTTCTGTTTCAGTGTGTGTGTCAGCACAACCTAATGCTCAGTGACTGGACTTAGCTTAACAGTTTATAAAAAGACCTATTTCCTTATGACGCCACTCCACATGACAGTACAATTATCCCCAAGATATTCCATTTTAATATTATTATACTGCAGCATTTGGAATTATCCATTTTTCAAAACACTGATATTTTTCATATTTCACCCCTTCATTCGTAGGGAAGTCCAGAAACATAGCATTGTGTCCCTCCTGGAGAGGGTCATGTTGGGAGGTATGGTGGTGTTTTATTTTTATTTTTTAGGGAGCGCTCCCCACTGGGCAAGATTTTTTTGGAGAGCACTCCCTAACCCCCCCCCCACACACACACACTCTGTGTATCCAGGGGCCAGGCAGCATCTCGCGCTAGATCAGCCGCTGCCCGGCCCTGCCCCCGGCAACCCAGCTGTGTGCGCCGTGATGTTCGCAAGGTCACGCCGCGCACAGACGGGGGGAAGGAGGCATAGCTGGAAAGCAGGAGACGGGAAGCGGCTGAAGCTAAACACAGTGCCGAAAGAGCGAAGACAGTGGCACTCCCGGGGATTTTCTGGGTTTGCCAGTCTAGGCACCCGGAAAATTCTCGGGAGTGCCAACGAAGGGGTTAATGATTAACTTTCAATATAACTATTTTACCAAAATATATAGGGCCAGATGCACTAAGATTTAACAGTGATACAATGGTTGGCTGTTTATCACTCTCCAATCAGCTCCTGTCGGATATTTTTCAAACACAGGGCGGTATTCAATGAGCTGAATCGTTTGTCACAGCGATTCAGTTTTTTCATTCGCCAGCCAATCGCCGGTTTTTTGCTGCCAATCGCCATGCATGGGGATTCGTGTGGAGTCGCCGAGTCACCCTATTCAACGTGGCTGAGAATCGCCGGCCCTAACGGCGATTCTCAGCCAACCCTGCGTTTCCCAAAACAGCGTCAGTAATGTCGTCAGTGTTTAAAAAAATGCAGTGAAATGCAAGAGAAATGCTATTTACCCTGAATAAACGCTTCCAATACTGCAGCCGGCAAAATCGGGGTAATCTGCACAAAGGGCAAACGAAGGAGTGAGGTGGGGAGGAGAAACATGGGTAAGTGAGGTGCACCATGGGTAAGAACAGTGCTTTGTGGGAGAAAAAAAAAATACCTCAAAAAATTAAATATATATTTGTATAGCACTTCTACGACCATCACATCACACAAGGGCAGCAAATAATAATACATTACACTTGCACAGTTAAATAGAACACTTAAAACCAATTATTTGACATGTTCCTATCAAAGTTCACCAGAAAAAAATGACGAGGGACACTCGGTGAGGAACGGCGATATGTAACAAGAAAAAGGAATCGCCAACTTCACATTGAATACACTTTTGGCGATTCCCCTCGACTACCGTCGATTCCCCATGCAAAATCCTATAGACTAAAAACGGCGATTTTTAGAGAATTACATTTGGCGATTGGTGCTTCATTCACCGGTCCTCAACGGCGATTATAGGTCATTGAATAGGGTGATTCGCTTATACAGCTCATAAAATCGCCGGCACACATGAAAAAAACACAGAATCGCCATAAAACTTGGCGATTCTGGCTCATTGAATACCGCCCACAGTCTGTGACATGTCAGGAAGGAGCTGAAGTTTTGAAGTTTAGTGTATCTGGCCCATAGTGTTTATATTATTTTAACCTTCTTGTTTAAATCAACAAAGCAGAGTAATTACAAATAATAACAAAACATTAAGCAATCAGTAAATATGAATCATTCCTTCCGAAGCCATGTATAGTCCTGTCCCTGTCTGGAAGAGCCTAATGCATTAACAGCAACAGTTCATCAGCAGAGGCAGGCATCAACTTCCTAATATATATATTGTGTGTGTGTGTGTGTGTGTGTGTGTGTGTGTTTATATATAACCTAATTAAACTAAGCAGCTCTGTAACACAGCATTCCTGCTGTATGTGCCTGTATCAATAATCTAGTAGTAGTAGGATAGCAGGTGATCAGAGTTGTATCTTGGTTCTGCAAGCACAGTCTCTGAGGGGATGGTCAGCTTTGATGCACTGGCAGTCACAGTAAAATGTAAGGCTTCTCTGATCCTAGAGCAAACACTTCGTTACTGCTTTCCTAGCACGGCGCCCACTATCTAGATTGTATGTGTGGGGCTGATATCTCAAGCATCTCATGCATCTTATGTGTTTGTGCGGCATAAGATGCATGAGATGATGCAATCGACGCGATCTTTACATTGGAATCAATGTAAAAAGGCCCCAAAACACCAATTTTAATTGCTAACCCCCCCTGATGGGTGAAATGGCCCCCCCATTGTTAACGCCACCCCACTATTGATGCCAACCCGAAGCGTGGCGAGCGCAGCGAGCCCACGAGGGGCGGCGGTACTCGTCCTCCGACCTTTTCATACCCCCACTATCCACGTCGGCGTGGAGTTGATTTTATATAGTGTGGCGAGCGCAGCGAGCCACCGAGCCCGAAGCGTGGCGAGCCCCGCGAGGGGACACGGAATACATGTAAAGTAGTCCGCGTCCGCTCGCCACATTATATAAAATCAACTCCACGCCGACTTGGATAGTGGGGGTATGAAAAGGTCGGAGGACGCGTACCGCCGCCGGCCATGCTTCGGGTTGGCGTTGATAGTGCTGGTGGCGTTAACAATGGTTATTGGGGGCTCACGATTTTTTATCTCATGGATCTCATGGATCTCATGCATCTTATGGATGCATAATAGTGTTCACTCTAGGATGGAGACCGGGCAGGGCGCCGGGGGGCGGACCGGGCCACAGCTGGGGGCGGTCCCGGGCCGCCGGCATCATCAAAGGGGCGTGACCGGGCCGCCGGCGTCATCAAAGGGGCGTGCCCGGGTTGCCGGCGTCATCAAAGGGGCGTGCACGGGCCGTCGCTGTCATCAAAGGGGCGTACCCGGACCACCGGCGTCGTCAAAGGGGGTGGGAACGGCCCCTCCGAAGCCACTATGCTGCCGGGGAAGCGCCGGGCATCGCCGTCTACGGCGACGCTGGGCTTCCCCGTGAGGCTGTTTTAGCGGGGCGCTGCGAGAGGGGCAGGGCGCATTTTGCCCTTTAAAAATCAGGCAGGGCGCGGCGCCCCGCTAAAACAGACTAGCGGGAACACTACATAAGATCCATGAGATTACAAAAAATCGGTTCCATCGCGTTGATTGTATGCCTTAAGTACCTTAAACTTAAGGCATACAATCAATGAGACGGGCGCCGTGCTAGGAAAGCAGTACCAACACTTCTATTTCAGTGTTTGGCTAGGAATGGAAATCTTCAACCGACAGGATGTCTGTGGGCCGAACTATAAAATCCACAATAAGGTTTCCGGACAACCAGCACTGTAGGGTTAATCTTCATCTGTATTTTAAATTCATTAAACCTTCTATTGACACACAATCATTCCTCCCATAAATCAGTGTGTAAATGTGTCATAGTGGGTAAGCCAACATTTTCTGTGGGTGTTGTTTGGGAACAGTGCATTGAAGTTGAGACTGTCCATCCAAACTTTGTATAATTATTCCGTATGCTACAATTTCCAGTTTTCTTAAAATTCTTAGGACGTCTTCTTTTGAAATTTCTATTGACCGTTTTTTTTTTTGATATTTCGTGTCCTTCATACCATAGGCACAGCTCAAATATTTATTTTGTGGACTCTGCTAGTACTGCTGAGAACGCCCTCAGTCCCACTGTAAAATGTGTTATTCATACATACATGGTTTTACACTGGGGTGGAAAATAACCAATAAAGGCAACAAAAATTGTGTTCTCTTATGAGTACTATGGATATGATTGGGTGGTTTTAATGTGTTCAATTTATTGGACGTGCTGCAAAACGAGCCATCAAATTACCAAAAACGACGGGTTTATAGTCAGACCTGATCGCACGGCTGCGATAATTGATAGACTGTGTATGCATACGGCCTTCCTGCAATGAAATCCAGCTCATTTTTTAATCGCTGGCCATACGCAAGTTGATTGACAGTAAGCTGCATTGTGGGGATGGTAAGCGGACGTTTACTGGGAGTGTCAGGGAAAATGAAGGCATGCCCATGCACTTGAATGGAAGTCATGAGACTTCAGTTCCGGCCCCGAGCACCCAGCTTCTATTGCAGCCGCCAAGTAAGTCCTGGGCTACGCACAGACTGCACACAGTGGAAAAATCATTCAATGGTGGGCAGCTTCCTTATGGATTTGCTGCTAATCACCGAAATGTGTAATTTTCACAAGCCATGCACATCAATGCGCAGGCCTGCACAGGGTGGGATTTCACTCTGGCTGGGCGGATTTTACCTGATAGCAGGTCTCTGAAAACTAGCAGAGAACCAATCAGGTCTAAATAACCCCCAGAAGAAGGCAGCACATACAGTTTGTCCGTTCATCACACTGGGTATACTCTGATAATAATATTAAGAAATAGAAGAAACAAGCATAAAGGCAACAGGGAAACTGAATGTTGGGGAGCCACATATGTTGTAGAATACCAAAAAAAGTACTTTTGCTGCAGACGTCTTTGAGTTAAATAATGGGCAGATATATTGCTGTGCTATATAAGAAGCTATAACCATGGTGAAACACATTGGTGGGTAGGAGAGAGCACTCATTACAGTCCAACTGCCACTAAGTACCTGTATGTGTCCCCCAGTGACAGTACCTTCCTCCCGAACACATACAGGGCTAGATTCTCTATGCTTCAAAAGTGATAAAATGGAGAGGGATAAACAGCCAGCCAATCAGCTCCTACCTGCCATGTCACAGACTGTGTTTGAAAAATGTCAGCCAGGAGCTGATTGGCTGGCTGTTTATCACTCTCCATTTTATCACTTTTGAAGCTTAGAGAATCTGGCCCAAGATCTTGGCCTGTGAGTAACGTTTCCCATGGTTTTGCAGTGTAAGTGACCAGGAGAATTCTTACCAAATCTCTCACTTTCTGAATCTCTCATCTTATTAAATTTCACCCATAACATGATATAGACAATGAAGTAAAAGTAGATCAATGATCGAGTTCTTAACTCTGGCACACAAACATACAAATTAATGTGCATACCTTAAAAAGGATCACCTCATGCTCAATTACACCAGGAGAGCATTCAGGCTGATCAGATGCCGCTGTGCAATAACACTAGTGTGCATCCATCAGCAGAATGTAGCACCCCTTCACAGAATGTAGGTTCTGACATCATCAGATCACATGACCTTTGGGACATTCCATTTCACCGGCAACAGCTGGCAAGAGCAAGGTCATTTGGCTAGTAATTTTACTATACATGTCACCATCTATTTTATATATTTTAGCAACATGTGGAGTGAGCCACCAAGCCCAAATCATGGTGAGTGAAGCAAGCCCACAAGGGTAGATTTGGGTCCCAAGTTACACTTTGGGTCCCATGTTATGCACCTTGTTCCTCCCTCTACCATTGTGGTTCCCCATGGTTGACATGGTCTGATTCCCTCTGAGACTACATTTGCTGAAGGGTAGATGGACACAACCATAACCAAAACAAAAAAATCAGACACGGAGCAGGTATGGAAACTCATTCAGGTAAAAGGCAAAACAGTCAGTGCAATAACATCAGTTATTGGATTGTATATGCAACATAATAAACAACATGGTTAACATTCATATCTGAATATCTAACACAAAAAATTACTAGCATTGCAGTAACTCCAAGTGACAAGTTAAAGTCTAGTATAGCCCATATCACTATGCCAGTAGATTGGGCTGCCACCAGGTGGGGCCACAGACTGACACCCCGCCCCCTACGTACATATGGAACCCCTTACCCCACCCACTTCATGACATCACATTTAGGTAAATTTAACTTCAAGTGTCAAGCTTTATATAATCCTACATCCTAGATCATCAAATACTTAATTGGTAACACTTTCATTTCCAGAACAGCAAGAAAATATATGACTTGGATAAAACATTTCAAAAACATCTACCTTCAGGTAAAGCTAATTTAAATTCTTATTTCATTCCCAATCAGTAGGATGCCTTCACAAATTGGCATATACTACACACATTAAATCAGATACTTCACATATACAGTACACACATTTCTGATCCAGCTGTAGTCGCACATCTATTGCTGTGTAGACAAGTACATAGTGCTCTTTGCACACACTTATATTACATAATGTAGGTGTGCACAGTGGACATCATCATCGCTCATCACACACCTGCTACTAGTGATGGATATTGCAGGTGGTGCCCACCCCCACACGGAGAAAGGCAGTGAATAATTGGGTGATGGGGAGAGGCAGTGGGTGACTGGGGAAGCAGACGTGGCAGAGAGCGGCAGCAGGTGGTGGGTGATAGTCGGAGAGGCAGTGGCATGGGAGGCAAAAGGAGACAAGGATAGGCAGAGAGTGAAAGGGAAAGGCAGTGAGTGACTTGAATAAAAAGTAGGTGGCACAGAGAGGTGATTGGTGCCAGGGGGTGACAAGGAAATTGATTGAGCCCCTTCCTTACCATCTGCCCCACTGAGCTCCAACTGTCATTGCTAGTGACCTCCAGCCACTATGTGTGAGGCGAGTGCTGTGTGCTGCTTTGGGGTGACACAAATTTATGCCTAGACATGGCTGCGTTTTAGGAGGGAGTACCAACCTGAAGGCAGGCCCTCTCTAACAGACCTAAATTGATTGTGAGGTTACATTATAGGGATATCCTAAATAAATGGCCTGTTGTCGCCTGTATAAAAGGCAGTCAGACTAAAAGCTGATCTAAAATAGTGAGTGTACAGGTACTGTGCACAGCAGGGAGTTACCTGAGTACAGATCTAATTACCATGAAAACAATCAATTATAAATGTTCAACTGTTAGGATATCCTGATAACTGATAGGAAATGGTAAAGAGAAAGGGACATTTAAGAAGAACTAATGGGAACAAATCTATTTACAAATAGAGGATGAAATAGACCATAAGGCTATAGAAACATAGAAACATAGAATTTGACGGCAGATAAGAACCACTTGGCCCATCTAGTCTGCCCCTTTTTTTAAACATGTTACCTCAAACCATATTTGATCCTTATTTTTTTGTAAGGATATCAATATGCTTATCCCAGCATGTTTAAATTGTACTACTGTATTTGCCTCTACCACCTCTGTTGGGAGGCTATTCCACTTATCTACTACTCTTTCTGTGAAAAAATTCTTCCTCGCATTTCCCCTGAATCTTCCTCCCTCTAGTTTCAGTGCATGTCCTCGTGTTCTGTTGCTCCTCTTCCTGTGAAGAATGTCTCCCACCTGTACCTTGTTAAAACCCTTGATATATTTGAAAGTTTCTATCATGTCCCCCCTTTCCCTTCTCTGCTCTAAAGTATACATATTAAGATCTTTTAGTCTTTCCTGGTACGTTTTGTGATGTAGGCCATGCACCATTTTAGTTGCTCTTCACTATCATGAGTGACTGTCTCACCTATTGGTGTAGTAATAATTTATGGATCATGTAGGTCAGTAAACCTATTTATAAAAAAACAGTGCAACCCTGTATGTATGTATGTATGTATGTATGTATATGTGAGTATGTGTGTTCAGCCATTTAGATGTTATTACATCTAATATGAATATTCACTGAGAATAAAGGTGCCCATACACTGAGGCGATTTGGTCCGATTTCGGAAGATTGCGACCAATCGGCCTGTCAAATCGGCTCTCCATGACATTCAGTCGGGTTCGATGCGCGGTCCTGTGCGCATCGGACCCGACCCCGCCCGTTCTGCTTCGGGTTGGCGTTGATAGTGCTGGTGGCATTAACAATGGTTATTGGGGGCTCAAGATTTTTTATCTCATGGATCTCATGCATCTTATGGATGCATAATAGTGTTCACTCTAGGATGGAGACCGGGCAGGGCGCCGGAGGGGCGGACCGGGCCACAGCTGGGGGCGGTCCCGGGCCGCCGGCGTCATGAAAGGGGCGTGACCGGGCCGCCGGCGTCATCAAAGGGGCGTGCCCGGGTCGCCGGCGTCATCAAAGGGGCGTGCCATGGCCGCCGCCGTCATCAAAGGGGCGTACCCGGGCCGCCGGCGTCGTCAAAGGGGGTGGGACCGGCCCTTCCGAAGCCACTATGCTGCCGGGGAAGCGCCGGGCATCGCCGTCTACGGCGACGCTGGGCTTCCCCGTGAGGCTGTTTTAGCGGGGCGCTGCGAGAGGGGCAGGGCGCATTTTGCCCTTTAAAAATCGGGCAGGGCGCAGCGCCCCGCTAAAACAGCCTAGCGGGAACACTACATAAGATCCATGAGATTAAAAAAAAATCGGTTCCATCGCGTTGATTGTATGCCTTAAGTACCTTAAACTTAAGGCATACAATCAATGAGACGGGCACCGTGCTAGGAAAACAGTACCAACACTTCTATTTCAGTGTTTGGCTAGGAACGGAAATCTTCAACCGACGGGATGTCTGTGGGCCGAACTTTAAAATCCACAATAAGGTTTCCGGACAACCACCACTGTAGGGCAAATCTTCATCTGTATTTTAAATTCATTAAACCTTCTATTGACACACAATCATTCCTCCCATAAATCAGTGTGTAAATGTGTCATAGTGGGTAAGCCAACATTTTCTGTGGGTGTTTTTTGGGAACAGTGCATTGAAGTTGAGACTGTTCATCCAAACTTTGTATAATTATTCCGTATGCTACAATTTCCAGGTCAAACAAATGATAAAAGTTTGTTCTAGTTTTCTTAAAATTCTTAGGACGTCTTCTTTTGAAATTTCTATTGACCTTTTTTTGATATTTTGTGTCCTTCATACCATATGCACAGCTCAAATATTCATTTTGTGGACTCTGCTAGAACTGCTGAGAACGCCCTCAGTCCCACTGTAAAATGTGTTATTCATACATACATGGTTTTACACTGGGGTGGAAAATAACCAATAAAGGCAACAAAAATTGTGTTCTCTTATGAGTACTCTGGATATGATTGGGTGGTTTTAATGTGTTCAATTTATTGGACGTGCTGCAAAACGAGCCATCAAATTACCAAAAACGATGGTTTTATAGTCAGACCCGATCGCACGGCTGCGATAATTGATAGACTGTGTATGCATACGGCCTTCCTGCAATGAAATCCAGCTCATTTTTTAATCGCTGGCCATACGCAAGTTGATTGACAGTAAGCTGCAGTGTGGGGATGGTAAGCGGACGTTTACTGGGAGTGTCAGGTAAAATGAAGGCATGCCCATGCATTTGAATGGAAGTCATGAGACTTCAGTTCCTCCCCCGAGCACCCAGCTTCTATTGCAGCCGCCAAGTAAGTCCTGGGCTACGCACAGACTGCACACAGTGGAAAAATCATTCAATGGTGGGCGGCTTCCGTATGGATTTGCTGCTAATCACCGAAATGTGTAATTTTCACAAGCCATGCACATCAATGCGCAGGCATGCACAGGGTGGGATTTCACTCTGGCTGGGCGGATTTTACCTGATAGCAGGTCTCTGAAAACTAGCAGAGAACCAATCAGGTCTAAATAACCCCCAGAAGAAAGCAGAACATACAGCTTGTCCGTTCATCACACTGGGTATACTCTGATAATAATATTAAGAAATAGAAGAAACAAGCATAAAGGCAACAGGGAAACTGAATGTTGGGGAGCCACATATGTTGTAGAATACCAAAAAAAGTACTTTTGCTGCAGACGTCTTTGAGTTAAATAATGGGCAGATATATTGCTGTGCTATATAAGAAGCTATAACCATGGTGAAACACATTGGTGGGTAGGAGAGAGCACTCATTACAGTCCAACTGCCACTAAGTACCTGTATGTGTCCCCCAGTGACAGTACCTTCCTCCCGAACACATACAGGGCTAGATTCTCTATGCTTCAAAAGTGATAAAATGGAGAGGGATAAACAGCCAGCCAATCAGCTCCTACCTGCCATGTCACAGACTGTGTTTGAAAAATGTCAGCCAGGAGCTGATTGGCTGGCTGTTTATCACTCTCCATTTTATCACTTTTGAAGCTTAGAGAATCTGGCCCAAGATCTTGGCCTGTGAGTAACGTTTCCCATGGTTTTGCAGTGTAAGTGACCAGGAGAATTCTTACCAAATCTCTCACTTTCTGAATCTCTCATCTTATTAAATTTCACCCATAACATGATATAGACAATGAAGTAAAAGTAGATCAATGATCGAGTTCTTAACTCTGGCACACAAACATACAAATTAATGTGCATACCTTAAAAAGGATCACCTCATGCTCAATTACACCAGGAGAGCATTCAGGCTGATCAGATGCCGCTGTGCAATAACACTAGTGTGCATCCATCAGCAGAATGTAGCACCCCTTCACAGAATGTAGGTTCTGACATCATCAGATCACATGACCTTTGGGACATTCCATTTCACCGGCAACAGCTGGCAAGAGCAAGGTCATTTGGCTAGTAATTTTACTATACATGTCACCATCTATTTTATATATTTTAGCAACATGTGGAGTGAGCCACCAAGCCCAAATCATGGTGAGTGAAGCAAGCCCACAAGGGTAGATTTGGGTCCCAAGTTACACTTTGGGTCCCATGTTATGCACCTTGTTCCTCCCTCTACCATTGTGGTTCCCCATGGTTGACATGGTCTGATTCCCTCTGAGACTACATTTGCTGAAGGGTAGATGGACACAACCATAACCAAAACAAAAAAATCAGACACGGAGCAGGTATGGAAACTCATTCAGGTAAAAGGCAAAACAGTCAGTGCAATAACATCAGTTATTGGATTGTATATGCAACATAATAAACAACATGGTTAACATTCATATCTGAATATCTAACACAAAAAATTACTAGCATTGCAGCAACTCCAAGTGACAAGTTAAAGTCTAGTATAGCCCATATCA
This sequence comes from Crinia signifera, assembly GCF_055691185.1. NCBI lineage: Eukaryota > Metazoa > Chordata > Amphibia > Anura > Myobatrachidae > Crinia > Crinia signifera. Next base: position 71,640,520 of record NC_139221.1, on the reverse strand, counting down.
CTATGCCAGTAGATTGGGCTGCCACCAGGTGGGGCCACGGACCGACACCCCGCCCCCCCACATACATATGGAACCCCTTACCCCACCCACTTCACGACATCACATTTAGTTAAATTTAACTTTAAGTGTCGAGCTTTGTATAATCCTACATCCTAGATCATCAAATACTTAATTGGTAACACTTTCATTTCCAGAACAGCAAGAAAATATATGACTTGGATAAAACATTTCAAAAACATCTATCTTCAGGTAAAGCAAATTGAAATTCTTATTTCATTCCCAATCAGTATGTTGCCTTCGCAAATTGGCATATACTATACACATTAAATCAGATACTTCACATATACATTACACAAATTTCTGATCCAGCTGTAGTCGCACATCTATTGCTGTGTAGACAAGTACAATGTCACGATCCGAGCTGTCAGACAGACTTTCCTACCGGCTAAGTGCCTCCGCAGGTTCAGCTTGCGGTTCAGACGTCATCTCTGCCGGCCTCCTGTCTCCCAGTGACAGTCCCCAGTGCACGGCAATCCACCTGTCCGCCGCCATTGCTCCCAGTATCCAGCATGGTGTGCACAAACACACTTTCCCGCCATAGCAGACATGGGGGCTGCCATGTTCTTCCCAGTCACATGTCTGTGCTGTCCAATCCTGTTGGTTCTGATCTCCCTGTCATACTTTCTCGGCCAATCCTGGCCACCCAGTGGGGATAAGTATGCTGGGAGCTCTCAGAACCATTGCTAGTGCTTCAGTTGTCTCCTGTGTATGGTCAGCTGTCCTTGTCTCCGTGCAAGTGTATTTCTCTGCTGGTGTTGTCTTCCATGCTGCAGTGTGTTCCAGGTTGTTCCATCTCCTGTGAAGTCCAGGTTATTCCACCGCCTGTGATCCTGCCTCTCAGCCCAGCGACCAAGCCTAGCTCCGGGACTCTGGTCCTTCCGATGCCCCAGCATCATCCACCATCGATGTTGCATCGCTAATCCGATATTCCGGATCTCCTGCTTCCGTCCGTCATTCCGGACCCACAGTCATCTCCCGTCCGTCATTCCGGACCCACAGTCATCTCCCGTCCGTCATTCCGGACCCACAGTCATCTCCCGTCCATCATTCCGGACCCACAGTCATCTCCATATCCGATATCCGGATCCGATGTTCCACCATCGATACCATTCATCATATCTGTAAAGTATTGCAATCTGCATTAACTGTCATTATTCCTGCATACTTTACTGTCTGTCATTATTACAACCATCTGCAAATAAACTCCGGTTGTATTTTACCTCTGACTGCTTATTGGCTCTGGGTGCACTGTCGCGCACTCCATGCGCAAGGGTCCTCTCCAACCTCCCCGGTTGAGGTACCGGTCCAGGTCCCCACCAGAGGTCTCAGTCTCGTCGACTGAGTCCCCTGGTGTGACAGTAAGCACTAGCCAAATGGATCCAGCCGCAAACCAAGCTTCTCCACCCAGCCCTGTACAGCAACTGGCTGTTCGCTTGGATCAGCAAGAGGCTGCGCAGAGCCAAGTGATTCATTGTCTGCAAGATCTGTCTTCCCTGCTGGATAAGCTACAGACCACTCTCAGTGGCCCTGAGCCTGTCAGAGAACTTCCAAGTCCCGTTCATCCTCCTGTAATGGCTGCTCCACCTCGCCTTCATCTGTCTGTCCCCACCAAGTATGATGGGAACCCCAAGACCTGTCGAGGTTTTCTCAATCAGTGTGAGATTCACTTCGAGCTGCAACCCAGCAACTTCCCTACTGAAAGGGTCAAGATCGCCTACATCATCTCCCTCCTGTGTGGAGCAGCGTTAGAATGGGCGTCTCCCTTATGGGAAAGATCTGATGCCATCCTGTCCAATTACAAGGACTTCGTGTCAACATTCCGGCGTATCTTCGTTGAGCCTGGGCGATCAGCATCTGCCTCCACTGAACTCCTCCGTCTCAGACAGGGATCCCGCTCCGTCGGGCAATATCTGGTCCAGTTCCAGATTCTGGCGTCTGAACTCTCCTGGTGTGATGGGGCCTTATACGCAGCTTTCTGGCATGGCCTATCCGATCGTATTAAGGATGAACTCGCTACCAGAAACTTACCTTCAGGTCAAAGTGACCTTATTTCATTGTGTGTTAAAGTAGACCTACGCTTCCGAGAAAGGGCTATAGAACGTCACAAGAGCGCTCCAGTTAAAGTGCCAACTCCTCCGCCTTCTTTACCCACTGCTCCTGCGGTCCATTCCAAAGAAGAACCAATGGAGATAAACCGTTTCCGCTTGTCTCCAGGAGAACGTCGACGTCGACGGTTGGCACAGCTCTGCCTATATTGTGCCGATCCTGCACATCAAATTTCTGCATGCCCAAAGCGTCAGGAAAACTCCTCCTCCTAGCCCGTCAAGGAGAGGGTAGGCTAGGAGTAATTAAGTCCTCTCCATCAGCAACTGATTGTGTCCTTCCAGTTTCTCTACAAGTTGGTCAGCATTTCAAGACTGTCTCCGCACTTCTTGATTCCGGTGCCGCTGGCAACTTCGTTACTGCAGAACTGGTCCGCAAGTGGGGGTTGCCCACTGAAAGTCTTTCCAAGACTGTCTTCCTTACTGCTGTGGATGGCAGTAGGATTCCTGATGCGACAGTCTCCCGCAGAACTTTGCCACTTACAGTAAAAGTGGGAGTCCTGCACACTGAACTTTTGTCCTTCCTGGTTTTACCCCGAGCCACTCATGCTCTGGTTCTGGGTTTACCCTGGCTCCGTCTTCACAATCCTCGTCTTGATTGGAAGACATCGGAAATCCTTTCCTGGGATCCTTCCTGCTCCGGTACCTGTCTCCAAAAGGAACTCCTAGCTCGTCATTCTTCAGCCGATGCAGCAGACCTTCCGCCTCTTCCCTACCAAGAGTACTCAGATGTATTCAGCAAGTCTGGCGCTGATGTCCTACCTCCTCACAGACCGTGGGATTGCCCTATCAAACTTATCCCAGGCAAAGAACCACCCAGAGGTAGAACCTATCCTCTCTCTCTTCCAGAGACTCAAGCCATGACCAATTACATCAAGGAAAATCTGGCAAAGGGATTCATCCGTCCTTCGACTTCTCCTGCTGGCGCAGGATTCTTCTTCGTCAAGAAGAAGGATGGAGGCCTACGTCCCTGCATTGATTATCGCGGCCTCAATGACATTACAGTAAAGAACCGATATCCGTTGCCCCTCATCACCGAGCTGTTTGACCGTGTCAGCGGTGCAACCATCTTTACGAAACTCGATCTGAGGGGTGCATACAATCTCATCCGCATACGAGAGGGCGACGAGTGGAAGACGGCGTTTAATACCAGAGACGGCAACTATGAGTACCTTGTCATGCCCTTTGGGCTCAGCAATGCCCCAGCCGTGTTCCAGCACTATGTCAATGAGATTTTTCGGGACATTCTGTATCGTCATGTAGTTGTATATCTCGATGACATTTTAATCTACGCCAATAACATCACAGAACATCGTTATTGGGTCAAAGAGGTTCTGTCCCGGCTGCGAGCTAATCATCTCTACTGTAAACTGGAGAAGTGTGTCTTCGAGGTGAAGTCTATACCCTTCCTAGGGTACATTGTCTCCGGTTCTGGTCTTCAAATGGATCCAGGAAAACTGCAGGCCATCCAAGATTGGCCAATTCCCTCTTCGCTGAAAGGTATTCAACGTTTCCTGGGTTTTGCCAATTATTACAGAAAATTCATTCGTAACTTCTCTTCTATTGTGGCTCCCATCACTGCCTTGACTAAAAAGGGGTCTAATCCAGCGAAGTGGCCGGCAGAAGCCATCGAAGCCTTCCATCTGTTGAAACAGAGGTTCACTTCCGCTCCTGTTTTAAGACAACCTGATACCACCTTGCCCTTTATTCTCGAGGTTGATGCCTCCTCCGTGGGTGTCGGGGCAGTCCTCTCGCAGAAAGCGCCCGATGGTCGTCTTCATCCCTGTGGGTTCTACTCCCGTAAGTTCCTGCCTGCAGAGCGTAACTATGCCATCGGCGATCAAGAGCTCCTCGCCATCAAGTTGGCATTAGAAGAATGGAGATATCTTCTAGAGGGCGCTGTTCATGAGATCACAATTATCACAGACCACAAGAATCTTCTGTATCTCAAGTCTGCTCAATGTTTAAATCCCCGTCAAGCCAGATGGACACTTTTCTTTTCCAGGTTCCATTTCAAGCTGTCGTTCTGTCCAGGGACACAAAACCGAAAAGCTGATGCCCTTTCCCGCTCATGGGAGCAAGAAAGTGAGTCTAAGTCCACACATCAACACTTTATTATTGATCCAGTGGCATTCTCCACAACGAGAGTTTCAAATCTCACGCCCCCTACAGGGAAAAGATATGTAAAGCCAGCTCTAAGAAAGAAGTTGCTCTGTTGGGCGCATTCTTCAAAATTCGCTGGCCATGCAGGCATTCAGAAAACTTACGAGTTTATCACCAGGTCCTACTGGTGGCCGTCCCTCAAACAGGACGTACAGGACTTTGTTTCCTCTTGTGCTAAATGTGCTCAGCACAAGACCAGTCGTCAGTCTCCTCCTGGGCAATTGATGCCACTGTCAGTGCCACATCGTCCTTGGACGCATATCTCTATGGACTTTGTAACTGATCTTCCAGAGTCTGACAAGTTCACCACCATCTGGGTGATTGTTGATCGGTTCACCAAGATGGCTCACTTCGTTCCCCTCACCGGTCTTCCGTCAGCTTCCAAGCTGTCCCAGCTCTTCATCAAAGAGATATTCAAGCTTCATGGACTGCCTCTTGAAATCATCTCCGATAGAGTAGCCAAATTCTGGCGAAGCCTGTGCTCCCTGCTTCAAATCAAGTTAAAGTTTTCCACAGCCTATCACCCTAAAACAAATGGCCAAATGGAGAGGGTGAATCAGGACCTTGAAGCATTTCTCCGCACATATGTCTCTTCTTCCCAAGATGACTGGGCTCAACTCCTTCCATGGGCAGAGTTCTGCCATAATAACCAATATCATTCTTCATCAAATGTCACTCCATTCCTTGCCAATTATGGGTTTCATCCTCGAGTTCCTGACTTCACTCTGCAACCTGTGTCCTCTGTTCCAGCGGTCGACACTACCATCCGGCAATTCGTCAAATCCTGGAAGCTCATTCGTTCTTCACTTCTGGAGGCTTCAAGCAGGTACAAAAAATTTGCCGACAGGAAACGCAGAGCTGTGCCAGCCCTCCGTCCAGGAGATCGTGTCTGGTTGTCAACCAAGAATCTTCGATTGAGAGTGCCATCGATGAAGTTCGCTCCCCGATATATTGGTCCTTTTCCAGTTGAGCGAGTCGTCAATCCAGTAGCTTACAAGCTCAAGTTGCCGCCCTATTTGAAAGTGCCAGCTACATTCCACATTTTGCTGCTCAAGCCGCTGGTTCTGAATCGCTTTCATTCCAAGCTCCCCAAGGCTCCTAAGGTTTGCACCCAGCGTGGAACAGAATATGAGGTCAGTAAAATCTTGGACTCTCGCATCCGATATGGTCGTCTGCAATACCTGATCGATTGGAAGGGCTACGGCCCCGAAGAGCGATCATGGACCAATGCCATTGATGTCCATGCTCCCAGACTCATCCGGGCGTTCCACTCCAAGTTTCCCCGCAAGCCTAAAAGGTGTCCTGGGGCCACCCTTAAAGGGGGGGGTGCTGTCACGATCCGAGCTGTCAGACAGACTTTCCTACCGGCTAAGTGCCTCCGCAGGTTCAGCTTGCGGTTCAGACGTCATCTCTGCCGGCCTCCTGTCTCCCAGTGACAGTCCCCAGTGCACGGCAATCCACCTGTCCGCCGCCATTGCTCCCAGTATCCAGCATGGTGTGCACAAACACACTTTTCTCCGGTGAGAACAATGGCGATCTGACTAGATTTATCATGCTTGCATGATCTACAGTGCCGGGCAATAGCACCGTGCGGGACTGTGCATTTTGACACCTACACACAGAACAATGTTTCTAACGAGTCATTTTGTAACCGATCTAGTAAAATTAAGTCAGATCGCTTAGAAAATGACACAATCACAAAATCGCTATTTCTGTAGCGCTGCCACCATTGGCGAGTCTATCTGGGGTTGTGGCTCAGAGGAAAAGGGTTCATGAAAAATAACCTGATTCCAGTAAACCTGGGAATCCAACCAGGAAAGCTACCAGGGTCAGACCCAGGAAGGAAGGGCTACTAGAACGTCTCCTACTCAACGCCGCTTGGAGATCCAGCCTGTGATGTGAATAGGGTTGCAAGCTGATGTGACATGTCTGTGACATGGCTTCAATTGGTATTAATCATCAGTGCTTTGGAAACTGACAAGAGAACTGTTATACAAACCAGCAACCACAGAGGTATGGTAATAACTAGCTGTAATCATTATAGGCTGGTATAGTGCAGTACAGAATAATCATTTCAGTACGCCAAGCTGAGGCAGCTTTTTGTAAAGCAACATGTACTGTATGGAGCAGCAGAATACAATCCAGGTGGGATTTTACAGAAAGTCGTTTTGGGCAGCGCCTGGCATGAGTACTGTGACAAGGAGAAGACTATTATGAGCACTTTAAAATCCACAGCAGTCTGCTTTATGATACTGCTATGTATGCTCTATGGAAACCTGATATTTTCCACTGTATGGTTAAAGGGACAGGCAAAACCAGTGCTGGGGGCTTCCAGTCATAAAACAGGTAGACAATTAGAAGCACAACTGTGCACCATCACACATAACTGCCCAAAGGATGACTGGTAGGCACAACTGACATAATTTAATAATAAAATAAAAAAAAATCCTCAATAAACTTTATGGTGCCCTGGAAAAAAATGTTTATACTCTAGGTAGCTGTGATTCAAAATCCACACTAGACGATGTATGCACTGAATAATATTGCTGACTGGCAATATTGTGCATACACACTGAACGATATGACGAACAATGAATGATCTAGCTAGACTCTATAGCTTTTAGTGAAAGACAGAGAATTGACCTGCCTGCACCGTCGGCGAACAACCTTGATGACCGAGCGGCGGGACCGCGCATCATAGTTCTTAGCATACACACTGGCAGATATTGTCGTCAATATCTCTCAGAAGGGCCACAATGTACAATATTGGCCAAGTATTGCCCAGTGTGTATGCACCTTAAGGGGTTAAATTTACTAAAGTTTATAAACATTAAAAGAAGTGATGTTGCCCAAAGCAACCAATCAGATTTTGTTTCAAATTTCACTATTGCATCTAAAAAACTATATGCAGAATCTGATTGGTTGCTATGCGGAACATACATTTTTTTGAGGTTTATTAAATGTACCCCTTAGTTACTTCAAACTTCTGAGCAATAGATCTAAGGCTGTGTACACACAGGGGCGATTATGTCTAATATTGCAGGCAATATGGTCGCTGAGCGGCCATATTGCCCACGATGGGAGTGTGCACCAGCGATATATCGATGGGTGCGCGCTCCAGTTTTCTCCCCCGTAGTGATCGCTGGTCGCAGGAACATGCTCCTGCGACCAGCTGATTACCACTGCCGGGCTCCCCCCGTCAGTTTTTTTTTCATCAGCGACCATCTCTGGTCGCTGATGCAAAAGGGACACTGAGCGATATATATACTGAGCGATATATCGCTCGCTCAGCGATATATCCCCCCATGTGTACGGGGTTTAAAGCATGATTACAGAAGACTGAGAGATCCAATTTCATCATATATGAAATATACATCAAATTGCCAATGTCTGTCATGGAGGTGTATATGAAGTATGAATAAAGTTACGATATACAGTAACATGTTTATTGCATGACTATTAAGGCTGAGTTAAAACACTGTATATTTTATATAATATATGATTGTATTAATATTCAGATGTGTTTGGAGAAAGGTACAGCACATACCATTATTCTATTCATGACAATAAACTATTAATTATATATTTCCTACTGATCTCCATGTGAATGGCCATATGATATTTACAGTGTACTAGGCCAGGCGCCTATAAGCTTCCTTAATTTATTATCTTCAATGATGTTTCTGCTGTGCATCCTCTCCTGTTCGGATGCTCTCCCCCAGTTGCTATCAGTCAGTCCTTCTTTCATTAGAAAGAAGTAGTTAATTAGACCCAGCCTGTCTTCTTCCCCTCTCCCAAGAACACAGCAGTAATGAGGTCTAATTACCAGAAGCACTGGCTTGCAGAACCATCAGGAGCAAATCTCAAGGAACAAACCTGTGCTATAGAATCCTTCTTCACATAAGTTGTCTGTAGAAAGCTGTACAGACCCTATATTAATATAGGATAGCGATGAGCTCTATTTTCAAATATTTAAAACATCCCAAATCGTCACTGTCATGGTAATGTACACTGACATAAGGCCCATACACACTAGGAGATTTTCAGCTGAAAATCGCTCATTTTTTGAGCGATTTTCAGTGTGTATGGGCCACCGATGGAAGATTAACGATGATGCGCGCTCCCGCATCATCGTTAACGAAGTCCCCCATCGGCTGGTTTTACCAGCAATACTGTACTTTTTCTTTTGTCTCATCTACAATATGTGCTATACTGCAATATACTTATGCCCACTTATACTTATCTATACAAGAACTTTAAAGCAAAATAACATAGTAAAAAAATAACCAGGAATATTTAAATGTACAGTATAAAAAGAGAAAAAAAGATTGTTCGGAGGCATAATGAGGTGTGCACGCGCTACTTCAGGGTTGCCTACCTGACCATCTCCTTCAGGGAGAAAATACTCTGTTGCTGGACTTCCCTGGTAATGTATGATTGCCCTTACCTGTGGGGAGCTAGGTAATTGATAAGAAAGGTGTTTCACTACAGGTGATGGCAATCCTACATTACCAGGAAAGTCCAGGAACAGAGCATTTTCTCCCTGAAGGAGGTCAGGTAGGCAACTCTTCACTACTTACGAGACAAGGTCAGTGTATAGTAGAAGTGTACCTTCTATGGTTTGCCTTATGGTGTAATGGTTAGAATTGCTACCTCAAAGCATAGAGGTCTTGGGTTTGATTACCACCATGACCCTAACTGTGTGGAGTTTGTATACACTACCTGTGCTTACGTTGGTCTCCTCCGTGTATTCTGGTATCCTCCCACAATCCAAATATATAACCATGGTTGCCTACCTGACCCTCTCCATGAGGGAGAACATGCTCTGTTCCTGGACTTCCCTGATAATGTAGGATTGCATCACCTGTTGTGAAACACCTTTCTTATTAATTACCTAGGTCCCCACAGGTGATGGCAATCCTACATTACCAGGGAAGTCCAGGAACAGAGCATTTTCTCCCGCATGGAGAGGGTCAGGTAAGCAACCATGTATATAACCCTAGTATGTAAGTGTGTGCATGTACTTTATATGTGTTTAGGGCAGACTAGATAGGCCAAGGGGTTCTTATCTGCCATCAAATTCTACAAAAATAATATAAAAAAAAAAAAATAAGCTCATCACCATAAGGAGCTCTGTTCCAAAGATTTCAGCTATTTATAGGATTATTTTGCTGGATAAATACAGAAGGCTGTTCCTCGCACTTAGAAAGGTTCCATGGCTTAATCTTTATCTATAGCATTCTCACCATGCTGGCTAGCTTCTCTGTACTACAATTGACATACACTGTCTTACAGGCAGTAAAAAGACAGAAATCTGTATAATTCCCATCCTGTGTCAGTTTTCTAGCTGACATCAATAACTTAAATTCTTTAACTTAAACTCCACACAAGAAAATCATGTTTTGTTCGCTTCTCCCATTTGACAATCACCTTTTCTCCTATACAGGAAAGCTAACGGGGGCTTTGGGAAATATAAAGCAGAAGTAACCTAAGTAAATTTATCAGAGTGGCAAGCTGAAAGTTTGCAAATGATGTCATAAAGTATCCAGTTTCACATTAATTGTCAATAAGTGTTCCAGTGTCTATGCCGGTTCTTTTACTACAACCTGTTCTTGTTTTACACGGCTTGTCAAACCAGTGTAGAGACATCATCAGTCTAAGATTACATTTTTATGCATCCTATATAACGACAATATCCATGTTAACTTCGTCTGTAGCGCTTATCCTCTTGGGAAGTTTGAGCTATCGGTTTATACTATGTCAAGAAATGCCATTAGTGTATTCTTTATAGAGTACATGTTAAAATTCACCTAAAGCAGAAATGTCATACTTTATTCCAGTGCCCCCACATACTGTAAGAGAGTCAACAAACAAGGTGGGAATCACTTGTCCCAGGCTGTGAAGCCACAGTATTTCAAAGCCACTCTCTGCAGTCCTGCGGGTATGTTCTAATACCTGTTACAGTACGTGCTTCTTAAAATGGAATTTGTCCTAAAGAAAGGTAGAGGCACTTGCATAGTTACTGATGGACATGCCAATACTGTCATCACTCACAGTGGTCAGTAACTGACTGGATGGCACCCAAACATTTTACCATATATCAATTAAAATTCTGTGTCCAATATCCAACCGGAACCATCAATTAGGACACAGATGTAGATGTTAAGGTCACAATTAGTACCATATTATCTTGGTCTAAATTCACATGGCTTGCAGTCATACCCATCCCATAAATGTATTTTAAATTCAGACTATTGGCATAAATTCTAATGGACATTGCACAGATGTTTAGACAAGTAATGACTTAGGGTGGTATTTGATGCCGCCGGTGAGGGGGTTTGTGCGGCAAGGATGGCTTGCTTATGTACAAAATGTTCCGGGGAAATCTTTGCCATCAGAGGACGGCAACGATTTTTCCTGAACATTGCATATGGTGAGTGGCAGAGGAAGGGGTTAGACGGCAAGGATGGCTTTTTTTCGGCGATCCTCTCAAAAAACAAGCCGCCCTCGCCACAAAACCCCCTCGCTGGCTGCTCACTGCATGCAATGTTCCTGGGGAAATCCATTCCCCGGAACAGTGAGCCCGCTGCATATAGTGGCGAGCCTTGCAGTTTCCACCTCGATGAAAAGAAGCAGCAAGTGAAAGGGGGGGGGCAGTTGAATAATGACCGCGTGATATGATGGCGAGCTATCTGCACTGCTCGCCGTCATAGCTCACCTCAACGATATTGAATATACCCCATAATCAGAAGTGTCAATAATTGTGTTTTCACAATCGTTATGACTGTGTAATACCCATGCACATCTCTAACTAGGATCATGCCACCATGTCAAATGCCTATCAAATCTTGTACATATAAGAAATGTAATCTAACACAGTGGTCCTTAGTCTGGGGTACAAGTACCCCTGGGGGGTACACTGCAGACTGTTTGGGGGTACTTGAAATGAATATTGGTAATGGCAGAAGAAGAGGAAGAAGTCTCTTAATAGCGGAAGAAGCCCCCCATTGCCATGGAGATGAACCACATCGGGTGACTTCCCGTTCTGTCTGCAGCATCATCAGCAACTCCTTGTGCTTTTGCCCGACCAACAATTGGGAGCCACCCACGCTGCCCTCAGACATTAGCCTTCATCTGGAGGAAGCAGCAGCATTATTCCTACTGACATTAGAGTACACAGCCAGCGCTCAGACACAGAGGGACCCAATGTCTGACCACACACTATTCCTCCGCTACTCCTTAATATAACAACCCGCATAAGGATATGCATACCACTCACTTCCACTCCACTCGAAAGTGCTGTGGATATTTCAAATTGAGAGGAGGGGGTACTTATAAATGAAAAGCCTAATCAAGGGGTACAGGAGATAAAACAGGTTGAGAACCCCTGTTCTAACACATAGCAACCAGAGTAAAAAAAAAAAAAACATTTAAAAAAATAAAATCAGTCACCTGATTCGTTCTTTTTAGTAACAGCACTTTTTTATTCCCTGTGCACCAGTTTGCATAAATGTTCCCAAGTGTGATCTCACTGCCATCTACAGTATAAGAGACTAAACTTACATTATAAATGGATTGCCGTTACGGCTTCCTGTTAGTCAACCTGCTGTCACAAAATAATACATCCAGATACAGGTTTACATTCTTCTATGTACAGATTACAGTACCCCTATCACCCTATACAACATCACATATTGTACCAGGGAATTAAGTAACAGTCTTAAATAAACACAATTATTCTATAAAAAGTATGGACACACAGAATTTGCACATCACAATGGTAAAGGGAGAATCAATTTGCAATCTATTGTAGATACAGTACGGGTCAAATGTAATAGGGTGTGAGAACAAGAAAATGAGAGATTTTGGGAGAGGTTTTTATTTAAGCAGCAATCATTTACACTGAAAAACCGGGTTCATTTTGCCACGGAAATGATTTGCCGCTTTAAAAAAAAAAAAAAATGGAAACCTCTCCCAAAATCTCTCACTTTCTCATTCTCACACCCTATTATTAGTATTTTGTATTTGGTATAACATAGGAAGAGAGGCTTCTGTAGGTAATATCTAACTTTAATATTGTATATATTAGAATTACTGCCAATTTAATAGGCACTTTACTGATGTTTCTATTTACATGTTATTATATATGTCGTTGTATAATAAGGCGTTCATCGGTGCATTGCTATATTATAGTTTGGTACTCTTTACCTAGAACGGCGCCCGCGATCAGAATCGCGGGCGTCGGGGGTAAAAAATCGCGGTAATCGCGGGCATCGCGGGTAAATCGCGGGTACATCAAAATCGGGTACCCGCGATTACCGCGATTTTCCCATAGGGAACAATGTTAAAAAGCCTGATTGACCGCGATTTTACTGTAAAATGCCTCAATGCCCGCGATTTTCCCATAGGAATCAATGTTAAATGGGCTACAGAGCCCAAATAGCCCCAATTAACCCTTAAATGTCCCCCCAATTTTTGTACGCCACCCCACGATCCACGCCAACCCGAAGCGTGGCGAGCGCAGCGAGCCCGCGAGGGGCGGCGGTACGCGTCCTCCGACCTTTTCATGCCCTACTATCCACGTCGGCGTGGAGTTGAGAATAGAATAGTGTGGCGAGCGCAGCGAGCCACCGAGCCCGAAGCGTGGCGAGCGCAGCGAGCCCCGCGAGGGGACGCGGATACCTTCACAGGTAAACGCGTCCCTTCGCGGGCTTCACAGGTGTCCGCGTCGCCACGGACACCTGTGAAGTCCGCGAGGGGACGCGTATAACTGTGAAGGTATCCGCGTCCCCTCGCGGGGCTCGCTGCGCTCGCCACGCTTCGGGCTCGGTGGCTCGCTGCGCTCGCCACACTATTCTATTCTCAACTTCACGCCGACGTGGATAGTAGGGCATGAAAAGGTCGGAGGACGCGTACCGCCGCCCCTCGCGGGCTCGCTGCGCTCGCCACGCTTCTGGTTGGCGTGGATCGTGGGGTGGCGTAAAAAAATTGGGGTGACATTTAAGGGTTAATTGAGCCTATTTGGGCTCTGTAGCCCATTTAACATTGATTCCTATGGTAAAATCGCGGGCATTGAGGCATTGAATGCAAAATCGCGATCAATCTGACTTTTTAACATTGTTCCCTATGGGAAAATCGCGGTGATCGCGGGCATCGCGTCGCGGACGTTTATGTGCTGCCCGCGATGTCGCGATCACCGCGATGGGCGCCGTTCTAGGTAAAGAGTACCTATAGTTTATACTGTGTGTCATAGAGAAGTGCCAACTAACTTTGACATCATAAGCATATGTGGGCCACAGCCCGGCGAGGATGAGCATGGTATCTGCACACAGTTAGAGGGCAATGGGGTGGAGTTTTTCCAACAGTGAGCTCCAAGCTAAACACTGAGCCTGGTTTAGAGCTGTACACTAAATACATCCGCAGCTGCGATGCCTTATGTAGGGGTATGGATCATTAGGTCACCACAATGTTGGTCGACAGTCATTAGGTCGACATGAGCCTAGGTCGACATGGGTTAGGTCGATAGGGTCATTAGGTCGACAGGGTTAGGTCAACAGTCAAAAGGTCGACATGGGGTTTTTCACATTTTTTTTGACACAGTCGACATGGACACTGAAGCGCTCACCATGCTTCGGGCACACTATTTTATTCCCCCACCACGCCCTAGTGGATGGTAGAGCACAAAAAAAACCATGTCGACCTAGGCTCATGTCGACCTAGGCTCATGTCGACCTAGGCTCATGTTGACCTAGACTCATGTTGACCTAAATGCATGTTGACCTAATCACTGTCGACCAACATGCTGATGACCCAATGACCGTATCCCCTTATGTAGCCCCCATCGGCGGCATCGCAGATACAAGAAACTGCTTACAATCTAGTCTCAATGCATTATACAGTATAAAATGCCTTGGCGAGAGTGAGCCGCCAGGTTCCATGCCACTCCGCTAGGATCGGACATATTGTTTTTGCGCGATATGCATCTTAGTCCCAACCCAATATGACAAGGATGTATCTGTAAGACTGTTACAAATGAATTTGATATCTGTGACACTTGTACATCTGTGTGCAACTTAGTCTGTATAATGAAGAACAATGGAACTTGTATGGGGGAAAAAGCTGCGACCTCTGCATCATGGCACTTTGCCTGCAGAGTCATATACAAGTGTCGCCTATCAACTTAATCAGCACAGTCCCCTGGTTCTAGTCACATTGCATTGCAACACATTTGCTTTGGCACTAGCAGAAGCTCACAGAGGACCTGGCTTGCCAGGGGGGGGGTTATTTAATGCAGCGGTGGTAACATATACTTTGATACTCAACTACCTGGGTAGCCCTATGGTCGCGAGCTATGGCCGAACTGAGACACTGGATCATGTTTTCTGCATACAAGGCAATCCTTAAAAGCAGTGACACGTCTGCATTTTTGCGGTCACTTCTCGATAACTCCCCCAAATGGTCCCTGTCGATCATTTAGTGAATAAATCCCCAGTGTGAGCGTAATTCCAAAGGCACCAATAATTGCATAAATATCGGCATTGCATTGTGCACAACTCTGAATAAGCCCATTATGGGGAGAACTTGTGATCTTGTTAGGGCTGAATTACTTGCAGAGGCAGCAAGACTGCCCCCTGCGCTCAGCAAGGAGTGCAGTGGCAAATAGCTTTTTGCAGAGAGCGTATACAATTTGAAACCTGTTATGTACTGCAAATGTATGGGAAGTTTGCTACATATCACATGGAGGATACAAAGTGTGTTTTTATATAAGAACTTTTATTTTTCTATTGCATTCGCTATTTTCATGCTCTTTCATAGTTGTCAACATTTTAAAAATAGTTGCCAGGGACACGTAGTGGCTGAGCTGATAAATCCAAGTACGTAACCATGAAACTGTCTCAGAAGACCTTGAAGCACTACAATTGGAATCATGACAACCTCAGCAAACTTAATTATAACATGCTATTTGCATTTGAAGTACTTATCTACAAGAAATCTTGACTTATGAATAAAATAATAATAACAGCAATAATAATATGAATAAAAAGCATATAATCCTAAAGATAAAGAGGCATTTTGTTAGCAGTTGGTCACTATGGAAATATAGGGAGATTTTACATACACAAACACACACACACACACACACACACACACACACAAAGAAGAAAAAAAAACTAGAACATTTTTTTTTACTGAGAATCTCCTTGAAAAATAGGCATAATTGCCCTTACAATAGGGGTGATTCTGGTTGACTTGTTAAGCTGCAAAGCTGTGGTACTCACGCATGCTCCCACCGTCGCAACCATGCAAGGGGATGTGTCACGAAGACACATCACCTCGAATGTGTCCACAGCAGGAGAAATCATTCAATAGTCGTTAGAAGGTGCTAAATATATAGGCTGTAGATTCTGATTGGTTGCCCAAAGCAACATCGCATCTTCAAAAGAAAGCTCATCTCCGTAAATAAACCCCTAAGTGTGTGACTGTATGTGTGTATAACTATGTGTCTGGCAGTATGCACAGTATATAAGTGTGTAAATATCTCTGTACAGTATGTATGTATGTATGTTTGTGACCCAGTGCCATTGGAAACCATGCCAACCCATGTCATCACAAGGCCTCCACTGCATATTACAGATGATGTGGTATGCTTGAGAACACTAGCCATTCCTGGCCTTCTACATACCCTTTCTTCCCATCTCTCTGGTACAGGATGATCTTAGTTTCCTCTGTTCCAGAACTGGGCTGACTATTTTAGAAGTAAATGGAGAAAAGTACCAGCCAAATGACGTTATAGACTGTAGTTGAGAGACAGTTGAGAGCTGCTGGTTAGTACTTTATCTCCATTAATATTATCTCTCAAAGGGCGGGATTCTCTTTCATCCACCGCCACACATCTCCGGCATTCGTATTGTTAATAAGGACAGCTCTTGCATTAGGAGCTGTCCTTTGCGTTGTTTCCGCCGATGTGCAGCGGGTCCCCTCTCCCTCCCTGGACCCTTACCCAACTGCTAGGGCTCCGATTTCTCCTCCCTGCAAGCGGTAAAGGGAAGGAAGCGGTGCAGGAAGGAGGAGGTCACTGGTCCGCAGGAGGCTGCCTGGACACAGGTGAGGGGGGACAGCGCGGATCAGCGGGGGGCACGCAGGGGTCGCGAAGGGAAGCCCATAGGCTTCTATGGGGTTACGCCATCTAGAACTGGAGAACCCCCCCCCCCCCCCCCTGCAGCGAAGCCCCGTCGGTGGGGCTTTGCTGCATATGAAAATGTGGTAAAAATACAGAAAACAGCGTTTTTTTGTTTGTTGCATCTTGCCAGTTGGCTTAGTAAATAAACCCCTGTGTGTAATCTGGCCTTTCTATTCTTGGGGTTTATGAAAGGTTTGCAACTATATTTGCTTTTGTGAAGTCTTCTTTTAGGGTAGACTTGAATAATGAGATACCTACCTCCAACAGAGGTTTCTTCACTTGGATGGATGTTGTGAAGGGGTTCCTTTTCACCTAAATTTGGGATCATCCACCTCTATTGTCTTCTGAGGACATCCAAGTCTTTATCTGTTGCCAAGCTCACCAGTGGGTTCTTTTTCAGAATGTACGAAACTGTTGATATGACCATTCATAAAGTGTCACGGACGGCCGCTGCAGCATGCGGCGGGCCGGTCACCTGCACGTCCACGTGCTACAATGGGCTTCCATGCTGGTCATGGCTAGCTGTTGGTGCCGGGCAGACAGAGCCGTGAGTCAGTGCAGCGTATGGAGGAGGTTGCAAGGAGCCCGGGGTCTCTAGGGAATCTATAGAGATTTAGCTTTTTTGGGTGCCATCTTGAATATGGGAAAACTATGCACTTTTGCCCATTCAGCACTGACTGTATTTCCTGCCTGTGGACCAATAGTCGTGTCAGTGCAACGTCTTATATAGGCCATGCAGAGCTTTCAGCTGTTCCAGTCTGGTCAATGTGTGCTCCTTTCTATTGTCCTTTCCCATTCTGTACTGCCAATTATCGTGTCCTAAAGCTGGTTGACTGATTCACTCTCCCGCACGCCGTCAACGATCCACCTTGCTAGCCTGTTCAGCGCCTAACCAGTTGATATCTTTCTGGACAAACCTGCACTTAAGTCCCGCACACACGGGGGGATATATCACCGAGCGATATATCGCTCAGTGTCCCATTTGCATCAGTGACCATGGATGGTCGCCGATGAAAAAGAAACTGCCGGGGGAGCCCGGCAGTGGAAATCAGCTGGTCGCAGGAGCATGTTCCTGCGACCAGTGATCACTACGGGGGAGAAAACGGGAGCGCGCACCCGGCGATATATCGCCTGTGCACACTCCCATCGCGGGCAATATGGTCGCTCAGTGACCATATTGCCCTCGATGTTAGACAAAATCGCCCCCTTGTGTACACAGCCTGTTACTTTGTCACTTCTAAAATCATCTGTTCCCAAGATTTCATTCAAGGGTGATAATGTCTGCTTCCAGTGAGACTCCAAAGCTGATTGTTTGGAATTATTCTGAATCGTGCAGAGAATTTTCTAGATTTCGTTTTTCTCCAAAGGCGATATTATGAACCATCAGCATTAATTCTATTTGGGAATCTATTTCCAAAGATGTATTATTTGGAAGTTAATAATTATTTGAAAGTTTTTTTGTCCTTTTGTTAATTTACATGAGTAGGAATTATATTAAACTAGCTCATTTTCACCCTGAAAAACATGGGTCCGTTGTAATACCTGAATCCAACCCAGATCCATCATCAGCTCCAGGCGTGACAAAGTTTACGTAATCTCTCTGATGGATTTCCTTTTTGTTTTTGCAGCCTCTATCACTTCCATTTGAATACCCTTTGTTATGTTGTGGGTTCACGGCAAAAGCTTTCAGATGCAAACTTAAGTAAACACTTGACTTTTTTCCTGCTTAATTGCTAAAAAATAATAAAGGAATTGTCCATGAAATAGAATTTGAGTCAGCTGTCCAATTACTTTTCACCTCTTGCAAATGAAGGGGCTACATATAAAACAGCAGCAATTCATAAACCCTTCCTCCAATTAAGAACACTCAAATAAACCCTTTGAGTGCCAACATCTCTTGCCCCTTTCAGACCGCACTTTGTAAACGGTATATTGCCGTTTTTTTACCATTTTAAAAGGGTAATCTGTGCGGTCTGAAAGGTGCAGGACCACTTAACCGGTTAGAAAATACCGTTTTTTCTAACCGGTTAAAATGCAGGGTCCTACCCGTTTCAGACCCGGTATTTTGTGATCAAAATCGGGTCTGAAACGGTATTTAGGACCCAGCCAATAAGCTGGGTCCTAAATTCAGTGCAGTGAATATTTAATGCGCTCATTAAATATTCATTGCGCAGTTTGCCGCCGCCGCCGCCCCCCCCCCCCCCCGCACGCGGGTTAACACATACAAACCCGTTAACCCCTCCGCACCATCACCCCCGTTAACACCCCCCCCGCATTGTGTTTAAGAACACCCCCCCCCCTGAAGCCGGTACCTCCTCACATTGCAGTTGATCGGCAGCCGCAGTACTGTACCACGGCTGGCTTCGCGTATGAAAAAAATAAGGAACTTTATGAAAATGGCTGCCCCATAGGAAAACCTATTTAAAAAAACTGTCTTTTGTATGGGGGCAGCCATTTTCCGAAAGTCACTTTTCTTATAAGAAACTTATACTTATACTTTCGGAAAATGGCTGCCCCCATACGAAAGACAGTTTTTTTAAATGGGGTTTCCTATGGGGCAGCCATTTTCAGAAAGTTCCTTATTTTTTTTATACGCAAAGCCAGCCGGGGTACAGTACTGCGGCTGCCGATCAACTGCAACATGAGGAGGTACCGACTTCACGGGGGGGGGGGGTGTTCTTAAACACAATGCGGGGAGGGGTTAACGGGGTTGGGGGTGCGAAGGAGTTAACGGGATTGTATGTGTTAACCCGCGCGGGGGGGGGGGGGGGTCGCTGAAGACTGGCTTTGACCCTGTATTTGGAAGGTTTCCAAAAACGGGTCTGCCAGTGCAAAAAAAACGCACTTAAACTGTAATATACCGTTTAAGAGATGCGGTGTGAAAGGGGTTTTACCTGGCAGACCCGTTTTTGGAAACGTTTCCAAATACAGGGTCAAAGCCAGTTATGCGGTCTGAAAGCAGCATCTGAGAGAGAGATGCACAAAATATTGGCTAAAAATGCCAACATCGCTCACATTTGTTATATGAATTCAAGTAAAAAATGTGTAAAAAAAATAAATAAAAAGATTCGATTTCCAATATAAGGTAAACATTACAGGTCGTTATGATGAACGAAAATGTTTCACACCTATTTTGCCAAATTCACTCGGCACTCGAAGGGTTAAAGCTGGTAATCTGCCTTCTAAAACAATATTCATTGTATTATTATTAATAATTTTTTTGCTTGTTTTATAAAAAGCTCAAATAAACTTTGTGTACAACAGTAAATCTGCATTCTGCACATGTGAACACCCCTCTAGGGAACAATGATCTAGGGAACAGTGGGGCAGATGTATTAAGCCTTAACAAGAGATAAATGCAAGGGTGATGAGGAGAGATAAACGTCCAACCAATCACCTGCTAACTGCCACGTTACAGGCTGTGTTTGAAAAAAGTCAGTAAGGAGCTGATTGGCTGGACGTTTATCTCTCCTTATCACCCTTGCATTGCTGCAATTAGTCATGAAATCGCTGGCAAAATGGTCGCTCAGTGACCATATTGCCAGTGATTTCATGTGCAGCCAGCGATAAATGGCTGGGAGCGCGCTCCCGCGGCCAGCCCTTCATGGTCGCTGGTCGCAGGAGCTTGCTCCTCCGATTCTCCCTAAAAATTGCTGGTCGCTGGTGCACAAAGCACTGTGCACCAGCGACAAGCGACACCTACTATGTCCAGCGCCGGCCGGGACCTGCGGACCCGCCCACCCTCCCTGTCACAGCGTGACACGCCGGCCGGGACCCGCCCACCCTCCCTGTCACAGCGTGACACACGGCCTCCCCCTGCTTCCTCCTCCGTCCCTGCCCGCGCATACAGCACAGAAGCTGCTGCGCAAACCCCCCCCCCCACTGTGCCAGCACCAACACCTCCTGCGTGCCGCACAGCCGCTAACTAGTCAGTGCATAGGCTGTCTTTAGAGGGCATTGGTGTTGGGCAGCATGATTATGTTCATGCTGCCCATCGATGGTGATTTGCACCATCGGTGGGCAGCATGAGCATTACCATGCTGCCCCACACCAATAGTATGTGACATGAAAAAAAATGAAGGGGGCATTGGTGTCGGGCAGCATGATTATGTTCATGCTGCCCATCGATGGTGATTTGCACCATCGGTGGGCAGCATGAGCATTACCATGCTGCCCCACACCAATAGTATGTGACATGAAAAAAAATGAAGGGGGCATTGGTGTCGGGCAGCATGATTATGTTCATGCTGCCCATCGATGGTGATTTGCACCATCGGTGGGCAGCATGAGCATTACCATGCTGCCCCACACCAATAGTATGTGGGCTCAATATAAATGAAGGGGGCATTGGTGTCGGGGTGGCAGGGGCCGCACGGCCGTCTTGTGCCCCCACACCCCTGGCAGGAGCGGGGCACTAGCGGCTACTGCCGCTAGATTATCCTGCCCCTACAAAGATGACCCCTGCTACATCTGTATATACACCATTAGGGTGGCCAATCCCGGGATCGGCGGGATCCCGGGATTTGGCCCCAAAACGCCGGGATTTCAATCCCGGGATTGGAATTTCCAATCCCGGGATTTCGGGATGCGCAATTTAATGCCGGGCAGCGTCTGAGCACTCAGACGCTGCCCGGCTTCTCCCATACCCCGCAGTGCGCAGTGTGACGAGGTCACGCTGCGAGGTCACGCTGCGCAGGGCACAGCCGCACATCCGCCTCGGCCGCCCGCCCAGCGCTCTCGGCCGGCCACCCGCCCGCCCACCCAGCGCTCACGGCCGCCCGCCCACCCAGCGCTCACGGCCGGCCACCCGCCCACCCACCCAGCGCTCACGGCTAGGGAAGCCAATCCCGGGAATCCCGGGATTGAGCATTTTTCAATCCCGAATCCCGGGATTGAAAAAATGCCCCGGGATTGGCATCCCTATACAGCATATACACTTTTATTCCCTTCCAGAAGGACTTCCCACAACCCATGTCAATCATAAATGAATTTAAATAGAGGGTAAAAAAAATCTTGTCAAAATTGCTAGCAATTTTCAGGGAAAATTGCTGGT
This sequence comes from Crinia signifera, assembly GCF_055691185.1. NCBI lineage: Eukaryota > Metazoa > Chordata > Amphibia > Anura > Myobatrachidae > Crinia > Crinia signifera. The sequence goes on along the minus strand of NC_139221.1, from coordinate 71,618,961 downwards.
CCCTCTGAAAAACTGGAAACTGAGCAATATATTGCTGATAAATATATTGCGGAGATATATTGCAAGTACACTGAGCAATATATTACTCAGCAATATATTGCAAGCAATATATTGCTAGCAATATATCTCCCCCGTGTGTACACACCATAAGTTGTGAGAAGAGTGACATATTAGATATGCTTTAATCTATGCTGTTTGTGTGGACTGTGCTTTTTGGTAATGCATTTACAGTATATAATCAGCCAGATGGTTGTCTAAGCAGTAACATTAGCAGGAGGGCATATACAAGACATTAAGCTATAGTCACAGGGTTTGGCAGCTCCTCTTAACATTGGGGCTAATTCAGACCCGATCGTACGGCTGGAAATTCACAGCGGACAGCTTTCAGTTATGACACTGCCCTGCTAGAGTGAAATTCTGCCTTGCGAATCAATGTGCTTGCTGTGCAAATGGATGTGTATGGCTACAAATCTATTCGCACCTGAGCTCAGAGTAGCCAGAGATTTCCTTGGCGGTGCAATGGAAAAAGGCATATCCAGCCTAGAGCTGCGTCACACACGCCCCTCAGGCACGCCTAGCATTTTTTCTACTACACCTGCGATTTTCTTAGCACTCCCGCTAAACGACCCGTTTCCACCCCCAGACACCTACTTCCTGTTAATTACCTTGCAAACGGTGTGTGAATACAAAAAGTAGCAGGACTCCGTCACAGGATGGACTAGCGCATGCGTATTAAGGCATTAAGCACAGAGTGACAGGGGGCCCCAACACCGGCAATGCTGGCGGTGTGGGACTCCTGTCGCCCCATACTTGGGCAGCACAGGTGAGCGACTCAGGGGCAGGGGCCGGGCAGTCAGCGCCGGGGTCCCAGCCGCGGATGGTAAGTCAGCAGCGGGGTCCCTGCGGCGGATGGGAACTAGTAGCCAATACCACTACTAGTTCCCATCTGCTGCAGGGACCCCGCCGCTGAATTCTCATACGCTGCAGGGACCTTGGCACTGACTGCCCAGACTGCTCCAGGGACCCCCTGCCCACCTGCGCTTCCCAGGTACCAGCCTCCCCTTGGGGGGGGGGGGGGGTGTCTGGGGGTGGTGTCTGTGGGGGCCCCCACAATTTTGTTGTCCAGGGCCCCCACAGACCTTAATCCGTCCCATTATGCGGTTAATCCAATTCATTAAGAATACATATTTTATTTACTTACAGTTTCTTATATAGTGCAGCATATTCCATTGCGCTTTACAATTGGAAACAAAAGTGATAAAAAAACTGGGTAGTAACAGACTGATATAGAGGAGGGACCTGCTCGCAAGCTTACAACCTATAGGGATATATGGAAGCGAGTGCGCTCGACAACAGCCAGACTTGGTACTTGTGTATTTTGGCGGCGCCCCCGATGTACGACGAACAGATCGCATCGCATGCCATGCACCCGATGGCATACGATGCGACGCGATTTTGACCCCCTATACGACCAAAAATCGTATAAGCACCCTAAAGGGTGCTTTTGAGCACTCAAATGGGTGCTTACAATGTTAAATGCACCCCCACGCCACTCCCCCACTATAAACGTGAACCCGAAGCGTGGCGAGCGCAGCGAGCCCGCGAGGGTCGGCGGTACGCGTCCTACGACCTTTTCATACCCCCACTATCCATGTCGGCGTGGAGTTGAGAATAGAATAGTGTGGCGAGCGCAGCGAGCCCGAAGCGTGGCGAGCGCAGCGGATACCTTCACAGGTAAACGCGTCCCTTCGCGGGCTTCACAGGTATCCGCGTCCCCTCGCGGGGCGCGCTGCGCTCGCCACGCTTCGGGCTCGGTGGCTCGCTGCGCTCGCCACACTATTCTATTCTCAACTCCACGCCGACGTGGATAGTGGGGGTATGAAAAGGTCGTAGGACGCGTACCGCCACCCCTCGCGGGCTCGCTGCGCTCGCCACGCTTCGGGTTCACATTTATAGTGGGGGAGTGGCGTGGGGGTGCATTTAACATTGTAAGCACCCATTTGAGTGCTCAAAAGCACCCTTTAGGGTGCTTATACAATGTTTAATCGCATCGCATCGTATGGCATTGTATGCCATGTACAATGGCATACAATTTCAAAATTGTATGCCATCGTGCACTATCGTACGATATCGCGTCGCATCGCATACCATCGTATGCGTTATGGTATGCGATGCGATGGGCGCCGCCAAAATACACAAGTACCCCAGACTTTACTACAGCTTGGACTTGCACAAAACTGCTCATAGTTTCATAGGGCTGTGAGCAAGTTTGTCAAATATTGGAATGAAACTGGGTAGCGAGGGTTGCGAGGTGCAGAGCCGTTGCTATAGCAATAGCAACCTACACCTATTGCCTGGAATTGTATTGACCCCTATATATGCTTTCTAGAAGAGAAAGGCTTAACATTAAGGCTAATATAACAGCAAAAACAAGCTTCAGTTTTAATAGAAATAAGATCAAGTTACTCTCTCTTATACCCGTTAAACTGATCGGCCTATTTTTTTCCACATGTTCAGTAATGTGCAAAATTACACAAGTTTTTCCATATTATAGGTATGATCTAAACCAGGCATGTCCAACGTTGGCCCTCCAGATGTTATGAAACTACACACCCCAGCATGCTTTGCCACAGTTTTGCTATTAGAGAATGCTAAAACTATTGCAAAGCATGCTGGGATGTGTAGTTTCAAAACATCTGGATGGCCAACGTTGGACATGCCTGATCTAAACAGAACAATTGTAAAGCTTATCTCATTGTTAAACTACCAACCGATCAGCTCCTTACAGCCTCTATTTGAAAAATGACAGCTGATTGGCTGGTAGTTTATCACTCACCCGTTTATCACTTTTTGAAGTGTAGAACATCTGGCCCAAAATATCTCCCTACTCAACCACTTTGCTTTGCACAAGATCTGCGCTCCTAATCATGATTCCAGAACTTTCTTTGGGCTGCACTCACTTTGAGTTATGCCTCCCACGCACAATAAGACTCTCCTCTAGTCTAATGCTGGGTACACACCAGCACGATCCTGCTCGTGAGCGACCCGCACAGGAACGTACAACCTGCTCACGAGCTGTAGGAGCCGCCGATCGGCACAAGAAAAAACCCTGATGTGATTGCGATCCAAACGCAACCCGCACCCACTACAATGGTCGTTTCTGAGATCCTACGAGCTCAGAAAAGACCTAACGACCCGCGGAGCTGCGCATCGGATCGGGATTGCATCAAAAGGGCAGCGAAATGGCCCAAAACATGGCCGATTTATATACAATCGGTCGAGATTTATCTAAATTGGCTCGTTTTGGGCCATATCATCCTGGTGTGTACCCCACATTAATCTTCAAGCGTTCCCTGAAAATACACCACTTCGGGCAAACTTATCAAATGACGGAATCGCCCACAGAACCTTATCATATGCTTTTCTATCCCCTCTGTACAATCCACACATATCCTCATTTTTTTTTTCTGGTTCTTCATAGTCACATCCTCGGAGCCCTGGCACCCCCCTTCCCCGCAACTACAAATGCTGGAATTCGCGCTGTACGGGGGTGGGGCGGGGCGGGGCTAAAATTACATAAATCGCAGCATTTTGCGTCATTAAAGCCCCGCCCCCCTCTTCGCGGACCCGAGAATCACGGTGTTTTGTGGAATGGGGGCGGGGCTACATGACATCAGTCTCCCTCCTGCATCCCCCACCATGTGCTTCTCCCGGAAAGGAAAAGTAAAAGGTAGGCAACTATGGTATAATATTCTGCAACATGCATACTAGAGAAATCCTAAATAATAATCTGGCAGATTATAGTATACAGATGATGTGCAATATTGAGAATGTGATGTCACGTATAACATAACAGCATCATACTGTATGTCCATACGTTTAATCATTATAAATTCACACTCAGTGTGACAGCGTATCACAGGTCGTACTGGTCACGTGAGTGGATTCCCACCAGTCCACCAATCATTCCTCATTCATCCCTGAAGCATTCAACTCCTCTGTTGCCTCCGGTCTTATCAGCCTTTGCCATATCTCATCCATTCCCCACCTTCCCCACACTCCTCTTCAACCCTGAAGCAAATTTACATTCTGCTGCCCCTCCCCCTCTAACCTCAGGTTTGGTCCCTTTCCTACCTCCCTCCAGCCTGAAAAGCAGGTGGTGGGGGAGTTCTGACATGCCTCCCAGACTGGTAAGATTTTAATGAGCTGGGTCACTGTGGGATGCCACTTCTTAACAAATAAGGTGCCTGACAGATGTTCCAAATAAGATGTTCTGCAGCAGATAATTCGAAATGTCCTAAATTTGACACACATTAATACTTTATTTTGTATTTGTGTTCTAGTGTGATAGTATGAAAGAGCCATTTGCGTCACCTTTTTACTTTTTTGAGAAATCGTTGCAATATACAAAAATTCAATGTGGAAATGTCATATCAATGAGATATTGGAAACACAAATCTGAGGAGCATTTAAAACTCTGTTGAGATGCTCCCAAAGTACGTCACCAGTGTAGTGTGTGCTGGATGCCCTAGAGGACATAGGTTTTATATTTTTATAATAAGTTTATTACAATATAATATCAACCAAAGAACGAGGCTTTGGGGGGTATAATATGAAGCTGCCATAACAGTATGTGTATTGCAGGCACTTAACTCATTTAAAATATAGAAATATCGATGTATCTAATAATTTGACGTTTTATGTGTTCTTATACATATAGAGATGAGGTTCTAAATTTATCAGAATGAAAAATATTAAACCTATCTATGGGCCTAATTCAGACCTGATTGAAGGACAAATTTGTTCTCAAAATAGGCAAAACCATGCTGCACTGCAGATGGGGCAGATGTAACATGTGCAGATAGTTAGATTTGGGTGAGTTATTTTGTGCAGGGTAAATACTGGCTGCTTTTTTTTTTTTTTGCAACTCTCTCTCTGCACATGTAACATCTGCCCCACCTGCACTGCACATGATTTTGCACATTTTGAGAACAAGTTTGTCCCGTGATCAGGTCTGAATTAGGCACTATATATCGAAGCACAATAGTTAAAATTCTCCTCCCTCGTCTGGTCCCTCTGCTCTGTCTGGTTCATCTGGCACATGTACCATGGTGATGTATTTTGGCCCTTTACACTTTCTACATAAGGTACATTTAAAGCAAAGAGAGGCTCTCTAACCCGTATTAGGGCCTTATGTACAAATCCTTCAGCCAGTTATATCACACCATTTCCAAATAGAAAACAGATTTGTCTGGTATTAACCATCTCTTTTCAATTGATATTGGAACTGCCGTCTTGCCAAAAAGACAGCAGTGTTGGGGGGGCGTGGCTTGACCGGGCATCTGAGCAGACGTGGGTACTGTGAGCTCCGTATATATCCTGATCAAACATCCTGCCCCAGGGGCTGCATACCTACTTCCCCGCTTCACTTACCCCCCGGAGCCTTCCCTGCTTCTCTAGTGCCGCCTGCGGTACCCCTGTTCGGTCTGTGTGGACTGTGGCGGCTGCTTGGGCCTGCGACAAGTCGCGCTGCAAGCGCCATCTTGGATTGGATCCTTTGGTGGAAGAGCTCCGCTGTTGTCCTGCAGTGTCCTGCAGTGTGGCCCTGTCCTGGGGGCCGTGGGCACTCCTCTGCCTTTTGAAGCCTCCTCTGTGTCCTCCTGGGTGATTTGTGAGGGATTGCTGAGCTCCGTGCTGCCTTCTTCTAGGGTGCGGGCGCCATCTTGGGAGCTCCCCGCTGTGAAACTCGGGCCCTGCTCTTGTTCTGACTGCCGCTGGTGGGGCTGTGTGCCGGGGGAGCCGTGGATGACACTACCTCCCTGCTGCTGCCGCAGCCTGAATGCTGTTGCAGCCTCCCTCCCAGAGGAAAGATCTGTCTGCTTCCAATCCTTAGATCTTTAAGGTGTACACACACAGGCCACCCCTGACGTCATCTTGGGTCTCTGCGGAAAAAAATCCTGTTATCAGCCGGTGTGGCCACATCTTCACTGGCTCATTCAACCATACTGGGTACACTTAGATCCAATTTGCAGCCGCTTGGCACGTATCTGCAGTGGTGGTGATCTGGCCTGGAATATCCTGCTTCTCCTGCGGCCGAGGATACAGTGCCATTACTGTGCTTGCAGCCGACTGTGTCTCTGCTTCTACTCTCTTCGCAACATCTGTTATTTGTGGGGTGTGCTAGCCACCTCTAAGGACTCATTTACTAATCTCCTTTATCCCTGACACTTCGGCTGTAAATAATATGGACATAGCTATGGAAACATCCTTTCAGAAAATTATCCAGGCCATATATGCCTCAGCTGACAGGCTTGTTAAAAAGTTTGATTACAACCAGGAAACAACCCTTTCCACCTCTCATGTCCCTGATAAATGTTCTCCTGGAATGATGGAGAATGTGCCTCGGTGTCCTGATCCTGTAATTTCCACGGCTCCTGTGTCTGCCCACATCCTGAAAATGCTTCCACTGACTATCTTCTCTGATTATGGGGTTACTTGGTACCCTGTACCCACATGTTTCGATATTGCTATGGCTCAACTGAAGCTTCCAACATTCCTCCTCCTCACAGCTTATTATTCCCTTATTTCAATAATTGACTATTCTGGATTTATTTCAGCGAGTCCCCAAGATCTTAGATATGGGTCTCCTAATGCACCCCAGTCCTTTCTTGGTACTGAAAACTGGCCGGACTAGACTTTGATGCCACATACTAGTTTGGATTGCTCACCCTCTTTTTAACTTATTTTCTCATTATTATATTTTCTTATATATATCCTATTACTTCAATACCCTGGTTATAATTCTTATAATATACACTGCTTTATATGTCATGATGCCACAAGTCCATTGCCCCGTCGGTCCATGTAATAGTTATCCTTTATTATTATTATTATTTTTTTATTTTTTTTTGGGGGGGGGGGGGGGGGGGGATAGGCAGTGGGATAGTTTTAAGGTTAGGGGGGGGGTCAGGGTGGAAGGGGGGGTGTTGGGTTAAGTAGGAGAGGTAGGTTAGCTCTTTGTTCGGCTAGGTTAGCTATTATAGCTAAAGGCCACTAATCTGCTTTGTCCTGTAATCCATATTAGATAGTGGGGTAGGGGTAGGTATTTCAGGGATCCAGGTACGCCTAGGTTGGGGTTGGGTTGTACAGGGTGGGGGGTTAAATGGGAGGTTTGCTTTGGGTTTTTTTTGGGTGGGTTACTTTACCAATTTTAGTGGGGTTAGTATGTTACAGAAGGCAGTAGTGCTTCCACTTGTAGACTGTTTTGCGTTATAATTTGATAGTGCTGAATAATTTTTATGAGCTCTGATTATATGAATGTACCTCCAATTGCCTCACTAATTGCGAGAACCCGGATGGCGCCTCCGGGTAATTGCATAATTATCCGTGTTATGGAGAGTTTATATTTGTTGAACTCATTCTAATATGTATGCATATGATTACATGTGTTTGATTGTACATGCTAATCTATGCAATATGTATATGATTACAAGCTTATCTTTTTCATACTGTATCTTGTATATGCATACTTTGAAGCACTGCTGTCTATGTTGCTTTGTTGACCTTTCTATGCAAAATCAATAAAAACTACTTAATCAAAAAAAAAAAAAAAAAAAAAAGACAGCAGTGTTTGACCAGAATAGGTTGGAAGGAAGGGGGTTTGCAGCACAGTTCAAAATTCACAGCAACTATCCCGGTGGTCGAAATCCCGATGCCGGAATCCCGACCGCCAAAATCCCGGCACTTTGTCCCTCTGTGGGTGTCCACGACATCCATAGAGGGAGAATAATTTAGTGTGCCAAGAGTAGCGAGACACCGGGCCCGCTGTGTGGCGATCGCCGCAAGAGAGGCGATCCACATCCCCCCTTGTCAGGATTTAGACGGTCGGATTCCGTCATCTGGATTTTGCGCGCTGGGATTTCAACAGCCGGGATTTCAAACCAATCCCGCATCTGCAGCAGTAGCTCCATGGACAGTTAGGGAAGGTAAGTCAGCACTTAGAAGCTGCCGAGGTCTTGTAAGGTGGGGGGTCCGGGTCACCCTGGAAAAGCAGGTGAAGCTTCACCCGCCATAGTCACACAGCGAAGGGTGTGGGGGGGACACTAGTCTAAGTTGACAGAACAAACATTTCATAGCAGGCCCAGGCTTGTCTACCTTATATAGCTGCACTGCCAAGGGACTTATGTATAGTTATACCTGTTTTAGACAATAAAATCCCCCTCTCCACTGTGTGTATGTAACTGACATAGGCGTGCGCAGCCCATTTTATTAGGGGGTGCACCGTCAAAATGTTGCACCCCCCAGCCAAAAAAGTCTCTGGTCCCCCCCCCGCACACACACACACACACACACACACATTAAGTGAAAGTCACAAATAAATGAAGAATTGCTGTGTTGTGGGAGCATTATACTGTATCTCAGCCATGAGTACTGCTTGTATATATATGCACACACAATATGAATACTTGAAAAAAAATTATATATATATATATATATATATATATATATATATACACATATACATATATATATACACATATACATATATATATAAAATGAATGATCAGGCAGGTCAGGCCAGGGGACGGGTAATCTTTTTTAAAACTCACGTTTTGTGCAGTGCCAGTGACTGAACTCTGCAAATGCTGCTGCTTGGCCTGAAGAGGTGATCCCACGGGACGAGCTGTGTGCAGCCCTCCCACGGACATCTTGATTATTGGCAATGCTGCTGCAGCAAGTGGCAGATAAGGCATGTGGGGCGGCCACGACGCACTGACCGCTCACACAGTCGCACCTGTGAATGCGGTAGTAGTGGTCCAAGGTGGACAGACATCCAACCTCACCACCCCGGACCATCCGCACTTCCACCAGTCCCGACCGCAGATGTCAGTCAGGGCAGCAGGAGGAGCCGGGAGCGCAGCACCGCAGCTCGGATCAGTAGAGATCCGATCTGTGGCATCTCAGACCTGGCGCTCCCTGCAGACTCGCTCCCCCAAGCCTGCGGACCCATTATTCCACCCCACCGTCGGGGGGGGGGGGGTGGCCACATTCCGGGAGCAGCAGCGTCAGGCTCTGACTGCTGTGACATGAGTGACAGCGGCGGCCATAACTGGGGGGATCGGCGGCATGCGTGCAATCGTGTGGGGGTGCCATTAGGAGGTGCCTGTGCACCTCTGGCACCCCCCGTGCGCACGCCTATGGTAACTGACTGCATTTAACGTCAGTTTTCCTAGTGTCTTAGAATATGAAATATATGTGTCTGGGTCAGAATTCTATAGTTGCATGATGCTTTGCATGTATCGTTATGACATATTACTAACTGTGGGCCAGATGCACTAAGCTTCAAAAGTGATAAAATGGAGAGTGATAAACAACCAGCCAATCAGCTCCTGCCTGACATTTTTCAAATACAGTCTGTGACATGGCAGGTAGGAGCTGATTGGTTGGCTGCTTATCACTCTCCATTTTATCACTTGTGAAGCTTAGTGCATCTGGCTCTGCATGTCTTTGTATATTATGAATTTGGGGCACTGCAACAAGACCTATTATTAACTGAAAAACTCATGTCGATCTTTTGACTGTTGACCCAACCATTGTTGACCTAGTGCTTGTGTCGACCTGTCGACCTTAGCCATGTCAACCTATTTCATTTATCAACCGAAGCCCTGTCGAACTTAAATGGTATGTCGACATTCATTGTGTCGACCCAGCAACCGTATCCAGATCAGTCTGCTTTGATTGAACAAAGGTTGACAGCCACTGCCTGGCCCCCTTAGAGCATATGTGATAATATAATACATTACAAAGAGCACAGCCTCTTTCCTTTATAACAAGGCTTCCATATATACTTTATTACAAGAGAAACCAGTCTATACTAGGTGATACTTCATTCCAATGAGATTGCTCATAAGACTGTCATCCTATTTGTGCTGGCGAGTATGTGGTCACAGAAGATATTTTATTCATATAAGGTGGCTGTAACCTGCAATCTTAATAGTCTTGTGGGAAATTCAGTGCTCAGGGGTTAGATTTTACCATTTTCCCTAGGTCCGCCCTTCTACGCCTTCCAGGACTCTCCTTTTGCAGTTCAATGTAGGAAACTTTAATTCCAAATTTTAAATGCCGATAAATGAACTGCGGTAAACATTAGAATGGTTTGTGTTCCCCTCCTCATTTGCTGGTAGCATTACGCTATGTGGGAACCCTGTCTCATCATATCCTCTCCTTCTAGTACTAGTCCATAATTATTCTGTGTGGCTTTTAGGATAATTTTACTTGTAATTATATCACATTCTAAAGATCTTTAATCCTAAAACATGTAGCTTCAATATAAGTACTTTCTACTTCAGGTGTCTAAATTATCTCTCATTGACACTTAAAAAAAAACTCGTGCTTTCATCTTCCCAAAATTCCTTTACCCATTCCTTTAACAATAAATATATGTCCTTATTCACTTATTGTTTTTGTGCTATTAGGCGCGAGACGTTTGGCACGACTTGGATGCTAAGTGATGGGTAATGTGTATGTGATATTGCATCGTATTCACGTACTGTAGTAGCCGCATACAAAATCTCTCACAGTGTACCAGGCACACTACATTAGTACTTAAAGTATGTTGAAGTCAGTGTGCTTGTGACATCAGTGATACAACATGAATATAGTAAACCCAATCAAAGCAAATGCTTCGAAAGCTAGTCTGCTACCTTGTGATTGCCTCTGTGTTTGTGCATGTGTGACAAAGATGTAGTTTCAAGGGAAATCTGGGACAAAGATGTAGTTTCATTTGCTGCCAACAGATGGCAGTGTTTCGGAGACACACACAAACGGACACTAGACATTTTTGGCACAGCTAAGTTGTGAAGTCTATGGCAACCCATATAGACCCATTTGAAGCTACATCTGTACCTATTTATCAAATAAATATTATTTATAAAAATGACTAAGAAGCTTTTCTCCGTTTTACATTTTTGTATCAATAAAGATTGATTTCTCCTTATTAAACCTTTTTGTTCATTTGCAATGTTTGTATATCCGATTATTCTGAAATACTATAAAAATAAAAATAAATTTGTCAGGGACAGCACAACAGTTCATACTCATTAGTAAACAAATATAGACCTTTTAAACCAAAACCCTCTTTCTTTTCAAATTCCCCCTATTTGGGACTCCTAGGAATAAACTCTCCTGGACCCCCACAAAATTCCCATTGTGCTCACAGATTAGTAGCAAGCACTTGTGTAGATATTTTAGCAATCAGGAGCATTAACAAACGTGTGTACAGTATGTGGTAGTATGTGTGTAATTATGATCTTATTTATCAGGGGCCACGTCTTGAGATACAGGAAGAACGCCTTCATAGAATAAATCCTAATTCCCTCCCAAGTACATTTATGTCTAGTAGTAGTATTATGTCACAGAACATCATATTAATCTAACTTTCTAGGTGACAATGATAATAGTGATAAAGACACAAAATAACTTTATCCTAGAAATGATAGTATTTTAGCTGCCTATCTTGTGTTATCTGATATTAAGAATTATATGGTATTTGTCAGAACCATCAAGAAAATGATGTACATGACTTCACTACTTTTTTGTACCATTTTATAAAGCGCACTTACACACCTACACACGGGGAGATGTGCTGAGCAATCTGAGTGATGCTAGATTGCTCACATCGCTCAGCACACAGGGATGTTCCAGCACTGTGTGCTGTGCGATCTGTCAGGGCCAGTGCTCTCCGGGGGGAGAACACAGGCTCTGACTGGCAATCTCACTAGATTTATCCAGCATACTGTATATTACTCACTGGGAGATAGCGACACACGGGGCCGCACCTAGACAAGGGGCGTTGTAGGGGCAAAGGGCCTTATTCTAGTTCACTCTTTCTGACAAAATCCTTCTTAGATGGACAAAACCATGTGCACTGCAGGTGGGGCAGATGTTACTTGTGCAGAGAGAATTAGATTTGGGTGAGTTATTTTGTTTCTGTGCAGGGTAAATACTGGCTGCTTTATTTTTACACTGCAGTATAGATCTCACTTTGAAATAAAACCCCACCCAAATCTAATTCTCTCTGCACAAGTTACATCTGCCCCACCTGCAGTGCACATGGTTTTGTCCATCTAAGAAGGATTTTGTCAGAAAGAGTGAACTAGAATAAGGCCCAAAATGCCCTGCAATAGCCCCGAAATAGCCCCGTGTATAGGCCCCATAATACATACAGTTTTCTTGGTTCATAAAATTCTTAAGGTCCCTGGTTGAACTGTAGGATTGCCCTGTCAGCGCCCCAGGCGACCATATACAAATGACGTTCTATACATTTGGTACAATATGCATGCAAAAGAATAAAATATGCCCAAGTAACAAAAAAGCTCCTATCGCAAGGCTTTGTGCTCACCTCCTTATCAGCAAAGCACCTATCAGCATCAGTAGTGCAATCACAAGGTGCTTATCTGTGACTGTGATCATTAACCACTATTTGCACCTGCTCCTTTAAATTTGCAGGTAACACAGTTCTGTCTGTATACTATGCCACCATTTGTACTAGCAAAATCTGCAATTGCTATTAGCATCAATAAAACGTAATTTTTTTTTATAACATAGCAGAACAAATCTCCATCACACATACAAAATATATAAATTTGGTATAAAAACACATGCAAAGGAATAATACAGTTGCGGAACCAAGGACGGTAACATCCGTTGCGGCCAAGAGATCCCCTATGCATTTGTTAAACGGTGGTGGTTTTGTGGACTGGGGGCGTAGATCAGGAGAGCCCCACTGATGACACTAAATGGGGCGTAACCTTGTAGGAAGCAGTGACGCAAGTAGAAATTATTTCTTAGTGGCACTATAAGTGTGCGCCATAGGAGCACGTGCCAAAACTGGGCATGGCCCTGGGTCATGAGGGTGCATGGTCATATGAAACTAGACGAGTGGTTACATGACAATAGGGGCATTGCCACATTATGCCACACACCGTAAATCTTACAGATTATAACACGCTGTAATGCCCATTACACATTATGCCCCATACTGTAATGCCCATTACACATGACGCCACACACCGTGATGCCCATTACATATAATGCCACTTACCTACATGCTCATTGGTAGGAGTTTCTTTCTCAATGCCAGGGGCTTCAGGCTCAATGCCAAGCGGGTTTCATGCTCATTGCCATGGGGGATTACATGCTCGATGCCAAGGGGAATTCATGTTCGTTGCCAAGGGGGTTTCATGCTCATTTCCACACCGGATTACATGCTGTGCCAAGGGCGGTTCATGCTCGTTGTCATGGGGGAGTAAGGATCACTGTGACAGCCGCAAGCCCAGCAGAATGGAAGCGATGTGACAGCAGGGCAGAGAGCGGTGGGCTGCTCGGCTGTCTTCTGAGCAGGTCCATGGCTATTTGAAATATTGCGCCGGTCGCCTGCCAATAGGAGCTCACAGCCCAGCATCCAATCAGGAGCGGCTCCTATTGGCTGGCGACCCGGCGTGATATTTCAAATAGCCCTTACTTGCACCACTGGTAGGAAGCCTCTGATAACTTCACTCAAGGGGCATAATAGCTATCACCCTGGCTACACTACTGGCCCCTTCTCAGTGACAGGAGCACAATGTCACACTGCAGCACCTGGTCACTGCAGAAAGTTAGAATTTTGGTGTCACCCCCTGGAAGGGTGACATCTAGACACAGTCCCCCTCATTGTACTGCCTTTGCATAATATATACATGAGTAATGAGGAAAGCACCTACCAGCCTCTACAGGGCATTCACAGACAGGCAAACACAAGCAGTTCATCTGTGACTGTGGTCATTATCCGCTATTTGCACCTGCACCTTATAACTTGCAAATAACATGGCTGTGTCTGTCCCAGCTACAAGTGTTCACAACTGTACAAACATAAGTGTATGATCCTCTCTGTTATGACTCCCCTTTTTCCCAGGAAACACCAGTGTGAGTGGCCACTTTATCAGCGACATCACACAAGATAAGCTGGCACAGTGCTCACTCTGTATATGTACCAGTCTGTTATATATTTATGATTTGTATACTAAAGGGTCCTACACACATCGCGATGTCAGGCCACTTGCTGAACGATGTTACTTCATCGCTCAGAAAATGCCCCCTACATTGCTCTGTGCGTAGCTGCGCGTCACTATCACCCAAGCGATTAATATCCAGCGTGGTGGATAAATCAAGTTAATCGCCCAGAGAACACTTGCCCTGACAGATTGCACAACACACATCGCTGGCACATTTCTGTGTGCTGAGCGATCTGAGCGTACTAGCATCGCACAGAACGCTCAGAGAATTTGCTGCGTGTGTAGGGCCCATAACTACTCCAATGCTAATTATATAATTTTACCATGTTGCCTTTAATGGGCTTCTGTTACAAACTGTAGGTCTCAGAGACAAAGGGCTTGCCATTAATCCAGGACCAGTCCCAGCCACAATGGAGTTAATAAATAACTTACAACGGCAATTCCAGCTGCATGTTTCATACAGCAGATAAGTGCTGTTCCTGAAGAAGCAGGTAAACCGTGCAATTGAAAATAACGTCCCCTGATCTGGCTCATTTTATGAACTTACTGCAACAGTTCCAAATCCAAACCAAAATCATATATATCAGTGGTTCTCAACGATTTCCAGGTGACCCGACAGGTGCACTCATTACCGACTGACACATTTTAAAAGAACCACAGGTGGAGCTAATTATTTCACTTGATTCTGTGAGGAGACCTGCAAAACATGCACTATGTGGGGTCCTGAGGACCGAGTTTAAGAACCTTTGATATGTATTATAAATATCAGAAATTAGCATTGCAATTTCAAAGAATATTAAGGCATTATTATTTCATACGAATATGAGGCCAACATTGTTTGAAGCTCAAGAAAATCTGACAAAATATATATTTTTGTTCCATTAGTTACGGCTCTTTATAACTGTTTCTGGGCCAGATTCTCTAAGCTTCAAAAGTGATAAAATGGAGAGTAATAAACAGCCAGCCAATCAGCTCCTTTCTGACATTTTTCAAACACAGCCTGTGACATGGCAGGTAGGAGCTGATTGGCTGGACGTTTATCACTCTCCATTTTATCACTTTTGAAGCTTAGAGAATCTGGCCCTTTATATTTAACAAAAGATAATGTCAGGGTTTTCAAGATAATGATTGTAAGTTAGATTTACATTTGCTCAACCATAATTCCCAAATCAATATAAAATTAAATTAAATGACACCTATATTACATTACACTGTTATAAACTATTTATCATTACAGGAATAGGGGAGAGTGAAATCAAGTGACCCAGCTCCTAGGCAACTGTACACTTTTGTTGTCATGTGACTATACATTCAGGAAGCATGTCATTGGCTGTGATGAAGAGAAGCACACGGTAAAATGGTTGTGATGAAGAGAAGCACACGGTAAAATGGTATGTTATTTTTCAAAAGAAACAGCTTGTCACAGTACATCTTCTTTATGTGAGGTATAATGACTCTGATGTGAAAGCAAATTGATCTAGGACTAACAATATTTACCAAACATATTGGTGATTTGCCAATGTATAAAGCCATGTGAATCATTGAGCCCAAAATAGGGAAGCCAATCCTGGGGCATTTTTTCAATCCTGGGATCCGGGAATTGAAAAATGATCAATCCTGGGAGTCCCGGGATTCACTTCCCTAATAAAAAAATAATGCCACAGCCACCCCGAATATTTACTCACATGTGCGGATGCTGCCGGGAGCCAGATGGGGCGCAGCATGACCGCTAACCACGTCATGTTGCGCAGAACCATACAGCTGGAAATGGAAGGGGCTAGGCCACATCTGAGCTGCCCAGCCCCTCAATAGGCTGAATGAACGGCAAGGAGAGATCAACACTTAATATTTACCTGTAATGCTGAAGGGGAATGTTGGACAGCTGTTAAATGCTGAACAGATGAGATATAAAACGTTTTTTTATTGTTTGTATGATGACTTCACTTAGTTCACTTAGGCTACATTTAGGCTACATTTGTGCATTTATTCTTATTAAATTACCCCTAATCTGAAGAAAGTTGAACCACAAAACCATATATTTTTTAGAACTCCTATTTGAACTGGTCATATATGCAATCTTATGATTCATATTGACAGGAAAGATCCAAAAATAAAGGTAGTTGTTACCATTTTTCTTCTGTCTCATTTCCCTTGTCTAGGGGACCGAATAAGTAAAAACTAGTAAACCCGCTCAAAGCAAAAGTTTTGAAAGCTAGTTTGCTACCTTCTGTGTTTGTCCATGTGTGAGAAAGATGTAGTTTCACTCTCTGCCAGCAGATGGCAGTGTTTCGGAGACTCACGGACACTAGACATATATATATATATATATATATATATATATATATATATATATATATATATCTCGTTGTGTGCATTCTGGCACTCCTGCCTTTGTAGAGGGTATAATTTCACCCGCCTTCTCTTTAGAGAAAGTATATCATAGCTGGATGAGCGGCACTCAATTTCTACGTTTCAGTTTATTTCAATAAACCTTCATCAGGAATGAAGGTTTATTGAAATAAAACGAAACGTAGAAATTTGCACTTAATACAAGTGTCACTTCTTTATTTGAAATCCTGAGAGTGCCGCTCATCCAGCTATGATATATATATATATTCCAATTGTAAAGCGCAACGGAATATGAATATGCTGCGCTATATAAGAAAATGTAAATAAATATATATATATATATATATATATATAATTAGATGTTTTTCTCACCTTAACCCACTCTTCAGTGCTGTCAAACTATCATATTTTATCACCACAAGGAAAACAAAATGATTTTGCGGGACTATGGCTCAGATAAGAGGCAAATTCTGTTGAAGAGTGAAAAGTAATCACTTTTACTTCTTGACTCAGATCCAGTTTATCATTGGGTGTCAAGCTCTGTAAAGTTAGCTTTTCAGACCTTGAAAAATTGGTGAAGATCGCAGTTCCCATTGAGAATTATGGCTGCTGTACTCAGCTAAACCTAGGTCATATCACCTGGACATAGGAGAGAGGGAAGTAACACTGTCATATTGTATCTAGCGCTGATGGTGGGCAATCCCAACTTGTTTGCAGTTCTATACACTTTCTTTGGGGTGCATGAGAAACACCCTAAGGGAACGTATACCCTAGCTGCTAGTGCGCACTGGGTGAGACACTTTGATCTATGTTTGCATATCACCTGTGTTACTTAGCTTCGATCAATAGTCCTTATACTAAAAAGATGTCTTGTACACACGGCGAGATGTTGGCTAATGGCCAATTTTGACTAAGCAATTTTAACTAGATGCACAAGATATTTTGGCTAAGCGACTTTGTCTAACTAATGATAGTCTATGACCTAGTCAAAATTGCCTTGCCTGCACAGTCTATCTATTCTAGGAGATACTGACCCATACACAGTGGGCCAGGATAAACTTACAGGGGGGCACCATGATAATAGAGGGTTTAGGTGGGGGAGGGGCGGTGTTAGTAATGCCAGTGTACATGCTAAGAGAGCGGCAGAGAGAGGGTGGGAATGGGATTAAAAATAGGCCCTGGCATTTAAAGTATGCAGGCTCACCATGGCGACAAAAGTGAAGGATGCAGTTGTGGGGGTGTGGCCACTCAACAAGGGGCATGTCCTTGAGTGTAGTGTACAAAACCATATACAACTTCTACACATTATGCAACAAAATACTAGACCCCATTATACTTGCCCCTTACACATGATGCCAAATGGAATGAGCCAAAATTCACATAATGCTACATGGATTTTGTCAAAATTCACATAATGCCACATGGATTGAGCCAAAATTCACATAATGCTACATGGATTTTGTCAAAATTCACATAATGCCACATGGATTGAGCCAAAATTCACATAATGCCAAATGGATTGATCCAAAATTCACATAATGCCACATGGATTGTGTCAAAATTCACATAATGCCACATGGATTGAGCCAAATTCACATAATGCCACACGGATTGAGCAAAAATTCACATAATGCCACACGGATTGAGACAAAATTCACATAATGCCACACGGATTGGACTAAAATTCACATAATGCCACATGGATTGAGCCAGAATTCACATAATGCCACATGGATTGTGCCAAAATTCACAATATGCTTCATAAACAGGGACATTGTCTACCAAAGGTGCGCATTAAACATTTACACCGTAATGTCCATTACACGTTAAGTTACACGCCATTATGTCCATTGTGTATTATGCCGAACACCATAATGCCTATTAAAAATTATGCTACATAAGTGCTGCTTATCTACATGCTCATTGCCAAGGGTTCCATGCTCATTGCCAGAGGTTCCATGCTCGTTGCTATGTGGGATTACATGCTCATTGCCAAGGGGGAATACATGCTCGCGGTAAATGGGGGACAGCCGCTGCCAGGCAGAAGTGATAGCCACTGACAGTGGCAGAGCCTGGCTGTATTCAGAGCACTGCAGGTCCCGGCTATTTGAAATAATACCCCTTTCACACCAGAAAATGCATTCCCAGGTTGGCCCCTTTTACACCAACCTAGTCCCTACATTTTCTGGTGTGAGGGGGAGAGAAGACCACCCCTCCCCCTCTTTAACCAGTTATCTCATTTAACCGGCTATATCTTCGGAACCAACTGACCCATTTACATGAGACAAGTATCATATTGAAGAATTTTGAGTGGGCTTTGAATGATTTTGGTCCAGTGAAACTGGAATGTTTGGTTCCAGAGTAATCACAGCCATGAAATTACATTTCAACTACAAATTTCTGTGATGCCAGGGAGGGAACTGGTAGCTGTCGGAACCGGGTGGGGGTCGGAATTGCCGGGTCCCATATTATCCTATGGGGAATAAACGTTACAGCTTTGCCAGGTGATATCTCCGGTTCCCGGGGGGCTAGAGACACGGGGCTGGGCTCGTTGGAAAGCCCTGGTCCTCAGCTACAAAATGAAATGACAGGGGGGGCAAGTGCCCAGGTGCCCCCCCCCCCTGAATCCGCCACTGACAGTGGGTGATTTGGAGCTGAAAGCAGCTCACTTTTCCCGTTTGAGATGCTTTCAGCTCGAAAGCCGCCCAGTGTGTATGGCCTGGCAATGAGTGCTGATGCGCGCTCCCGCATCAAATCCGGCTGCCGGTGCTTATCTGCTGGTATTACCAGCAGATGAGTGGCGGAATGGATGGCTTTCCTACTATGTGAAGTGTGTATGCACTGAGTGATTTTCAGGCCAGTGATTTCCCCCATCATCGCTGTGCATACACACTGGGCAAAAATATCCAGTGTGTATGTACCTTTAGCATCGGTATAGAAACAGATGAAAAACTAGGAGATTTTGGTTGGGATTTGGGGGTATATGTATCAAACCTTGCGGAGATAAAGTGCATAGGGATGAGGTGCCAACCATTCAGCATTTCACAGGCTGTGTTTGAAAAATGAGTTAGGTATTGTTCTGATCAATCGGTTTCTATCTCCAAGCTTTGATACATGTTCCCCTTTAACTCACTTCTTTATCAAGCTTTGATACATATCTGCCTTAATGCTGAAGTCGCTAACTGTCATAAAGCATATCTCTCCATTCATTATCAGACTGACTGTCTCTTCCACTTCTAGTGTTTTTCACATTACCTTGTTTACTATACACACACACCGCTTACTAATAACACCAGTAGGACACCAGCCATCTCTTATGCTAAATATCTTGTACATTATAAATTGCCCTCCATGCATTTTACGTACAGAGCTTGCATACAGAACTTTTAGCTCAGCATAACGGAAACAATTGTGTACACAAACACAGTCTCTTGTATATCTATACACAAACTGTCTCTTTTGCATTCATGCATTCACCTACCTAAGTAAAATGATATCTAATACACTAGCTGAGGTACCCGGTGCTGCTGGGGTTTGGTTGTGCAATTAGCATTACTTGAACTTTATCCTTCTCTTGTTTTAAGATTGACAGCTCTTCCAACAGACCCAGGAGGTGACTGCCTAGTGTCATCTGAAGTTCTCATCCAAATCCATCTAGCAGAGGGCCCTGAACATGCTCCCCGTGCCCATATAGCTCTCTGTGGTCGGTTCCCAGATCTGACCACATTTGTTTTCTTAAACCCCATGTCCTCTACCCCCTCTATGTTATGCAACTTTGCCATATCTTGCTTGCCTGACCCATGTTGTGTAGTGGCTTGACCCCTTTTTGGGGCCTCCACAGGGTCAGAATTGGGGTTCTAAGTGGCCGCTAAACTAATCTGGACTAAATCAAGCCGCCTCACGTTAATTTCGTCCAAATCGGTCCAACAGTGTCGAAATGCATCACAGACAAACCGACACATAACAGACAACAAATATGTACGAGAGAATTACTTTAAGCCTCTTTTTGAAACATTATTAACTCCTCTTTCTTCCTCCCACCTATCCTGTTTCCAGCTCACAGTCATTTGTCTTTATCTATGAGGCAAAGGGGCCAAAAAAAAAAATGGGATGCCTGCACATAAGGGCCCACATGTACTTGTTGTACTGCCCTAGGCCACTCCCACTGTGACAGCGCTCCCTAGTCCCGGCACTGACTCAACATCCCAACAGGAAACAATAACTATGAATAATGTAGTTATAATAATTGAACCCGTGGTTACATGTTTAGAACAGTTTACCATGAATTCATATGATATAATACTAGTTACCAGCCGGTCAAAATGACAGAACAACAGTAATGTCCGTAACGGCTGTGTGCGCCAGAACGGAGCAACAATTAAATTGCTCTGTTGGGCGACATCTAGTGGCTGCTGTAAATTTTGTGGCATAATTGCCGTTATATCAACCCTGTCACAAACGCAAAACCTATTACATTACCCCCAAGAGGCTGATTGTGGCCTATATCAGTGCGTCTGTGCCTCAACTCTGAATGAATTCTGTAGAAATATTTACCTCAGAATAGAGAAATGATTGCATATACCAGTACAGAAATCATTATGTGAAATTCTAGAATTCGCTTCAGTTCTGAGTATTACATTTACTAAAAATGTACACTGGAGTCAAATCCTTGGCAATAAGCAGTGGCCATTGGTGTTATTCTCAGTGTGCAAGAGCAAATGGGAGGTGGGACGTAAAAGGCACATTCCAATAATCTAGGATATTTCCACAAGGAAGTTGTTACTAAAAAAGAGAGGCGCTAGAACAAAAGGTCATGTACCGATGCCAGAGGGTGGCCGGCAATGGGAAATCACAGGAAGATCTACTTTATATCAAGCGATGTGGAATCATGCAGCAGGCTCCCAGCAGACCTCAGATGCAGGAAGAGAAAGGAAATAATGCCTCGCTTCAAATATTACCCAAAGCTTAAACGTAATTAAAATCCTGAAAGAAGCCAGTGCTGTGTCATTATATTGCATACTTCCTTCACAGTGCAAAAATATAACTGCATCACTTGCCGCTCCAAAGTCTGGGACTCTTCTTCAGAGCCCAGTGCTATAGACATCAAGCAGCAAAAATTATATTTCCCCCAAACGTGTGATGAATTCACCATCAGCAATATCTCTGGGGACTCCACAGTACAAGACTGCTATCTGCCAAAAATAAACAAAAGGACAATCCAGCCACCAGCACCGGTGTCTAGGAACTGTCATGTCATGCTGTTGTGATGTAACGGGCTCCTATTGGTCCATGGTACAGAGGCCTGGATGACAGCTACACGGTGACTTCCTAGAAGCAATGGGGTGACTGGATGTATCGCTCCTACGATCCGTACTGTCACCAAACCTTCAGCTACAGGTGTCATTACTTTGTCCATTGTGTTTCATCACAAATGGCTAATATGCATGTAAGCAAATGAGTAAGTAATGTCTACAAACAAGTAAATGGCACAAACATTAATAATTCAACAGCAATTCCAGTTTCACAGCAAACAGTGTGGTTATAAAGAAGTTTCAATTGCTGCCAAACACTATGTTCATAGTATGACACATATGGCTTCTAGAATTCATTTTACAACCCCTATTTGTATATGATGCAGGACAAGGAGGCATATGCCACAAGATAAGGACTGCTATATCCAAATACACACATGTAGGACTAAACCTATTCCTTTAAATATACAGTTGTAGTGATCTGCAAAAAAAAAAAATGTTCTCCTTACATTATTTCCTCAGAACAGATTTCATGTGTCAAAACTGAAATTGTAATTAATTCATTTATAAGCATTTTCAAATTCTTAGTAAAAGGAAATCAGTTACATTATATTGTAAGCTCATTTGAATAGGTCTGTTTCAAACAAGGTAACTTTCATTTCAACACAATAAAATACACAATGTCCATACAGTATATGCATACAAGTTAAAACAAGTTAAATAATAACATTACTATTGTCACCTTATCTTTTAACTGTACTAAATATAATAATCAATATGGGTAGCAGAGGACACAGATACATTAAAATGTAGAAAAAACAAAGTATTGAAAAAAAAATGGTGTGTGTGTGTGTATATATATATATATATATATATATATATATATATATATATATATATATATATATATATATATATATATATATATATATATAGCATAGTGTTCCTTACCATAACCAAATCATCCATCTTCCAGTCCAGGACCTGGATGTGGACAGCTACTTGTGGCTCCCTGTGATATAATAATGAGGTGATGGCTGAGCATTGGGCAGAGAGGGGAGTATGTATGATATTTCTGGTGAGGAGTGAGTGCTCCACTCACTGCACGCCCATCCGCAGCACCCATGGCACCAGGGCAGCGCCAGCATCACCAGTGTATGTGCCAGGGTGTGCAAGCCGGCTCAGCTGCTCTGTGACAATGAGCTTTGGGAAAGCCCCAAATAAAAGGGCCAGCGCCACCCCTGGCACAGAGCCAGGCACCACCAGACTCCCTGTTCTAGCCATCAGTACAGAGATGCTCACGTCTAATGGTGCCAGCTCTGTGAGGAGGGAGGAGGGAGGGGGGCATTAAAAGTGTATGGGGGCTGGGGTGATCCACGGGAGTGGGGGTAGAGGGGCAGTGCCCATTGGGTCATGTCATGACATATTGTGACAGCAGAGCCCAATGATGGCAGAATGACACAGGGCACCGGGACAACAAAGAGAAGGAGCAGAGAGAGAAAGAGAGAGGTGCAGCGGTGACCCCCTCCCCCCGGACCCTGCGGGGTGGCATGTCTGCCGGGGCCCCGGGCACTCACCGTGGTCTTGACAGGGACGTGCAGCACCTGCGTGTCCCCCGGGCTGCCCTCCTCCGCCTTCCCCAGCTGGAAGCCCTTAGATTTCACCCAGAACTTGAATTTGGCGTTGTCGGTGGAGCTGGACTCGGAGCCGTTGAGCAGCTGCACGATGCGCTCGTATTTCTTACGGGTGACGGTCTTGGTCTTCCCGGAGTCCCCGTAAGTCCTGAGGCACCAGTCCTGGAAGTGGCGGTACATGTCCCGGTCGCTCTCCATGGTGGTGTCCTGCCGGCCGCACTCAGTGCATCCAGCACAATGGCAGCAGCGGTAGCGGGGTCCCGGAGCTGCGGGGACGCGGTGTCACTGTGCCCAATCCCCGGCTGGGCGGGTGAGAGAGAGAGGGGGGGTGGGGGGAGTCTCAGATGGTTGTGTTGTCCTACAGTACGTGCCTGGTGTCCCTCCTGCGAGGCTGGGCTATCCCAATGGCAGCAGCAGCTAGTACCCCCAGAGGGCAGGACAATGCCGATGTCACCGCTTTGTGTGCAGCTCTTACCCCAGCAGCCCCCCAGCAGCAGCAGCAGCCCCGCACCGCCTCTGTGTCCCGCCTGCGGTCCTCCTTCCCTGCATCTGTCTCCGGCTGCTCCCCGGCTAATGGCATGTAGGAAAGTTCCTGTGTGTGCGTCTCCCAGGCGTGTCAGCTTGTGCCCGGCATCACCCCCTTCTCCCAGCGGGCACACTGCGGCCACTTACACAGTGCCGGTCAGCAGCCCCGGATCCTGCCCCCGTAGCCGCACAGGACAGGTAGCGCGCAGGATGGAGGCTCCCCCCGTGTAGCTGCGCTCTCCGGGCTCTTCTCTTATCTCTCCCGGGGCACAGGCAGCAGAGGGGAGAGCAGCGGGCTATTGTTCGCTGCAGGCTGTATCCGCTGTGATGGTGGGATGCTGCTCCTCTCCTCCAGCAGCTCCTGTCATTAATGGGATGAGGGACAATGTGGAGCTGCGCAAGCCTCCACAGATGGGCTCGTCCCCTTCTTCTCCTGTGCCCCTGCAGCAGCTGGGGGGTAATGAAGGCCCTTGCACCCGCACCGATAGCGCTGGTCCCGGTACTGGCAAGATGGCTTGCCTCCTGTTCCCTGTGTCTACTCAGTGTTTTGTTGCAAGCTCTAGCGGCGGCTGGAGCCGGCCCGGGACTGACAGCTCAGACTTCTCCTTGTGCTGTTTAAATGGCTGCTTGCTGCTTTGCAAAAGCGCTGCTGCCACCTACTGGTCTGCGCAGTCATTACACGTGCATTCATCCCTGGACGGTGTATTGCAGACTACAAGTATTACTGCACAGGTTCATCATTGGAAACGCAACATGCACACAGGAATGCTTTTACACTTTGTAGACAAATTCACCTTTTTATATATAAGAAATAATTTACCGGCTTGGCAGAATGAATGAATAGCCTATATCCACTCAAAGAAAGCTGTGCATGATATTTAGAATATTCTTTATTCTGTTACCGTATTGCAGTGGTTCTCAAACTCAGTCCTCAGGACTCCACATAGTTTAGGTTTTCCAGGTCACCCGACAGGTGCACTCGTTACTGACCGACACATTTTAAAAGATCCACAGGTGGAGCTAATTATTTCACTTGAACTTCACAGAAAGGGTAGTGGATAAAAGGAATAGGCTCCCATCAGAGGTGGAAGACTCAAATAAAGTAGAACAATTTAAACATACTTGGGATAGGCATATTGATATCCTTACAAAGAAATAAGGATCAAATATGGTTTGATGTAACATCTTTAAAAAAGGGGCAGACTAAATGGGCCAAGTGGTTCTTATCTGCCATCAAAGTCTATATTTCTATGTAGAAACCTATAGGGGATGCGGTTGCCGATGAGAATGGCGGGATTGCAGCAGGTATTGGACATTTTGGTGATGAGAAATATATTTGTGGATAACCCCTAAAAAAGTGATATTTTGTGGGAAATAGCCACAATGTTGGTTAATAAATTAAGTAGTGCACTACTATGGGACAAACAATAAGCTACAGTAGAATTCTACACACTATTGGCGGGATGTATTAATATACATCGCCGCCTGCCAGCTGCGATGCCAGCACATATGTACTAACATATGCGGCTGGCATCGCAGTGCGGTGACGGAGAGCCCCCGCGATACCTGTACTGTGGTGTGCGGGGGGTCTCCATCACCTTCCTGCCACCTCCTGCTCCCCTCACGCCGGGGACAGCTAAGCAGGCTGTCCCCGGCACATCCTCCTCCCCCCTGCAGCCGGAAGAACATCCGGCTGCGTTACTAGGGGGAGGAAGGCCATACCTTCGGGTTGGGATCATTTGGTCTATTGCATTATGGTCGAAAGTCATTAGGTCGAATCCATTAGGTCGACATGCTAAAAGGTCGACATGACTCTAGGTCGACATGGGAAAAGGTCGACATGATTCTAGGTCGAAAGGTCATTAGTTCGACAGGTCATTAGTTCGACAAGGTCATTAGTTCGACATTGTCTATGTCGACATTCACAAGGTCGACATGGGGTTTTTCACTGTTTTTTTACCTGAATGTCAACACAGTCGACATGGACACAGTTTAAAGTGCACTGCATCCCCTCGCATCGCTCGCTGCGCTCGCTATGCGTCGGGCACGGTGCCTAGCTACGCTCGGCACACTATTTTATTCTCCCACCACGCCCTAGTGGATGGTAGGGCATGAAATACCGCCTGTCGGCACATGTTGGCTCAAAAAACAGTGAAAAACTCCATGTCGACCTTGTGAATGTCGACATAGACAATGTCGAACTAATGACCTTGTCGAACTAATGACCTGTCGAACTAATGACCTTTCGAACTAGAATCATGTCGACCTTTTCCCATGTCGACCTAGAGCCATGTCGACCTTTTAGCATGTCGACCTAATGGATTCGACCTAATGACTGTCGACCATAATGCAGTAGACCAAATGACCGCATCCCCTACCTTCAGGGTCCAGGAGGACCTGGAATAAGGTAAGCCAGAGGGGGGTCGGCGGGTTTGCGGCGGAGGCACCGGGCGGCGAAAAGAAGCCCAAAGGCCCATAGGGCGATACCCTACAATGCGGTATCGTGGCTGTTGGGTGTTAGTACATAGGAAAATGCGGTAAAACAGGGGTTTTACCACATTTTCCCCTTAGTACATCCCGCCCTATGGGGCAGATATATTAAGCCTTAACAAGAGATAAATGCAAAAAGGGTTATAAGGCGAGATAATTGTCCAGCCAATCAGCTCCTTACTGACTTTTTTTCAAACACAGGCTGTAACATGGCAGTTAGCAGGTGATTGGCTGGACATTTATCTCTCCTTATCACCCTTGCATTTATCGCTTGTTAAAGCTTAATACATCTGCCCCTATACGGCATCTGCAGTTTGTAACAGTTTTTTCTAATTAAACAGTTATGGGGACCATTTATTACAATCTAATTTACCGTGCAATCTAGGCGTGATATTAGCACCTGAAATCCCGCAATATGTAATTATACCACTGGAATGTACAAAAGAACACACACTGGGACAGGTCCCTGGGACTCCTCCACTGACCATGCATGCGTGGCAGCAACATTCTCCAAGAGATTTCTGGAAATTGTAGCCCATAAGGAAAGAGATGGCATCAGCTGCATTGGCATTAGCTGCGGTGGCCAAATTCTGGCAGCACTGTATCACCCAAAGAATCCTACAGTATGGATGCTGCTGTCAGAAATAGAGGGAGCAGTGCAGGTATGATCAGAGATATTTACTTCAGCCCCCGCCCTCCCCCTCTTACTAAATATTTGCAGCTACCCCCCAATAGTAATGTGTAAATATTTGCCTTGTTTTCATGTCAGAACATTTGCTGATGTTTGGCAATCAGTGTATCATTAGAGCACATGAATACCTTTTACACCGTCAAGTATCAGTGTGATTGTAGACAAGTTGGGCATTCATTCGATGACTTGCAGCTCGCTAATGAAGTGCTGGACATTAGCATGTTAGCATTGTCTGCCAGCGGAGGCTTATTGAGCTCCGTAAGTTCATTTTTATGGCATCAGTAGTAGAATATAACCATCTTAATGTCTGTCATTTCATTTTCTTAATATCGTCTTGCTTTTACATTATATGGCCAATGTATTTGAACTTAAACTTTAATATGAGATATTCCATGGTCTGGTTTTACTTATTGATTGACGTATTTCTCTTGCAGTCCATTGTAAAAATTACTTGTGGCTCAAGTAAGTCCCTTTTTGTTATCTTAGCCATTCTGGTTTTATACACTACTGTTCAGAAGTTTGGGGTCACCCAGACAACTTTGTGTTTTACACGAGTTTTATTTATCAACTGAGTTGCACAATGAATAGAACATATGTCGACATATTGTCAAGGGTAGAAATAATGATTTTTCATCAAAGAATGCTCCTTTTGCAGCTATTACAGCATTGCAGACCTTTGGCATTCTAGCTGTTAATTTGGTGAGGTAACCTGAAGAAATTTCACCCCACTCTTCATGAATCACCTCCCATAAATTGGATTGGCTTGATGGGCACTTCTTGCATACCATACAGCTGCTCCCACAACAGCTCAATGGGGTTGAGATCTTGTGACTGCGCTGGACACTCAGAATAGAATGACAGACAGAATACCAGCTTCCTGCTTCTTCCCTAAATACATCTTACATAATTTGGAGGTGTGCTTTGGGTCATTGTCCTATTGGAGTAGGAAATTGGCTCCAATCAAACGCTCTTCAAAGGGTATGCTATGGCATTGCAAATGGAGTGATAGCTTTCCTTATTCAAAATCCTTTTTACCTTGTACAAATCTCTTACTTTATCAGCACCAAAGCAGCCCCAGACCATCACATTTCCTCCACCAGCATCTTTTTACTTGTTCTGTGTCTCACAAATGTTCTTCTGTGTGATCCAAACACCTCAAACTTCGATTTGTCTGTCCATAACCCTTTTTTCAAATCTTCCACTGTCCAATGTCTGTGTTCTTTTGCCCATATTAACCTTTTCATTTTATTGGCCAGTCTCAGATATGGCTTTTTCTTTGCACTCTGCCTAGAAGGCCAGCAGCCAGGAGTCGCCTCTTCACTGTAGACATTGACACTGGCATTTTGTGGATACCATTTAATGAAGCTGCCAGTTGAGGACCTGTGAGGCATCTATTTCTCAAACTAGAGACTCTAATGTACTTGTCTTCTTGCTCAGTTGTGCACCAGGGCCTCCCACTTTTCTTTCTACTCTGGTTAGAGCCTGTTTATGCTGTCCTTTGATGGGAGTAGTACACACCGTTGTAGGAAATCTTCAGTTGCTTGGCAAGAACAAGAACAAGAACAAGAACAAGAATAGACTGTCGAGTTTCACATGAAAGTTCTCTTTTTCTGGCCATTTTGAGAGTATAATCAAACCCACAAATGTGATGCTGCAGAAAACAGATAGTTTTATAGCTTCTCTAATGAGCAAACCCATTTTCAGCTGTGCTAACATAATTGCACAAGGGTTTTCTAACTATCCATTAGTCTTCTAACGCGATTAGCAAACACAATGTACCATTAGAACACTGGAGTGATGTTGCTGGAAATGGGCCTCTATACACCAATGATGATATTATTTAAAAAACCAGACATTTGCAGATAGTATAGTCATTTTCCACATTAGCAATGTATAGAGTGTATTTCTGATTCATTTAATGGTAGCTTCATTGAAATAAACAGTGTTTTTCTTACAAAAATAAGAATTATTTTAAGGGACCCCAAACTTTTGAACAGTAGTGTGTCTATGCCTTCTGACTGGGAAAGAAATTTCTAAAAATATTTTATTTATTTACAGATTCTTATACAGTGCAGCATATTCCATTGCGCTTTACAATTGAAAACAGTGATAAAACAAACTGAGTAGTAACATACCAATATAGAGGTAGGAGGGCCCTCACAAGCTTACAGTCTATGGGAATAATAGGAGGGAGACATAAGGATAGAAATCTATAGCACGGCAGTCCCACCAGATTAGAAGACAGTCCTGATGGGATACAATTATATATGAATGCTACTGGAGGTTATGTGGGGGTTCTGGAATATTATACACTTGCCTGAAGAGATGAGTATTCAGGGAACACTTGAAAGTTTGGAAGCTAGAACAGAGTCTTAATGTGCATGGAAGGGCATTCCATAGGGTGGGTGCTACTGGTAGAAAGTCTTGCAATTGTGAATGGAATCTTGTAATGAGTGTGGATGTGAGATACAGATCTTGTGCAGAGCGGAGAGGTCAGTCGGGGATATATTTTGAGATGAGCGAAGAGATGTATGTTGGGGTAGTCAGGTTAACTGCTTTGTATGTGAGAAGAAGTATTTTTTATTGAATACAATAGAAGGTACTTGTGTATTATCACGGCGCCCCCGATATTTAGTCGCGCGATTTTTAATCGCAACGCATCGCATGCCATACACCCGATGTACTGCGATGCGATTTAAGCCCCCTATGCGATTTTAAATTGTATAAGCACCCTCATGGGTGCTTTTAAGCACCCTAATGGGTGCTTACAATGTAAAATGCACCCCCACACCACCCCCCAGTATAAACGTGAACCCGAAGCGAGGCGAGCGCAGCGAGGCGAGCGCAGCGAGCATGCGAGGGGCGGCGGTACGCGTCCCCCGACCTTTTCATACCCCCCTATCCACGTCGGCGTGGAGTTGATCTTATAAAGTGTGGCGAGCGCAGCGAGCCACCGAGCCCGAAGCGTGGCGAACGCAGCGAGTCCCGCGAGGGGACGCGTATACCTGTGAAGTTATGCACGTCCCCTCGCGGGGCTCGCTACGCTTGCCACGCTTCGGGCTCGGTGGCTCGCTGCGCTCGCCACACTTTATAGAAATCCACTCCACGCCGACGTGTATAGTGGGGGTATGAAAAGGTCGGAGGACGCGTACCGCCGCCCCTCGTGGGCTCACGTTTATACTGGGGGGTGGCGTGGGGGTGCATTTAACATTGTAAGCACCCATTAGGGTGCTTACACAAGTTATAATCGCATCCCATCGCATTGTATGGCATTGTATGCCATAAACAATGTCATACAATTTTAAAATTGTATGACATTGGGGAACATCACGCGATATCGCATCGCATACCATCGCATGCCTTATGGTCTGTGATGCGATAGGCGCCGTGATAGTACACAAGTACCCAATAGAATATAGGCAAACAGTGGAGGGACCGAGGGAGCGGATCAGCAGACATTAAAGGTCTAGTCAGAAGTGGGTTGTCTTTGGTCACATATCACACCCATTGGTGTTAACCAGTGCTGCAGTCATAAATTGGTAAGAGAATCTCCTTATTGTACTACTCACAAGTTTACTAAATCAATGGGCATATATCTCAATAGTCTTTTCACTGGATTCACTCTCCTGAATTCAACTTGAGAGTATCAGTGTGAACTTAAGTTAGCTGTATCACTCTATTCATATGTATAGAGCACAGGTGCAAGTTTTGCAGGTCTCCTCACAGAAGCAAGTGAAATAATTAGCTCCCCCTGTGGATCTTTTAAAATGGGTCATTCAGTAATAAGTGCACCTGTAGGGTGACCTGGAAAATGTTAACTGTGTGGGAAGGACCAAGTTTGAGAACCACTGGTATAGAGCCTAAGTTCCTCAGGACCTCAATTTTTTGTGAGTGTCTATAGAAGGGGACCTCCCCCATCTCAACACTTATGTTTGGTGACGGGATCATAAGGCCTATGAGTAGATACTGAATCGTATAAACAGTATTACACAAAGATATCTGTGCTTTCTCTTTTCACATATATACTACATCTCCTGGAAACGGTGGCTATAATAAAAAGGGACAATCAGTGAGTGAGGACTTGCCTTTTTACTTCCCATCAGCATTGCAATAAGAAGAGTAAATTGTTTGCTTTGAAGCACTATATGACATCCATTGTCTGTGATGGACTACACCATTAGGCCAGAGTCCATAAAACATGGTGTTATTAAAGAAACTATAATATCCTTTTGGTTTATACAGAGAAGGTTTGTACTAGAACCGTGAAAACTTGTGATATTCATGAGACTTACATTTGTTTCAATATTGTAGGTCTCTAATCCTTGTTCTAGCCTGTACTCAATTTGCAGAGTAAATGGGAAACCACTTTATAGGATCTGTTGATTCACTCAGTCTAGCCAGAGATTGACATTAGTCTTCATTATCTGGAAGCAGAGGGCATGTTCGGATCCCCAGCATCAGGGAGGTGGGGCGCAGTGTTCAGATCCTGTGGTCCCATGGCAGGGTGCACCGTGGGTACTTCTTGAAATGCACTGTGGTGAATGGGTGCAGGGAAGCAGCAGGCCCTACAGTCGGCTCAGGCCTCATAGCAGATGCATCCCCTGCTCCCTCAGTAGTTACGCCACTGGTGGCGACGGCATCCCTTTGTGGAAACGGAGGAGTGTCGCGTGGATTAAGGAAGGGAAGAGGTCAGGGATCTCCATCGTAGGCTGGAGATTTCCTGGCCTTGTGTGGCCTAAGGGACATAAGTCACCCAATGCTGGGTGAGAGATCTTGTGCTAGGACCCATCTCAGTTCAGTTGTGCAGCAGGAGGCTTGTATTAGACACCTCCTGCATTGCCTATCATTGCTCCTCCAAGCAATAACTAGAGATAGTCTATCCAATGGCACCTGAATGACCCCCATTGTGTGGGCATAACCCCCTTTTGTTACCAGCTGACATACGGTAGCAGCCAAGATTTTACTTTCTTTTAATGCTCTTTTTTTTGACCAGCTATTTAGTTCAATATAAATAAAATGGAGGACGATTATTGAATCAACCACTAATAAGGTGTGTCCTAATTCACAGTGCCTGACGGCCACTTCTGCCTGCAAATAAGGAAAAGATTTTCAGTGTCCCTTTCAAGAGTTACTCACACTATACATGTTCTATAGATGTCTGGGTAAAAAGTTCCAAAGAATTGTGGGTAGTTTGAACTCATAAGCAGAATCTGGACATGTTAGCTATATGAGGTTAGTGGCTACAGTAGATGTATTATACATCTGTGAATAGCAATGATACATCATTGCAGGTATAATTTTGAAACTTCATATTCATTGTGAACATGTAAGATATTCTCCGAACAATATCATTGTAAGCAGCTTGACATTTCAAAAATGTTTTTATTTGCATGAAATTATGGTGATCATGAAATAATGGAAAACCATTACAAAATGATGGACCTGCATGTTATACCTGTCAAATCAAAAGGGGTAAATGTAGGATAACATGTAGGGATAAGCGTGTTCGGATTTTGGAGATCTGAATGCTACCGGACTTCATGATCCAAGTCGAGATCCAAGCACTGTTCGGCTGTTATCGGATCCCGCAACGAGCCAAAATATCCTCATCCCGCTGTCGGATTCTCGCGAGATCCGCATCCTATATAAGTCTCATGGCTCGGCACCATCTTCAATCTAGTCCTGGAGAGGGTAGTGAGAGGACATGTCTTAGAATGTCTGTGAATTAAAGTGACGAGGCGTGGGGACCTACTCTGCTTTATCAGTCTGGGGGTGGCTCTGCTATATCATTGTGGGGGGTGACCTGTTCTGCTATATCAGTCCAGTGTTGCAGTTCTGTTTTATATATATATATATATATATATATATATATATATATATATATATATATATTATAAATCAATCTGGGGTGACCTGCTGCTGTGCTGTATCCAGTCCAGTCCAGTGGTGCTGTCCTGTGCTGTATCAATGCTGTATCAGTCTGGGGGTGACCTTCTGTGCTGTATCCAGTCCAGTGGTGCTGTCCTGAGCTGTGTCAGTCTGGGGTGACCTGCTATGCTGTATCCAGTCCAGTCCAGTGGTGCTGTTCTGAGCTGTAGCAGTCTGGAGGTGACTTGCTCTGTGGTATCCAGTCCATTCCAGTGGTGCTGTCCAGTGCTGTATCAGTCTGGGGGTGACCTACTCTGCTGTATCTAGTCCAGTCCAGTGGTGCTGTCCTGAGCTATGTCGGTCTGAGGGTGACCTGCTATGCTGTATCCAGTCCAGTCCAGTGGTGCTGTCCTGTGCTGTATATCAGTCCAAATAATTTTACGGGGCTGCACTGTGTTTGCTCCGGTCCATTTAATTTTATTGTAAAATATACCGTAAGGAGTGTGGCTTGATACAGCAGGGAGAAAGCAGCATTTTGACGGAGCTTCCTACTTCTATCATTAAAATATCCTGTTCGCCTGTTGCTAAATGCTGGATTTCTTCTGACCTGCTCGGAGAACCCTGGTGCACACCTTGTGACCCTCCTGTGTACCTGAGCGAGTCCAGAACGGAGGTGTCATGGACATGCTGTTGTGGTTTTCTCTCAAAAATACGTATTCCCGGAGGTTATTGACTATCTCTGACTCTTAAAATTCATCTGGTTAATCTGTCTGCACAAGCTCTGCTCTCCGACTGATTTCCTCTGTGACACTTGAGGATTGTGGGTGCTATCCTCTACAGACCCTTCGCAAACCCTGGCGGTGTGCTAGCCACTGCCATTTTACCACTATTTTGAGTGCCACTTCACCATTTACGATGTCTTACTTTGTGCAACAAATCCTCCAGGCCATCAATGCCTCCACTCAGAAGCTCCTTGTTCAATTTAAATTTCTGGCAACTAAACCTTTGAATCCTGATACTGTGATCTCCATGTCATCTTAACTGGCTCAACTTATGGATCCTTCTGTTCAGGAAGAGGAGTCTTCTACACCATTTGATACCATTTTAAAGCTTGGCTGGATTAATCATTTAGGCTCATATGCTTAGTTTTATAGTACTTTCTTTTGTTATATATATTTTGTTATATATATATATTTGTTGGGCTATCTGAAAACGAGTAAATATTCTTCATTCTATGTTCCCATTGTGCTATTCCACTACTCCTTTTCCAAGGTGTGATTACTTTTCTCTACTACTGCTAGTATACTCTGGCTTGCTCTAGTACCTGACCACTAATTTACTGCCCCAGTAAGTTAATTTGGTAGTGTTATCCTTAATTAGGTGGGAGGGGATGAGAATTAGTCTAGGTTAGTAAAGTTTAGCGTGGGTTTAGGGAGGGGTGAACTGGTTGGGATTGTGTTTAGGGATCCAGGCAGTGGTGTAGTTAGGTGCCACGGTGCCCAGAGCAAGGGCATGTTTCGTGCCCCCCGCCCCGATTTGTAGTAGGCAAGGCTCTTGCGCAGTGAAAAGGGGGCACGGCCTAACATTATACCACACACCATAATGCCCATTGCACATTATTACAAACTTTGTAATACCAATTACACATAAAGTCACATGCCGTAATGCCAATTACACATAAGGCCACACATGATGCCCATTACATACTATATAACAAACCGTGATGGCCATTACATACTATATAACAAACTGTAATGCCCATTACACATTTGACACATAAGTGCCACTTACCTACATGCTCGATGCCAGGGGCCTCATGCTCGAGGCCAAGGGGCTTCATGCTAGATGCCAAGGGGGACTGAAATTGCTTGTTGCCTAGGGGGACTGAAATTGCTCATTTGGAGAACTGAGAGTTATCGCCTATTTACTATTATGTATGACTCTTTTCTTTCTTATTTGTCTCCTTCTATTCTCCTGGTTCCTATCCCGCCTTGTGCTGAGTAATATGGCCTCTCGCACCCGCAGACAGGCGCGCCCCCTGAACACTATGCACTGGAGGTGGAAGTGATTCCCAGACCACAGCGCCGCTCATCCTCCCGCACTGCAGCAATAACTTCCGCCAGGGGGACCGTGCTGCAGGTTGGGTGGCGCAGGACAGAACTCTGCAGCAGCCCGCTCCCGGCTCCCCGCCACTATTTTCAATTCAAGTCTCTTGCTGGACCGTTAGCCAATAGGCGCTTGCGGTCCAGCAGCCATCAATTGATTGGTATCTGGACCGCTAACGGTCCAGCGGGAGATGTGAATTGAAAATAGCAGCACGTCTCCTGGACACAGGGGAGTTGGCGAGCTGGCGGTGCAGGCACGGCTCCTGCGCCCTGTTATCTTCCGGCGTCCGGAGCTTGTGCTCCGCCAGCCTTTCCCTCGCTATGCCCCTGGATCCAGGTATACCTAAGTTGGGGGTAGGATATATAGGATGGGGTTTTGTGGTTGTTTGTTTTGGGTAGTTTGTATTTGTTTTATTTATATGTTTATTTCTTTATTATTCATATTGGCACTGCTATATATTTTTTTTAAGAATTAAATAAACGTAACGATATTCTGTTTGCTTTTTTTTATGTATATGCTGTTGTTGAATATGTATGTATTCCTTCCCTATATACTCCGGTATACCTCTGATCTGACCGGCTTGAATGGTGCCTTCAGGTGGTTAAGGTCTTATCTTATGCTTTGTCCTCTATTTCTATCACTGTGTTTAATGTCATGAGATACTAGATGCCTACATATCTCTTATGTCTACTTTTGTCTATTTATGGGGTTTTGTTTTCTTGTACTCATATAAAACTCAATAAAAACTATTGAATTAAAATATACTGTAAGGGGTACCAGTGCACCCGTGTGCTTCTGTGTGTTTTATCCATTTAACTAAGGGGCTCTGTCCTGTGTTTGGTCCAGTCAATTTAATTTTATTCTAAAATAAAATGAGAGCGATACCAGTGCACCCGTGTGTCTGAGCCAAATAAATGATGGAGGACAATAATTCAGCGGATACAATAGAGAAAGCTAAAGAACCACTTCCTAATGCTGGAGCTGCTGCCACTAGTTATGAGCATGACATAGACGATGAATGACGTGTAGTGTGCCCATTAAAACCACAGGGCACGCCGCTATATGCAGTGGGCACCCTGCATTTATGGCGAACCTGTGTGTTTAAGGGAATCACGGCAAGGATTACCCCAGAACATTGCATACTACGAGTGGCCAGCGAGGGGGTTGAATGGCGAGGATGGCCTCTCC
Source organism: Crinia signifera (assembly GCF_055691185.1). Taxonomy (NCBI): domain Eukaryota; kingdom Metazoa; phylum Chordata; class Amphibia; order Anura; family Myobatrachidae; genus Crinia; species Crinia signifera. The sequence goes on along the minus strand of NC_139221.1, from coordinate 71,582,807 downwards.
ACACCAAAAGAGCCATCTTCGCCGTACAAATCCCGCTCGCCGACGGCATTGAATATGCCTGATTGTCTCTTATTGATGTGAGGGTTGAAAACAATGAATATAAATTATGCATTTAACAGCTAAACATTCACAATGGAGGTGTTATCTGGATTTCTGAGGGGGAAGCTCAATGGACAGATAAAAAGAAGCATTGACCCCAATTGTAAACATTCTATTTGAAAATTCACATGCAAGGGGTGGGGTGGAGCTCCTTCATTCCACCATAACTTTCCTGTCTAGGTCCTATACGGTGCTAAAGTATAAGGACTATACTTGTGATAATAAATGATTAAAATGTATTTATTTATTTATTTATTTATTTACAGCTTCTTATATAGCGCAGCAGATTCCGTTGCTCTTTACAATAGTAAACAGTGATAAAACAAACTGGGTAACAACAGACAGACTTGGAGGTAGGAGGGCCCTGCTGCAAGCTTACAATCTATAGGGATATAGGAGGGAAACACAAGGACAGGCACCAGTAATAGCATAGCAGTCCCACCAAGTTGCAAGTCCAGAAGAAATGTTATATAATACATACGTGCCTCAGAGGGTTATGCTTGTGGTACCTAAACATGATTGGCTTGCCTAAAGAGGTGAGTTTTCAGGGAAAACTGTTACCATTGTTTTGTATCCATGATAGTGTAGAGCACGGTTCTCAAACTGTGGGTCCTGACCCCAAAGTGGGTCCCGTCCTTCTCAGCATGGGGTCGCGACTCCATGTTGCTGATGACTTTTCTAATCTCAGTCAGTGATTCAAGGAGTCTGATAAATCTGTTGAACTGTTATTTTAGACTCCTCACATGATTTTGTGCCTCCACAATACTGCCAAGTATGTACCGTCTACTGCAGTGGTTCCCAACCCTGGTCCTCAAGTACCCCCAACAGTACACATTTTCCAGGTCACCCGGCAGGTGCACAGATATTTCAGGCACATTTTAAAAGATCCACAGGTGGAGCTAATTATTTCACTGATTCTGTGTGGAGACCTGCAAAACGAGCACTGTTGGGGGTACTTGAAGACCAGGGTTGGGAACCACTGGTCTACTGACTACTGGTCTACTGACTACACATGTGATGTGAAGACCTTCTGCAGTAAGTTGCTGGGGTCCTGTCATTATGTTTAGTGTCTGATGGGGTCCCACAACAAAAAAATGTGAGGACCCCTGGTGGAGTGTTATAGAATGATGCCCAAGAATATGCAAATAATTTAATATATATGTGAGTGAAGTGATGCTTGTTTTTTGGTAATAATCAGAATACTTTTTTAACAATTTTATTGTTGTATATATATATACAGATGGGGCAGGTCCCATCTTGGCAGGGGATGGTGATGGCGACACCAGCCGCCATCCCCCGCCAGCGCCATCTGCATATCGAGAAGGGGACGCGCGCGCACGAGAGGCGCGCATGTCCCCTTCCGACGGCGCTTCCAGCTGCTCCCCCGGGTCACCGCCGGCTTGTCGGCGGTAACCCAGGGTCCCCGCCGCCTGCCCGCACCCCCCCCCCCCTAACCCTGTTTGTCTCCCTGAGGCGGAGACGGACAGGGTTCCCGTCGCCCGCGCGTCTCAGTCAGATGGTGAGGCAGGCTGCTGGCGGATCGCCAGGGCTGACGTTCTGGTGATTCGCCAGCAAGGAAGAGGCCTGCCCCATCTGTATATATAATCTTTTGTGGGTACTTGTGTAGTAGTAGTAAGGCGCCCATAATATTTGGTTGCACAACATATAATCGCATCGCATGGTTTACACCCGATGCACTGCGATACAATTACAAATTGTATAAGCCCCCTATATGATTTCAAATTGTATAAGCACCCTAATGGGGGCTTACAATGTAAAATGCACTCCCACGCCACCCCCACTATGAACGTGAACCCGAAGCGTGGCGAGCGCAGCGAGCCCGCGAGGGGCGGCGGTACGCGTCCTCCGACCTTTTCATACCCCCACTATCCACGTCGGCGTGGAGTTGAGAATAAAATAGTGTGGCGAGCGCAGCGAGCCACCGAGCCCGAAGCGTGGCGAGCGGACGCGGATACCTTCACAGGTAAACGCGTCCCTTCGCGGGCTTCACAGGTGTCCGCGTCGCCATGGACACCTGTGAAGCCCGCGAGGGGACGCGTATAGCTGTGAAGGTATCCGCGTCCCCTCGTGGGGCTCGCTGCGCTCGCCACGCTTCGGGCTCGGTGGCTCGCTGCGCTCGCCACACTATTCTATTCTCAACTCCACGCCGACGTGGATAGTAGGGCATGAAAAGGTCGGAGGACGCGTACCGCCGCCCCTCGCGGGCTCGCTGCGCTCGCCACGCTTCGGGTTGAAGTTGATCGTGGGGTGGCGTAAACAATTGGGGGGGCCATTTCAGAGTTCAGGGTAACTATTTGGGCTCTAAGGCCCATTTAACATTGTTTCCTATGGCCACATCGGGTCCATTGAGGCATTTAACAGTAAAATCGCGTCGGTCGGGCCATTTAACATTGATTGCTATGGGAAATCGGGTGCATCGCGTCGCGGGCATCGCGGGTACATTTATGGCCGGCCACGACGCGACCGACGCGATTTCCATGTTTAACATGGGTTTCAATGGGAAATCGCGGGCATCGCGTCGGTCGCGTCGCGGCCAGACATAAATGTACCCGCGATGCCCGCGATGGGCGCCCTTCTAGGTAAAGAGTACCATATAGATTAAGGATATACTGTATATGGCATAGATATTTAAGTTGCAGTATCCCTAGCACAAAAGTATAATGTCCCAAATATCTATAGGCATCATACGGGCACAGCAAAACTATAAATATAAATAGGAATACAAGTACTGGATATAAAAGTCTTTACCATATCCAACTATTGCCTGTGAATGTTCAAGATTAACCAGAATAAAATTAAATATACAAAAGAAAAACCTCCCAAAGCAAACCTCCGTAAAATTGCATGCGATTTTGTGTGTGATGCGATCCGCGGCCAGGGTGCAGTAAATAAATTAACTAGTGAGATTGCATCGCACAGCACAAAAACATGCGATGCGATTTCACTACGCAGTATAGCCCACTAAGCAAATAGCTTAGTGGGCGCCCTGCAAATACACACGTACCGAAAGAAATATGCAAGTATAGTAAATTTTTCATATATGACATATAATGAAGGGTTGCATATTAGAAGTTAAACTGTAGCATATTAGAAGTACAGTATAGAGAAAATACAAACAGAATACACATTGGTATAAAAAAGTTGCATATAAGCCAGGAGAGTCTTCTATACGCCATTACCACTTCGTACTGCATGTGTCATTTTACAACAAATACTAAATGGCTGTGATATATTATGTGGATATTAAGAATATCAACTTGCAGCTTGTTGACAGCAAAATGTTAACATGGTCTGAATATTGACATTTAGGGGAAAATTTACTAAGAACACGAATATGACTGAGCCATATTCGTATTCTTAATATGAATGAATACCACTGGCACCAACCGTATTTTTGCAGAAATACTTTTTGTAAATAGGGCAGATTTACTCTTCTGTCCTATTTACGGATTCGTATTTGGCCGATGGTGTATACATTCGTATTCTGACAGACTTGTATTCATATTTAGCGGCCAAATACAAATATGAGTCGGTAGCCTGATCAGTCAGATTCGTGCAGGCTGCAGTGCAAAAAAATAAAAAAAATAACAAAATAATAAAAAAATAAAAAAACAGCATGGGCCCCCCCACGGCCATAACCAGCCCAGGCTAAAGCCTGGGGCTGTCCCCACTGCCCCTGGGCGGTGGGCATCAGGCTGATGTGTGTGTAAAAAATAGAACAAACTATTTTGTATTGCAGTGAAACTATGAGTTCCAGCAAGCCTGCACCGCATGCAGGGACTTGGAGAACCACAAGTCCCAGCATGTGGCTGAACAATTCAAATAGTAGGCATCCCCGGGATGTGGCAAAATGAGAAAATTACAGGTCGCATGTAGCCACATGGAGGAAAAATAATTTTATGGTCGCACACCATTTAATGATTTTCCAGCCTTCATTATGTGACGTCAGCTGCCCGCCCTGAGGATGCATGGCAAACATGTGCTCGCAGTGGTACGTCCAGCGTTTCTATGGGCACACACACCGTTTTTGTAGACACGCCCATAAAATGCTGGGCGTGCCTGTGTCCACCCCCTGCCTGCCCCGGCGTGTGTTTAACGTGCCAAAGGCTGTTGTTCCGTGGGTTTGCACATACGCATATTCCCGCACAAACCCCCACCACCGGCCGGGGGAACGAATTCTGAATCGCCCCCACACTGAGCGATATCATCTTATATACATCCAATATATTGCCTGATGTGTACCCGGCCTAACCATAAAGTCATGTGTCGACATTCAAAATGTCGACATTATGTCAGTGTAAGGGCGAGATGTACTAAAGGGAAAATGCGGTAAAACCCCCGTTTTACCGCATTTTCCTATGTACTAAAACCCGTTCGCAGCGGTTTCGCAGGGCAGGGTATCGCCACCTTTGGGTGGCGATACCCTATAGAAGCCAATGGGCTTCTTTTCGCCGCCCGCCGCGTCGCCGCAACCCGCCGCCTCGCCGACCCCCCCTTTCCCCCCTCCCTTGGGCTTACCTTCTTGCAGGTCCTCCTGGACCCCGGAAGGTAAGCCCTTCCTCCCCATAGCAACGCAGCCGGACGTCCTTCCGGCTGCAGGGGGAGGAGGAAGCGCCGGGGACAGCTTGCTTAGCTGTCCCCGGCGTGGATGCTGCAGAAGCCGGCTGGGAGGTGACGGAGACCCCCCGCACACCACAGTACAGGTATCGCGGGGGGCCTCCGTCACCGCATCGCGATGCCAGCCGCATATGTTAGTACATATGCGGCTGCATCGCGGCGGGGGGGGCGCGAAGGGCGGCGATGTATTTTAATACATCCCGCCCTAAATGTCAACAAAAATGAACTACAGCTGATGTGACAAATCCTGTTGTCCCAATTTGGAATGTAAAGCAGCGTGATTCAGACTAATGTATGTCTGCGTGAGAACATGTGTACAAAGTATATCCAGGTGGCCAATCTGAAGAAGGGTTTCCATGGAGACCCCACTGGGTCAAGTATTATTTAAAAAGAATATGTAAAAACTGACATCATTAGCTCAGGACCTAATCATTGCACATGAGAGAAGGTGACAGCTGCTAGTGTAGATATTTCTAATTTCCCCTGTATGATTCTCTAATCCTGGGACAGACAGCAGACATCCCACGAGAGATCACATTATCTTACGTGATCCTAGGACAGCACTTCTGCTTTGTGCATCTGCCGCCACTGGGATGCTGTGCGATTTGTCATTTGAAAATAGATTACAGCTTCTTCTCTATCATTTCAGGAGGAGCGATGTAAGGAGGGGTAATGTCATGTGGCAAAAGTCAATGGAGTTGCCATGATACCGAGATATCTTAGTCCGTGCAGTCCTAACCTGTGTGTACTGTGTGCTTATGAGCCCCAGACAGTTCTCTGCTTACACCTGGATTTCAAGAAGTGTTTTTCACCAGATACAGGACCAGATGCACTAAGCTTCAAAAATTGATAAAATGAAGAGTGATAAACAACCAACCAACCAATCAGTGTCTGCCTGACATTTTTGAAAAACAGTCTGTGACAATGCAGGTAGGAGCTGATTGGCTGGCTGTTTATCACTATGATCCATTTTATCACTTTTGAAGCTTAGTACATCTAGCCCACAGTAATTTTCTTGGTTTCCAAACAACTTTGCGGGTTACAGATGGGTTGCATGGAGACCCATAGCTTAGCCCTGATTGGCTGAAAGTGCAGTTGGACAGTGCAGATGCCCTGTGGGCAGAACCAGCTGTCTCCTACCATGAATGCCAATCTGCATGTGCCAGCCCACCACTACTGTCTGCCACACTCTGCAATATATAATAGTAGTGGTGCACCTGGCTTCTCTGCCAGACACCATGCTACAAAAATACACTACAGCGGGCAGTGCATGCCAGCACATGACCAATAGGACCTCAACACTTCTATACTGTAGCTGCAGTGCTTTATAGATCACTGGCCTTACACAACCACACAGTGAGAGTGAAGACCTACTAACAGGATGCTTGAGAAGTGTCACCTCAACACCACAGAGGACCACCCACTGTGATCTCTACTCAGAGCAGTAGCCCAACACTGGGTATGATTCAGAGTGAGTTATAATTTAGCAAAAAAATTGCTAAACTACAACTCCCATTGCTAGCACAGGGCAAGGCTTTCCCGCATGCCGGGCCCATTCTCATGATTTGCCCATACATTCTTTGGGCACATTGCTAAAGTGTGAGTGCTTTGCTACACATGCAAGCAGTGGGCACATCACCGGTGGTCACATGGCTGCGCAGCCTTGCGGCGCAGCCAGACAGGCTGACCATGTTTCGGGTCACAGCGGCTGCGGACCTAACCCCAAGCAGTATGGACACACTTGCGTTGTCCAAAACACTCCCAAGCTTTATTACAGATGGCAATTTTACATGTAAAACTATCATTTGTAATAAAGACAGTTCCCATATACAGGGTATATTCATGAAGCATTGGAAAGGGTAAAGAAATTAACATGTGGAGAAGTTGTCCATGGCAACCAATCAGCTGCCATGTAAAATTGTATACACTACTATTGACAAATGGTTGCCAAGGGCAACTTCTCCTCTGGCTCACTTCTCTGCTCTTTTCACTGCTTCATGAATAGACCCCACAGTGTGCTGTTCAAAAAGTTAAAAAATCATTTAAAAAATGTCAGCATAATCAAGTGCTAGTTAGCCTTTTTGCATGATGACCACAAGTGACCAGTATTTTATAAGATGTTTTGTTGATTTATTTGAAGGATTGAGAAATAAAGATCTTATATTATAGTAGGGTTTCCTCCTCTCCCGGATTTCCAGGATTCTCCCAGGTTTGGTGGAAACCCTCCAGGAGGCTTTTCCAGTCTCCCAGATTCAGGGATTGACTGGAAAAGTCTCCACAGCCTCCCTCTGTAGCGCTCCCCAGCCTGCTGGATGCTGCCGGCAAGTTCCGGATCACGGCTGGGGTGGGTCATCGGGCAGCGCACAAGAAAAGGCGCCGGAAGTGTTCAGTGTTGCCTCCCGCTGACTGCCCCACCACCAGTCCTGGTGCTGGAGGCTGTTCGGGAAGATGGATGCGGGATTGAAATCCCCCTGGGGCAGGGGGCGGGGAGCAAACAGGCTGTGCTGCCGGGGACGAATTCCGTGCTCACTGAGGAAGGAGAAACTGGAAGGTCGGGAGAAGGGGAGCTTGTGGAGGGGCTGCCGCCAAGGCTCAGGAAGGATGCTGCTGGAGGCCAGACTTGAGGGAAGGAGACCCTGGCCTGCAGTGACTGTGAGCTAGCCGCCAGCGTCTCAGGTAGGGGCTGTTCTTGCCAAGGATGGGGTCACCTGGGGTCATATACTAGAGAATGTCACACTGTCAGGGAGTCAGGGACCTCCTGGGGTTTAGCTCCAACATTGCACTGTAGAACCCATTTCGATTAATCTAAGCATGAAATAATTAATAATCACCAGACATATTTAGTAGGCAGCCCCCATAGATCAGCAGTTATGTATAAGCAGAGGTACTACTGCCACCCAACAGGTAGTTGGGTGGCACTCCCCAGATTTCAGAAAAAAAAACACTTCACCAAATACAATATTACAGACCATGCCAACTTTTCTGACGGGGGCATGCCCATTTTATGAGGTCTTGCCCACCTTTCGTGGAGCGCACGCGCCTTCAGCATGCACATGAGGTTAGGTGAGGGAATCTCCAGGAATCGACGATGCCTGAGGTGGCAACCCTAATTATAGTCCATAACATGGTGAACTTGGGTTTCCGGATCCTTTATTAACATTATAATTATAATTATTATTATTATTATGTTGTTGTTGCGAGTTTTTTTGTGTCTTTGGACTTAATGGACAGGTTCTCAAATTTAGCATATACAACCTAGAATGGTCTTGACGAGTGGGATAGGTTTGTCTGTGTTGACCTGGAGCTAATACCACGATGCAGGGGTTCCCCAAGCTTCCAGGTCGGCTGCCCACAAACATCACACAGCAGCATGGTGAGAACCATTTCTTTGCACGAGCGCATCAATTTCGCCCCCCACCTGTAGATTACAGCTGCTGGTAAAATCCGCCACCCCCTTCCCGCCCTGCAGCATGGAGCCGAGGTCAGTGATGCTCGAACCCGGGAGACTGCAGCTGCGAGACAGGGCTAGAACTGCCCGGTCACACTGCCAGTGGAGCAGGTGCCAAATGTGGTTCTGTCATGCAGGATGCACTCCTGCTGACAGGTACTAGGGAGTGGTGCAGATGATACCTTAGGTACACATTCCCAGAGAGGAGTGCTGGCAATAGTGGGAGTAGAGAGACAGGTTGGAAGGTGTAGCACACAGCCAAAGGTAAACTGCATGTGCCTGTTGCCAGGGGAGATGCTCTCCAGTGCAGGTACAGAATTGCAATGTGCAATGGGTAGCTAGGTGCAGGAATGAAGTATGGCTGCAGTTATACGGTTACATACTGAACTCCTGGGCCTCTGCTTATCCCTACACTGCCTGTGACCCCCATACACCTCCTGTATATTCTATCTATCTATCTATCTATTCATTTCTTTATCTGTGTATCTATCAACACACCTCTGCTGGGTCTCTGCTTATTCCCACACAACCTGTGACAGGGCCAACTCATTGACCATTTGAGGACAGCGAACAAATAGGGGGCACCATTGCATAGGTCGATGATTGATTGGCTGCAATCACATATTTATTTCTAAACTGCCCATTCAGATCTATCGTCCTGTGTACAGGTGTCCTGTCAGTAGGGCCATTGTACAGGCCAATCAGAGGCACAAGTGTGTAAGGGCCATTGCAGTGTATGGCATAATGTGTAAATGGGGATTATGGTGTGTGGCATATTGTGTAAATGGCACTAAGCTTTGACGCATATAATGTTATAGGCCAGTGGTTCCCAAACTGTGCGCCGTGGCTCCCTGGGGTGCCTCAGGACACATACTGGGGTGCCCTTGGTTGGTGGTCCAGGACCAACTCAAATAATTAATGGTTAGTTATTAATGAGCAAAACCAGTGCTGGTGCCTGCCAATCATAAAATGTGTACAAACAGAAGCAAATCCTGCCCTTTACTACATAACTGACCCTAAGATTTGCATATAAACCCAATCTAAATTTTTTTTTTTTTTGGCCTAGGGGTGCCGTGAAAAAATTCTGATACTCTAGGGTGCCGTGATTCAAAAAAGATTGGGAACCCCTGTTATAGGCATTACAGTGTGTGTGGCATAATGTATAAGGAGCAATATGGTTTGTGATATAATGTATACGGGCATTATGGTGTGTGGTATATGTTGTAAGAGACTTTAAGGTGTGGGGTATGCTGTGTAAGGGGCATTATGGTGTGGGCATATTGTATAAGGGGCATTACGGTGTGAAAATATTGTGTAAGGGACATTACGGTGTGGGGAATATTGTGTAAGGGGCATTATGGTGTGTGGCATAATGTGTAAGGGGCATTATGGTGTGTTTGTGTGGGTGTGTGTGTCATATTGTGTAAGAGAAGTTGTAAAGGGTTTTGCCAAAAAGAGCAAAAAAATGATAATGTAACTGGCATGAATCATCAAAAAATAAATATTGCTATGGATTGTTTGTGCAGGTGTGCCCTAAACCTGTATCTTGCCTAGGTCCCACAATTGGTCTAAATCTGGCTCTGCGTAAATCTGTCAATGTATGTAGTGCACTGTTCATGGAGAATGTCTGCATAAAAGGTGGCAATATGTTCATTACTCAGAGGGCAGTATTCAATGTGAATACTGGCGACGTGCAGCGAATCCTGTTTAGGATTCGCTGCACATTCGCCACTGCTCGCTGCGTTCCGGAGCCTTGCCGGCTCCGGTATTCAACGAGTCAGGGGCTCGCTGCCCCTGACCGGCGAATTTGAGCTCCTGCGGCGGACGCCGCAGGGAGCCTGAGGACGGTGGCAGGCAGGGAGATGGAAGTCTCCCTGCCTGCCCCAGAACGTTTGTGGGGGGGAGGTGGGCTCCCCGGGAGCCAGGCAGCACAGGCTGCCCCCCGGGGATGCCATCAGGGGACCGGGTATATTCACTACACCCAATCATGCATATGTAATGATCGGGTGCAGTGAATATATGAATATCTAATGAGCGGCTCGGCTCCGGCCCCCTGCTGGCTGGTCTGTGTAAAAAAAAAAAAAAATTAAATATATATTCATGTGCTTACAGCACATGAATAAAAATAGCATGCCCCTCCTCAGAATAAAATTCCTGATTTTTTTGACACCAATTGTAAAAAACAAAACACCTTATTTTAAAAGTTCACATTCCACTTCACCATAAAAAGATAGCGATTGCTACTCGGTGAATCATGGCGAAAAAAACCTTGAAATGTATTCGCCATCTGGTCATTGAATAGGGTGATTCACCGTTTTAGTCAGAAATTCGTCTTACAGCACAAAATCGCCATAAAAACCTGGCGAATCAGCCTCATTGAATACCGCCCAGAGTGTCTACAAAATGTTTTTCTCTATCACAGAGCAATATGAAGCCATAAGACGGGAGTATGTGAATCCTGGAAATGTTTCTTAGATATGTGTAACAGGATATTGATGCAGACAACTTGATGTAGGAAACAAACAACCGTTCTTAGTCAAGGATGACACCAAGGCAACAAGCTTGGGTCCTAGAATTTATTTCTGTGTTGTCTACAGATATACTTGTCGGCAGCTTCTTCTGACAGGTGGGAACATTATTAGCCGAGTTTGTGAGATTAAGTTAGAAGTTGTGAGAGGATGCATAAGATGATATGAGATTTGTAGAGGATATTTACAGTAGACTTGGGTTTCATGTGCATAGAGAGGGTACATAAATACAGAGGAGCTTATTATTCTTTCAAGAGCAGTGGTGCAGATAGAGACGAGTATAGAGGAAATGGACCCAAAAAACTAACATTACAGAGGCAATTTTAGAAGTTGGATATTTATAGTGTCTTGAACTCCTATGAAATGTAATAATACATGTAATCAGTAAAGTCCCTCACTACCTTTATAAATGTACAGTATAAGTATATTAAATGTATAATATTCCTGTTTTGGAATTAAAAATAAGTGTATATACCCCAACAGATTGAGAACATGATAATAATAATCATTATAATGATCATCATCATCACAAATCATCATCATCATGGCATTGTTAAAAGAAATAAAGATGATGATTCCTAATCGTTTTCTTTTATCACCAATGTGATATCATCATTCCCCAGATCTGAGCACTCTCTTTTTTCAAAAGCAGACTTCAAATCTGACCCCTCCTCTTCCCCCATTAAGAATTAGATGCCAGATCTGACCACTTAACACTTTGCCCCCACCATACACACACACACACACTTTATTAACCCCTTACCGCCGCAGCCTGTTTTTGCCTTCCTGACAGAGCCCTTTTTTTCAAATCTGACATGTATCACTTTATGTGGGGATAACTTTTTATTGCTTTTACTTATCCCAGTGATTTTGAGATTGTTTTCTTGTGACACATTGTACTTTAAGTTAGTGGTAAATTTTGGTCGATACAGTCTGTTTTTTTTTTGTGAAAAATACCAAAATGTCGTAAAAAAATTGAACATTTTGCAATTTGCAAAATGTTAAATTTTCTGCTTGTGAGACAAATAATCATACCACTCAAAATAGTTAATAACTAACAAAGACCATATGTCTACTTTATGTTGCCATCATTATTTCAACCTCCTTTTAATTTTTTTGGACACTAGGGGGCAGCAGAGACAAAATTATACACAGAACACAGAAAACGCTGCAATTGGCTGTTCACATTTGAACAGCCAATCGCAGCGATCGCCGATGGGGGGGCATCGCTGCCCCCCCTGGGCCACGAGGGAAGATGTCTGCTGTCAGGGACAGCAGCCATCGTCCCTCTGTCACCGCGTCTATAGACGCGGTGACACTTTAAAGTCATGACGTACATTTATGCCATGCGTCGGGAAGTACATCCCGACCATGACGTAAATGTACGTCAAATGTCGGGAAGGGGTTAAATATCACAACCCAGATCTACCCCCTTTATTAAAAATCAAATGTTCCTCCCCCAACATTTACCATGAAATGGATAACTCATCTGTTTTCTAATTATTGTGGGCATTACCCGAATCATATTATGCTCTAATTTTACTCTGTGAAAGAAAGTACACATTGTGCTCTTTAGGAATGGCCATTGACCCCATCATTTTCATACCCCAGACCGCTGCCAAACCACTAGTTGTACATTGAAAACACATTTGTAACAAATTAACGGGTGCCGGACCGGATCCCGATAGTTGGGATCCCGACAGGCATTTACCCGATGTCGGGATCCCGACTGTCAATACACCGACAGCCAGGTTCCCAATGGCAACCTTCTATTTTCCATCATGGGGTCCACGACCCCCTTAGAGGGAGAATAGGTCGCTCGCGTAGCGAGCCACTGTGTCCGCAGCGTGGCGAGCGCAGGGGCTTAGTTGTGCTCACCATGCTGTCTGGGTCTGGCCAGTCGGGATCCCGACTGTCAGACCCCTGTACCACACCCCATATTAACTGTTGAGCTTAAATCTCATTGTAAATTATGATTATAGACAAATCAACTACTAATTAAACAGCAGATAGCAATAACATTAATGATGTGCAAACAAAATATTGCACCTAAGACACAAAGGTAAGCCATTAATGTGTGTGCATATCCTCTCACTTAGACCAGCGGGCCGCCTGTGACTATACACACAGGCGGCTCCTCCAGTTTGGGGTTTGGCTTGTTTATTTTAACCCCCTGGATCCTACTGAAGAAGAGGAAAGAGCTGCGGGGGACCTGGTAGAGGTGAGTATATGTATGAGTCCCAGCATGTGGAGGAGGATTGCCTGGATTTATAGTTTAATGGCTCAACCCAATGTTATTTATTTTTGTAATTTGTATACACCAAATTATCAACCTGCCACGCACAGCCCAGGGGTGGCGAGGACAACCTCGGGCTTCAACTCTGGATGGCTTAAGCCTGGGGGGGACACCTTTATTGGGTGGGTCCCCACTACCGAGGGACCTCGTCCAGGACTAATCAGCCAAAGCGTTAATGTTTTGGAATGTTAATTGGTAACCGGCTGTGATATTACACCTCTGGCTGGGGCTCGTGCTGGTTCCAAAATACGGGATATACCTATTTTTTTTGACCCCCATATTTTTGGAACCAGGACCAGCTCAAAGAGGCTGGTTATGCTTGTGGGGGGAGGGGGGGGGTGAACCCACATAATTTATAAAAATATTTTACCTAAAAAACTGCACGCTACTGTTACTATAATAATGCACATTTCTATTACTAAATAGCGCACCATTACTAAAAATTGCACATTCCCGTTACTAAAAAAAATTTACAGAAATCTCAAGTGATTTCTGGCTGAGTGTAAAAATTTGCACCCTGTTACAAGTGCAATTTTTGGCCGAACATGTGACATGTGCGATATAGTGCGATTTTTTTTTTTAGCTGTCTTAAAATTTGCACACTATTACAATTTGCCCTTGATGTTTAAGCGACTCTACTCCATTGGGCATTATGTGTGTAAGTGGCACCACTAGCGTGGCATTATGTGTGTAAGTGGTGCTACTAGCGTGGCATTATATGTGTAAGTGGTGCTACTAGCGTGGCATTATATGTGTAAGTGGCGCTAATAGCATAGCATATGTGTAAGTGGCGCTACTAGTGTAGCATTATGGGCCTGATTCAGAGTGAGTTTTAGTTTAGCAATAATTTGGTGCTCACGGTGCTAGCATGGGGGGGGGGCGCAGCACAAGGCATGTCCAACCCACATGCCTGGTGCCATTATATAAGCATAGTATTTAAATTGTTCTGTATATAAATTGTCCAACCACAATGGCTGGTTGACTGGTTGTCTATCACTCTCCATTTTATCCCTTTTTGAAGCGTTATACATGTGGCCCTATGTGCTTCGTATATATGCAGGCTCTTAGCACCCGGAAACTTAAGTAGTATATTTCACTGAAATAATTAATAAATTAGAGACAGTGATTAATATCAAATTAGCACAACACTGTAAGAAGTAGAGATTATTATACTCCTAAAGATATATCTATCCAATCTGTCTGTTGGGAACAAAGATCTGGTAACGTATGGGAGAATATGACAATCATTCGCTCCCAAAAGCTGGAAAATAGACAATGGTCATTCAGACAAATTGGTTAAGTCTGTTTGATTTAACACATTTATCCAAACAATCACAGTTTTCCCAGTGTCTGTGAGCAAATGGCTGTCATTTGCTCCCACACATCACCAGATTTATTCCCACCAGATAGTTCGGACAGATAAATCTTTAGGCTATATAATACCTGTCACAACAGCCCCATCCCCTGTTAATTTCCTGAATGCTAATCCCTATTTCTGATCGAACTGTATAATATACTTTTGAGAAGTTCCCAAGACTGAATTTGTGTAAAATGTTATTAATAGTAATGTCTCATCAGCAAGATACATTTTATAAAGCAGCCCCAGATCTATATATCCTTGCATTCAGTTAAGCCTTGAGCACGGTTTTCCAATGATGTGCCTGCAGCAGTTAATGGGTTAAACCAGAAGGCTGTTTCACTGTACAATCCTTCAGGTGCATGGGATGAGTAATGTCACCATGGCAACTAAACTACCCTGCTAGAGGTACCGTGAACCACAAACACTTCCCCACAATCTTTTCTCCAGTGATGCTGTACAGTACATGCATAATAGAGAAAGGACTGTGTGAACTCAAGGCAGTCGAGCACAGGAACCTCCCTACATCACACTTGCTTACAAATGCTTATACATTTTTATGTACTGCAGCATATTACTGTATGTTCCTCAGTTGATTCCAAATTGTTCCTATTAGCCTAGTCAGTAAGTCTTTTTTTTTATTTTAACTTCAGGTTAGACATTAAATAGGACTCAACTGTGGATTGTAAAATCTGTGATGGGACAATGCAGCACATAGTGAGTCTTGAGTTGACAATGCGGATTTGGTAATAATATGCGCTTAGCAGACTCCATCCACCCACCCCCCCTGCACTAGGGAGTCGGCACTAGCTTTTGTAGCTTTTGCTCCGAGCGGGCTTACTAGTATATTTACATACCCTCCAACATTTGAAGGGGTGAATTCGGTACAACTGGAAAAAAGGGGTGTGGCCATGGGAAGGGGGCGTGGTCATACCTCGTTTTCTATACTTTCAATGCTACTGGAGTGGAACATAAAATTATACTAATGCTGCTATGGTACAGTGTCCCCGCATTGGCCCGCTCACATAAGCACACGCGGCAACCGGGGTCTGAGTCATAAGCACAGCGCAGCAACCACTATACCTGACAGCTGATAGAACTGACTCATCATGGGCAGCAGAGTTGGAGCAAACACAGACGGCGCAGCACACTTTCATTCACCCGGCGCCCGCCGATGCTCTCCCACCTCTCAATTTGTTGCCATGTGATTGGCTCGCGGCACGCTCCGCCTCTGTCCCTTCTCCCCCCCGAGGTGGTGCACCTCGGGAGTTGTAGTCCTGTCAGCTGGCTACCCCTCACGCTACCCAATAAGCAGCCGGCGGTGTAGGAAACTACATCTCCCAGAGTCCCCTTGGCCACCTCGGGGGAGGAAGCGCAGTGCTTCTGTATTAAAAAAGAAAAAAACGGTACAATCGGTACAAGGATTTTTAGCCGGTACAGGCCGTTAAAAACCGGTACTGTACCGGCTAAAACGGTACAGTTGGAGGGTATGTATTTATATACTAGCTGACCCCCCCGGCGTTGCCCGGGAAAACCTTGGGGTTTTTTTATTTCCAAAATTGCTGAAAAATGTCATCTTACAATATGCTGTGCCAAAGACCTAAGATTGTAATTTGTTATAGATTCCACCATAATGCTAGAATGTGTTTGCATTGATACTCAATGATGGCAATGAAATCAGGTGTGGTGTTGTTGTTTGAAACACAACGCTCCTGAGTTGATAACTTGTATGTGTTGATGAATTCCACAACCACTCCAGAGATTTAGCACCTATGACATACCCTCCAACATCTGAGGGTCAGAAATTGGTACAAAATCAGAAAGGGACGTGGCCACACCTCCATTTCTATACTTTCAATGGTACAGTTTCTAGGGTGTGTAATTACAGGCGCTGAGTGCGTGGAGACCGGGGTGGGCATTACTTACCGTGCCATAATTAATTAAAAATTCACCTCTCCCTGCCAGTGCCGCTCCCCTCACCGATCCTGCCTGCAACAGTCTCTGAGGTCTGGAGATCTGTAAAGCACATGCACCGGGCATCTCTACCAAACAGTGGGGCAGCCACTGAGTGTGGCAGCAGGTCCGCGGGCCTGGCCACATGACATCATGACACGATGCATGCTAACCGCACCACTGCAATGCACCGCTGGGAACGGGTGCAATGGGCCAAATTCTTCCCTACACCCACCGGGCCAATACACCGATCCAGCCATCGCAATCATAAATGGGTGCATCGATAAGGTTTGGAGTGTAATAAGTTGAAGAATAAGACTGAGATAAAGATTTGCCATGTTAAAGTGTACAATTTACTCGATAAATTGTGAAAAAATATATACGTGTACATAGAAGTACAATTAAAAAATGACAGTAGGATTATAAAATAAGTTCTGATTCAAACTGATAATTGTTTGGATGGGGGTGGGTTTCCAAACAAATCTATAGGTGGGGGGGTATGGATATTGTGGGCATAATTGGTGTTTGGTACACCTACAGGGGGTCCTCAATTGATGGGATTTTCAGTACAGTGTCACGGTCACAGTGTCACCATAGCGGGATTCCCAATTGGGGTCCAGGTGGTCTTTTAGGGACCCTTTACAATCCCGTATGTCTCTCCTCCTTGAGCCTAAGGTCTCCCTTAATGATAGTCAATCACTCAGGGAGACCGTAGGCTCCAGGAGAAGAGACCAACGGGATTGTAAAGGGACCCCTAAAAGACCACCTGAACCCCAATTGGAAATACCCCTATGGTGACACTGAAGTGAAAATTTCTCATCAACTGGGGACCCCCTGTGGGTGTATAAAACACTAATTATGCCCACAATATCCGTACCCCCTCCACCTATAGATTTGTTTCGCAACCCACCCCATCCAAACAATTATCAGTTTGAATCAGAATTTATTTTTTAATTCTACTTTCATTTCTTGATTGTACTTCTATGTACACATATTTATTTCACGATTTATTGAGTAAATTGTACACTATAACGTGACAAATCTTCATCTCAGTCTTATTCTTCAACTTCTTACACTCATAACTTCAAACAAATACATGCAGTGCTCATGCCCAATCACCAAACATTATCTATGAACCAAAAGTGTCTGGGAAACCCTTAAGGCAGAGCAGTGCCTAACATCCAACTGACTAACAGGGTGAGTGCAGTGTACCCACTTTGTATTGATCAACAGGTGCATTGGCCAGGACAAAGATTTCTCAGTGCAACTGGCCGGGGTGCGCAGAGATGGATATGGGGAAAAAAGAAAAGCTGGTACATTAGGTACAGTTTTTATTAGCCGGTACAGACTGTTAAATAAATGGCAAATTATTTTTTTAATGTGTTTGTGTGTGTTACTGTTTTTGTGTGTGTGTTGTAGTGTATGTGGTTGTGTGTGTTGTGTTGTATGTATCTGTCCAATACGTGTGTGAGGTGTGCTATGTATATACAGTATGTGTATGTGTGTGTTGTGCATTTGTGTATCTGTGCAGTGTTTAAGTATGTGTTTTGTGTGTTGTACTGTTTTTTTGGGTGTGTGTGTGTGTGTGTGGTGAATGTGGGTGTGTGTTGTGCTGTTAGAGGTATGTTATGTGTGTGTTGTGTGTATCTGCCCAATGTGTAAGTGTGTTACGTATAAATGTGTGTGTGTGTGTGTGTGTGTGTGTAGTGTGCTGTGTGTATCTGTGCAATGTTTGTGTGTGTTCTTTGTATTGTACTGTTTTTGGGTGCGTGTTGTAGTGAATGTGGGTGTGTGTTGTACCATGAGTGGTGTGTTATGTGTTATGTTTGTGTGTTGTGTTATGTGTATCTGCTGAATGTGAGGTGAGCTACATATATATGTGTGTGTAGTGTGCTGTGCGTATCCTGACAATGCTTAAGTGTGTGTGTTTGTTGTACTGTTTTTGGGTGTGTGTTGTAGTGTATATGGGTTTGTGGTGTGTTATGTGTGTGTTTTGTTGTGTGTATCTGTCCAATGTGTAAGTGTGTGAGGTGCGCTACCTATATATATGTGTGTTGTGTGCATATGTGTTGTACTGTGTGTGTGTGTGTGTGTGCGTGTACAATGTGTACGTGTGTGTGTGATGTGTGGTCTATGTATATCCTCAGTTATTCCTATTAATTGTTTAAAGCCTTCACCAGGGCCGGACTGGCCATCTGGCACTTCTGGCAAATGCCAGAAGGGCCGATGGCCTTGTAGGCCGATTTTGTGCAGAAAATTCTTACATCGTAGAAGTTGTAAGAACTTTCTGCAGTAGCGGTGCAGACTCTGAGCCCGCTGCCGCGCCGCCCCCCGTCATGATGTGGCGCCGCCCCCACCATCATGACGCGGCCATCCTGAGCCCACTGCAGTGGCAGGATGGAGCCGCGCTCCATGACCCGCCTCATCACTGAGCAAGAGCTCCTCCGATTTTCTCCCTGCCTGGCTCTCCCCCTTCCACCCAGCCTGCTGCCCTTCTACTGCGGCCGCTGGTGCTCTGATCTGTAGAAAGCAGACAGCCAGCCAGCCACTGGAGAGAGCAGCGATCCGGCCCGCACACAGGTAAAACCATCTGTATCAGGATGCACTCCGCCTGCTATTCTGGGTGGGGTGGTCGGGGTGGTTCAATATATTTGACAAGTGTCAACATGAAAAGTGTTTTTTCAGTGCTATATGAAAAAGAGCTGCACATCTTTATTTGTGTGTGGGGGGGAGGGGCATACTACTTTTACTGTTACTGTAAGGATTGTGTCATATTCTGTAAAGGGGTGTTACGGTGTGTGTGTGTGTCATAATGTGTAATGGGCATAGTCTGTCATTGGCATAACCGTCTGTGCCATACTGTGTAATGAGCATTACGGTGTGTGTCATAATATGTAATGGGCAATACAGTGTGCGGCAATGAGTAATGGGCATAACGGTGTGTTTGATAATGTGTAATGCCTCCTTTTTGTGATGCCACGCCTCCTTTTCACAAGACCACGCCCCCTTTTTGAGCGCGGCTTTGCCGCGCAAGGGTCCCGCCTGCTCAAAATGTCAGGGCCAATTTCTTGTCCCAGTCCGGCCCTGGCCTTCACCATAATGTTAGAATGTGTCATTCATACTCAATGACAGCAATGATATCAGGTGTGGAGTTGTTCCTTCGACTACGGTTTCCCCGATCGTCAATCTTTTTCCCCAGATCATCAATGAAGGCAAATTTAAACTTGGTGTTTTTTAAATTTCTAAGTGAAATTTCCCAAAAACGGCTTCGAAGTGCACACCACCAGGTCGAGAGGTACCTTGTTGCCAAATTTGGCAGCGCTGAGTGCCACGGTGTACCCGCAATGCAACGGACACGCACACACACACACACACACACACACGCACGCACGCACGCACGCACACAGACTCTTCAACTTATTATATAGATTTCTGAGTTTACAGATAACTCACCTAGAGACAAGATCCACTAACATAGCACTACAAGGATCAGCATACCCTCCAACCAGTGAACCCATACATCATACCCTCCTACATGACCCATTCCATTAGGTACAAAATGCTCTGTTCCTGGACTTCCCTGCCAGTGGCAGTTACAGAGGTTGGACTCCAGCACAGTACAAAATTCAAAGAGGGGGGTCACATCAACTGTCAGTGAGTCCAGGACAGTGATGTTTGGTTTGGCATCTGGTGTGGCTCCCCTTTTTGAACATTGGACTGTGCTGCAGCCCCACTCCTGCAACTGCCACTGGTAAGGAAGTCCAGAAAAAGAGCATTTTGTACCTAATGGAATGGGTCATGTTGGAGGGTATGATACATTCCTCTGATCCCAATGACCCAAAAAATGGCAAGTTGCTCAAATCAATTCATTGGTCCACTACATGTGCATGCAAGGAAGGGGCTAATATAGGCAAGAAAAAAGGGGCTAATATAGGCAAAATTCCCCCAGCATGCTATAACGGACCAGTAATATTGAGCCTATTCAGACATCGAAAACACCACTAATTGCTTTATGTTTTATCAGGTCTGGGAGACTGTCCAGGCATAAGCCAGAATTCCAGGTTATTGTTATTACTACCACCGACTATATTACTTGATCACCTATTTTTTTAGTTTATGTTCTTTTGTTTGACGCTGGTCCCGCATGCAGCACCTGTCACACGGTCTTACACCCAGACACCTGTTTATTGTTCTCTCTGTAGAAACAGAAGGAGTGAACCAGTCTGCCCACTTTCTGTTCCACTTGAACATTCAGTAGCTGTTTACAACAGGCATTGTGCTCAGACCCAGGGCCTAATTCAGACCTGATAGCAGGGCTGAAAATTCGTAGGTCCAGCGATTATCAATAGACAGCGTATTGTATGCGTACAGCCCGTAGTACACATGCGCAAAGCCGTCCTAAAATTCTACCTTTTTTTATCAATGGACGTTTGCAAGTTGTTTGTCAGGAAGCTGGCGTTTGTGGGTGGTGAAAATTAGGTATATATAGTGTGTGTGTGTATATATATATATATATATATATATATATATATATATATATATATATATATATATATATATATATATATATATATAGAGAGAGAGAGAGATATACACTGCTCAAAAAAATAAAGGGAACACTTAAACTTTTGTGAAATCAAACTGTTCACTTAGGAAGCAACACTGATTGACAATCAATTTCACATGCTGTTGTGCAAATGGAATAGAAAACAGGTAGAAATTATATGCAATTAGCAAGACCCCCCAATAAAGGAGTTGTTCTGCTGGTGGTGACCACAGACCAGGTTGCCTACCTGACCCTCTCCTTCAGGGAGAAAATGCTCTGCTCC
Organism: Crinia signifera; assembly: GCF_055691185.1. Lineage (NCBI taxonomy): Eukaryota > Metazoa > Chordata > Amphibia > Anura > Myobatrachidae > Crinia > Crinia signifera. The sequence goes on along the minus strand of NC_139221.1, from coordinate 71,561,659 downwards.
TGGACTTCCCTGGTAATGTATGATTGCCAGCACCTGTGGTGACACACCTTTCTTATCAATTACCTAGCTCACCACAGGTGATGGCAATCCTACATTACCAGGGAAGGCCAGGAACAAAGCATTTTCTCCCTGAAGGAGAGGGTCAGGTAGGCAACTCCCACACCACCCCCACTATGAACGTGAACCCGAAGCGCAGCGAGCCTGCGAGGGGCGGCGGTACGCGTCCTACGACCTTTTCATACCCCCACTATCCACGTCAGCGCGATTTTAATTTACATAGTGTGGCGAGTGCAGCAAGCCACCGAGCCCGAAGCGTGGCGAGGCCCACGAGGGGACGCATATTACTTTACATGTATTCCGCATCCCCTCGCGGGGCTCGCTGCGCACGCCACGCTTCGGGTTCACGTTCATAGTGGGGGTGGCGTGGGGGTGCATTTTACATTGTAAGCCCCCATTAGGGTGCTTATACAATTTAAAATCACATCGCATTGTATGCCATATACAATGCTATACAATTTTCAATTGTATACCATCGGTTGCCAATCGCGTCACATCGCATACCATCGCATGCCTTATGGTCTGCGATGCGATGGGCGCTGTGCTAGTACACAAGTTCCCTTTTGTGTTTAAAGAGTGCTCCTATTTTTTTTGTGATGCTTTTGTACAATGTAATAAATATAGTAAGTGAAAGAGACAATTTGATATTATACAGTTTGAAAAATTTACTAAAATCAGGGTTGTCTACCTGACCCTCTCCTTCGGAGAGAAAATGTATTCCCTAGTAATGTATGATTGCCATCACCTGTGGTGAAACACCTTTCTTATCAATTACTGAGCTCCCCACAGGTGATGGCAATCATACATTACCAGGGGAGTCCAGGAACAGAGCATTTTCTCCCTGAAGGAGAGGGTCAGGTAGACAACCCTGACTAAAATGCTGATGGTAAATGGCAACTTGCTTCAATGTTCTTAGGAAGCTGCAAAATCACCAGGGCCCTTATTCTGAACTAGGCGGTACGGCCCGTGTGCGGCCGTACCGCCGATGTTTTCACTCTGCACATGCGCAGAGGTCACTCTGCGCATGTGCAGGCGAAATCGCCGCACACAAATTTTATACGCCGCAAAGGGGGCGTATAGGGGCGTGAGGGGCTTAATACCCTCATTTCCCTATGCATACGCCCCGCGTTTCATGGGCGTTCCCATGCAAACGCGGGGCGTATGCATGGTAATGAGGCTATGACGCCAGTGATGGGGGCGGAAAGCTGACATCGCCGGATGTCAGCTCTCCACCCCCATACAAGCTTTCACACGGACGATTGTCCGTGTGGTCTAAGCTTGCGTGAGCGGGGGGAGCGTGCGGCCCTGCCTTCGATGGTCGTCGACCATCGAATGCAGGGGGCAGCTCCCACCATGGTGGAGGCGTATGCCCCACCATTTTCATGCGGATCGCCAGCCGTCCGCGTACGGACGGCCGTGGCGATCCGTCTTGTAGGCGGGGATTGGTTTGTGCGGCCGGAGCAACGTATGCGGCTCCGGCCGCATAGATCAGAATAAGGGCCCAAGTGTATTTTCCCCTATACTCAAGCTGCACCGGTACTTGTTTCCTAGCACGGCGCCCGTCGCAAGTGATCGCATACCTTAACTTAAGGTATGCGATGGACGCGACCGACGCGATTTCAGGGCTACCCGAAGCGTGGCGAGCGCAGCGAGCCCGCGAGGGGCGGCGGTACGCGTCCTCCAACCTTTTCATACCCCCACTATCGACGTCAGCGTGGAGTTGATTTTATATAGTGTGTCGAGCGCAGCGAGCCACTGAGCCCGAAGCGTGGCGAGCGGACGCATAATACCTGTGAAGTAATGCGCGTCCCGGTGGCTCGCTGCGCTCGCCACACTATATAATATCAACTCCACGCCGACATGGACAGTGGGGGTATGAAAAGGTCGGAGGACTCGTACCGCCCCTTGCGGGCTTGCTGCGCTCGCCACGCTTTGGGTTGGTGTTCATCGTGGGGTGGCATTAACAATGGGGGGAGGGGGGGGGCATTTGAACCATCAGGGTGGGTATACAATGAAAATTGGGGTCTGCGGGGCATTTAACATTGGGCCCAATGTAAAATCGGGTCTCAGGGACCATTTTACATTGGTTTCGATGGAAAAATCGCATCATTCGCGTCGATCGCATGCATGCGATTTGGTTGCATGCAATGCGATCGACGCGATTTTTTAGACCCGATGAATACAATCAAAATCGCAGGCGCCATGCTAGGAAACAAGTACAGCTGCACCTAATATCTTTTTATTTAAAAGAAAATGCTAGGAAACATATATAAATAAAAAGGCAAATAGATGGTCCCTGAACATAACAGCAGCTTCGAGACTGCAGCACTTATGCTGTGTACACACGGGGAAATATGATTGCTGGGGATATATTGCTAGCAATATATCCCCAGCAACCATATTGCTCAGTGTCTCCTTTTCATCAGCGATGAAAAGGAGACACTGCTACGGGGCGTAGGGGGAGCGCAGCAGCAGCAGACGCTGCTGCTGTCACTTTGAACGGAGGAGGGAGGGAGCAGCCGCACGGGGCTGGGGAGATCAATGCTGATCTCCCCGGCGCTGACCTCCCGGCACAGCGATCGCGGGGAAAGCCGCTGGTCGCAGGAGCATGCTCCTGCGACCAGCGACCATTAGGCAGTGCACACGGGAGCGCGCAGCTGGCGATTTATCGCCACCTGCGTTCGAAATCACTTGCAATATGGTCGCTCAGCGACCATATTCCCAGCGATTTCACACAATATTGCTCCCGTGTGTACACACCTTTACTGTGAATGATTTGTATTTCAGCGCCAGCTTTCCAAAAATACACATTGGTTGGGGAAAAAAGGACAGAGAGAGAAAACGTGCTGTATTATTATCACCACGCACCTTGAGGGGACCACTCCCGAAACGTTGGTCGTTTTTTGCCATCAATACAGCACGTTTTCAAAAGACCCCGGAGTGCCAGCCTTTTTCTTGATTCTCCATACTGACTTGTGGAAGGGCACCAGGGCAGCTGAATCGCATCGGTGAGTGCCGGGCCGTACAAACCTGCTATATATATATATATATATATATATATATAAATAACAAAAAGAAGAGGCGGCACTCGAAGTCTTGTTGCAAAGTAGAAATTAGTGTATTAGCAACACAGGGTACATCTACGTTTCGGGGATACAATCCCCTTCATCAGGATACAATGTGCTGTGAAAAAGTGCAATAAATAGTGTCCTACCATAATGCCAGAGGACCATCAGCTGCTTCACGGCATCGCGGCCCCGCCGCCCCGTCACTTCCGGCACCGGCAACCTCCTTCTCCTTCCGGGCCTGGTGACGTCAGCGCGCTCAGCCGCGCTGCCATGGAGACACTGTAAACATAAACACAAAAACATAGCATAAATGCGTGCTGTGCAAACAAAACAATGATCAATAAGAACCTGTCAGCAAAACAAGGCAGGTATAAAGTGCTAAACGTGCTATCAAGTTCATATATATAAACAGTGTTATACAAAAGATAAAAGCAGTGCGTGCTGCTATTAAAAACATATCGTTTGATAAAAACCATAGCGCTGTCAGAACTATAAAAGCGGGAGCGGAGGCTAAGCCAATCTGACTCTTAATGAATACTGCTCTAAAAGTGCTTGTATAAAAAAATTTTTGTTTTAGTGAAAGGCAGTTTTCCTCGCTCATACATGTTACAAGCGGAATGTCAGCTATCGTGAGTAGGTAAAGTGGGAGTAAATCTCATGTGGGCTATTGCCTTCAGCACAGAGAAATTTTCATAAACTGTATGAAGCCCACTATTGGCCAAAATTTTTTAAATGAAATGAATCAGGCCTAATGATTCATTGAGCCCCTTGGGGCGGAGACAGTCTAGGCGAAATATCCATCTGGATTCAAGTTGTAATAATCGCTTCGACCTGTCGCCGCCCCTTGGGGATTCCGGTACATGGTCTATAATTTTATGTTTTAATGTGGCCATGCCATGTTTGGCCTGGGCAAAATGCCTGGCCACCGGTTGGTCTCCAGTGCCATTCGATATGGCTGTGCGTATGGCCAAACGATGTTGGGCCATGCGGGTTTTGAACATGCAATCCGTTTTCCCTACGTAGTAGAGCCCACACGGGCAAATAATGACATACACCACGTACTTAGTGCTGCATGTCAACGCCCAATTGATGGCGTATTTTTTGCCCGTGTGGGGATGGTTGATGCTGTCGCCTGTTGCCATGTAGTTGCAAGTTGTGCAACCCAGGCATTTAAAGCATCCATTCTTTCTGGTCAGAAAGTGTTTTTGAGGGGTGGGTTTGGGGTCACTGACATTGATTTTCACCAACTGATCTCGTATGCTTCTGCCACGTGTATAACTGGGCAAGATATGGGTATTGCGTAGGCATTTGAGGTCAGGGTCAGTCGACACTATGGGCCACAATTGTTTGGCTCTTTTAGAGGTGGACTTGCTGTTGGCATTGAATGCATTTACCCATGGGAAGGCGTTAGCCTGTTTTTTCTTGGTGGTGTTGGAGTGTGACAGAAGTTCTTCTCTAGGCTGTACAACGGCTCTCTGTCGTGCTTGTGTCAAGATCTCTTTAGGATACCCCAAGGGGCTCAATGAATCATTAGGCCTGATTCATTTCATTTAAAAATTTTTGGCCAATAGTGGGCTTCATACAGTTTATGAAAATTTCTCTGTGCTGAAGGCAATAGCCCACATGAGATTTACTCCCACTTTACCTACTCACGATAGCTGACATTCCGCTTGTAACATGTATGAGCGAGGAAAACTGCCTTTCACTAAAACAAAATTTTTTTTATACAAGCACTTTTAGAGCAGTATTCATTAAGAGTCAGATTGGCTTAGCCTCCGCTCCCGCTTTTATAGTTCTGACAGCGCTATGGTTTTTATCAAACGATATGTTTTTAATAGCAGCACGCACTGCTTTTATCTTTTGTATAACACTGTTTATATATATGAACTTGATAGCACGTTTAGCACTTTATACCTGCCTTGTTTTGCTGACAGGTTCTTATTGATCATTGTTTTGTTTGCACAGCACGCATTTATGCTATGTTTTTGTGTTTATGTTTACAGTGTCTCCATGGCAGCGCGGCTGAGCGCGCTGACGTCACCAGGCCCGGAAGGAGAAGGAGGTTGCCGGTGCCGGAAGTGACGGGGCCGCGATGCCGTGAAGCAGCTGATGGTCCTCTGGCATTATGGTAGGACACTATTTATTGCACTTTTTCACAGCACATTGTATCCTGATGAAGGGGATTGTATCCCCGAAACGTAGATGTACCCTGTGTTGCTAATACACTAATTTCTACTTTGCAACAAGACTTCGAGTGCCGCCTCTTCTTTTTGTTATTTGTGTATGGCCGCCAGCCTTGGGGAAGGCACCGGAGCGCAGTAACCCCTCGGGGGTCCCAGGAGTGCCGGAGCCACACCAGCGTATATATATATATATATATATATATATATATATATATATATATATATATACACAGCGTACATCAGGTGTTATGACGAAGTCACTAATAATGTGCATTTTTTGTTGACACTACACTACACTTTATTCTCTAGCGACTTTGTCTTCTTTCACTGCATAGGACACTAGATTGCACCATCTAGTGGCCATTTTTTAAATTTGATGTAATTTACTGTGCTTTCAATGCAGACTTGTAATGAAATCCTGTAAATCCTGTAATTAGAAGAGAAACTAACCTTAAATGAAGTATGTTTCATAATTTAACTTTTGTGAGATTTATGTATTTCATGTATGCCAACCAAACAAAACCGATTGTTTTTAACAAAATGTTCCCACTGTGTACTGCAGAAACTAGCTCTTTCCCATTTTTTACAATCAGTTTAACAGTTATGATTTTTTTCCTTATTTTCATAATGGTGTAGCCCAGGGAATAAAGTGTTCTTAGAGAGGTGGAAAAACTAATTTCTTCTGCCATCTAATCCCCCACCCCCATCCGCGCAGCACATTTTATTAGGGGGTGCACATCAAAGGGGTGTGATTAGCATGACCGATTGGGCATGTATAACACTGCCCATTGGGTGTGTCTCCTGATGAAGGACCAGATGAAGGACCAGAAGGTCTGAAATACATTGAGCAACTGTACCCGTGGCTGGAGAACAGAATCGCTTTTACCTGGGAGGACCTTCCTATCTGATCACCGCTATTCAAAGTTCCGGCTGAGAAAAGAATTTTTCCTTGATCGGCATCCAAAATCGGAAATCAAGTGGTGGTGTGGTGAGATCCTCCCTATCTTGTATCACCGGCTGGTGAATTACATGCCTGTTTTTACCCTACCTTTTGTAGGTGTTGCACGATGTCTTTTTCTTCTTTAGAAGGTGTCTAAAGGGTATACAGTGAATTAACGGCATCCTGGACACATCAGGACCTTTTCCAGACTGTGGAGAAAGTTTACTTAAAAATAGTGTAAGTGTGATATCCTTACACTTCTCCTACCTCAGCGCCTGGGACACTGAGAATTCCTTTTTTGTCTTACATTGGGTGTGTCTAACATCGCCAATCAGGCGTGTCTACCATCATCTCCTAGCACTCGCTGCAATATAAAACTTCTCTCAGCCACACCATGATCTCCTGCCTCTATCAGCTTTAATCTTCTAATTACTCTGTGAAACAGTAACAGAACATGCAAATAAAGTAAAAAACATATATGGATGACGCAGGTATGTAGAGATCTGACAATGGTCTGGTACAAGTAACAATGCAAAACACACATTATTTATTGATAGGAACTTCTTTTAATGGAATACAGATCTAAAAAGCAAAAGTCTTTGGTAAAAGGTATTGCTGGTATTGCTAGCGGCAGGGAGGTGCACCCCTAAAACTCAATGTGCGCACACCTATGCCCCCATTAGGCAGTGTTAGGGCCAGCGGTAGGGATTTTGGCACCCCCCTGCAAACTATAATGCTTTCTACTAGAATTACTGTGCAGGGCCAAAGTGGTGGTTGAACTAGTTCCACCTCACCATTACAGGTTGTGGAACTCAGTTCTACCCAGTCCCCCACACACACACCACCATCGCACACACACACACACACACACTTTGACTCTTACAATTATTTTTGTATGTTTGAAAGGATTTATTTTAGTAAGTTTTAGAAAGGAGCCTGTCCCTGTGATGCACTCAGCCGACCATTGGGGGGTTGTCTGTTAGAGCTGACCCCCCCTGCCCCGGCAGCAGTGTGTCCTGTAGCCCATAGGCTTCTGCCATCTCAGAATGCCGGTAGCCCAGGGACTCGAAGCGATGCTGCCTGGGCAGTTTGGCATCCCACATAGTAACCTATGGGAGATGTGGGCGGCGGCAGTGCAGGAGTGATCGCAGCAGGGATCAGAGATCTCCTATACAGCCTGGGGGCAAGCTTCCATCATTTAGGCCCTTATTCTGATTGACGCGGACTTTACCGCATACTTTCGGATCGCGTCTTTTCGGCGTCTGCGCATGCGTGGAGAACGCAACGCGCATGTGCCACGCCTTGACTCCGTACCAGTTCGGCCAAATCCCGTACAAAACTGTTCCCCGCAATCAGTCGGGAAATATGGGCGTATTATGGGCGTCATGCGGAATGTCACATGGGCGTAGTTTCAAAGTGGGCAAAACGGGGCGGAAACATGGGCGGACACGGGGGAGTACACTTATGTTGGGGGGCGTACATTCGGATAGCACTCCGAATGCACGCGATCAAAAAGGGAAGAAATGTGCGGTGTCCACAAGTGTACTATTGCTTTGCGGACACCACTCGTTCATGCGGTAGGCGAACGTACCGCCTAATGACTACAAGCATTAACACCTGAACCCAATAGAATCTACTCCTTTACTCATTACTCACTAATAGGCCGCTTGTCAGTGCTTTAATTGAAACCATTGCTGCTTCAAGGAACCCTTACTAAACACCCACATATCCTGTACTTGTCAGACACTTTAAAACTGCTAACAATGGACATGACAGAATATTAATACTAGCAATACACATGTGTATTCGACATGTACTCATGAAACCACACATTTTTGGGTAAAGTAAACAAATTTATTTCTATACATGTCACAGTCAATGCCACTGTGATGCAATGACCAAAAAATACAAAATCCAAAAAAGAAACAACATGGCAGGAATGTAGCAAAATAAATAATAATACAAAACAAAAATAATTGCACACAGATGGACTCCAGCACCTCCTATGTGCCACTGCACATGCAGCCAGTGGGAAATGAGGATGCTGCTGGCCCTTCTACAGCAGGGCAACCTGCACCTGACCATTCTACAGCAGGGCAACCTACACCTGGCCCTTCTGCAGCAGGCCAACCTGCAGCTGGCTCATATGCACCATCAGCAGAATCATTTGGAACACAACCGGGGACTTCACAAGATAGTACCATGGCCATCACTTCAAGTACAGCTGACAGTAATGGCAGGCAAAAGAGGGCAACAGGGGAACCAAAAAGGACATATGAAGCAAGGGCTCATCTGGTTACCCTCAGCACGTGATTGGACACAAGAAGCTGACACACACAGCACAATGGAAGATTTGGGACCACATAACGGTGGAGATTAATGCAGCCACAAGTTCATTTGCGACCACGTTTGGCCTTGGTAGGCTCCTTGGCCTGTGCAGCAGCTCTTCGGGGACGGCCAGATGCTGGGGCAGGTGGAGCAGATGATGTTGAGGGGTTGGCTGGTCTACCCCTCCTGCCAGCAGGGAGTGTTGCCGGTGGTAATGCACCAGAAACGGATGACATTAGGACCCTGTTGCTGGTAACCAGCTCCACCATAAGCTCATTATGGTGGAGGAGGAGATCATTTTGGCGGGTGGCTTGCTCGGCCAGCACCTGAGCACTTGCAGCCATGGCCTGATGTGACTCAGCCATGGCCTGCATGCTCGCAGCGATGGCCTGCTGGGTGCTGACCAAGCTCGCCAGGATCTCCTCGGTCCTATGCATCCGTTCTGATGCCAAGTCTCCCTGCTGGTTGATGTCCCCAAGCATCTGGGCCAAGGCGGCCAAATCGGCTTGGGCCGATGGCTGCTGCTGCACAGGCCTACCACTGGGGCCAGGTGGCACGGACTCCTCCACCTCCTGAGCAGAGTCGTCACCAAGCGGTGGGGTGTCTGTGGAAAAAGATAAACACAATTAGGAGACATTCTAAGATAATTACTTGCACAAGTTTATGGCATGACCAATATTTACCTTCCAGAAAAGACGCAAACACTTCAGCTGGGGCCTCGCTATCCATCGTGCTCACCCCCCTGATCTCCTCAACTGATATACAGCTCTCGGCCATCAACTCCAGGGGGGTGAGCTCTAGCCCTGATGGCATGGGCCCGGCCCCAGATGTCTGGCTGTGTTCCCACCGCTTGGTCATCTTCCTCTTCAGGTTGGTTTTGAAGTCCTGCCACCTGCAATGTAAGTTGACATATTAATACATGTCACTCCAGATGTTAGCTGTTGCAGCCATTGCTCTGTGCTACATATTACGACATGTGATTAATGTCCAAAAGATAATATTACATGCAACTATGATATCCACCGTTACAATACACATTCACAATCACCCTACTCTAACTCTCACCGAAATAACATGGCAATAATGTATGTGTATCGTAACAACCTCACGGGCCATTTGCTAAATCCATCTAAGCATCAATTCAATCATTACTTGGCTATTACTGGGCACATGTATCACAAAACAACTTGCCTCTTCTTCACATGGTCCGTCTCACGAACTTGTGGCGCTACTTCATTAATCTCTGCCGTTATCTGTTCCCAAATCTTCCATCTGCGTGTGTGTGTCAGCTTCTCCGATGGACACTCAATCCAATCACGTGCTCGGGGAACCAGGATGGCAAGCTCCTGTGCTTCATATGCCTTATTTTTTTTGGGTGGTTCCTCTGTTGCCCTGGCTCTCCCCTTGCCACGTCCTTGGCCACGCCCCCTGTCACGTGTCGCTGCACTTGAAGTGCTGGCCATGGTACTACCTTGTGAAGTCCCCGGTTGTGTTCCAATCAATTCTGCTGATGGTGCATATGAGCCAGCTGCAGGTTGGCCTGCTGCAGAAGGGCCAGGTGTAGGTTGCCCTGCTGTAGAATGGTCAGGTGCAGGTTGCCCTGCTGTAGAAGGGCCAGCAGCCTCCTCATTACCCACTGGCCGCATGTGCAGTGGCACATAGGTGGTGCTGGAGTCCATCTGGTCAAATAGTTGCTGCAGATCTGGGTCCACCTCTGGTTGTGATCCAGACATGTTAGCAACAACATGGTCACCTTCTAATACACCTTTATATACTGTTTGTGTATCCTGTTTGGCGGACATCAGCGGCAGCTGCGTTCCGTGCGTGAGCGTACGTCGCTGTTTTTTCGCGCCGCATACGGTGGCGGAAATTCCATTGTGTAAAACCTGGCGAAAGTTCTACATGAAATACTGGGCACCAATGCTAACATTGCATAGAATCTTCTGATACACCTGTGACTATTGCACAATACACATGCTATTTGCTAGCATGACATGACATTTGATTCATGACTACTGTGGTATTGTGGCGTTTGATTGCAAGCTAAAAGTAGCCCAATCCCTTAGATAATCCAGGCCACAAGTCATGCAATACTCATCTCTACTGTTATAGACCACACATGTGAGAGGCCTATAAATAGTGACTTGCTGCTAGAATCATTTGTCTCCAGATCTGGACTTGTCAGGGTCTAAGGTAAGCTCTTCCATGCTCCTTGTAGATATGATATCCATTAACAATGTAAGTGTATGAATGTATGCACCATTGCCTCACTGACTACAGATTGTTGGGCCAGCAAAGTGCGTGTAGCATTATTGCAACATGTCACATGTTCACTATTTCACTCACAGGTCTTAAACCTGTGTGGGTTCATCTATTGCAGGACAACATGTCCCAGCAATAGATGAAATGTCTCATAGTACATGATGTCGGCAAAAAATGCTGACACCTTTATCTGAGTGTTTTGGACGGTGTGTATTGAGTTCATATTATTGTGTCATCATTATAGAGTCAAATGGATCTGAGGGATTTCACGGGGCGGCCATCTATTGTACGTATTGAAGGCTACAAATCTATTTGTAGTGGGATATGGCCATTATGTGCATAGGTGCATCAGTATTTATGTTCATTTCTTTATAGGTTGCTGAAGCAATGATGCGCTACATGGAGAGGAGGCTAAGGGCACTTGCGGCTCTCCCCACTCGTCGGCCAAGGAGGCCAGGACGTGCTAGAATCTATCGCACACGGGTGACTCTGTTTGCTATGCCCGATGATGAGGTACTTACTAGGTACCGGTTACCGCCACATGTAATTCTGGATCTGCTCACCTTAATTCAGAGCGATCTGGAACCTCTACACGGGATCACGACAGCAATTCCGCCTCACACACAGCTGCTGGCGGTGTTGCATTTCTGCGCCTCAGGATCATTCCAACAAGTAGTGGCAGTACTTGCTGGAATATCTCAGCCGGCCTTCTGCCGAATCCTGAGGCGTGTGACGTCGGCCATGTTCAGGCGCAAGGGGCACTTCATGGCCATGACATTTGCCACCGAGACCCTGCGCAGAAGCCAGCAGGCCTTCCATCAAATTGCTGGCTTCCCTAATGTGATAGGGGCTGTGGATGGCACCCATGTACCATTTGTGCCTCCATCTCGAAGTGAGAAGATATATAGGAACCGCAAATTGTTCCACTCACTGAACGTGATGGTGGTATGTGGCCCATCCATGGAAATTCTCGCCTTCAACTCGAAGTTTCCCGGAAGTGCCCATGACTCTCATGTCATCCGACAAACCGGGATATGGCAAAGACTCCAAGAGCTGGAAGGCCGTGATGCGTGGGTTCTGGGTGACTCCGGTTACCCATGTACGCCCTGGCTACTTACGCCGTACAGCTACCCAGCACCGGGCCCACAGGAGGCATTCAATCGGGCGCATGTTGCCACCATGCAAGTGGTGGAGCGCTCAATTGGCCTTTTAAAAGGTCGATTTAGAGTGCTCCACCGCACTGGTGGTGACTTACAATATGCGCCTCAAATGGTGTCGAGGATCGTGGGCCTGTGTATATTTTTCCACAACATTGCTGTGCGGCGTGAGATACCCTTTGATGAGTGGGAGGTACCATCTGAGCCGCAAGATCCGCCCATGCGCCCATCCCGCGCCCCTGAATGCCGGAGGGGATACCAGCTGCGGGACTCTGTGGCGCAAAGATACTTCAGGTACATGTTATCGAGTTGACAGAACACACCAATTTTAGTCAAAATCAGCCCTTCAAATAAGTACAGTGTGTTAGTTGTCAGTGTTACAAAACTAAAATTAGCCAGCCTGCCCTCCTAATGGCAAAGAAATAGGAGATATTTATCATATGTGCTTAGTTTTGGGGGAAGTTCAATATAGGTGCTAATTATTATACCTTGTACAAGGGATCTTATGTGTTTGTTATATCTTCATTATTGTAGTTGATACTATCCCTGATGACTGGTGAGTACATTGATTTATTCTCTAATGTGTTGGGGATTTTTTCCTGTGTTGATGTATGATTTGTTTGCAGATATATATATATATATATATATATATATATATATATATATATATATATATATGATATTTGAATTTATTCACATGTTTCAACATTTCAAGGAGCAGGCACCCAGGCAGGCAGGCAGGCAGGCAGGCAGGCAGGGCTGGTGTATAATGCTGGTCTCAGGATACCTGCAAGTATGTGTATGTGTCTTTTACACATAAATGTACGCATACACATAGATGCATAGAGTAAGTAATGCTAACTACAGCTATGCGTTGCTAAGCTATAGCACGCGTTGCTTGGCGGAGCGAGGCGTCATTGGATTTGCTAAGTGCATACACACTGTGTTTTATATATATCAGATTTGTTCATTGCCATACATCAGCACTACTGTTTTGAAGGCATGCGAATTTGTCACCATTTGTGTTGGCGCAGAGACGCTGTTCATGTAAAGATGAACAATAAAGTTATTAACACAAATAACTGTGATCAACCAATGCCACCACCTGATTGGTTGATAGATGCCATTGTTAACATGGCGGAGACACGAAGGGCAGACCCCTTTACACATGCGGAGCTGAGGGTTCTGGTCTCCGTCATGGAGACAAGGCTGGGCCGTGCGGGGCCCTTTATCACTAACCGCCATAAGCGGAGGGCCTATGCTGCGGCAGGGCGCCGTATTTACGCCCGCACTCGGGCAGCTCGAGAGGCGGTGGTCGGACCTCCGCAGGCGCCAGCCCCAGCTCTTGCAGCAAATCAGGGGCGAAATTGCTGATTGTGAGTATTTTAGCTATGAAATTTCGCACTTACAACATAGCATATATAAACAATAACATGTGTCTCATGATAAGTGGGTGTCCATGGGTTTAAAAGTCCATAGACTGTTATGTGTGCTTCTTCCTGGTTAACATGCAGTCATGTGGCTTTTATATGTAATGACATAGCATTGAGGATTCTGATGCATACAATGTGCCAGATCTAATATGTGTTACACATTGATAAATGCCAGGGTTGTAATGTTTGAACAAATTACTAACAATCACATAATAATTTAAATGTCACATTTTTGAGTCCATTAACAGTAAGGAGCTACTTGCCTGCATCGTTTGCCATCATTATCACCCTTCCATGTATGTCTTGTTATGGATTAATACATGTGCCCCAATGACCCGACATTGACCATGATTTTTTTTTCTACCACACAGCACGAGCCCGAGCCCGACAGGCCCGTGAAGAGGCCGAGGCAGACCTGGCCCAGGAGGAGGCCCAAGACCCTGAGGAGGAGGTGGCGGCAAGGGTGGAGGAGGAGGAGGAAGTGGAGGAGGAGGAAATGTTGGAGGAGATGGTGGAGGAGGTGGTGGAGGAGGAGGAGGTGCCTGAGGAGGTGGTGGTGGAGGAGGTGGAAGAGGAGTTGGTGGCAGAGGAGGAGGTGTTGGTGGAGGAGGAGGAGGTGGAGGAGGAGGAGGAGGTGGAGGAGGAGGTGCTTGTGGCGGAGGAGGTGGACGTGGTCATGGTGGCAGAGGAGCTGGCGGAGGAGGGGGCTGAGGAGGCCACGGTTGCCCCAGAGGATTCCAATTCCGAGGGGGAGGAGGCGTGCCAAGCCCCGGAATCCCAGCAGATCGGTATGTTTACATAATGCATCATTCATGAAGTAGTTGTACTGGTATTTGTTATGTAGCACTGGTGATTAAAAATTTTGTTCCAATACTATTCATATAGACCCCAAAGTGGGTAGCTACAGATACAGGTACGGGTTAGATGGGGTGTCCAAGGCATCCCTTTCATCCAGGACACCTCTCAATTACACAGGTTTGTGGGATGGGTTGGAGCTCCATTTTGACTGCCACATAACCGTTGTAGTTAAACAGGATCCTGGAGTAAAGGGATGAGTGGATCATTTGTGGATTAAATTCACCTGCTGCAATCGTAGATTATGACCCATCAAATAGTGGAATCTATATTGTTGGTGAATGTTATTTATAAACTCTAGGATGTATGCTATAAATGGAGTATGGCCCGGCCTACCTTGGAATGGAGTCAGAAGTTGCCAGTGTCCCAGGAGCCTCCTCTACCTAAACACCCCCTGTAGTTCAGATTTTTTTTTTGCCCTCACAGAATTGTAGGTTGGTTTAGACAGAATTATGATTTTGAGGATGTGTACTGTGCATTCCTGACATTTGCATAACTCCCATGCCACGAACCATCACTGAACTTAGACTGAGCAGATTGTGACAAGTTCTTATTGACGGAGGCCATGACATGCTTGTCATTGGTTAGTCATGGGTGGGTTGTGACTGAGAAGAAACACTATGACTGTTATGTCTTCTGCAGAGTAAAGGGTAGAGGCAAAAAAAGACAGTATGTAGTAAATAAGTTTGCATGTATGTATATATGTATGTGTCATATCTATTTATCTATGTGTGTCTCTATCTCTCTACATAGATAGATATATATATATATATATATATATATATATATATATATATATATATATATACACACACATGTCACCTAGCATTTGTGCAATTTATGTCGCAGTATGTGAAATGTATGCATGAATAACATGACTAATTTTTGCCCCTTTGACATGCCCACAGATGACACCACACCGGCAGATGAGGGGGTGCGTGGGGCCCTCCTGCGGGCGGAGCACCATTTGAGGCTCCTGCTAGCCGACCTGCAGGACCTCAGAGATCTCCTGATTTAATTTATTATTTGATATTTTTTTATTTATATGTTAATTGTGTTTTCAAATAAATTGTTTATGCAAGTTCACAGTTGTTGGTTTTCTTTGCACATTAAACAGTATATGTGTAGATTGTTTATAATCTTTTACACAGGGTCTAATACAAACCATTGCACTTAAATTGCTGTAAGGGTTAATGTGTGCAATGCATGTGTTAGGCATGCTTGTAAGGATATATTGGCATCTAATTGATTCCAATTCCAAATAAGCAGTTTTTTATGAGGATAGGTAATTGAATAAGTGGGTCATGTGATGTATTGCAGAAGATACTTAATAGTGGGTTGTTTGGCGTAAATACTCCGCTTACGGGCGGTAGCACCGCTTGGCTCCCGGTCGGATGCGGTATTTCCGAGCATACTCTGTAATACTCTGTAATACCGTGCAGAATCGGAGTGTTTCTCCCGCACACGCATGGTTTGTATGTCGTCCGTAAACACGCCCTGTTCTTAAAGAGTGAGTCCGTCCGAATGCGGAGGACACGTGGGCGTTTCTACGGACGATGGCCGCATGCGGCAAAACACCGTGGCGTGCGGACCGCTCCGTAAGAATGCGGGAATATCCGCACCGATCTGAATAAGGGCCTAATTCTGGGAATGCAGAAAAGTGAATCATTTTTTAAATTCACTTCGGTGGCGGGATGTAATGGCGTCCAAGCTTGACGGAGGTGCAGGATGCCTCCCAAACGTAGACATTTTTTTTAAAAGTAGCAATCATTTATAAGGTAAAACCAATGATTGCTGCAAAAAGAAACCATCTGCGTTCGGCTGGTATACCACACCACAGCCGAACTCAGACTACACCCCGTTACTGGTTTCTCTCCTTCAAGGTCAACCTATTTTGGGTTTATTTCTCTTTTTTACCACTGTTCTAACTACAGCTAAGAAATTTTAAATGGTGGCCCCTTCTCAAAAGTTCATTCTTATCTGTTAGAACTGCTTTATCTTATAGCAACCATATTCCTGGATATAGGCCTTGGAGTAACTAGATTCTACAGGAGTTTTGGTATTTATATTGAAAATCTTGACCAGCAGTGACTCCTACCTGATTGTAGGAGCCACAATGCAGACACACCCCTACCCACGCCACTGCTCACCCGCTGCTCCGCCCAGCACCTTGACCACCGCATGCGCAGTATCAATCTTGTTATTGTGTATGTGCATACCCCCAGCTTCTATGGGCTACTTCAGCTGCAGCCTATAGAAGACGAATCAGAGTCCTGGCACCTGTACAATGCATGGGCAGTATCGGCCTAGGTACTACGCATGTGCATACCCCAGAATCTATGGGCTGCTTTGGTTGTAGCCCATAGAAGCCAAAAAGGCAGCCTCAGAGGGAGGGAACACTGCAAAATGGGACTGTCTTATTTGGGTTATTGGCAGGTCTGACTTCCAATAGGAAGTCAGTGCCAGTCACAGTGAAGTCAGTGCAGTCTCCCAGACTGCTTCTGGCTTCACTATAGTGACGGATTTGACCTGGGAGCCCATAGAACTGCCACTGATCGTGACCCAGCTCTCCCTACAAATATTACTAAATTATTTGAATCTACAATGTGGCACCTTCATAGACAACTAGCTACAAATAATATTGTGTTGTCCTAAACTGATTACTCGCTGGTTATTATTCAAAATGTATCTCCCACAGCTACTGCTGATCCTCCTGCTGACGAGGACGATGCTCACTATTTAGTACATGTTGTTAATACTGACATCTTGAAACGTTACAATCTTAGGTTACCAGGCAGTCAGGAACCCCCTTCTTTTTATCCATTCTTTCCTTTGTAACTTTATTATTCCTTGACATTATGGAATTTTGGTTTCTCAATCTGTTTGTTAGCATGTATTTTGATGTTCTTTAACATGCAGACTGATGATTTTTGTTTTGGGCAATCTGCCGAATACATCGGTAATTTGTACAAATGTTCTGCACTTCTTGAACTGACAGCTGTTGCCTTAATGCTTGTTTAATTGTACATCTCAGGCCAAAAGTTTGGGAGTGCTTCTCCTCTAGAGTACGACATGGAGACACAATATGGTGCTCACTGATTCGGCTGTTTCCAGAGAATGGATCTCAACCCCAAATCTCTGGCTTGTTCTGATTTAGAATTTTGCTTCTGTGAATAACTACGGTTGGGCAATAATTGATAGACTTATGAAGGTCGTCATCCATAGGTTGACCATTGAAGGTCGTCAGGGCTTAGATCAACACATGAAATAAGTCGACATGGTTGGAATGTCAACACAAGCATCAGGTCGATAATGGAAAGGTCGACATGAGTTTTTCACATTTTTTGTCCTGAATTTTGACATAAGTCGACCTGAACTTAGTGTACCACCTCGCCTCACATGGCTTGCTAGGGTATGAAATACCGCCTGTTGAAGAACTCAAGTCGCCCTTTTGACTGTCGACCTTCCCATTGTCCACCTAATACTTGTGTCAACCTTTTGACCCTGTTAACCTTAGTCATGTCGACCTATTTCATACGATGACATAAGCCAATGAGGAGATTTTAATTTTGTCTTCTGCAGAGACTCCATGTTGCTACTCCTCCATGAAAGCTTCATTCCTTGTACCAAGATGGCCATTGAGGCTACTACTGAACACGTGTGGATCCATCTTCAGACTATGGGCCAGATGCACTAAGCTTCAAAAAGTGTTAAAGGGGAGAGTGATAAAAAACCAGCCAATCAGCCAGTGGCGTAACTATAATCCCCCCGCCCCCCCGCTGAAAACTTTGCAGGGCCCCCCCCAGTAAATTTAGCAACCCTCCCCCCGTGTGCCCATGCCCCCCTCATGCCGCCTTACCCCTCCGCTCAGCAGGGACCTGCAGATCTTCTCTACGGACATCACAAAATGTCCACCTCCATACAGCAGACAGTTTCACAGAACAGTCTGCTGAATGGGCGGCGGACATTTTATGATGGTCCATTTCCAAAGCAGCAGTAGCCAAGAGGTGAGCCGGGACCGGGGAGATCTGCGGGTCCCTGCTAAGTGGAGGGGTAAGGCAGCATGAGGGGGGCATGGGCGGGGGTGTAGGGAGCATAGGATGGAGGTGCCGAGGTAAATAGTGTAGCATGACGGGTGGGATCCGCCGTGACAGTGCGTCCCAGTGACGTTTGCTCCCCCGCCATTGCTGGGGCTGCGGAGCAATACTTACGCCACTGCAATCAGCTCTAAAGGTGCGTAAACACAGGGGCGATTTTGTGTAAAATCATGGGAAATATGGTCGCTGAGCGACCATATTGCCCGCAATGGTAGTGTGCACCCGGCGATATATCGCCGGGTGCGCGCTCCCGTTTTTGCCCCTGTGGTGATCGCTGGTCGCAGGAACATGCTCCTGCGACCAGCTGATTACCACTGCCCGGCCCCCCCCCCCCCCCCCCCGGCAGTTTCTTTTTCATCAGCGACCATCTCTGGTCGCTGATGAACAGCAGACACAGAGCAATATATTGCTCAGCAATATATTGCTAGCAATATATTGCTGAGCAATATATCTCCCTCGTGTGTACAGGGCTTAACTGCCATGTTATAGGCGGGTTTGAAAAATGCAGTTGGCAGCTGGTAATTTATCACTCTCCACTTTATCATTTTAAAAACTTGGTGCATATGGCCCTATGGGTCATATTTATTAAGCCCGGAGAAGTGATAAAGTGGCTGGTACTTTATCCCCGGCCAATCGGCCCCTAACTGTCATTTTTTAACCCCAGCCTGTAACTTCGCTTAGTAACTGATTGACTGGTGATAAAGTACCAGGCATTTTATCCCGTCACCCAGTTCCACAGTAGAAGACAGCAGAATACCCCTTTACTACTGTATGACTTCCCAATCTCTATACACACACATTATAAAATCATGGCTGTACTAGATTTATCATTAATAAAACCACAAAACTTGCTAAGTAACTGGACTGTTTGTAATTGTGCGGTGTCTTAGGTGTGTACAGAAACTCTGCTGCTACATCCTGAAGTCTGTATACATATTTCCAACCTAATGTGCCAAATGTGGTCATACTTGCTGCACCTGACCCTTTAAATTTCAAACAAATTAGTATCCACATCCTTATTAGAGCCACAGGCACCTGTAACCAGAGCCATCAGCAGCTGCCAGGAAAGACAGAACTGCCCCCTGCAGCAGCCAGGGAGAGAAGGTGATACTAACGGTACCTGCAGCAGCCAGAAAAGGGTCTGCCTGCAGCAAGTAGAACTGTGCTACTGTAGACAACCCTTGGGGACTAGTGCTGCTGGACCTGACAGAACCAGGCTCCGGCCCATTATGACAGTCACAGAATAAAAAGTGTTTAATACAGTCTGTAAAATACTGATTCATTGTGGGAATAAGTGGTTAAACTACACATTACATTTGCTACAATACATAACTTACCCTATACAGTCCATGAGGTTTAATTCTAATGTCCTTTAATTCTAATGTCTAATTCGAACCTCCCTGCATTTGGGGCATCTGGTAACTATTCCTTGCTTACTAAACTTGGCATTCCAACCCAGGAACTATTGTTACCATTTTTATTTATTAAGATGGGAGTTCTATTGAAGGTGAGACGTTTCTATGGGTAACCAATCAGATCTTAGTTATTATCTTCTAGAAGGCACTACATAAATAAGAAATATATTCTGATTGGCACTTGGGGGGTTATTCTGGTCCGTTCGCAAAGACCGTATGTTCGCATTTCTGCGCATGTGCATACACCGTGTGCGTGCGGCCATGACAAACAGACTGTTCGCTGGGTGGACAAAACCAAGGCTGCGGCCAGGGGCGTGGGGTGGCGGTGGATAGTCGTGCCCATGGGAATGCCAAACTTTTCATGGGCGTTCCCATGAAAACGCTGGGCATTCCCATGGAAATCACCCGTTGACGTGGGCACCAGGGGGGCAGGTAACATCACCGGATGTCAGCTGCCTGCCCACTTCCTTCTGAATGCCCAGGCACATCTAAGGTTACCTCAGAGTAACATCGAATGATGTGGGTGTTCCCCCACAGCCTGCGAATGGATGTTTATTTTAAACATCCATTTGCAGCCCATGTGTACGAACGCGCTGTGCTAGGAGGGGGTGTGTGTATCGGCATTCGCAGGGTGGCGTCTGGTGGACTCGCAAGGCTGCGAATTTGCAACCTTGTGAATCAACCAGAATAAGGTCCTATATTATGAGCATCGGATTGTTATCCCCAATACTAACAACCCTGTTGTACCAGGACCTCCTTGGTTACATCTTCATTTGCTTGGTCTCATCATCTTTCCATGTCGGCGTGGAGTTGATTGTATATAGTGTGGCGAGCGGCCGCGTTTTACTTTTCATGTATTCCTGGTCCCCTCGCGGGGCTCGCTGGGCTCGCCACGCTTCAGGCTCGCCACACTATATAAAGTCAACTCCACGCCGACATGGATAGTGGGGGTATGAAAAGGTCGGAGGACGCGTACCGCCGCCCCTCACGGGCTTGCTGCGCTCGCCACGCTTCGGGTTGGCGTTGATAGTGGGGGTGGCGTGGGGGTGCATTTAACATTGTAAGCGCCCATTAGGGTGCTTATACAATTAAAAATCTTATATGGGGGCCAATTAACATTGAAAGCAACCATTAGTGTGCTTATACAATTTAAAATCGTATCTCATCTCATCTCATTGTATGCTTAAAGGTGCCCACACACGCACCGATCCCGGCGGTGCAATGCTGTACGATGGGGTGCGCGCTCCCGCGGCACCTCATCGCACAGTACAAAAAGTATGTGCTGCACATACTTTTTGTACTAGCTTTTTCTAGCATAGCAAGGCATACGATGCAATGCTATGTGTGCTAGTTAAGCCCACAACGCACGCCAGGATCGGTGCGTGTGTGGGCACCTTAATACAATGGTATACAATTTTAAATTGTATAAGATCGGGTCCCATCGCATCTCATCTTATTGCATACCATATTAAGCCTTATGGTATGCAATGTGATGGGCGCCATGATAATACACAAGTACCGAGTTTTCTTTCTCTATTGCCTTCTTATGACTTTTGGGAGCACCACCAAATGAGTGATGCTATTCAATTAATTGAAAAAAACTGCCAGCATAATGACTATGCACTTTTCGATATAATTGCCAACTAACCCTAAAAGCTAAAATCCCTTCACAAGGAACAGGACGGGGACCACTGCCACCACGTTTGCAAAAGAAACTCAGTTCAATAGTTTAATTAAATATTCTTCTTTCACAATTATGATACAAAGTTTAAATAACAATTATCTTAACAACAATAATAATTGGGAGCTAATGTGGTTTATTTTTACCTGTTGGGGGCCAAAGTGTTTTATTTATACCTGTCAGGGCCCAATGTGTTTTATTTCTAGTTGTGAAGACTAATGTGAGGGTTACATGAATAGTGAATTCTTGCTAAAACTAACATCTGCACAAGAAGGATCAATTTCTTCAGAGGTTCCCCTTTGCAGAGAAACCACTATAGATGTACAGTAGGTAAGCAAAGTCTTAAGCCAAACATCCAGAACATGGGGTGGAGGTAATGTACTGGGACCCAAGATTTATGTTACCACCCCTGGTCACCACCATAATGATCAGTATTTTGCCTAGGTCCACATATTGTTTTAATCGGCTCAGGTATCAGGTGGGTGTTATCATTGTGTCTCTAAAACCAGCCCACTTCTGTCTCTCCAGCCAACTCCCCTTCCTGCAGCCCACAGATATGGGACTAAGTAAAAACTGGACCAGGACAAGACCCTGGAATGCCATACTGGACAACAAACTCTGCATTCTGGAGCTTGTAGTGTCCAGTCCAAGGAGGGGCTTGATAGCTTTCTCCAGGGACACGGTGAAGGAGAAATTACAGCCTCCCGGTGTGGTCCGGGCCATTATTATTATTATTATTATTATAATAAGTTTTTTACCCCTAGCAAGTGGCTGTCTGTACCCTGCAGCAATAGATCCATCTATAACAAGGGCTGGTGACAGCTTTGCTGGGAGGGGGTGTGGCCAACTTGGGGAGGTGAAGCCAGGTCCCCTCTTTATTCACCAATTAAAAAATACACTATGAGCACACCCGTGTCACAGGTGCACTCGATGCAAAGGCGGCCTCCTGTGGCTGGTCAGAGGTCTAGATCGGGATGTGTATGAGCGAGAGCAATCAGTACCCCTTCCCCATTGCACATCATGCAGGGAAAGAGAGAGAGGACTTATTACTGCTGCAGCAGCCTCTCTCCACAGCCCAGCACATAGCAGCAGTCTCTTCTCTCTCTGCCTGAAGGTGATGGGGGTAAAGGAAGGGAGGGGGCAGGCAAAGGCCCCCTCTGGGCTCTTTTCCCACCTCTTAGTGACCTTAACTATAAGCTGCCTGTGCTACTGCAGTGATCAGCAGAGAGCAGGCAGCGCTTTTAGATGGATTTCTTTATGTCACTGACAGCTTGCATCCAGGGAACAATGCTTCCATGGTCTCCAGGAGTTCTGCCACTGTTCCTGGTACTACTCAAATATCGGAACATATAAGAGTAGATATCTTTACCTGCTTGATCCTCTAAAAACTTGTCCCTCAGCTTACTACAGCCCAGATCTTAATAAAACAATTTAACCACAGGATTGGAAGCAATGTTCCCTCTAATTTTACGAAGGCTGTGTGCGGCAAAAGATTTGGGCTGTGCAACTTTGGAAGAAAATTTTATATTTTGTGCGTCACTTATATATAACTGGAAAATGACATTCAGCATTTGTGTTAACTTTACTTCAAAATGATATTAAACATTTAAACATTCAAAACACAGCACACAATGTAGTTATTGGGTGAAACACACATTAATTGAGTCCACAACAGCAAAAAGGGACCACTTCTGCTTTGTGCGCTCTGTTGTAATGTCTGTGCGCAAGCTCGTCGAGTTGTGTGCACGCGCACGCGCGCACAGCTTAGAGGGAACACTGATTGGAAGGGTCATCAGCTGTGTGTCTAAAGAAGGAAGCAGTAGATATTTTATTTTTGACAGCGTTAAAGAGGGTTCCCAGGGTAACATTGTATAATGTATTCTACTATCATGGTACAAACATATTTAAAATTTGGTGTAGTTGTGCTTTAGGGGGACATTTACCAAAATGGATTCGTAGAAAAAAGGTGTATTCGTAGGGAGAAATACACCTTTTTTTTACGAATTTGTATTTTCGGGATTTACAATCCCAAAAATACAACAATTCGTAGTCCTAAAGATATTTACAAATACGAATGTCCTACACCATCGATAGGATACGACAGAAATCACCATTCAAAAGAATGGTGATTCCTGATGTACTAAGCAGCCGTACTGACAATACGGCTGCTAAGTGGTGTGAAACACCCAGGCAAATACGACAGGAAAATAGAACACCATTTTCCTGTTCTATTTGCTTTAAGCCTGCACGGATCAGTCAGATCCGTGCAGGCTTCAGTGTAAAAAAAATAGAAAAATTAAATAAATTAAAAAAAAAAACGGCGTGGGGTCCCCCCCACAGCCGAAACCAGCACCAGGCTGAAGGAGCCGGGGCCGGTAATTAAAAATCAGGGAACCCGACAAATAGGGGTTCCCCGATTTTTAACAACCAGCCCCAGGCTCCAGGTCCGGGGCTGGTTCCCAAAATACGGGGGACAAAATGACTAGGGGTCCCCTGTATTTCAAGAACCAGTCCCAGGCACAACCAGCCAGCAGGGTAATGTCACAGCCGGGGGGAGACTTTTTATACAAGTCCCCCCGGCCAAAGCATTCATCCCTACCGACCAGTCAGCCTGGCCAGGGGCCCTGGGGGAGTGGGGACCCCCCCAATGAAGGGGTCCCCCCCTCCAGGACTTACCTGACCAGGCTGAAGCCTGGTACTGTCCCCGATGCCCCTGGGCGGTGGGCATCGGGCTGATTATGGTGTAAAAAAAAGACTAATCTATTGTTTTTTACTGTGGCACTACAAGTGTCAGCAAGCCTCCCCAGCAAGCTGGGACTTGGAGAACCACAAGTCCCAGCCTGCTGGGCATTAAAGGGCCCGCTGGCACTTGTAGTTCCACAGTTAAAAAAATAGTACAATAAACACACTGACACAATGAAAATAAAAGTTTAATACATACATTACACACATACTGATACTTACCTTTCTTGATCCCGTAGGTAGCCCTGGTCCTGATGTCCTGTGTCGTCCTCCAGGTCCATGTCGGCTGTCTGCGTCGTCCTCCAGGTCCATGTCGGCTGTCTGCGTCGTCCTCCAGGTCCATGGCGGTGTCCGGGTCCGAAGAAATCCATATTGGAGCTGTGGAAGGAAATCCTACTCACCTGGTCCTGCGCTGAAGAAGTCTTCTCCCTGTCCGACGTAATCCAGGTAATGTTGAAGCTGTCGCCGGTCCCCGCTGTCTGTTTCATACTCGGCGCCTCTCCTCAGAATGAATTCTATTGGCCGCCTAGCGGCCAATCAGGAGCCGAGAAGGCGGCCAATAGAATTCATTCTGAGGAGAGGCGCCGAGTATGAAATATCTCAGCGCGAAGCGGAGACAGCGGGGACCGGCGACAGCTTCAACATTACCTGGATTACGTCGGACAGGGAGAAGACTTCTTCAGCGCAGGACTATTTGTCGGGTTCCCTGATTTTTAATTACCAGCCCCGGCTCCTTCAGCCTGGTGCTGGTTTCGGCTGTGGGGGGGTCCGTGCAGACTGCTAGAAATAATTCATATTAGCAGCCGTATATACGGCCGCTAATACGAATTGTTACACCATCGGAGGGTTACAAAGCAGTCGTATATGACTGCTTTGTAATTTCCCCTCCGGAACACGACTTTGCATACGACTAAAACAGTCGTATGCAGTCGGAGGGGAAATACCAATACGAAAAACTAGGTTTTTCATATTGGTAAATTTCCCCCTTAATATTTATTAATCTACTAACGATATACACTTAAAGAAATTTCAGCATCGCTGTTTACTTACAGTAGGTGTGAAATTAGGGTATGGGTAAAAACCGGACCAGGACAAGACCGCCGGACCGGACATCAAACTCTGCATTTTGGAGCTTGTAGCATCCGGGGGTGTCCTGTCAAGGGGCTGCCTGTGACAGCTGTCACCAGGGAGAGGAGGAGGGGGAGAATAAAGCCTCCCTGTATGATCCGGGCATGTAGCAAAAACTGGAACGGAACAGGAGGCTGTAATCCCCCCTTCCCCATGTCCCTGGTGAAAGCTATCACAGGGACCCCCCCCGGACAAAACAGTGCACCCCCCGCACCAAACACTACAAGCTCTGGACTGCAGATTTTGATGTCCGGTCCGGCGGATCGGGGTCTTGTCCGGGGCGGGTTTTTACATACAGTAGTCCTGTGAAATTATGTGACAATGGAGTTACAACACAGGGCCAAATTCAGGGGTAGATTTGTTAAGCTCGGTGAAGTGATAAACTGTCTGGTTTTTATCACCAATCAGCTCCTACCTGTCATTTTTCAAACCAAGCCTGTAGCTTCACAGGTAGGAGCTGATTGGCCGGTGATAAAAACCAGACATACGCAAACCCAATTGCATAGAGATGTGGAATAGCGTAGTAAAGCGGGAGCTTACTAGCAGCACAGCACAATGAGCGGAGGGAGACGGTCAAAGTAGTAGAGAATTCCGGCTACCCCTTCATAGAGGGAACTGGAGCAGATCACCCAACAGGGGCAACATGAGCATAACTTGTTTGTTTTGCACTGAGAAGGCGGCAGCCGGTGCGGTAACATTCATACATTCTCCCCAGCTAATATGAGCAAACAAAGGGTGAACTGTGGCTGTGCTACATACGCACTGTGGCAGTGCTATAGTATGCAGCCCCACAGCAACAATGTACACTGGCATATCTGTACATCTTTAATGTATTCTCATCTGTGCATGAGCAAGATTTGTACTACGTATGTGCAGATTTCTCTCTGTGATGGTGGTTCTAGTGCCCCCTAAGCTGCATCATGATGCTGTGGCTGTTTAGCATATGTTTAACTGTGGTCGGAAAACAAAAGCGTGCTGCCTCCATGCTCTGGGCATGCTGAGAACAATAGTTGTGCTACTTCCTCCATCTTTGAATCAAGCCCATTGTGTTTTCTGACCGTTCCAATTTGTGTTACTGACATCAGAAAATAAAGCTGGCCATACACCAGGGCCCTTATTCTGGTTCACTCCCAAAGGCAAATTCCTTCTCAAATGTACAAAACCATGTGCACTGCAGGTGGGGCAGATGTAACTTGTGCAGAGAGAGTTAGATTTGGGTGAGTTATTTTGTTTGTATGCAGGGAAAATACTGACTGATTTATTTTTACACTGCAATATAGATCTCACTTTGAAGTAAAACCCCACCCAAATCTAATTCTCTTTACACATGTTACATCTGCCCCCCTGCAGTGCACATGGTTTTGTCCATTTGAGAAGGAATTTGCTTTTATGAGTAAACCAGAAAAAGGGCCTAGAGCTGTTTGGCCTCTTTTCATCCACTTTCCACAGATCGGGTAGTTAAATCAGATGAAAAGTTGCCAAATCGCAGGTGTTTGACATCTGATCAGATCTGATGCGCGGTCCCGTGCACAATGAATCCAGAGATTGAACCTGCTGCCCCAAGGATCAATCAGAATTCACTTTTTAGCACCTACGACGTACCACTTCCGAATTCCCTTGGACTCCCCCTACCGTCCCCAGTAGTCCTTTTGCATGTGACTTATTGCATGTAAAAAATGGCACATCAAGTGGTTCGAAGGACTCCCGGGGAGCTGCCGTGGAAGTTCAAGGGAAATAGTGAATTAAGAAGAAATCATTAACTTCAGATTTGCAATTCTACAATGATTTTATTTTGCTAGTCAATACAAATGAAGTTACCAATTTCAATGTGGAGATCTAAGTTGCTAAATTTGGGGTGCATGGAAGAGTTAGAAAAGTGGCCAAATTCGTCCCTTTCCCCAGCGCTTACCTGGTCTGAACAGGTCTGAATTTAAGTTATTAAAACTGGGCAGTTGTGTATAGAACTACAACATTGTTGCAGAAATAAAAATGTAATAATGGTCCTGGCTGTCTTTGTGCTTTTCAACAATTAAATATAGTGTCATTTATACTCACAAGGTCACCTGCAGACTGTGGGGAACAACACCATCTGAAAACATATAAAGAAAACATAGTGTCACATCTTTTGGAGATTAATTTCTGTGGAGATTCCTGTTAACTTTGTAATAAATTGAAGGTCAATCACTGTAACTGGAATTTTTTAAAACTCTTTCTCTATTTCATAATGTTACATTTCTCTGGAAACATACAGCACATAACAAGGTAACTGTTACACTTATGTTCGAATATTATATCAGGATATACATGAAGTGTGATTTAGACCTACTGTAGGTGGGTGCAAACTAGAATGATGGCCAATCATTACCTTAGCCACCACCTTCAAAGTGTAAACCTTACACAATATATGGTCAATATAAAAAACTTTTTATTAAAATTTTAAATACACGAATCAGACATGGCATTCCAATTTCTTATTTCAAGGTGGAAAAAGACCCGACGCGTTTTCGTCTTTTTCCACTTTGAAATAAGAAACTGGAATGCCATGTCTGATTCGTGTATTTAAATCTCTAATAAAAAGTTTTTTACATTGAGCATATATTGTGTAAGGTTTACACTTTGAAGTTGGTGGCTAATTAACGCACTCTATATCTATTTCCATCCATTCTTTTCTCCACTAACAGGGAGGAATTATAGAGTGCAGCTTCCTTTCACTAGTGCAAATAAGGGTCTCTTTTACCTTTTCATATATATATAGCGAGTAGTGCAGCGTAAAGGTGCCCGGAGAGAATAATGTCATATACAGTAGAACACCGGCACTCACTCCTTCCAAAAGGATTTCAAGGCTACTCAGAGGTGCATATTTGCAACGTTTCGGGCTTTTTTTATTAAGCCCGTCGATTCTGTACTGCCTGACGACGGGCTTAATAAAAAAGCCCGAAACGTTGCAAACATGCACCTCTGAGTAGCCTTGAAATTCTTTTGGAAGGAGTGAGTGCCGGTGTTCTACTATATATATATATATATATATATATATATACTCATACATACACATATGATATGAGGGAGCATATATGGCTGAGCTGCACAACTCCTAGGTGGAGCCATCTTGGTCATAGCTAATTCCAGGGCAGCAGCAGGCCTAAACAGGCCATTTTTCCTTATTCAGCGTGTTTTGTGGCTGAGTTACAATCTCCTGGGAAGCTGAGGGGTGGTCAGCAGGGACGTGCGCTGGGGAAAATGGAAGAGTAGTCCCTGGCAAGTACCAGAGCCAGATTTGCATACAATATATAAGCCATGGGGTACATGCCGGCATTATATACAAGTACAGAAGTATATACTGCTGGAGATTCATTGAGTTTTAATAAGATATGCGCAGAAAAGGTAGCCAGGTGAGGCACTGCCTCACCTGCCATAGACGTTTTACTCCAGAGTTTCGACTATAAAAATTATTAGAATAATAAAAATAAGATTTTTTTATATATATTCTTTGTAATTTTGCCATACTTTATAAACTCAAAACTCACCTGCCTCACCCCACCGCACGCCACTGGTGGTCAGCGTGTCCAGGGGCCATGATTGGAGCTGTGGCTGAGGGGAGGACCAGAGTGTGGGGAGAGAGGTGAGGCCGGGGGCTGATGCTGGGCCTTTGTTGGGTTGTGGGCCCGTCGCCGCTGCCCCCCTGTAGCAGGAGCCTTACCTTTAACTCTGGCGGCTCTCCCCATGAAGACTCCCACTGGGGTCACAGTCGAAAGTCCTCAGTCTTTTCGCTAGGGTGGGGGTCACGGCCAGGACCCGCTGGTTGGATTTCTCTCTCCTAACATGTGACTTCACGGATAGATCCTCCCTGCTGGGGGTCTTCAGTTGGCGGATCCTCCTCCGGGCAGAATCTGCCGCTGGGGGCCGCGGCCTGGGATCCTTCTGCCTGCAGCCTGGGTTCCTGTTAGCGTCCCCTCTCCAGGCCAGTGGTGCCATGTCCATCACAGAAGGCATTGCAGCATTGTCACCACCTCAGCCGCAGGGTCCCCAGGGTGGATGGCCGCCAACAACCACCAGAGCGTCTCTTCTCCGGGGCCTGAGAATGGGAGCTCCACAAGCATGCAACCACCCCCTGCCGGAAATGTATTCTGGATAACACACAGCGCTGCAATGCCTCTGCATGGCTGTGAATGGATGTTTCGCAGCCCATGGGGAAACACCCACATCATTCGATGGGGGTGGAAGCCGGCCATTTAGTGGGAGTGCTAAGAAAACACAGATGAGCCTAGGAAAATGCTGGGAGTGTCAGGGAAAACGCTAGGCGTGCCGGAGAGTTTTAGGGGAGGATATGTGTCCAGCTCCAGGCTGGATATGGCTTTTTCCATTGCACCACCGAGTAAATCTCTGTGCCCAATGTAAAAATAATTGGTACTTATGTAGTATCTGGGCTGCCGATTTTTTGATTGTATGCCTTAAGTTAAGGCATACAATCAGATGCGATGCGATGCGATATCGCATCGCATCGCATACGACCATGCGATGCGATGCGATGACCCGATTTTTCCATAGGATTCAATGTTAAAATGGACTGAGTCCATTTTAACATGGAATTCAATGGGAAAAAGGGGTCCTTTTCATACCCCTACTATCCAAGTGGGCATGGAGTTGGATATAAACCTGTGGCGAGCGTAGCGAGCCACCGAGCCCGAAGCGTGGCGAGCGAAGCGAGCCCCGCGAGGGGACGGTATTCTGTGTCCCCTCGCGGGGCTCGCTACGCTCGCCACGCTTCGGGCTCGGTGGCTCGCTACGCTCGCCACAGGTTTATATCCAACTCCATGCCCACTTGGATAGTAGGGGTATGAAAAGGACCCCTTTTCCCATTGAATTCTATGTTAAAATGGACAGAGTCCATTTTAACATTGATTCCTATGGAAAAATCGGGTCCATCGCATCGCATCGCATGCGATATGGTCGGGTGCGATGCGATGCGATGGACCCGATTTCAAAATCGGCAGCCCAGTTACTACATAAGTACCAAATAATTTAATGGTGAGCCTGTTACAATAGGTTTTGATGATATTTGCTCAGCTGTGAATGGATTTGCAGCTGTACACATCCATTTGCACAGCTATCACATTCATTTGCAAGGTGGGATTTCATTCTAGCGGGGAATGTTCCTACTCCAAAGTGAGTGACCAATGTCTGTGCTATAATAACCTGTGCTGATTATTCAGGGCTGGGGGGGAGCGGGCGCCCTGCCACTTACCTGCTCACGGGGAAGGGGGGCTGATTCGGCGTCCACCGCTGAGTCTGGGGGGGGGATGCAGCCGCTGCTGCTGAGCAGAGGGGGGAGCTAGAGTCCGGGGGGGGGGTTGCTGCTCACATGGCTCCAAGTGGGGGGGGGGGAGAAGCTGCTCCCATGCTGCCCTCCAGCGGCCGGCGCCCTAGGCAAATGCCTAAGGCTGCCTAGTGGTGGCACCAGCCCTGTGATTATCGCTTAAATGGCATTAAAACAAGTGGCTTCACACAGGCAGGAATATTTACCTTTTACCACACAAACCCGCAGCATGGGGCCTACCAGTAATAATGTGAGCCTTAAATACTTCACTGACTAAATACCTCAAATTGACAACCAACCTTGTTCACACTTCCTGTGGCACCCGAACAGTAAAGGGTGAATTCATTTGTTTTTTTAGTCAGCAATTCAATTATTTGCGTGCCCATTGATTATTTAATTATCAAGTAGGCCAGGGTTTGTGGCAGAGTAATGCAGTAGAGGCTTGCTTCACCATAAGTCAGCATTTTAGCACATTTGTTGCATGTCTTACTACCGGTGTACGAGATCAATAGTCATTTTATTTGTGGTGGAGAGTTGGCAACAGTTTCTCCTTGTATTGGTTTTTCAGCCCTGATTCAATATTATGAGAGCTTCAGAAAAAAGATACATTAAACAAACATTCTGGGACGTGGTTTACATGCACCTGAATCCACAAATATTAGAATTGATTCATATGGCTACCACATAAACTGCAAATCCAATATGCCATTTAATCCTTAGAGGCACGTCTTAAAGGGCTGCATGCTAATGGTAATACTTCTCCTATATATCTCTATTTGTACGTTATAAAAGAAGAGTTTATATACTGTATGAAATGTATAATTCACTTCACTACCCTCTGCATTTTTTGTTTGTCGTTCCCGCTTGCGCCAACGTACCAGATTGTGATGGACAACAAACAAAAACTGCAGAGGGTAGTGAAGACTGCGGAAAGGATCATAGGGACTGACCTCCCCCGCGATAAGGGATCTGTTCTCATCCAGGGTAAGGAAACGTGCTGAGAAGATCGCGAAGGACAAGCTGCATCCCGGTCACAACCTGTATGACATCCTACCATCCAGAAGACGGTTCTGGTCCATCCCCGTCAAAACGTCCAGATCCGCAAGAAGCTTCTTTCCGTTAGCCGTCCATCACCTGAACAATCCAAAGTGATTGCAATCCCAATATCAACAGCCAATCAACTTGCCCCTATTTGGCGACCTGACCACCATAGTCGTAGCTAGAAATGAAATGCTTGTAATGTTTTTATGTAATATATGTAATGTCCCCCCCCCCCTCATCCCTGCTTGATACTGCACTGCAGGATCTGCACTGCACTGTAATCCACAAAAAAATCCTAGTGTGCGCAAGCATACATGGCCAATAAAGTTGATTCTATTCTATTCTAATACAGATTTCCAGTGTCTTTCTGTAGGGCTGCATCCAAACTGTGTAAAGGTCATTTTTCAGACCAATGCTGACATTGATCATTATGCCTTTGCGTAAAAATGATTTTCAGTTATAAGCAAAGTCTCAGATAACTAAACCAGTCCCAGCATTTGTCATCTTCCATTGCTTGTCCCCAATCACTTTTATAAATTCATCATATGTAAAAAAAAATGACCCTTGAGTTCCATTATCCAGCTTGTGAATTAATAACACCAGTTTGTGATACTGAGTTCTCATGCATATCTATGAATCATTCATTCTCTTATCCTTATCTCTGGGAATACAAAAGCACTTAAGCTCAAGGATACTACTGCTGTTGTTTATTTTACTCCCAATAACATATATCATTTCTTTCCTTTCTAACGCCATACGATGCCTACAATCCATCATCATTTACATGCTTAGATTTTCCCTTCAAACAAGAATTTATCTGGATCCTCATTTTGTTAGTCAAAATAAGACTTCCACTTTTAGGAACTGACTCTTTTAGTACATAATTGTTGTAATAAATTACAATTCCCACCTTGAACATTTTGTCATACTTTGTCAGACTATTTGTCCCTCAACCATGCTGGCAACTGTCCCTGATGTTCAAGAACAGGCCAGCCGTGCAAAGTTATCTCCTAACAGAGCCACTGTTTTATTTATTTTCTGGAAACTGCATTTTGGGGGAAATTTACTAAGAATCCGAATACGATTTTTTGTATTTGTATTCTTAATACGAATGAATACGAGAGCATACGGCTGTTTAAACTGTATGCAAATTCGTGTTCCGGGGGATAATTTACAAAGCAGTCAAATACGACTGCTTTGTAATCTCCAATGGCGTATTCATTCGTATGAATTCGTATTAGCGGCCGTATATACAAATTCGTATAGGCAGTCTGCACGAATCAGTCAGATCCATGCAGGCTGCAGTGTGTAAATAAATAAATAAATGTAAGAATAACTCAGAGCCGGGGCTGGTTCTAAAAAAATCAGGAAACCACTGAAATAGGGCTTCGCTGATTTTTTAAAACCAGACCCAGGGTCGGGCTGGTTCTCAAAATACAGGGGACAAAATGAATAGGGGTCCCCTGTATTGTAAGAACCAGTCCCAGACCCAAACAGGCAGCAGGGTAATGCCACAGCCGGGGGAGACTTTTTATACAAGTCTTCCCGGCCAAAGCATTCATCCCTACCGACCAGTCAGCCTGGGCAGGGGTCCTGGGGAAGTGGGGACCCCCCAACGAAGGAGTCTCCCCCCTCCAGAACTTACCTGCCCAGGCTGAAGCCTGGTGCTGTGCCTGGTACCCCTGGGCATTGGGTAACGGGCTGATTAAAGTGTAAAAAATAGAATGGAAAACTATTGTCTAATACTGTGGAACTATGAGTCACAACAAGCTTCTCCCGCATGCTGGGACTTGGAGAACCTGTGGCATTACCCTGCTGGCTGGTTGGGCCTGGGGCTGGTTCTTAAAATACGAGGGACCCCTATTAATTTTTCCCCCCTTATTTTGGGAACCAGTCCCTGTCCTGGAGCCTGGGGCTGGTTTTAAAAAGTCAGCGGAGCCCTATTTCAGTGGTTTCCTGTTTTTTTTAGAACCAGCCCCGGCTCTTTGGGCCTGGTGCTGGTTACGGCCATGGGGGGGACCCAATGCCATTTTTATTTATTTATTTTACACTGAAGCCTGCACGGATATGACTGATCCATGCAGGCTAAAGCCAAATACGCCAGGAAATTGCAGTCTATTTTCCGGGCATAGTTGGCCGGCAATTATCGGAAGTTTGCCGATAATTAGCGGCCAAATTTTAATAGTATTATTAATAGTAATATTCTTTTGAATGGTGATTCCTATTTGTATTTCCCAATAGGGTATACATTCGAATTTGTAAATACAAATACAAATGTGCCATAAATACGAATACGAATATGTGTATTTTTGGCATAGTAAATGCCAAAAATACAAATACCCCTAAAAAATTCATATTTTACTATACAAATACGATTTTTTTAGGCGTATTTGCCTTAGTAAATTTCTCACATTACTCCTTATCTTATTAAGGGGCCCAATTATGAATAATCACTAGAGACAGGATTATATGCAACATAAAAAGCTTGAAATATGCATGCAAATATGCATGAAAAATACTTAAAATATGCATAAAAAGTGTTAAAATATGCTACATTAAATAATAATAAAAAAAGTAATTTTTTACTTATTTATTTAAAAATCAGCATACAATTAGTTGCAAATAAACCTCAAAAATAGGCCCACAGCATATGCAGATGTCTAGTGCTGTACACAGGATTTTTTTTCCTCCTGGCTGCTACAGCATACTGCAGCGTCCAAAGCTCTTCTTGCATCAACTACACCGACCCTCATCTCCAGCGCCGATGGATCAAATGTCAGCATAGCATGTGAGAGCGGCGCAGTGGAAGGCTTCCTCCCTGCGCTGCATACTCACTGTGACACGGCATTTCCTCCACGCCACGTGATGTCACAACCCTTCCGCCTGCCTCCTCTGCTGCAGAAGTCTGTCTCTTGGTGTAAGGTCCCAGGCCAGGGGCAGGCAAAGGTTCAGGAACTTTGTAATGGCATCCGCCCCAACTGACTTTTATCGACATGGATTGGCAGCCTAGAGCAGTGTCAGACATAGCGTACATCCAAGGTTCGCAACACTGTGCATTGCCCCAGCCTGCACACTCTACCACTACCTGGCCAGCAGCAGCAGGGCAAAGCAGTGCTGTAACTCATGGGTGGGAAGAGGATGGGGCCTAAAATATACACCATTACTAGATTTTAGGTAAAATATGCAATAACCAGTGAGAATGGGCAAAATATGCAAATACATATGCAAATATGCAAATGCATATAATCCTGTCTCTAATAATCACATTTGCAAAATGAATTGGGCGCCATAGTAGCACCCAAAATTGCACTGCAGGATTAGTATTATCACTAATTTAGGTAGTACAGGATGAGTATCCCTTATCCAAAATGCTCGGAACAAGAAGCATTTTGGATAATGGATTATTTCGTATTTCGGAATATTTTTATATTTCAATGAGATATCTTGCATTTATGTTGTATAAACACATCAAACACATGAAATACACACACATATATTTTATTTATGCATGAAACAAGGTTTTAAAACATGAAACAATGTTTGTGTACTCAGACACGGACCTTGAATGCCAAGCAATAATTTGCACATATTTAGTGCCAGTTACATATCATGTCCCCAGTAGTGCCAGTTACAGATGTCCCCAGTAAGTTTTTAACAAAATGTTTTCAAGAATAATTTGGATGACTGATATTTGGATAAGAGATACTAAATCTGTATAAAAAAAAACACAATATACAGGGCAGTATAAACTGTAAATACATCATACTGTAGCTGCCTACCCTCCTGCATTCTGCAGGAGACTCCCTGAAATAGCAGCAATCTCCCTCTCTCTGTGATTAGTCTAGCAATCTCCCTCATTTCACCTAGCCCACATTATGTGACTGTTACATTTCTGGGGGGACAAAAGGAATGAGAGACAGATACATTTATATTGAAATATCAGCGCCATTTCCCAGCACGTTACCAAGTATAGTAGCACTTACTAACTGCTTTGGGGCGCATCTACATTTGGATATAAGTCATTTAAAAAAATTCCTCTCAGATGTAGCAGTACACAGCCTTGCTTTTAGGTGCCACGTTCACAATCTCTTTTCACAATCTCTCCATATATGGAACTAGACACGCCCTATGGGTGGAGCATGACACGCTCCCTCAATGGGGCGCTGTGCAAAATTCTACTACCAACTATAATCTCCCAGAAACTAGTTTCCAAAACCAAGCAAGTATGAAATACATACAGTGGGGATTATGTTATTCTATACTGTACATACAGTATTTGTGCCAATACTCCTAATGATTACTGGGTTGATTCATGTATTGATTTAATTGTATTACCACTGACACTACCATTCTATAAATCAATGATGATGATTATCATTTATTATATAATGATGATATATATGTATGAAACATATAGATAATCTGAGCCTTACATGGGGAAAGGTCATGTTTAATGAAGCAGAAAGTCAGTCTGTCCTTGGAAGCTATTGTATAGATGTGCAGAAGAATCTGGAAGCATCAGCCCAAGCCTTATTGATCGTTGCTACAGCGACGAGGAATGTTATGTCCTCTATTATTCTCTTCAGTTATGAATCATGTTATAGAAATTGTAAAGAGCCGTAACAGCTTAGTTCTTTCCTTTTACATGATTTGTCTTCTCGGAGCCTATAGTAAGACTATAACATACTGTAAGTATTTTATTGCTATAACTGCTTACTAACCTTTGCATAAAACATTAACAGATTAACTAAACCTAAAGCATGCATAATGGAGGCAGACATTTTGTTGGCTGTACCAATACTCGGAATACTAATTGAGGTGAAACTTTTCTGTGCGACCATATTTGTTCCCTCATAAGCATTAATACCTATATGTGCACACTGTTAAACATTAGCTTTCACATATTTTAAGAGCTGTCTCTGTACGTGGTACACCAACTTATACATGTTTATCGTCAATATTACTACAGATCAAACAACTAGGACTAAATTGTGATGAAATAATAATAATGGAAGACAGAGGGTAACGTAAAGGAGATTCTGCACATCCCTTGTATGGGAAAGACGCCTCCTCTTCTCCACTAGAGAAGTAGAGAGGCGGAGTAGAGGAGGTGTCCTTTCCATACACGGGATGTGCAGTATTTCCTTTACTCATGTGCCAGTGGAGAATACACAATTCTGTTTAAAATGTTTACACTAACTTGAACTCTTAAATAAGAGCTTGTGGCACAAAAATGATCATCCTGAACAAGGCCCTGTCTGTGTGTAGTTTGTATGTCCCCCTAGTGTGTGTGTGTGTGTGTGTGTGTGTGTGTGTGTGTGTGTGGTTTTTCAAAAACATATTGGTAGGTCAACCAGCTTCTAACAAACAAGTGAACCCTAGTTAGATAAGCTGTAAGCTCCACTGCGGCAGGGACTGATGTGAATGGCTGAAATACTTTCTGCTAGGTGCTGAGGAATATTTGCACTATATATACTGTACACATATATATATATAGAGACAAGAGGGGGTACCCCAATCTGCGCCTTAATGTCCTAGAGCAGAAACTCTGATGGATCCCCTGTTAGGCGGGACACGGAATTGTTAGAGTTGAAATAGGTGGGGAGTACAGAGTGCGCTTATGATAAACTGACATATGATAAAATATATTTATTTATAAAAGGTTTAACCTTTGTGGCATAATGTTTTATATACAGAAGATAAAAACAATCACAATTCAGTTCTTGTATGTGGTTCATTCACAGCGTATGAGCAAACATATGTATCAGGCCTGACGCGTTTCATCAACAAGGTGACTTCATCAGGGACGAATAGCGCTTCAAATGAATGATACTATTTATGTGTCAATATAGACATACCCAAAAGGGTAGAGAGGAGCATATCTTTCTTTAGGAGTTAATTAGACAAGAGTCCGGTATAGGGTCCGAAACAAATCGATGGTCATCAGAAAAGTGAATTCCTGCATACAATCAAGAGCAGATTAATCAGCCCAGCATCGAGTCCTTAATTGTTTAGACAGGAAAATAGTGGTCCTATGTAGGTGTGTTAGCTCTGAGGTCCAAGGCCTTGAGTTTCAAGCTTTTTAATAAAGGTTCAGGAGCTTCGTAAAGGCATCCATATTTAAATGGATTGGCAGGCTAGATCAGTGTCCCCCACACTGCGCACATATATTGGCCCGGCCTGCACACTCTACCACACTCTACCACTTCCTGGCAAGCAGCAGCAGGGCAAAGCCGTGCCGTGATTTGCGGGTGGAAAGGGGGTGGGGCCTAATACGTGCAGTGCCCCCCAATGGAAAAATATGCACCATCACTAGATTTTAGGTAAAATATGTAATAACCAGTAAGAATGGGCAAAATATGCAAATACATATGCAAATATGCAAATGCTATAATTCTGGCTCTAATTATTAGTATCAGGACTTTCTCCAGTCCCATGCTGGATGCAAAGATGCATCTGCCTCAGATATCCCATCTTCGGCCAAATACTGAGAATGAGCACCTCAATAAAAAGCATCTCAATAAATGGGTGCCAGCCCGTTTAGTATATTTGCAATGCTTGAAGAAGGCATGGATGTTGTGAACATCAACTAACTTTTTATCTGTCTTGTGATTACAGGTAAAGTTGACAAACCTATATGTTATACTTATGTCAAGATATTCTTAAAATCTCACTTTACTGTTACTTTCCCATAAGTCTGTATCCGGGCATATATTTTCTTAATTACTGTATAACTATATGTTCTGTTCTTCCAAATGAAAAACAGACAAAAGGTGTTAAATATTTGCTATAAATAAAAACTAAATGGTGTTCCTGCCCCTTTCCATTTCTTACCCAGCATTATAACACCCTTATTTGATATTAGTGATTGTTATATTAGTGAATGTTCTATTGCATTTGTATTCCTTCATGTACACCACGGGTCTTCAACCTGTGGCCCTCCAGATGTTGTGAAACTACATGTTCCAACATGCATTGCCACATTTTTTCCTATAAGAGCATGCCAAAAACCCTCAGGGCATGCTGGGATATGTAGTTCCACAACATCTGGAGGGCCACAGGTTGAAGACCTGTGATGTACACGATCTGGTCTCTAGAAATGTTATAAAAATGAATATATACAAGAACCAAAGAATAGATTTCTATCTTCATCCACAGCTTTTGGAGTCCCAAATGTATCCAATCAATAAAGTTATATCAAAGTGCCTTGTAGGATTACAATGATTACAATGGGAGAGAGATAGAAATAGATAGATAGATAGATAGATAGATAGATAGATAGATAGATAGATAGACTCAGATTCAACATAATGAGTATACAGTAGCTTGTCTGATGCTTACTAGAGAACACTCTATCATACACCTTTGAGGCTGATCCCTCATAATTTATTTATTTATTATTTATTTATTAACAGTTTTTTATATAGCGCATACATATTACGCAGCGCCTGCCCCAGTGTAGCTTACAATTTGTATTCCCTCATGTACACTCACACGCAGACATTCTAGGGTTAATTTTGTTGGAAGCCAATTAGCCTACCAGTATATTTTTGGATTGTGGGAGGAACCGGAGTACCCGGTGAAAACCCACGCAAGTACGGGGAGAATATAAAAACTCTGCACAGTTAGGGCCATGGTGGGTATCAAACCCATGACCTCATTGCTGTGAGGTAGTAATGCTAACCATTACATGATCCGTACTGCCCTGAGCCATAAGGATAATGATTGAAAAAATAAAATGATTCATGTCCATTATGCTAAAGCTAGGGTAATCAATAGCTCTAAACAAAAAGAAAAAAAGACAACAAAACTTTTGGCAACAGAATCTCTTGGTCACAAAGTAATTGGGGTTCATAGTTTCACAACTAACAGCAATTAAGATTTCACAATCTGCTGAAAGTGCCATTGGTCAATGCTAATCACAGAACCAGATTTACATCTTCTCAAAAACTCTGTACTTCTCTTTTTTTTTTAAAGAGAAAAAATTGCCTGGTATATATGGATATTACCAATTTCTGTAGATGTTGGGGAACGTTTTGTACATTCTCATTCAAGGAAACAATTTTAAATATATTTACTGTTAACTAGTACAAGAAAAAATTGCGATATATTACATTAGATATCCATGTAGTCTTCTCTATGCTGGGAAGACCACAAGACAATCAAAGGAACAAATGGAATTCCACTGCCAACCACCAAGCTTTAGATGGCAGAGGGAATGAACAATTGGTTGACCATTTGTGGAGGGGACATTGGTAAAGTTCTACTGCAACTAGAAGTGAGAAGAGGATATAGTGCATTAATCCTCATGGCCTTAACGACACAAGGGCAGATTTATTAAGCTCGGTGAAGTGATAAAGTGTCTGTTTTTTATCACCAGCCAATCAGCTCCTACCTGTAAAGTTACAGGCTTGGTTTCAAGAATGACAGGTAGTAGCTGATTGGCCGGTGATAAAAACCAGACACTTCACCGAGCTTAATAAATCTACCCCACAGTCACTTAACAGTTTTTTTTTCTGAATATACTTGCCTCTTCAGGCCATAGTATTGACAGATATTAATGTTAAGCTATTCAATCACTGTACTGGTCCTAATTAATAATACTTCATAGACATATCTATTGAATATTCTTTCATATATTATGCATACACTCTGTTGTATTTATTCTTATACTATGCATTTCTAGTGTTTACTTTAATATGTACACAGTTGGTGGTGGGTTTTATATACACATGCTATAAAAACAATGCAGCAGAGGTCCACATAAGGCATCAGTGATGTCAAGTTGTGTGATTATATTAGGATATTCTGCTTTGTGGGAGTCAGGGGTAGATGTATGAAGCAGTGATAAGTGGAGGAGAAATGATAAAGTGCCTGGTACTTTATCACCGGCCAATCAGCTTCTGATTATTAAGTTACAGGCTGTTTTTAAAAAGGAACAGTTAGGAGCTGATTGGCCGTTGATAAAGTACTGGGCACTTTATCACTTCTCCTCCCTTATCACTGCGTCATACATCTACCCATCAGTTACAGCATGCCAAGTGCTTGGCTGATCACATTAAAGTAAGCTTGTTTTTTTTTTTTTTTATTGTCCCTGATGAATGCTATAAACTACCTGAAACTTTGGATTAAAAATACTTGCCTGCTGTGGCTGTGTTAGGCCGGTTGCGCATCCTGCTTTCTTAGACTTTTACTGTATGTCTTTCATACACTTTACCTAACAAATATATACATTTTCAAGGCTAAGGTTGAGATGGCTATCATAAATAGAAAGATCCACACCGATAAACCCAGAAAGACACGGTAGGCAGTGCCAGATTAAGGTCTAAATGGGCCTGGAGCTGAAAATTATCAAGGGCCTATTATGTGCAATAATAGGGGTTGTGGGGGTCATGACCAGTGTTCTGGTTGGGTGGTCTGCTCATGGGTGTGTCTCTATTTGTGTAAATACTTTCAATTAAATATATATATGTGTGTGTGTGTGTGTGTGTGTGTGTGTGTGTGTGTGTGTGTGTGCTGGAAAAGGCAGGGTGCTGGCATAGGAAAAATGCAAAGGGTTTAGTATAGGGCAGTGGTTCCCAAACTTTTTTGAATCACGGCACCCTAGAGCATCAAAATATTTTCATGGCACCCCTAGGCCAAATGCCTAGAGAAATTCAGAATTTTTTTTTTAATTAAGTGCATTGTGTTTATATAGAGAGGGTTTTTTTTTTTTGTCAATCGCACAAGACACAATTTGAGAACAGTAGGACCCCTAAAATGTACAGTCTATAGTTGCACCGCCTTTGGGTGCCTACACACTATACAACCTGAGTGTGGATTTACCAAGACATGGAAGTCCACACCGCGTTGAAAAGGACACACATGCATTAAAATTCTTTATTCAAACAGCAGTTTCTGCCTGCCACCTTCAGTTTTAAACTGTGTTAACCCCATTTATGTTGTACGTCTATGTTTTTTTAATTTTTCGCAGCCTTTTAAACTATTTACAAATAAAGGTTAAATTTTACTTATTCTCTTAGGTGCACCTAACTAAGGACATATCTTTTCTTTCCATTAACCATTGTGTTTATATGTCAGTTATCTGGTGAGGGACAGGATTTGCTTCTGTTTGTCCACATATATTATGATTGGCAGTCACAAGCACTGGTTTTGCCTGGTACATTGACCATAAATAATATGAATCGATCATGGTCCACCAACCCAAGGCACCGCTGCAAGTATCCTGACGCACCCCAGGGTGCCTAGGCACACAGTTTGGGAACCACTGCTATAGGGTGAATGGAAGAGAACCCCCCCCCCTTAACTGACTATATAGTTTAACCGTCTGTGGAACCAACTGACCCATTTACATACAGTATCATATTGAAGAACTTTTAAGTGGGCTTTAAATGATTTTGGTCCCATGAAACTAGGCCATTTAGTTCCAGAGAAATCTGCCCTCAAAGAACATGAACAGCCATGAAATTACATTTCAGAATTAAAAAAATAAGTTTACCCGCAATATCTCTGGATCCAATTAAGCCATATGAACCAAGAAAAAAAAACATTGGTGGTGGAGCGTTTTACCCAGTGCTGCAAGTATGGCGGTACAGGGTGGTACGGCGTACCCCTATAACATATAGTGCCGGTACCCCGTACCGCCATAATAAAAACCTGGAGGGAGCTCACTGCGCATGCGCCGCCATGGAAATTAAAATAAAGAGCGCAGCAGCTCGCGTAGTTTGTTTCCCCCCCTCCCACAGGCTTCTGTCCAGCACGTGATGCCCTTTCACCAAACCCGGAACCTATGTCATCTGCCCACACTGACTGAGCAGTGTCCGTACCGTGCTACGGGCTGACCGCATCAGGTATGTGGTTCCCCCCGCCAGAAGCAAGCTTATCTGCGCCTGCCAGGGGTCCGGTCTCAGGGCGGTGTACCTTTTACAGATGCGGTAGCGATGTGTGTTACTGGTAAAGGCAAACTGTTGTCTCTAGCTCTGTGTGACTTCCTTTTCTGTGAGGAGGAATTACGATATGCCCAGCATTCATCTGGTGATGTGTCATCATTCTTTACTAATGGATTCTGCGGTGTAATGCTGAATTTTTAACATTGACAAAAGGTTGACACAAGCTATAGGTCGACAGTGGCAAAAGGTCAACACATGGAAAGGCTGACCTGAGGCTTTTATTTGTTTATGTCCATGTCCGCACGAGCCTGTGTCGACAAACTTTACTGTTTACAATTGTTCCAAGTTCACGTGGATCGTAAAGCAGGAAAAAGTCCAGAAATCATGAAAAACTCATGTCAACCTTTTCATGTCATCCATTGCCATGTCAACTTTCTGCATGGCAACCTACTGCATGTTGACTTTTTGGTGTCAATCTATTGTCTGTTAACTTAGATATAGATGTCTTATACCCATCTGGAAACTGGATTGCATTCCATTTTCTGTGTGGATGTTAGAATGGTAAGGTGCACTGTCATCTGGCATATTCTGAAATGGAGGGGAATACAGGGGTGCAAGTATGGTGGTACGGCGTACCGGTAAAAGATATATTGCCGGTACCCTGTACCGCCATAACAAATACCCAAATATATCTGCAATGCATACGCGCATATGGAAGTGGCGGGGGGCGTGGCCGCCGCCCCGCCACAGCTAATTGCCTTCGGAGGGGAGCGCTTCGTGCGTCTCTCCTTCCCCTCCCTGTGTCACTGTGACACAGTCGGCTGTCAGCCAATCAGAGCTCACGGCCTGGCAGCCAATCAGGAGCCAGCCTGCGAGATAGACGTGGGGCAGGAGAGACGCGAGATGCGTTCCCCTCCCCAGAAGCATGCAGGACCATACAGGACCGGACCGGACACAGGACCTGACAGTGAGTTGCTCACTGTACTTCAACTGTTTTAGTGTGGCACTGGGGGCATACACATATCTGGCACTGGGGGCAGATGTGTGGCACTTGACTGGGGGCATATGTGTCGCACTGTGGGGGCATATGATATCTGGCACTGGGGGCATATCTGGCACTGTGGGGGGCATGAAAAGTATTGGGTGATATCCTGCACTGGTCCGGAATTGAGGCGGGAACTCCCGAGTCGCCTTGGATCCCGACCCGGATCCCGAGATTCGGATCTGGCGGATCTCGGGGAACCGGACCCTCTCATCTCTACCTGTAATAGCACTAGCTTACTGACACATTGTGTGTAATTATAGTAGCCTACTCTATAGTATGAAAGTAATATAAAGGTGTTCAAATCGCGCTTAGAATGCATCTTGGTGGATGAAGACACAGGGATGGTGTCCCCACACCATATAAACACATGAAAGAAAAAGATCATATGCAAGACCATATGAAATCGTGTCTCGTTCATCAGCGCTATCAATAGATAATACATCCCTATGAAGGTATATTAGTCTCCTCTTCTCCGCCTCAAACTGGTTTATACAGTAGAGATGACCGCAGTATTGAAAGGGATTCTTGTTATATATGGATACCCATCACCGAAGATGCCTGCCTGAGTGGGGAGAAAATACCATACATCCCTATATTATTAATTTATTTATTAGCAGTTTCTTATATAGCGCACACAGATTCCGCTGCACTTTACAGAGAATATTTGAACATTCACATCAGTCCCTGCCCCAGTGGAGCGTACAATCCATATTCCCTACCACATGTGGATTGGGCGTCTCCTCTTCTCCGTTTGTATGAAATAAAGTGTGGCCAAAATCGATAATCATCTGACTATACCACTCTCCAGTGGTGTGTACATAAGGAGAGAGATAAGTGTGCCACGTGTGCTGTTCATCAAGGCTTGTCGGCCTTTTTGTATGCTGTACACTGTATTGTCAGGACATAATTACCCATTTCCTTGTCTGCACCAAAAAGGCGCTGGACTTGAAGTGTTCGGAAGAAGCCTGCTGTGCCTGTAAGGAGGATATTTATCAAACATTGGAGAGAGCTAAGGTACCAACCAATCAGCTCTTAGCTGACATTTTTGAAACACAGGCCGTAACATGGCAGTTAGAAGCTGGTTGG
This sequence comes from Crinia signifera, assembly GCF_055691185.1. Taxonomy (NCBI): domain Eukaryota; kingdom Metazoa; phylum Chordata; class Amphibia; order Anura; family Myobatrachidae; genus Crinia; species Crinia signifera. Next base: position 71,516,938 of record NC_139221.1, on the reverse strand, counting down.
CTGTTTTTATCTCTTTCCAACCTTTTTCACTTGGATAACTTGTTATAATTTATTATCCACGTGGCCTACAATTGGTAATGGTAAAGTATGGCGAGGGAGGCACCATACGAGGGTACTTGGTACACTAATTGAGGGTCTATGTCGACTGTTGTTGACCTAGGCACTAAAAATCTTAAAAAGTCATGTCAACCTTTTGCTTGTCTCAAACTTTAGTCCATGTCAACCTTAGTGCATGTAGACCTTTTCACTGTCGACCAATAGTGGTTGACCTAATGACCGTTGACCTAGTTATCGTCGACTACCCTACACTTTTTGACAGACAGCAATGCTAATATTGCATTGTGTGTATTATTTTAGCACAAACTTGTTAGGAAGATGCAAAATATCAGTCACTGTGAACGAGGGGCCTCACTGCAGCGCTTTGTGAAGTGGCCATTTTGTTTCCTGAGGTAACATTTTGAATGTGCCGCAACCTACTGTATGAACTCCCCAGGCATTTGTAACATTACTGAAATTACAGGATTTTAATGGCTGTTTTAAATACTGCAAGGACAAAAGCAAGGAACCCTCTGAGATGTGTGTAAACAGGAGAATGATGGGGTCTCCTCCTAGACCAAGGGGTCTCCTCCTAGACCAAGGAACCCTCTGAGATGTCCTGTATGTAGACACAATAATGATGAGGTAATGGCTGCATCTCCTCATAGACCAAGGAACCCATCTGAGTTGTGTGTAGACAGGAGAATGATGGGGTAATGGCTATGTCTCCTCATAGATCAAGAAACCCTTTGAGATGTCTGTAGATAGGAGAAAGGAACCAAGGAACCCTCTGAGATGTATGTAGATAGAAAAATCATGGGTAATCAGGGGCAAACGCAGGATTTTCAGAAGGGGGTTTCCAGTGGGGCGGAGCAAAGCACGGAGATGGACACTTAGGTGACCCAGTATATGCCGGGTCAGTTAAAGTATTGGGGCCCCTACTGATCCTCCAGCGGTAGGGGTGGGGGAAGCTTTGATGTCCCGCGGGTGGTAGGGGGTATTATATCAACCGCTCAGCATGTAGGGCCTGGATCAGTAATTTCCACTTATTACCCCTTTACTGCACAGATGTTGGGAGATGGGGTGGGAGAAGGGGGCATTGGGCTGAATGAAGGGGCCCTGATATTTAACTTCCAGAGTGGTAGAGGATGTTTAATACGCAGAGGAGTGGTGTATAGTGGAGTGGGCTTATTATTCATAATTTTCTGGTGGGGGGACAGCTTGCTTGACTGCTGATATCTCCAGTTCCCGGAAATAGATTTCTCAGATTTTAATGGAATTAAAAACCAGAGAATCCCACCTACCAAATGGTATTGGGCACTAGGGGATCAGAGTTCAGGAGGCAGAGCAATCTGCCAACGAGCAAATAAAACTACATACCAGGTGTGGGAGCTGGAGCAGTAAACAGCTGCTGGAAGGCTGATATCTCTGGTTCTGGGAACAGTAGAGACAAGCTACTAGTGTCCATTAAAGGGGGAGAGTCTCAGCTTTTGGAATATACCCTCAGAAAAACTCTAAGTCAGACAGAACCTGAAATATCTGACTGGGAAGAGCAATTAACAGGCTTGGATGGGGACCACTCATTTGAGGTCAGATATCTCCAGTTCCCAAGGGCCGATTTTTAAAATTCTTGTACCCACGGAAAGAGGGGACCCTCAGCTTAAAGCATAGGGTCCTTAGACTCCTGGGGGGGGGTTCTGGGTACTCAGAAACCCCCCCTGCGTGCGCTACTGGTAATGGCTATGTCTCCTCATAGACCAAGGAACCCTCTGAGATGTGTGTAGACAGGAGAATGAGGGGTAATGGCTAGGTCCTTTTCATAGACCAAGGAGCCCTCTGAGATGTGTGCAGACAGAATTATCGGGTAATGGCTAGGTCTTCTCATAGACCAAGGAACCCTCTGAGATGTGTGTAGACATATTTAAAAAAGTAAATGTACACATGTTTTATTTGACATATTCTGACACTGTAGCCGCCAAGCATTCACCCAGCATGGAGACGCTCCAAATGAGGAAATAACCACAGAGATACAGTATTATTCACCACTCATTTTATTACCCAAATTGTTGTTGGAAATAACACATGATGGGGTATAAGATGGGAATTCTGTTGAAGATGGGATGTTGCACATAACAACCAATATGATTCTATCTAGTATCTCCTAGACAATACTAAATAAATAATTTGTCTATTATCTAGACTACTCATTTATTTAGTATCGTATAGGAGATAATAGATACAGTCTGATTGGTTGTTATGTGCAATATTCCATATTTAACAGAAGTTGAAATGTAGTGGGATGCCTCTACATTGGGAGTGCATGCCACTCCGTGATGGTGACAGGGGTGCATACCACTCCTTGGATGGTATAGGGGGTGCATGCCACTCCAGTGACAGGGACGCTTGCCACTCCGTAAATGGTGACGGGGGCGCATGCCACTCCGTGGATGGCGGCGGGGGTGCATACCACTCCGTGTATGGTGACGGGGGCGTATACCACTCTGTGGGTGGTGACGGGGGGCCACTCCATAGATGTTTCCTGGCTCTCTTGCCGCTCCGTGTAGGTTTCCTGGGACTCTAGCCACACCGTGGATGCTTCCTGGGACTCTTGCCACACCATGGATGCTTCCTGGGACTCTTGCCACTCCGTGGATGCTTCCTGAGACTCTTGCCACTCCGTGGATGTTTCCGGGATCTCGGAATACCAGTCCATTGAGAATGGGTTCTCATGCCACTCCGTGGATTGGAACGGGGGCTCTTGCCTCTCCATGGATGGTGATGGGGGCGTATACCATTCCGTTGATCGTGACGGTGGCTCTTGCCACACCGTGGATATTGACGGGGGCGAATTCCTCAATGGTGAGGAAGCCTGTCTCTCCCTTGGTGCCGGTGGGGCCTGTCTCTCCCTTGGTGCCGGTGGGGCCTGTCTCTCCCTTGGTGCCGATGGAGCCTGTCTCTCCCTTGGTGCCGGTGGGGCCTGTCTCTCCCTCGGTGTCGGTGGGGCCTGTCTCTCCCTCGGTGCCGGTGGGGCCTGTCTCTCCCTCGGTGCCGGTGGGGCCTTTCTCTCGCAGGGAGGCGGTGGGGCCTTTCTCTCGCAGGGAGGCGGTGGGGCCTTTCTCTCGCGGGGAGGCGGTGGTGCCTTTCTCTCGCGGGGAGGCGGTGGTGCCTTTTTCTCGCGGGGAGGCGGTGGGGCCTGTCTTACCCGCGGTGCCGGGGGCATCTGCCTCTCCCGGGGTTCTTGTTTGGTTTGGCTCTCTGATGGCAATTGGGCCATTTCCCCTCTTGTAGCAAGTTTGACTCACTGCGTCACCTTAATTAAAGATAAAATAGAAATATTAAATAACAAATAAGCTATACACAAATATCCCTTCTAGTCATAATGGACGGAAACACAACGAACAGAGGAAAAATCATTCGATGCAGGTGCTTACGCATGAATGCGTAAGCGTACGCGTTGCAGCATAGTGCGGGTATTTGTGTGGCGGGGTGGGCGTGCCATTGGCGGGATGGAGTTTACCTGCTTGATAGGCAGCGGAAATAGGCAGCCAAGCGAGCCCTTTACGCTACTATACGCGACCTCTCATGAAAAGCAAAAAGTGAATATGGTCCCCGATCTCCTGTCACAATGTTACAATTAATTTCATATTCATACGATTATAATCCGGAATCACAATGCTCCGCTAGTAGGATCAGTATAAATATGTGTTACACAACTGACCACAGATATGCAGGTATCAGCAAATACAATACCATAATGGAGTAATGGGGGAAATAAAGGTCTTTATTATTTCAAACCCATTTATCAGCAACCTCATTTGCAGTGAAATGTGGGCATAATATCGGTGCCCATTGTAACATGCAAATTGTGATTATTTAACCACCAAAAAAAAAAGGGTTTAAACCAAAATAAAAAAGTGTTTGTGTGTGTGTGGGGGGGGGGGGGGGGGGGGAGACACGAACCCAATGGAATCAAATAACCATTTTAGCTCATATTGAACGCCAAAAATGTTGGGGGTCATTGGGAACCGGCAGTGATATAAATAATAAATAACCCCTCAGGTTTGGGCAAAGACCCCCTGAAACACCCACTAAATTGGGACATAACCGCCTTCTATGCTATGACACGCCCACTTTCAGGTGAGCCTTGCCCCTTAAGAAATCCATGAAGAACCCCAATTGCTCAAACAAAAAGAATGAATAGAAATAAGAGCGCACTTACCTTGCCACTATAGAACGGGACGCAGCGCAGGGCTGCTCCCGTTTGTCTCCTCCTTCCTCCTCTCTCCTTGCTCCTCTCCAAACACAATATATGAACTGAAAATGCTGAATAATCAGACACGTTCAAAAGCTCTGACTGCACAAGTCGGGACCAGGCAACAGAATGACTCCTAGTGTTCCGTCCTGGCTCACCAGGCATTGTGACATCATAGAATCACTGTTATGTCATCACAGGGCCATTGTGATGTCATCACACAGGTATTAGCAGCAGCCATACAGGCAAATATATGTATACAAATAAAGTGGTGCCCACACACTAGTAAGATTTATCTTCAGATCTGGCTGGTTGGAACAAAAACATGGTTATGGATGAGAGCAAATGACAGTTGACCATTTGCTTGGAAATGCTGGAAAACTGACAAACTGTCACTCATCCATAACCATGTTTTTGTTCCAACCAGCCAGATCTGAAGATAAATCTTACTAGTGCATGGGTACCTTTAGACTATGTGTATGTATAAGCAAGGGCAGAATAGCATATCTCCTACCTGCCTCAATTTACAACCCTGAAAGGGGCAAATATATTACCAAAGTGGGAGGCGCTTTGCAGATTGGGGCAGGGTTTTTTATACCAATATAACATGTCTTAAAGCTGTCAAGTGTATCAGGCCTTGCCAAGTACCATACTAAAGTTTGGGTAGGGGTCTGTCAGTGCTGCTTCAGCCTCTGTGCTCTCAGAAGGTCTGTTCGGGCACCGCTACTGGTCATGTGTGACCCTGATAAAGCCATTAAAGTGAAATGCGCATTGGCGGAACACCTGTGTTGTTATGGTAACAGTGATAGGTTACTGTGTGTGGCCTAGACAGAAGGGCTCAATAGTGGAGTTACCTGTAAGCCATAGGATAGATAGCTGCGGAAGGCTGATTGGATATACTGAATCACCTCTATGCAATATTGTTAGCAAGCGAGATATTGATAAAGATATTGCTTCACATGGTGGGTGAACGATCTAGGTCTTAAACACTGAATGATACCATTAACGATTTATAAACGGAATGTTAGGAGTGAATCACTGCTCTCTGACCGTCAGTGTAACATCTACCTACCCTGTATATCACTGGCTTACTGACACATTGTGTAACTATACACGCCTACCCTGTACAGTATATCACGTTTTACTGACAAATTGTGTGTAATGTTCTGCGAACGGTTGTTCACGTCTTGTGGATCACCGTCTCTCTATTTCTAAGTACTGTGGGGGGCATATTAGTAATGGGCATCAGTAGTGCGGTGCAATGAGCATTATGGTGTGGAGCATAATTTGTAACGGGCATTATGACATGGGTCATATGTATTGGGTGTGTGACGCGTAACAGGTATTACTGTGTAAATTTTGTCCGTATGCCTTTGGCGTGCAATATTCTAGCCACTCCCACTAGTGTCATATGACCACGCCCATTTTCACGACGCGCTTTCGGCGCGCAGCACAGTACCACTAAGTCATTTTTCTTACTTGCACCACTGGTTTTACCTAAAAAATGCAAATGATAAATTGGGTATCACAATAAAGTATACATTTAATTAAAATTAAGAAATAACATCTAAAAAACAATTTAATAAGTAAGTTTTAAAAAATATTCTCCTAATTTTTAGAACAAGTAAACACTGTATGCACAAGTATAATGGCGTTGAAGGACAGTGTAAAGTTATACAGGTTGAGTATCCCTTATCCAAAATGCTCGGGACCAGGAGAATTTTGGATAACGGATTATTCCCATAGGCGTGCGCAGCACATTTTATTAGGGGGTGCACTGTCAAAGCGGTGTGCCTAGCACCACCTATTGGGCATGTCTAACACCGCCATTGGGTCTGTCTAACACTGCCAATCAGGTGTGCACTCCTACAATATAAAACGTCTCTCAGCCACACCATTATATCCTGCCTATTTCAGTTTTAATCTTCTAATTACTCTGTGTAACAGTACATGCAAATAAAGCCAAAATCATATCTGTATGACACATACATGTAATGATATGACAATGGTGTAATACAATTAATAATGCAAAACACACATACAGTAATTGATTGATGCGTGCTTATTTTAATGGAATACAGGTCTAAAAAGCAAAAGTCTTTGGTAAAAGGTATTGCTGGTATTACTAGCAGCAATAAGTGTGGGGTGGAGGCACAGCATTAGGGGGTGCCTGTGCACCCTTAACACTCAATGTGCGCACGCCTATGATTATTCCGTATTTCGGAATATTTTAATATTTCAATGATGTATTTTGAAGTATCTTGCATTTATGCTGTATAAACACATAATATAGACACAAATATATTTTATTACCACATAAAATACACACAAATATATTTTATTTGTTCAAAAAACAAGGTTTCAAAACGTGAAACAAAATGTGTGTACTATCTCAGCACTGAATTTGAATGCCAAGCAATCATTGTCTTGCACATATATAGTGCCAGTTACATATCATGTCCCCAGTGATGCTGTTACAAATGTCCCAAGTGAGTTTTTAGCAAAAAAAAAAAAATTTTTCACTTTCTGAAATGTCTGGTTTTCGGAATAATTCGGATAACGGATATTCGGATACGGGATACTCGACCTGTACTTAGTTGTTAGTCCCGCTTGTTCCTATTAATGCTCCCTCTTGATGATCACACTTGGTCTCCCATTTTGTACTCCATGTAGAAAACTGGTATTCTGGGTGTCCATAAACCTGTTTGGAGGCCCAAAAACTTTGTTGCTGATGATGTATGAATCAGGTTCCCCTGTCAACAGACAGGGGGGTCTCCAATGAATGAGCAGGTGATGGTCTTTGTGAAGCTCAACAGATTCCACTGGAAAGCTATTCTACAACTATAAGAGCTGTCTATAACAGCAGGAGCTTTTTGACCAGGGCCGGCGCTACCCACTCAGCAGAGGATGCAAAGCAGGGAGGCGCCGACCGAGAGAGGCGCTGTGAGTGCTCTGCATCCTCTGCTGTGTGCTGCTGTCGGCTGCTGCTGCCCTCCTCCACGCTGCTCCTCTGTGCTGCACGCAGATAAGAGCACCGCCCCTTCACCTCGGATCAAGTGTGTGTAGATCAGGGTTGCCGACCCTCCCGAAAATCGGGTACCCCCTCCCGGCCCCCGGAAGGGTGGGCAACCCTCCCGGATTCAGGGGGGACCCCCGCTGACCCCCGGATCGCGGCATTAAAATGCCGCAATCCTCGGGTCTCAGAGGAGGGGGCGGAGCTAAACCGGCACAATCGCGTCATTTTAGCCCCGCCCCCTCAATGGAGATCCCTGAATTCCCTGCTTTTATGAGTATGGGGGCGGGGCTTAGTGATGTCACTCGTAAGCCCTGCCCCCTGAGCGTCTGCTGAAACTCTCCTCTCCCGGCTTCTCCCGGAGAGGAGAATGTTAAAGTCGGCAACCCTGGTGTAGATCCCCTTCAGTTTTTGACGACCTCGGATCAGTGGGGGCACCAGAGCTCTGGTCTTTGCAGTCTGTCTCTCTCTGTACTTTGCTTCCTGTCCTGAGACACAGGAAACAAATCACACGCTGCTGGCTGCACTTGTGTCTGTGTTTACTGGAGGAGCCCAGGACGGCCAGGACTCAGGAGGAGAAGAAGGTCAGCCTGATGCACTGCTAGCCACATAGAGCAGTTTCTGGTAAAGTCTGCTCAACATTAAAGGGTTTGGGGGCTGTAATGTGTGCTAGGGGAAGATAAAATGTACCTAAACAATGTGACCTGGGGAGGGGGGAGGGAGAGGAGGAGGAGAAGGGAGACAATTTATTTGAACAATATGTGCTTGGGGAAATATGTATACCTGCAATGTGTGCTGGGAGGGGTGGAGGAATTATGTATTAATGTGTGCTTGGGAGGAATGGCATATTAATGTGGGGTGGGGTGGAGGAATAGCGTATTAATGTGCGCTGGGGCAGAGGAATGGCGTATTAATGTGGGTTGGGGCGGAGGAATGGCGTATTAATGTGCACTGGGGCGGAGGAATGGGGTGTAAATGTGCACTGGGGCGGAGGAATGGCGTATTAATGTGGGCTGGGGCGGAGGAATGGTGTATTAATGTGCTCTGGGGCGGAGGAATGGTGTATTAATGTGGGCTGGGGCAGAGGAATGGTGTATTAATGTGGGCTGGGGCGGAGGAATTATGTATTAATGTGGGCTGGGGCGGAGGAATTATATATAAATGTGCGCTGGGGCGGAGGAATGGTGTATTAATGTGTGCTGGGGTGGAGGAATGGCGTATTAATGTGCGCTGGGGCGGAGGAATGGTGTATTAATGTGGGCTGGGGCGGAGGAATGGTGTATTAATGTGGGCTGGGGCGGAGGAATGGCGTATTAATGTGCGCTGGGGCGGAGGAATGGCGTATTAATGTGCGCTGGGGCGGAGGAATGGTGTATTAATGTGGGCTGGGGCGGAGGAATGGGGTATTAATGTGGGCTGGGGCGGAGGAATGGCGTATTAATGTGCACTGGGGCAGAGGAATGGTATATTAATGTGGGCTGGGGTGGGGCAGCGGAATGGCATATTAATGTGCGCTGGGGTGGGGCAGAGGAATGGCATATTTGTGTGCTGGGGAGGGGTGGAGGAATGGCGTATTAATGTGCGCTGGGGTGGTGCAGGGGTGGTGTAGTGTGTTCATTGGGCTCTACCTGGCGCAGTGTGTTCATTGGGCTCTACCTGGCGTAGTACGTACAAGTGGCTCTACCTGGCATAGTTAATTTAAGAGAATCTAGCTGGTGCATTGAGTTTAAGGGGCTCTACCTGGTGCACTGTGCCTAAGGAGCTTTAGCTGCGCAATGTGTATAAATGGCACAACTATGGTATAATGTGAATTTGTACTACGTGACAATGCCCCTTAATATGACCCTTTTTGTGTGTGTGTGTGTGTGTGTGTGTGTGTGTGTGTGTGTGTGTGGTGGTGGGGGGGGGGGACACACCAATTCCTATTTTGGCACAGGGCACCAAAATTTCTAGTTACAGCTCTGTTGCTATCGGTCACATTATGTGTATAAGAGCAGAAGCTTTACTACTATGGGCATTAAACAACGTTTACTCTCAGCTTCCGTCTTAGTCACACTCTGCTTTTTTGCAAAGTATGGGAGGGCGCAAATTTTTAGTTTGCAGGGGGGCGCCGAACACCCTAGCACCGGCCCTGTTTTTGACCAACTGAGAAGCACCATCCCAAAACAGTGTGAGTGGTTTGCTGATTTTTGCAGATGTTCCCTGGAACACGAGGAGCTGCAACTTTGCTATTATGTGGGCCACAGTGGAATTCGATGCCAGGATGACGGTGGGCAAGTTAGAAAAGGGATTTCCCTGGGAGCCATCTGCTTGATACTCCTCAAAAAGCTTAGCCTGAGCAAGGTTTCAGCACACTGGGTGACCCATCAGTTGACGGAGGCTCAGATGATCTAGTGCCATGAAATGCTTTCAAGGTTTGATGGCAGTCACTCAAACTCTGAGAGATCATCAGTGGCAGTGAATCGTGAATATACAGTTTCGACCCCCAGATGAAACAACAGTTGGCCCAGTGGACCGTAGTTCAGGTTAGGAGCAGCAGAAGTTCTGATATGAGTGCAGTGTGGCCAAGCAGCTGATAACTGGTGACTGGTATACCAACTAATGCCTGCCGCAAATGCTGGAGACATTTCCTGGTTCCATCAAAGAACTCATGCTTGTAGTGCAATTCTCCATCATAATAATGCACCTGCCCACAAGTCCAGGAAAGTGGTGGATTTTCTGGCCCATGAATGCATCTTGGTCATATGCCGTACACTCCAGACCTGGCCCCCTGTGATGCGTGGGGTTAGTTTTAAGGTACCACAAGCTGCAGTGGAGACCTTCATCCATCATCTAAAAGACATACGTGCTTCAGACTGGTTCACCAGGTGGTTTGAGCACATGAGAATATGCATAGACTCCTCCCTTAGTGAAGTGGTTTACGTGATTGCAATGGACCTTGTGATGTGTGTCTCCCTACTATGGCGCAACACTTACCAGATAATTCAGCCCAGTGCTCAGGGCCGGCCTTAGGCATAGGCAAACTAGGCAGTTGCCTAGGGCATTTGGAATGCCTAGGGGCATCAGCAGCTTCTGCTGATTAAAATGATATGCAGCATGCCTATATTCTGTGTGTGAGTGAGGCTGTATCTGCATATGAAATAGTGTATTCATGGAAATCACTGTAACATAGCATTCCGTATGCAGGTACAGCCACAGTCGCACACAGAATATAGGCATGCCGCATATCATTTTAATCATTGGAAGCTCCTTGTGTGTGCTGGTCATAACAATGCAAATAAGATGAAATTTCAGCAAAAAAGGCACCCAACGTTAGCAGAACTGGCCAGGAGCTGCATGGCCTATTGAGGCAAGATGTATGAGGAAACATCTGTATCCAAGCAGAGGAAGAGGTCACAGTGTTAGCGGCTGTGCGAGTGCTGTCTGCGGGTGGGTTGGTTGTATAATAGTGTTCGGCATATGTGTAAGGGGCATTATGTGTGTCATGTATAAATGCATTAATAATGTGCGGCATATGTGTAACATGCATTATGTGTGTCATGTGTATAAGGGCATTAATAATGTGCAACATATGTGTAATGAGCATTATGTTTGTCATGTGTATAAGGGCATTAATAACGTGCAACATATGTGTAAGGGGCATTATGTGGGTCATAATGTGTATGAAATGCATTAATAAAGGTTGGCATAATGTGTAAGGGGCATTATGGTTATAAGGACATTAATAATGTGTCATGTGTAAAGGGCATTACTGTGTGGTATTATCAGGGGTGCCGAGAAAAAGGGTAGGGGGTACAAATTACCCAGGCCAAAGTCTGATGGGAGAGCCCAGCTCTTCTCCTCTGCCCAGCACACACTGCTTTGTGCTGGGTTGCAGTGTGGCCATGGAGGTGGTTAAAATACAATATTTTCTCAGGATTTTTTTCTAAGGGTATAATGTGAATAATGTGAGGAGTAATGTATATAAGGTAAAGTGGTACTACTGTGTAACGTGAATAAGGGACACCATCGCATGATATGGGTTGGGATCATTTGGTCTATTGCATTATGGTAGAAAGTCATTAGGTCGAATCCATTAGGTCGACATGCTAAAAGGTCGACATGATTCTAGGTCGACATGGGAAAAGGTCGACATGATTCTAGGTCGACAGGTCATTAGTTCGACAGGTCATTAGTTCGACAGGTCATTAGTTCGACAAGGTCATTAGTTCGACATTGTCTATGTCGACATTCACAAGGTCGACATGGGGTTTTTCACTGTTTTTTTACCTGAATGTCAACAAAGTCGACATGGACACAGTTTAAAGTGCACTGCATCCCCTCGCATCGCTCGCTGCGCTCGCGATGCGTCGGGCACGGTGCCTCGCTACGCTCGGCACACTATTTTATTCTCCCACCACGCCCTAGTGGATGGTAGGGCATGAAATACCGCCTGTTGGCACATGTTGGCTCAAAAAACAGTGAAAAACTCCATGTCGACCTTGTGAATGTCGACATAGACAATGTCGAACTAATGACCTTGTCGAACTAATGACCTGTCGAACTAATGACCTTTCGAACTAGAATCATGTCGACCTTTTCCCATGTCGACCTAGAGTCATGTCGACCTTTTAGCATGTCGACCTAATGGATTCGACCTAATGACTTTCTACCATAATGCAGTAGACCAAATGACCGCATCCCGCATGATATAATGTGAATAAAGTTGCACTACTGTGTGGCATAATTTGAATTGGATGTACTATTGTGTGGTCATGCCCCTTCCCAGCAAGAACACACCCCTGTTTGGGCTGCGCACCAAATGTGTGCACTGTTTCTATTTAAAATATTGCGGGTGGGAGCACCAAAATGATGCTATGATGAGGGTTGATGGTGCTGGGAAAGGGGAGCAGGGTCAGAGGCGGAACTAGTGGCGGTGCTAGGGGGCACCAGCCAAAATCTTGCCTAGGGCGTCATTTAGGCTAGGGCCGGCTCTGCCAGTGCTGGTTACTGGAATAATGGCTCTCCTCTGATGAAAGTTAAGTCTTTGGAGGGAATGCAAATCCATATGATGTGCTGACGGACATCGTTACCATATATAGTAGTGCCAACATTGCAAATGGGATACAAGAGAAAACCTGGCGAGGGGATGCAATATGCTGTTCTGGAATGACACATTGAACTAATTTTGATAAATTAATCTCTCTCCTTTGTAAGAGGAGTGATCTAATTAAAACATTGCACATTACTATATGATTAACTTGGGATTAATGTTACATATTTAATACAGAAGTTATATTAACCATTTCACTACATAAAGGTTCCACACCACTGTGCTGAGGCCATTTTTTTTGTTTGTGCTCATCATAACCCAACGTGAATATCACTATTTATTGTGAGCAGTGCCCACAAAAACTTTAGCTTGGTTTTTTTTTTTTTTTTTTTTTTTTTCACCTTGGGTGAAATGTAATAGTATGATAGATTCAGAAAGTGAGAGATTTGGTAAGAAATCTACAGTTTTTTTTAAGTGGCAATTATTTACACTGCAAAATCACACTGGTTTTGCCGCTTTAAAAAACTGGAGATTTCTTACCAAATCTCTCACTTTCTGAATCTATCATCCTATTACATTTCACCCCTTATTTTTTTCAGACAATAGTATTAGTCTTTCTGCACATTCTAACTAGATAAATACAATTTATATAAAATGGACAGAAAGGTTTTTTTTTTTATTTGACATTTCAAGAAAACAATTTTCTTTTTTCTTTGTCTTATAAACAGCACAGAGAAATACTTTGTGGTAGTTGTTTCAGCATTCATTCACTTTTGCAAATGGATAAACAGCAGGATTAGATTGTGGCAAACACATATGTACTTGAAATGGAAATGTCGTTTCTTTTATCATTTTATAATCTTATTATGTGTAGGAAGAATATTGGAGCCCAACAAGGTTTACCATGTTTGTGTTAAAGAATAATCTTTTATTGCAAAGCATCATACAGCATTATACAAAACTTAAATAGAGGTATGTAGACTTCCAACAATAATCTAAAGCACTATATATAGTCGTCAGAATATGGATCAGCAGAGTAAACTGTCAATATCGCTGAGAAGCAATTTTAACATAAATTGAATTTTTTTTTAAAACCAAGCAGAAAATAAAAGGAAAATAAATAAAGGAAAGTGAGTGTAAGAAAAAGGGGGGGGGGGTGAATTATACCCCTTTCAGACAGAAAAAAAGACCCGGGAATTTCCCTGGTCGAAAGGGTCAACCCGGGTCTAAAAAGCCAGTACTTCAACCCAGGAATTTACCTGGGTTTTTCCCGGGTCTGTATTCCAAAAACCCGGGTCGCCGGCTGTCTGAAAGGAAATGACCCAGGTTTCTGGGATTATTACACATTGTTAGGCACTGATTGGCTCTCCTGGTGGGGTGCTGGCAGATTGGTTGTGAGGATGGGCCTCTCTGATTGGCTGGGAGGGCATGGCAAATGGGGCTGGCCTCTGAGGTCATTAGGGAGCTGAAGAAAGGACAGCATGGCCCATTAAAAGGAGCAAGAAGCAAGAGGTGAGAGCTGCTGGCAGTGAGAGGGGAGGAGGATATCGGCAAACAGATGACTGGGACAGTCAAAGATGCCACAGTGTACTCAAACATTGCAAATATACTGACAGCCATGTGAGGTAACATGTACCTACCAGTGTATAAAACAATAAAACTTGTTTACAACATATCCTTGTGTCATGGTAAATGCAATGCAGTGAGCGGTCACCACCCACTTTTGATGACCTCATCTCTGTGTGCCTTTCAAACTGTCCGTTTCTTATGACACACAGAGTTTTGCAGGAAAAATCCGGCTTCTGTGTGAAAGGGGTCGACACGGGAAATACCCGGGTTTTTGCTCCTGTGTGAAAGGGGGTCAGCACCTTGCTGCCTAGTTCTACCCGGGTTTTTGTATCCGGGAAATACCTGGGTTTTTGGGATTTTTCTGTCTGAAAGGGGTATAAGAGAGAAAATAAGAGAAATATAGAGAAAAAGAAAGAGGATCACTAAGCGTGATGAGCCAGGTGCATAAATTAGGGGGCAAAACCAACCAATCAGAAACGTGGAGTAAGATTGTCTGACTGTGTGGTCAATGGCCCCTTCCCTCCTGAACCGAGGGAAAGCAAACTATGTGAGAGCATAAAAAATGGTTGTCGAAACAGAATCTAAACTAAAATGAATCCAGTCTCAGCATGGTGAAAGCAGCAGAATAAATAAACCATAGATCTCAAAGTTATCCAGAGTTAGTATTATGTAAAGCATCATTCTCTCCATAGATGCAATAAACCATATTTTGGCCAACACCATAAGCATGGGGGGAAGCGGGGGGGGGGGGTGAATTCGTACCAGACATGGATGAAGTCCCCAGCGAAGCCACCACAGTAACACTGAGGAGAGGACACTGGATATATTTTATGAAGCCTACAGGGTGCCAGATACCATCTTGTATACAGTATATTGTATATGAATTTCCCTTAAAAAGGGATGAACCAGATCTGGTGGAGGAACCAAGTCCCTTTTTCCAGTGACTTTCATGTGACAAGACAGAATCTGGCATGGCAGATAATTTGGACTTTTGGAAATGTAAGGGGACATTTACTAAGATGTGTATACTACTTCACATGTGATGTTGCTAAGGGCAACCAATCAGAATCTACTTATTTATTTAGCACTCTCTAGAAGATAGTAGACAGGATCTGATTGGTTGCCCATAGCAACATCACATGTGAAGTAGAATACACATCTTAGTAAATTTGCCCTCGGTCTATTTGCCCTCAGACAGTGCCCTCGGTCTATAATGTATCTAGGATGAAGTAGGCATCTGGTACCATGAATGTGAATCTTTGATAAACCTGGGGCAAAGTTTGGGTTATCCCATAATGGGGTAAGTGGGAATTGGTAAGTGGTGAGACCAAAATGCAGATGAAGATAAGCCAAATAATGTGGGCAAGAAAAGTAGATGGATTAGAAATGTGGCTCCTTAACCCAAATCAGTAGGTAGCAGGAGAGATACTAGAGAGGAAAGGTTAACTTCAGCCACATCTAGGCCTATCGTTTTTTAACCTATCAAACTTACCACATTAAGTGGGTAAGGGACCTTTAAGACATTAAGCAACTAGCAAGACATGGGACCGAAGCTTATTCTATGGATGTCACGATCTGGGTAAGTAAATACTAATTTCTACCTGTTACTTGCCTTCTCAGAATGTCTCAGTGTGTTAGGCCTGGATTCCATAAGCACTGCATGCATGCCGTTCGTCGCACAGTTTCTCCGGTTGCATCCAGTTTCCACTGTGTTACTAACATGTCGATTATCTCCCCAGTTCCTCCGGTGTTTGCATCTGGTTCTCCGCAGCCTACAGAGTCGCAGCCATTGCAGGATGTTGCAGCCAGCACAATAGCCCCCAGCCAAGTAATTAACAAACATATTTTCCCTCCACAGTCGGAGCTGGGCGCGGCCATCTTGGGAGATGCCGCGTGAGTCATTCCAGTCAATCCTCGCCAGCATGCTTCCAGCCTAATTGCTCAGCCAATCCCCTTCCACCTGTGTGGATAAGTATGCTGGGAAATCGCTGGTGCTTCAATTGTCAGAGCTTGTGTACTGGCAGCTGCTCTGATTGCGGTGTACTGCATTGAAGAAGCAGGCAGCACAGCGGAGGCAGTTGGGATGGGGGTTGCGGTGGGCAAAATGACCTGCCCGGGGCCTTCCAGAGGCCAGGGCCCAGGACAGCTGTACCCACAGCACCCCCCTGTTGGTGGCCCTGCCTCAGCTGATGAAGCTCTTGTGAAGCGTGCACCCACCGCATTCAGTGTGTCCCCCGATATCCCCCTCCCCACTTACAATTGCATTTTAATTTGTGTACTAGTTGCGCCAAACGGGTCTCCGCTGTACACGGAACCCCACTGCTAACAGGTCAGGGTCTGACGGTCGTCACCCTACCATAGCAGCAGTCTTGTCCTCCTGAGGCCGTGCATGGGCACATACCTCAGGCGTTCTCTGATTGTACGGGACCTGGCAACGATCTCAGGCGCGGCAGCAGTGACCACTACACGGGTGGGTGACGGAGGCACTCTCCACTCCCAGCGCCACGGGTTACATCCTGCTTGCCGAGACCAGCCTTGAGCCTCCCTACATCACAGATTGGAGTCTAATCTTCACTGTTAACCCGATCTCATGGTAGATCTAATATATGGGTTATACACAAGCCGCAATCTGCCTATTAATAATAAATAGCAATTAAGTGGGTTCCTCCTAGGTTCACAGATATACCAGGAGAATCATTTGAGATCCTATCAATATCAAACAAAACATTTCGGGGGCACACTGCATAAGGATTTAATCCTTTTTTAAATCACTAGTTGTGTGTATATGTATGTTAGTGTGTCTTTATTTTCGCAACCTTTTTAGACATTTCCTAATAAAAGTTACAATTTACTGTACATTTATTTACAAGGTGCACCAACCCAGACATTCTATGCTTTCTGTCTCCTTTTGTCCTGCCTCAGCTAAGCCACTCATCTTAAAGAGACCAGTGCCTGTTATCTTCCATGGTGACTCCTTCTTTGCTTCAGCATTTCTTCGAATCAGTGATCTTCAGCTTCACCATTGATTGTCTATCTGACATCGAGCCGTCAGCTTCGCCATCGATTGTCTGTCTGACATCAAGTCTTCAGCTTCTCCTGCGATTGTCCATCTGACATTGAGTCTTCAGCTTCACCACCAATTGTCCATCTGACATTGAGTCTTCAGTTACATCACTGATTGTTCTTCCAATATCAATTTAAAGTTCTTTATCATATATTCTTCAGCTCTTCAGCTACTGCATCGATTGTGCATCTAACATTTGTTCAAAGTTCAACATCACCTATTCTTCAATTCAACAAGACCCATAGTTCATTCAACAGAGTTCCACAGTTCTCCAAAACCAACACTTCTTTCAACATCGATACCACAGTGTCTTCAAGTATTATTCTTCAGTGCTTCACATCACAGTGCCAGTGTTCCTGCTAGAACACTGCTCTGGACTATTTATCTCAGTCAAGTATTACATCTTCTCCATTTCCATATGTTGAGTTATTTATGATTGACTGTCAGTTATTACTGCCAGTGTGGAAGTACTACTCACAGTTATCATTATCATCTGCCGCTGTCAACATCTTGCATGCTTAAATAAAAGACGTACCTTTATTATTACTTTGATGTCCTTGTCCGGCCTTTGGGCATTTCTTCAAGTCATCATGCATGTCTACAAATCCTCTGAGGTCTTATAGGTTGTATAGTCACCTACCCTTATGTCTGAGGCTCTCCAAGGTCAGCCTCAACCCTCACGTCTGAAATTGGCATTTGGTATGTTTTGTATCCATTGTCTGTGGTGGTTACTATAAAGGGCAATATATTAATCCCATCTACCTGTTTTGTATGTGTCTTCGTCATGAAAAAAAAAAAACATCAAATAAACAACAAATAAAAAAGTTACAAAACCAACAAAACATATTTCCTCTAATCCAGGGGTCCTCAAACTATTTTGCTCCTGGGACCCCATCAGACAATAGAAATAATGACAGGACCCCAGCAAGTTACTGCAGAAGGCCATCACATCACATGTGTAGTCAGCAGACAACACATACATGGCAGCATTGTGGAGGCACTCCATTATGTGCTGAGTCAGACTATACAACAGATTTTCCAGACTCCTTGAATCACTGACTGATATTAGACAAGTCATCAGCCTGATGGTCAGCAACATGGAGTCACAACCAGAACATTCACATCAGTCCCTGCCCCAGTGGAATCTATATTCCCTACCACATGTACACGCACACACAGACATTCTAGGGTTAATTTTGTTGGAAGCCAATTAACCTACCAGTATATTTGTGGATTGTGGGAGGAAACCGGAGTACCCGGAGGAAACCCACTCAAGCACGGGGAGAACATACAAACTTAGTTACAACTTCTATAGCAATAAAATACTCACAAACCTCAAATTAGATCATACCATAATAAATCATGTGCTTGCCACCTTTTTCCCATGACAACTTCCCCCTTTTTCCTATGACCACTTCCCCCAAAAAACTGTGTTTTTATCATTTTAAATTAAGTTTTCTTAGCAGAAAAAGGAAATACTAGCGAAGGTCAGGCATCCTTGCCAAAGAGTGACGGACTCGAAACTTGTTGGGTGCAGAAGCCGGGAGAGACAATCAAAGATCTGGAAATACATTACCCGAACTTCCGGTTTCAAGCAGGACGAGAGATGCGCAATCAGGAGACAGAGAGGCGGACTAAGAACTCTGACAGCACCACACGGACCCCACTGACAGATGGGAGGCATTGCAGGGAAAGTGTAGTTTGCTGTCCACACTGTGTGATCCTTGGTGCCGCTCCGCACATAAAGCTTTTTAACCCATGTTAAACTCCCCCCTCCCCTTTTCCTTCACTGTCAAGAATGTTAATTATTTTATTTAAAATCACAAGCGCTCCCATTTTATTCTATATAAGTACATTCCATTATATGGAGCTGTTGCAGCATAGTGCAGTATTATTTGTCCCTGAATTCGTCCAAGTCCCCGATGGTCTGGGTTAACACATGTGCAAATATGAGCATGTACAAACCCTATGAGCGAACTGCTGAGTTTCACACTTGCCAGGCTGTTTGCACCAGAAGGGGCGGGAGGGGGGCGAAAGCAGGGGAACGCACAGCATTTTATGGGGGTGGCTACAACAATGGTCTACCCCTGCAGACACAGACGTATCTATGCCTGCTTGGGGGAGGTGCCTGATATCACATGACGTCAGTGCCCACCCTGACTTTGAGTAACTGCGGCCATAATAAAAATCAGTCTAGACTGACTTTTATTTGCAAACGGTGAAAAATCATTCAATGATGAGCCATCATCGGAATGATATTTGACCATACGAGGGGATATGTTAGCGTACACATCCCCTCGTATGTTAGAGAGGGGATTCGATCGGCGAGGGACAGCATTCGGTGGGGCGGTGGGTGGCTTTTACCTGTTCACTAGACTGCAAACATACACAACCTAGCAAATAGTTTCGAATCAGGCCCCAAATATTCTAAAACATTTCTTTTATTAATTTAAATATTTCTAACAACCACTGCAGAAAGTGGAATAGCTTCAATGAAGACATTACTTCGCCGACCATTAGTAAGACACAATTCAGCTCACTGCAGACAGGGGAAAACTAAGAAATGGTTTGATTAAATTATACAGTACAATATAAATACACAATATATTCAACAACTTGTTAGCTTTAAATTGTAGATATGTACTTTATGCAAAATATTTAAAATGACATAATTCAGTTGCAAATCATAAGTACACAAAACAGATTGTGGATATCATACATCACCACATTCACATTGACTTTCTACAGCTGCATCCTCTTGGTGATCAGAGTACTTACTGAGCAAATAGCAGAACAGATGCTTTTGCTAAAAAAACTTCCACTTCATGCACACAGATGTTATAGAAGAACATTGTTGGATAATAGTAATTAATTAATAATAGTATTTATTTTGTCCATTAATAGCAAGCAGGTGATGGTTTAGAAAAATAGTCAAGATATAAAGTATAATTGCTTTACACCACAGGTCTTCAACCTGTGGCCCTCCAGATGTTGTGAAACTACATGTCCCAGCATGCCCTGTTAGTTTTGGCATGCTCTTATAGGAAAAAATGTGGCAATGCATGTTGGAACATGTAGCTTCACAACATCTGGAGGGCCAAAGGTTGAAGACCCATGCTTTACACCAATGTCTAGCCAGCCAATCCGATGGGCAACTGGACCCTGCATCGGTAAGTGCATATACACCTGATAAAGGGACTGAGGTGTGATCTAACATGTAATATCATTAGCGTTATCGGCTGATTGACCCTGTAGCAGGGCCGACCAGAAAATGTCACCTGACTGTGCGAGCTTGCAATCGGGGATGCATACTTAACAATATTTCTTATTCCGATTAGCCTGGAAATGACAAATTGGTAAGGTATTATTCTAGTGTGTGTCCACATCCTACTCAAGAGGAAATTGTTATGAAACAGTTGCAATTTAGGGGGAAATTTACTAATATGAACTCCCTAGAAATTTGTATTAGTATTTTTCCTACGGCTGTTTCAGCCGTATGCAAAGTCGTGTTCCGGAGGGGAATTTACAAAGCAGTCAGATACGACTGCTTTGTAACCCTCCGATGTCGTAGTAATTCGTATTAGCGGCACATATGTACGGCCGCTAATACGAATTTTTCAGGCAGTCTGCACGAATCAGTCAGATCTGTGCAGGTTGCAGTGTGTAAAATAAATAAATAAATAAACAAATAAAAAAAACAGAGTGGGGTCCCCCCCACAGCTATAACCAGCACTAGGCTAAAGGAGCCGGGGCCGGTAATAAAAAACCAGGGAACCCGACAAATAGGGGTTCCCCGATTTTTTACAACCAGCCCCAGGCTCCAGGTCCAGGGCTGGTTCCCAAAATACGGCGGACAAAATGACTAGGGGTCCCTCGTATTTTAAGAACCAGCCCCAGGCCAAACCAGCTAGCAGGGTAATGTCACAGCCGGGGGACACTTAAAATATAAGGTCCCGCGGCCAAAACATTCATCCCTACTGACCAGTCAGCCTGGCCAGGGGCCCTGGGGGAGTGGGGACCCCCCCAATAAAGGGGTCCCCCCTCCAGGACTTACCTGACCAGGCTGAAGCCTGGTGCTGTCCCCGGTGGCCCTGTGAGGTGGCCACCGGTCTGATTGAAGTGTAAAAAAATAGATGAAAAACTATTGTTTAAAACTGTGGAACTATGAGTACCAGCAAGCCTCCCCCGCAAGCTGGGACTTGGAGAACCACAAGTCCCTGCCTGCGGGGCATTAAAGGACCCGTTGGCACTTGTAGTTCCACAGTAATAAAAATAGTAAAATAAATACACACTGACACAATGAAAATAAAACTTTAATTCATCCAAAGCCCATACATACTGATACTTACCTATCTTGAGCTCGTAGGTAGCCCTCAGTACTGGTGTCCGGTGTCCTGGTCCTGTGTCGGCATCCGTGTCGTCCTCCAGGTCCATGTCGGTGTCCGGGGTCCGAAGTAATCCATGGTGGAGCTGTGGAAGGAAATCCTACTCACCTGGTCTTCTCTTGATCCACCGTAGTCCAGGTATTCTTCAGCATGCTGGAGGACGACATGGACCACCGACATGGACCTGGAGGACTACACGGATGCCGACACAGGACCAGGACACAGGACACCAGTATCGAGGGCTACCTACGGGCTCAAGATAGGTAAGTATCAGCATGTATGGGCTTTGGATGAATTAAAGTTTTATTTTCATTGTGTCAGTGTGTATTTATTTTGCTGGGACTCATAGTTCCACAGTTTTAAACAATAGTTTTTCATCATTTTTACACTTCAATCAGCCCGGTGGCCACCGCACAGGGCCACCGGGGACAGCACCAGGCTTCAGCCTGGTCAGGTAAGTCCTGGAGGGGGGGGGACCCCTTTATTGGGGGGGGTCACCACTCCCCCAGGGCCCCTGGCCAGGCTGACTGGTCAGTAGGGATGAATGTTTTGGCCGCGGGACCTTATATAATAAGTGTCCCCCGGCTGTGACATTACCCTGCTAGCTGGTTTGGCCTGGGGCTGGTTCTTAAAATACGGGGGACCCCTAGTAATTTTGTCCCCCGTATTTTGGGAACCAGCCCCGGACCTGGAGCCTGGGGCTGGTTGTAAAAAATCGGGGAACCCCTATTTGTCGGGGTTCCCTGATTTTTTATTACCGGGCCCCGGCTCTTTTAGCCTGGTGCTGGTTACAGCTGTGGGGGGACCCCACGCTGATTTTTTTTTCATTTATTTATTTATTTTTATATTTTTTTACACTAAAGCCTGCACGGATCTGACTGATCCATGCAGGCTAAAGCCAAGTACGACAGGAAAATAAGGTGTATTTTCCTGCCGTATATTCGTGGCTGTTTCACTGCAATTAGCAGCTGTATTTTCAATACGGTTGCTTAGTAAATCAGGAAGCACCATTCTTTTGAATGGTGATTCCTGTCGTATTCTAACGATGGTGTAGACATTCGTATTTGTAAATACAAATACGAATGTCCCATCAATATGAATACGAATATTTGTATTTTTGGCATAGTAAATGCCAAAAATACAAATACACCCCAAAAAAATCGTATTTTCCAAGGAAAATACGATTTTTTCCCACAAATTCATATAGAGCTCGTCTATTTCCGTCCTCAACTCGCGGCCACGCCCCCTTCTCTCCCGCTCGGCGGCCGGGACATTGAATCCCGACCGCCGAGCTCCAGTCGAGCAAAGCGAGAACGGGACAGGGGCACGGCTGTCGAGCTTGCTCGACATCCGTTCCCCTGACATTGAATATCCCCCTTAGTCTCACATGGGAAAATAAATCGCTTCATAATTGGTAAAATGTACTCATAACATATTATGTCCTCAATTAATCATAGCTACAGATACTTGTAATAAAGGCATTTCATATGTTGTTGAAATTAACATAACTGTATGATGTAATAGTAATTGCAATGCTTGGTGATAATAATAATTGAGATTATAGGCAAATAATGCACAAGATAGGTTAGGCTTGACATGCTAACATATTCCATCAAATAGGTCATAGTCAGGGCCAGCGAGAGGTATGCCTGGCCCAGGTAAAATTACGGGTGTGGCCTAATCACTAGAGGTGTGGCTGACTCCTGTGATTAGGCCACGCCCCCAACATTATTACTGGCGAGAGTGAAAAAAAAAACCTCTAAAGCAGCAGCAGCAGCTCACACCTACAGCATATGCTGTGCTGACAGCAGGCTCAGCATGAGCTCTCACGCTGTCGGTGAGATGTTAATGCTGAGCCTGCAGTCAGCACACCACATGCTGTACGTGTGTGCTGCTGCTGCCGCCCAGGAGGGATGGAGGGGGTCGGACCAGGGCATGGGTAATTAGTACCCCCCCCCCCCCCCCCCTCTTGGTGGCCCTAGTCATAGTTCAAGACAGACAGCAGACAAGGAGGTCGTAAAACGGTCTGGGGGAAATTTGCTAAGATGTGTATTCTACTTCACATGTGATGTTGTTATGGGCAACCAATCAGATCCTGTCTAATATCTTCTAGAGGGTGCTAAATAAATAAGTAGATTCTGATTGGTTGCCCCCTCTGTGTTTAGGGCAGGTGGTAGACAGAATACTGTAACTAGTAGAGACAATCCAAACTCAAAACATCCAAATCAAAATCCTACTTAATGGCTAACAGTTCCTAATTCTGAGAAAATATGTTCCTGAAAAATAAGCATAAAGTTGTAATTTATTATTCAGCAGTTTCTCCATACAAGGAGGCGCTAGTCTTTATGTCTGTATGATCCACTTCGACAATAAATAGTTGATCTGAAAAGTTTGGACAGCAAGAATCAGAATGGAACCAAAAACTATTTTAATACCTATACAAGACTTTAGAGCCACTTAGAAGGATCAGATTCTTTTATTGCCTTGGCTATGAAATGATATAGCCAAAATGAAAGAGAACAATATAATGACCATAGGCGAATCTAGAATTATGGTAATGGGTGGTCCCAGATCTAGATATAACAGTAGAGGGACCTTTGCGCGGCGCAGCCGCGCGTCAAAAATGGGCGTGGCCTCATGGGAAGGAGGCGTGGCATCACAAAAAGGGGCGTGTATTACACTTTAGACCAGCGGTTCCCAACCTGTGGTACGCGTACCCCTGGGGGTACGCGTCCACACGCTGGGGGGTACGCCGCGGCCCGGCCTGTAATGGCGGCCGTGCAGGGAGACTGTGTTTTATTATGTGCCCCGCTCGGCGCTCAGTCACAGCCGCCTGTCACATTGATATGTAGACTGACAGGCGGCTGTGACTGTCTGTGAGCGCCGAGCGGCGCACAGGGCGGGGACTGGTCTGCGCGGCTGAAATGAAGGAGCGGAGTGGGGAGACCACTCATAGCAGAGTGAACCCGGCGTGGAGGCGGAGCTATTTGCATGTCGCACTGTGTGGCATTTCTGGCACTGTGGGGCATTGTTGGCACTGTGGGGGCATACTTGTTACTGGCATTGTGGGGCATTGTTGGCGGCATACTTGTTACTGGCATTGTGGGGCATTGCTGGCACTGTGGGGCATTGCTGGCACTGTGGGGCATTGATGGCACTGTGGGGCATTGCTGGCACTGTGGGGCATACTTGTTGCTGGCACTGTGGGGCATACTTGTTGCTGGCACTGTGGGGCATACTTGTTACTGGCACTGTGGGGCAATGCTGGCACTGTGGGGCATACTTGTTGCTGGCACTATGGGGGTATACTTGTTGCTGGCACTGTAGGGGCATTGTTGGCACTGTGGGCACATACCCAGTACCATGGGGTCATACCTGGCACCGTGGTGGCATTCCCGTTTCTGGCACTGTGTGGGCATACCTGGCACCATTGGAGCATATGTGTATCCGGCACTTTTGGGGGCATATGTGTAACTGGCACTATTGGAAGGCTAACGTGATCCGTTGGAATGTCTGTTGCTTCAGTAATAGAGATTTGACAAGGTTCTGTTATTTTATATGCCCTCCGCAGAATGGGCTGAGCTTATATAGTGGTCAAGTGGTTGCACTTTTTTTTTTTTTCTCGTCATTGCCAGTACGACTTGCCCCTGTTAAGCCACACCCCTTTTTAGGCCACGCCCCTGAAAATTTCACGAGGGGGTACTCATAAATGAAAAGCCTAATCAAGGGGTATGGGAGACAAAAAAGGTTGGGAACCACTGCTTTAGACCATACACAGTAATGCCCATTACACATTTTAGCAAACTCCGTAATACCCATTACACATAAAGCCACACGCCGTAATGCCAATTACACATAAGGCCACACACCATAATGCCCATTACACATTGTGCCACACATCATGATGCCCATTACATACTATATAACAAACCGTAATGCCTATTACATATTTGCCACATAAGTGCTGCTTACCTACGTGCTCATTGCTAGGTGGTTCTTGCTTGATGGCACTATAGTACCCATTACACATGATGCCGCACACCATAGTACCCATTACACATGATGCCGCACACCATAGTACCCATTATACATGATGATGCACACCATAGTACCCATTACACATGATGCCGTGCACAATAGTACCCATTACGCATGATGCTGCACACATAATGTCCCTTTCACATGATGCTGCACACATAATGCCGCTTACACATGATGCTGCACACCGTAATGCCCCTTACACGTTAAGCCACACATTATGCGTAATGCCCCCACATAATGCCACTTGTAGCGTCCCTTAAGCAATGCCCCCAAAAGTGCCACTTACTGTAAATTTTTATATGAGCCTTCAATGCTGCTGCAGGGAGAGATGGAGAGCGGTGCAGCTGCTTCTATGGGGAGAGGAGCAGAGCGCAGCGCAGAGCACGCTCCCACTCCCCTCCTGGTGTCCCCTCTAGCCGAGAGGACATTTTAAATATTGTGCGCGCTGTTGTTGTGCGTGAAGCTGCAGGGGTGACAGTCATTGACAGTTGGGCAGAGAGCAGGGGGCTGCCCGGCTGTATTCAGAGCACTGCAGGTCACGGCTGTTTGAAATAATACCCCTTTCACAACAGAAAATGCAGGGATTTACCCGGGAATATGGTCCCAGGATTATGCAGGGACATTCCCACGCTGACCCCTTATACACCAGCCTAGTCCCTGCATTTTCTGGTGCGAGGGGGAGAGACAACCACTCCCCTCTCCCTACTCCCCTTTAACCAACCAGCTATATCTTCGGAACCAACTGACCCATTTACATGAGACATGTATCATATTAAAGAACTTTTGAGTTGGCTTTGAATGATTTTGGTCCCGTGAAACTGGGCTGTTTGGTTCCAGAGAAATCTGCCCTCAAAGAACATAAACAGCCATGAAATTACATTTAAGAAATGAAAAACGGTTTAACCTCAATATCCCTGGAACCAATTAACCCATATGAATCCAGCCTGGTATCAGATTGAAGGCCCAGTGATTTGGGTTCGACTGAGATCAACCTCGAGCTTCAGTGATGCCGAAGGGGGAACAGGTAGCCGTTGAACTGGGTGGGGGTCGGAATTAGCGTGTCCCATGTTATCCTATAGGGAAAACATTCCAGCTTTGCCTGGCCGTATCTCCGGTTCCCAGGGGGCTAGAGACACGGGGCTGGGCTCGTTGGAAAGCCCTGGTCCTCAGCTACAATATGGGCTAATGGGTGGTCCTGTGCACCCCCGGACCACCCCCTAGATTCGCCTATGATAATGACACCTATACTAATTGTCAAATCCCAAAAATCTTTGTGGTTAAGTAAGGGTAGGCACTAAAGGGGAGGGTTAGAGTCAGGCTGGGGAAGGGGGGGGTTAGGGTTAGGCTGCTGATAGGAAGGGTTAGGAGATGGGCAGGGGAGGGTAATATAATTACCTGACACCTGTCAGGAATCCCTTCTTCGGTATTCTGACTGCTGGCATCCCAAATGCCAGTCATCTGTATGTATGCCATGCCCTGGGTGAGGCAATCTGTACTCTATGTGGCAGAACTGGTCGCACCACCCTAGTTACAGCCCTGGACATTACCAAAGTTAAATGGCATCACCAAATATTCATAATGTCTAGAATGAGTATTGAATGCCACTCTCTGCTGATTTCTTGGGCATTCACTGAGAATGATGGAATCGTACACATTGGGGAAAGATTAATGCAGACATCTACAATAGGGAGGAAAGCAGGAACAGAAGCAAGGAAGCACCAAATTGATAATAAACAGATGGTGGGGGGAAATAATTTGTCAGAGGGGCACAACATATGTGCAGGAAGAACTGTACCCATATTGAAACAGTTGCCAAAATTAATGCCTGTAAATGGCAATAGGTACAGGTTGGGTATCCCTTATCCAAAATGCTCAGGACCAGGAGAATTTTGGATAACGGATTATTCCGTATTTTGGAATATTTTAATAATTCAATGATGTATTTTGAAGTATATTGCATTTATGCTGTATAAACACATCGAACACAAGAAATACACACAAATATATTTTATTTGTTTAAAAACAAGGTTTCAAAACATGAAACAAAATTTGTGTACTATCTCAGGCACTGAATTGTCAAGCAATCATTTTGTTGCACATATATAGTGCCAGTTACAGATCATGTCCTCAGTAGTGCCAGTTACATATCATGGCCCCAGTAGTGCTGTTACATATCATGTCCTCAGTACTGCTGTTACAGATGTCCTCAGTAGTGCTGTTACATATCATGTCCTCAGTAGTGCTGTTACAGATGTCCCCAGTAAGTTTTTAGCAAAAGAAGAAATAAAAAAATTCACTTTCTGGAATGTATGGTCTTCGGAATAATTTGAATAACGGATATTCGGATAAGGGATACTCAGCCTCTAGCATGTGGATGACCATCTAGTGAATGCAGGAGTGCAGATCCTGCCTTTAAAACACTGTTCTTTGAAGTTTTGATTTTGTGTTATTTGTCCTCCAATAAACCCTTTAATTTGCTTTGCTTACCACACCATGAATTTATATATTTATATATGTATGTACACACCAGACTGGCGGCACTCGAAATAACAGTCATAAGGCATCGAGAAACACTGTAATGTTTTAATGTTTTATTTTACACTGTCTTCAGGTAATAACCGACATACTGTAATAAAAACAGCTCACCATATATCCCAACACGTGAAGCCAGAGGTACCAATCCGGAAGGGAGGGAGGGCGCCATATACCGACGTCACAAACCTCTGTCCATCACCATGCCAACCATCATTTAAAAACAAAACAACAAAAGAGGGGCATAATAAAACATAAGAAAGTCTGGTTCTTGTAGCAGGTAGATAGCATACAATGTAACAGCTTGGCCGTTTTTGAGTTGCGCATGCTCAGCTTGGCAATTCCGCATGCGCCGGTGGCACTTACAAGACTCTTTTTCACTTTTTGGCACCACTCTATGGGCCTTATTCTAGTTCACTCTTTCTGACAAAATCCTTCTTAGATGGACAAAACCATGTGCACTGCAGGGGGGCAGATGTAACATGTGCAGAGAGAATAAGATTTGGGTGAGTTATTTTGTTTCTGTGCAGGGTAAATACTGGCTGCTTTATTTTTACACTGCAATATAGATCTCACTTTGAAGTAAAACCCCACCCAAATCTAATTCTCTCTGCACAAGTAACATCTGCCCCACCCGCAGTGCACATGGTTTTTTCCATCTAAGAAAGATTTTGTCAGAAAGAGTGAACTAGAATAAGGCCCTATATTACCAAGCTTGAAAATGAGACTTAGAGTGCATAAGGGCGCATGCGCAAACAGCGCTCTAACTAGAAGGAGTCTTGGTAAATAGCGCAGCAAGTGTGATTTCAGCCTGGCAGCTAGGAACATCTCCATTCATTCTGAGGAAGCCACTAATACTACTTGTAGGCAGGGAAATGCGTCAAATACCCGATAAATCGACTGGTGGAGAGCCTGAAAATTTCCCTACCTACCTCCAGATAAGGCTGCAGTCATTTGGTGTACAGCATAATGGTCGAATGCGTATGCCATTTTCCACCCTATACTAAACTCTTTGCATTTTTCCTATGCAAGCTCCCTGCCTTTTCCAGCACGCACACCCATACACACACACACACACACACACACACTTTATATATAATTAGTTGAAAGTATTTACACAAATAGAGACACACCCATGAGCAGACCACCCAACCAGAACACTGTTCACGCCCCCCACATTATTAGGTGCTGGCCACAACCCCTATTATTGCGTATAATAGGCCCTTGATCATTTTTAGCTCCAGGCCCATTTAGACCTTAATCTGGCACTGGGTCAGAGGACCAGCCTCAGGACTAGGTTATGCAGTTGAAGGAAACGCTTTAATGAATAGGTGAGTTTTCAGTGCCCGTTTGAAGCTTTGCAAGGTCAGAGAGAGTCTAATGGAGCAAGTGAGTGCGTTCCATTGAAGGGGTGCAGCATGGGCAAAGACATGAACTCTAGCGTGGGAAGCATTAATCACTTTAGCCCCATACCGTCTTTCTGCAGTATGTTGCATTGCCTAACTATGACACATGCCCAATCCCACCTCCATTAAGCTACATCCAGGGCCAAAGATAGGGGTGTGCAAGTGAAGCCATTGCAAAGAGCACCGGGCTTGGAGAGCAAATGCTCCGGGCAGGCACCCTGCAGTCTGTACAGCTACTCTGAGTATAGAGTATAGGTGCCCATACACGTACCGATAACTGCAGCCGTGCGATGCGATGGGATGCACGCTCCCGCGCACATCCTATCGCACAGTACAAAAGTATGTGCTGCGCATACTTTTTGTACTGTGTTTTGATTGCATTGCATCGCATTGCATCGCATGCACATCGCATGCACAACGCATGCAATGCGATGTGATGCTATTTAGCACAAAACGTACCTCATAATCGGTACGTGAATGGGCACCTTATATCAGTTAGGAATGAGTGCAGCACATGTTTGAAAATGTGAGTTATTAATGACTACAAGTGCATTAGCTAAGTGGTGTGGAAAACGTAAACTCTTAGTAGACCTCAAGGACCGGTTTGGCCAGCCCAAATCTATGCAATTCTACTGCACTTCCTTGTGCTTGTGGCCCCTCCCCCTCTGCATGACATCATGATGTCATGTGCTCACTGAGTAGAGTCAGAACTGGGCATTTTGCAGCCCGTTACGCCACTGGTTACATCAGATCTCTTCCTGAGGGGAGAATATCAACTCAGCAACCATGAAAGAAGTGACATTAGAAACCAAAACCAAAAACACCTCAAAAACTACATATTGATTGTTAAGTGCATTACGATGCATGGTGGCAAAGTAATTTACCAGCACAATACTTTTCATTTCACACCGCAAAATACCATTGTATTATCTGTGCCTATGGTGTGAGTTGTGTGAGACAACTAAAATGAAAATTAAAAACCTGATTTCTAGAGCATAAAAACACCATAGGGAATACATCTATTAAATATCACGTCCCATCATTTTATAGAGAGACATCAGAGCAACTCGTTTAATCTCATACTGACAGGTTAGGAGCATGTTCTTTCATTTTACCCACAAGCTAAACGACTTAAAAACCCTGTGCCAATAAGAATTCTATTAGATCATTCAGACCTGGAAGGGTTGAATGAAAGTATACATGTCAGTATGTTCATCTAAGACTTTAATAATTTGTTGATATAAAAATCTTTACTCCGTCTAGACATATATGACTGGGAGAAGCATCCAGCTTAATTAACAGCATTTCCTGTAGTGCAGCCAGATAATAGCAAGCCAAGCATTCACTCTGATGTACAGTTTTGTCAGACATAATGAGCAGATTAATTTTACATTATTATTATCCAGCTGTGGCTTTATTTACCAAACCTCCAACACTTAGATTCAGGGTGTCACCCTTTCCTAATTACAGGACACAATATTTCTGGCCTCTAGCTCACAGCACTTAGCGCCTGATTCATAGATGGACCCAATGTTGATGCTATATGCAGTGTAGAAATTTCTGTCATTGCGCATGCTTCTAATTTGCACTGTCGAGATGATTCAGCAACGATGGACATGGAGAGGATTTATTCAATAATTGATTAACAGCCAGGAGGGCGGGGGAGTGGGGACTCAAATACAGACATGCAGCAACCATTGTCACAGCTTGCAACTACGGTCCTGTATGCAGTTAGAAGGGTTCTGGTTTCTTACTTCAAAAAGCCTTACTAAGCAACAATTGAGTTTATCAGACAGTTGATGTTTGACCGAGGTGAGTCAGTTGATAGCATCATTGCATGGTTCAGAGACTCTTCCAGTAGCATCTCAATGCAAATCCCAACAGATACAACATTGGCAGTTTTTGGAACGGCGTATATCCCTGAATCAGACACTTAATTTCTTAATGTGGAACCTATATTATAAGCATTCTGTCGCCGCTGCTGAGTTCTGCGTTCCCAGCTGTGACCTTGGTGGGCCAGTGGAGGGCGCTGGATACTGGGCGGCTTTGGGAAGCGGAATGGCATGAATTGACTGAAGATGACTGTAGCACAAGGGAGCAGCTGGGATAGAGTGTTGACTGTAACCAGGAACAGGGGCCAGTGGCCTTCACCAGGGAACCCCACAAGGGGTTTTCATCTTCACAGTGCCCGACAAGCAGGTTGCGGTCCCCTGCCCTGGTCCTCTGTATACAGCTGACAATGGACTGAGACACTGAAGATACTGGATACACGTGGAAGTGTACACTGGAGGTCTTGAGAAATATAGTAATCGATGGTGAAGTTTACTGTTCTGGGAACCAATGGTTATGGGTAACATGAGTACTGGTGTTAGTAGGTATTGGTTTTGGAAGTAAGGTAGGTAGTAGGCCTGGAAGCTCAAGCGCTTTGGTGGTGCGGCCTGGGAGCCGATAGGTGATGCAGCCTGGGAGCTGATGCGGCCCTTGGAGCCGATAGATGATGCGGCATGGGAGCCGATGGTGATGTCTAATGTTAGTACTGTGTTAGCAGGTGTCAGTCTGGTAACTGAGGTAGGTATTAGGCTTGAAAGACCGAGAGCACTGGAGGTGTGGTCTGGGACGTGATGGTGATGTGGCCAGGGAGCCGATGGTAATAAAGCCTAGGAGCCGATGGGGATGTGGCTTTGGAGCCAGTGGAGATGCGACCTGGGAGCCGAAGATGATGCGGCCTGGGAGCCGATAGGTGCTCCGACCAGGGAGCTGATGGTGATGCGACCTGGGAGCCGATGGTGATGCCTGCTAGCAATGTTCCGAATTAGCATGGACTTCTTGACAGGAAACTGCAGATGGTAAATAGGAAAGAGTCTGGCAGCTGGAGTGTTAATGAGGGAACGTGTATCACAGATATCGCTGAAAGGAATAGCCTGGAAGCCTGGGAGCCATGGACGCTGAGAGTATCACAGGGTACAGACAAGTTATTAAAGGCAAGTCGGGGGCCTGACTTATATCCCCTATGCTTGTATGTCATTGCTTGCAAGTCGCAGCATCAATTAACCTGGGAAGTATCTGTGCACACCTAGAGCATGTGATCAAGTGCAAAGGTCAGAAATCAAGGTTAGCAGGCAGCACATTGCTGCGAAACTGTCAGCTGACTACAGGTGTCATGGCGGTGCCCATGCAGCATGTGATCGGCATGGGAGCAACGTGGGACGCCAACTAGGCCCTGAATGACTACAGGAAACATCGTGTCATAGACTGCAGATGAGAACAGAGCTTCCGCAGGTCTGCACCGCAAGACGCTCCTGCGCACAGGTAAGAGATGCGGCCGCAGATGCAGATGCACACCGCAATTCCTGACACATACTTATCTATTCTCCAAGGAGTGTTATGAATTTCTTGGAGTTCTACTGAACTGGTGTAATGGTCCCTACACATGGGTACCTGGTCTACTCTCCTGAGAGAGAGTAGACCAGGTACCCATGTGTAGGGACCATTACACCCATATTGAAAAATTCCTGTTTTTCATCAAGCCTCCAAGTGACAAAGCGGATGCATCTGGCCCTCCAATTTCCGCTGGATTTAGCGCATGTGAGCTTTGTCCAATGCAAGGATCTCCTAAGTTGATGCTGCTCATCCAAACCTTCAACCTCATAATGATGCATTATGAGGGCGACGGTTTGGATGAGCAGCCAAAGCTTAGGATGACATGACACAAGAGATTGCCAAATTCTCCATTTCCAGGCCACATTGTACAAATTATACTACTGGTGGTACTGTACCCAGGTAAGAATGTCACAAATGTGTCCTTCCCCCTCACCCCTTTGCTGGAGAAACTGTAGCCTCAGGGGTACTCCTACCCATATCTTGCAGACATGTCCAGTCCTTGATGTTTTTGGAATTCGGTCCATAACCTTATAAATAATTTATTTGACGTTCTAATCCCCAAACTCCCCAGTTCTCTGTGAAGCTGTTGTTCCACAGTCTATTAGCTGCCAAAAAAAGATAGCTCGTAATTGAAAGAAACTGCTCCTGCCACCCCTTTTTGCTTTAAAATTGCAAAAGAAAAAGATCACTTACTAATTACCAGCCCATCAAAATGATGGAATAATATAACAGTAATGCCAGCGCTACCAAGCTCCATCTAGTGGCTGCTGGCTCACAAAACACTTGAATTATCCCCTCAGAGGTGAGGAGCAGCATTGGCTTTTTATTAAATTGGACTATCTTCATGGCAGGGACCATATGTTTCCTTACGTGTGGCCGCTGTCACTCTCCCACAACCCGTACCCGTTACCTCTATACAGACCTCCACCACTGGACCATTGTCCTTGCTTCAGCTTAATTCGCTCTATTACAGTACCCTGGATAGGTACTCTTCTATAATGATACTTTCTGTGAATTATGCTCCTGAAAATGCTTAATCTCTTAAATAGGCCTTTTGGCACCCCCGGCACACACACACACACAAACAAACACACACACACACCATTACACAACTCCTCCCCTCCCATATCTACCTCATACTATATGTTATTTTCTTTTGGTTTCATTTACATGTTCTGATTCCTTCTTATATTTCAAAATGTGGCTCATTGTTAATGTTATATAATTTCATTTGTAGACTCGTATGTTCAACCTGCCTATTCTAATGGGCTTCCTCAGAGCCGGCCCTAGGCATAAGCAAACTAGGCACATGCCTAGGGCGTTTGGAATGCCTAGGGGCACCAGCAGCTTCTGCTGATTAAAATGATATGCAGCACGCCTATATTCTGTGTGTGAGTGAGGCTGTATCTGCATATGAAATAGTGTATTCATGGAAATCACTGTAACATAGCATTCCGTATGCAGGTACAGACACAGTCGCACACAGAATATAGCCATGCCACATATCATTTTAATCATTGGAAGCTCCTTGTGTGTCCTGGTCACATAACAATGCAAATAAGACGAATTTTCAGCAACAAATGCACCCAACGTTAGCAGAACTGGCCAGGAGCTGCATGGCCTATTGAGGCAAGATGTATGAGGAAACATCTGTATCCAAGCAGAGGCAGAGGTCACAGTGTTAGCGGCTGTGCGAGTGCTGTCTGTGGGTGGGTTGGTTGTGCAACAGTGTTCGGCATATGTGTAAGGGGCATTATGTGTCATGTATAAATGCATTAATAATGTGCAACATATGTGTAAGGGGCATTATGTGTGTCATTATGTGTATGAAGGGTATTAATAAAGGTTGGCATAATGTGTAAGGGGCATTAGGTTTATAAGGACATTAATAATGTGTGTCATGTGTAAGAGGCATTACTGTGTTGTATTATCAGGGGTGCCGAGAGAAAGGGGTAGGGGTACAAACTACCCAGGCCAAAGTCTGATGGAAGGGCCCAGTGGGGACCCCGGGCCCCAGGGACGGATTGGCCCACCGAGAAACAGGGCCATTTCCCGGTGGGCCGGCCCAAAATGCCGTAAAACCGGGCCGGCCGCACTCACCCTGGACTTTCTTGGCACTTTTCCCACATCCAAAATTGCCACGGGAGGGCTGCTGCACATACGCAATAGCGCACAGCACCTCCCATGGTACTTCGTGTGCGGCGTCAGCGCGGGCTCCCACTGCTCCTGTTCACCGCATCAGAGCAGGTGAGCCCCCCTCCCCGCATAACAAACACCGTCCTGCTCCCCCTGCATTACAGCAGCGCTACACCCCGGGCTGCCTCCGCCAGCACACACACACCTTCCCCCCTCCCCCCCCCCCGGGCTACCGTCGGCAGCACCCCCCCACACCCCTAAGGGCTGCTGCACGAGTTCTCCCGGGCTGGATTGCAGTCCCAATCCGCCCCTGTCGGGCCCCCTCCCCTTAAGTGACAGCAGCAGCAGCAGCTGCAGCTCCTCTCGTTTTCCCAGCACACACTGCTTTGTGCTAGGTTACAGTGTGGCCATGGAGGTGCTTAAGATACAATATTTTCACTGGATTTTTTTCTAAGGGAATAATGTGAGGAGTAATGTACATAAGGTAAAGTGGTACTACTGTGTGATGTAACGTGAATAAGGGACACCATCGCATGATATAATGTGAATAAAGTTGCACTACTGTGTGGCATCATTTGAATTGGGGGTACTATTGTATGGCCATGCCCCTTCCCAGCAAGAATACACCATACCCTCCAACATGACCCATTCCATTAGGTACAAAATGCTCTGTTCATGGACTTCCCTGCCAGTGGCAGTTACAGATGTGAGCCTGCAGCACAGTCCAATATTCAAAAAGGGGAGCCACACCAGCTGCCATCCCAAACATCACTGAGAGTTGATGTGACCCCCCCCTCTTTGAATATTGGACTGTGCTGTAGGCTCACATCTGTAACTGTCACTGGCAGGGAAGTCCAGGAACAGAGCATTTTGTACCTAATGGGATGGGTCATGTTGGAGGGTATGATACACCCCTGTTTGGGCTGCGCACCGAATGTGTGCACTGTTTCTATTTAAAATATTGTGGGTAAGGGCACCAAAATGATGACTGCTATGATGAGGATTGATGGTGCTGGGAAAGGGGAGCGGGGTCAAAGGTGGAACTAGTGGTGGTGCTAAGGGGCACCAGCCAAAATCTTGCCTAGGGCGTCAGTTAGGCTAGGACCGGCTCTGGGTAGAGTCTGCTGCTTCCATCAACCCTTAGAATCATGAATAACACACACTAGCGTAATATGTTCGCAAGATCCCCTTGAAGCTATGGGAGAAATTTGCTAAGATGTGTATTCTACTTCAAATGTGATTTTACTATGGGCAACCAATCAGATCCTAACTACAACACTTTTGTTGGTAAGCTGCTCAATCAGAGGTGTGTCATTCAGGTGCCAAAAGGTAGGGGTAATTCTGTCTAGGAAAAAAAACATTTTGTATCCCAATTGCACACTGAGTGAGAAAATAACTACCTACTAGAGGGTACTACATAAATAAGAAGTAGATTCTGATTGGTTGCCCATAGCAACATCATATGTGAAGTAGAATACACATCTTAGTAAATGTCCCCCTTATGTGCCCGATTCTCTCCATGGCCCTTACTGTGTGCAGTTTGTATGTTCTCCCCATATTTGTGTGAGATTCCTCAGGGTAACACAGCTTATAAGCAGCGACCGGGCTACTCACCATGCAGCGGATGCAGACAGGTACTTTGTGATAGGCTGCAGTAGTTGTCTTTGCAATAAATGTTCATTTCTACAGTATATTCCATTTATTGTAATCATAATACACTGTTGTGGTGTCCCCCCAATTTATATTCTAACAAAAATACTGCTGTTCCTGTGAGGAATATGTTTTAGGATCCGCACCTACTAACATGTATATATGATCACAGAGATCATCAAAGAAGGAGCAGAGATGGCAGCAGCACTGACAGATAAAATCACTGGGCCCAGCAGCAGCACGGAGATGGCTTCAGTAGATGCCCCAAACCACCCTGTTCTTTTTGTGGTGACTCTTTAGCACTAATATGTCACTTCCCACTGATGAGTTACTTACATTTGCCCCACCTGCAGTTTACATGGATTTTTCCATTTAAAGTAAAAATGGACCCTGCAATCAAGTCTGAATTAGGCCCATTATGCAGTGTGTACCCAGCATTAGAGTTTTAGTGCTAGGGTTATGCTGCAGCAGTTAGGGTAAGTTGTAAGGTTAAGCTGCGGTTAGGTTAGTGTGGGGGTGAGCGATTATAAATACTATATTCACAAAGTTGACTACTGGCACTGTCAATAATATACATATATATATATATATATATATATATATATATATATATATATATATATATATATATATGCAAAAGATAGGAAAAAAGCGCACTCGTGAGTATAATAAATGTATAAATTTACTAATGCACATATGCTCACATACATCAAGGTTTAGGATAATCAGCTTGCCAGCAAAACATGGTACATCAACCGGTAAGATGGAACAGGTGGGGGGACATCAGATGGTATAGGAAAACCTCCAAGGCAGACCGCTCTCACCGCCGCACTTGCAGGCCTGTATCCAGGGACGTCACTCCGTATATATATATAGTTCATCCGTATATCTTTATTATATTGGATAAAACTGCTTTAAATGGTGAGAAGTGTAGAAAGAGAACCTTCCAAAGTATTTCAGGGCTGTGTCTGGCTTGCAAGCCTGCAAGTGCGGCGGTGAGAGCGGTCTGCCTTGGAGGTTTTCCTATACCATCTGACGTCCCCCCACCTGTTCCATCTTACCGGTTGATGTACCATGTTTTGCTGGCAAGCTGATTATCCTAAACCTTGATGTATGTGAGCATATGTGCATTAGTAAATTTATACATTTATTATACTCACGAGTGCGCTTTTTTCCTATCTTTTGCAAGTACTGTACTGGATCCTTTTGGTGAGGATCTCTCAAAGAGCGGCACACATCAAGATACTATTGAAATCCATATCATCAGAGGACTGTGTTTTGCGCTGGTATTTTCTCTGTATCATATATATATATATATATATATATATATATATATATATATATATATATATATATACATATATATATATATATGCCAGAAGACGATCCGGTACTCCAACTAAACA
Organism: Crinia signifera; assembly: GCF_055691185.1. Lineage (NCBI taxonomy): Eukaryota > Metazoa > Chordata > Amphibia > Anura > Myobatrachidae > Crinia > Crinia signifera. The sequence continues at coordinate 71,479,035 of NC_139221.1, read as the reverse complement.
AACACCATAAGGGAGGGTGCCCCGGCGGGTCATATGTAGTTTTCCAGCGGGATAAGAATCCCCGTGCCAGGCACTCACAAGCATCCAAAGAAAAAGACCTCACTGCGGTCTAAGGCCTTAGACCGCAGTGAGGTCTTTTTCTTTGGATGCTTGTGAGTGCCGGGCACGGGGATTCTTATCCCGCTGGAAAACTATATACTGTATACCGTATATACTCGAGTATAAGTCGACCCGAATATAAGCCGAGGCACCTAATTTTACAACAAAAAACTGGGAAAACGCATTGACTCAAGTGGGACTCTCACTCGAGTATAAGCCGAGGGGGGCTTTTTCAGCATAAAAAATGGTCTGAAAAAGTAGGCTTATACTCAAGTATATATGGTATATATATATATATATATATATATATATATATATATATATATATATATATATATATTACACGTTCCTCTGAGCATCTGTGCACACTCCTAATCAGGAGGGGGGGGGGGGTGCTCAAGCCACAAAAATGGTAGTATATGGAGCAATTAGAAGCAAGCACACCAGTCTTTGATAGAAGATGAAAAAACTTTATATGAAAAAGGGCATCAATCCAACTTGCAGTACAAGGCAATGAATGTTGCAGAGGGATACATAGCAGAAGCAGAAATCCATACTTTACATGTAGTTAAAGGACTGCAAGGACGCCATGTTCGAGCTCGAACATGGCGTCCTTGCAGTCCTTTAACTACATGTAAAGTATGGATTTCTGCTTCTGCTATGTATCCCTCTGCAACATTCATTGCCTTGTACTGCAAGTTGGATTGATGCCCTTTTTCATATAAAGTTTTTTCATCTTCTATCTGTCACACTCTGTTATATTGTGTGAATACCTGGTACTCTGACATCACCTTGTCAGCTGATCTCAGCAGCCTATCACACCCCTACAGCTGAGTGATACTCCCTGTGAGAATTCCCACTGGTGCCAGAAGCAAGGTGTTATTTCCCTGAGCTACATGCTGTTCCTTGTCTCCCATGTCAAGTGAAAGATTCTGTTATCTGGCCCAGAATTGCAGTTGCTGTAATTCCCTGCACTCCAGCTAAGTACTTGTCTGCAAGTAATCAATCCTGCAAATACCTGTTCACCAAGCTCATCCTGCAAACTCCAGTGTTACCTGCCTATACAGCTGACTGCAATCACCATCTGCACAGTACCTGGGGAGATCCACTCTCAGTTTGCTCATTCAGTCTCTGTTCACTGCTTGTTGGTTTCAAGCTCATACCTGAAGTCATCCAGTGCTGCATAGTATTATCAGTGTCCAGTGTCTCAGGTACTCACACCATTCCAGCATTATACCTGTGTGTATCCAGCCTTCTGATTTACTGTTACCGACCTGGCTATCCCTGTGACCTGCAACTGCTAAATCCTTATCTGCACTACACTCCCTGATATCTGGTACTGACCTGGCTATCCCTGTGACCTGCAACTGCTAAATCCTTGTCTGCACTACGCTCCCTGATATCTGGTACTGACCTGGCTATTCCTGTGACAAAGAACCTGCTCAATCCCTGTGTACCTCCAGCCATCTGTTATTTGCTACCGACCCGGCTATACCTGTGACCTGCACCTGCTAAACCCTTGTCTGACTACTGCTACTTCCAGTGTAACCAGCACCTGTACGAGAAGCCTGGGCAGAGGGCCGCGACCGACGTGCCAGGTGCCGCAAAAGCCCAAATCCCGCTTGGAGGGGTCACTGGCAGAAAACCCCTGGCACGGTTAGACTCCGCGCCTCTGCTCAGGTACAGTCAAATTCTCACACAGGTAGTGTCCTCCTCTGTGATCCGTGACAGATTGCTTCTGGCCTAATAAAAATGGACACTGCTGGTCAGACCCAGGTGACAGACCTTCATGTGGACTTAATGAAGATATGTGAGAGGTCGCAAGCATCCATGTTGCATTATTTAGCTGATTGTTTTACCATGGCTTCTCAGTCCCAAAGACTTTTTGCTGACTCAGTTAACCCTTGCATTCCTCCAGTCTTTTCCAATGAATTTGCTGGTAATCTGAAAACAGATGACTCAGTTAAAGGGACCACTCACAATTATTCACAGACCTTCCAGTCACCAGGTATCCAGACTTCTGTGAGACTGAGAGTTTTTGGGCAGATGTTAGAGCAGCTGCAAAAGATATTAATCAGGATTATTCAGTTTCTACCAGAACTTTTTGAAAAAATGCCTGATTCCATTAAAACCCCAGCGCAAGGCACTGCATTTAAGGAGTCTGTTGATTTAGGAGCCCTAAAAACTGAGATAACGTTCTCTGGACAGAAAAGAGAGAGGCATCAGAGCTTTCTAAGGCCCAAGTTGTCGGAAGCTGAACGCCAACGGCGCAAGGAATTGCAACTTTGTCTTTATTGTGCGGGTCCTGATCATTTCATTGAGAATTGCTCCCTGCGCAAATCCAGGAATCAGAGTAATGGCATCAGTGATAAAACATCTCGAGGGTCCTCATCAGTTCCAGTTTGCACCATTCAGACTATGGGTGTTAAGGAGAGTGTCCAAAGAGGAATTCAAGTTCAAGATTGGGGTCCTGTGACAAAAGCACCCAATTACAGGTTTGGACTTCAAAAGAGAGTTTTCAAATCTCTTAAAGTCAGTGGGAAATCTGTTCCTGCAACATCAGGAGGAATGACCGATGTTTCTATCGATGATCGGTTCCAAGGCCAAAAACACGATTCTGAAAACCCTGAAAAGGGTGTTACCTCAGTCCAGACCCAGGAGGGGGCTCCATCAGTCCAGCCCCAGGAGGGGGCTCCGTCAATCCAGCCCCAAGAGGGGGCTCCGCCAATCCAGCCCCAAGAGGGGGCTCCGCCAATCCAGCCCCAAGAGGGGGCTCCGCCAATCCAGCCCCAAGAGGGGGCTCCGCCAATCCAGCCCCAAGAGGGGGCTCCGCCAATCCAGCCCCAAGAGGGGGCTCCGCCAATCCAGCCCCAAGAGGGGGCTCCGCCAATCCAGCCCCAAGAGGGGGCTCCGCCAATCCAGCCCCAAGAGGGGGTTCCGCCAATCCAGCCCCAAGAGGGGGTTCCGCCAATCCAGCCCCAAGAGGGGGTTCCGCCAATCCAGCCCCAAGAGGGGGCTCCGCCAATCCAGCCCCAAGAGGGGATTCTGGCCTTCCAGCCCGAGGAGGGGCCTCAGAGCATCATACCCCAAGAGCGCCCTCAGAGTATGGTGTCCCAAGATGGATCATTGTGTGGCGTGCCCCAAGATGGATCATTGTGTGGCGTGCTCCAAGATGGATCAGTGTGCCATGCACCAGGAGGGGTCACAGTATGCCATGCCCCAGGAGAGCTCTCCAGTCCCAGTAGGGTATCTGGTCTTGTAGACCTAGGAAGGGCATCTGAATTTGTAACTCCAGAAGGGGTGTATGATTTTTTTTCCCCAGGATGGGCAGCTGAGCTTCTAATGCCAGGGGAGATGTCTGAGTTGGCAGTTTCAGGAAGTGACTCCAGTGCTCCAGTCCTAGTTCAGTTCTGTCTATACAGTCAAGTGGAAACCTTCCAATACTGGGTCCCAAAAAAGAAGTAAAGTTTTCTGAAATGAATAATATTCCAGCAGTTGTGGACTCTTCATTTGATTCTCTGCCTAGAAGTTTAGAGGATGGTCGACCATCCGTTTATTTCGATGGAGATCTGGATCAGTTTTATGCATTGGTTCGTCAATATCTTGCCGATGTGGATTCGGGATTGCTGACATCGCTTTCTTCTTCCAAGGTTGTGAAATATTTCCTTTTGGCCTTTAGGGGTAAGGCTTTGGATTGGGCTAACCCACTCATAGAGACCAAGGATCCTATTTTAGAAGATCTCTCAGCTTTTACTGAAGCAGTTCTACAAAGGTTTGCTCCAAAAGCATCAAGATCTGTACCAGGTCCACAGTCTGCTATTTTGAGACTCGGGGTTGCTTCCTTGGTCTCTCTTCATGACGACTCCTCTAGGTATTCTGGTTCTTTGGATTCTTCATCCATTTCTGATACTACTGTCAAAAAGAAAAACATGGTTCTAACACTAGACCAGGACTCTGATTCTGATTTTGATCCCGTAATGGATGAAGCACCGTTTCCTGGTGGTCCTATATTTCGGAAAGCAGTTTTTGTTGAACCGGAGATTCCACCTCTTCCAAGTAGATCAAGACGTTCCCGAGGAGGGAAGAAGAGTCGTCGAAAGCATTAATTGCTACCAGTCCAAGGGGTGTCCGGAGGCCACCCATTCAGGGGGGAGTAATGTCACACTCTGTTATATTGTGTGAATACCTGGTACTCTGACATCACCTTGTCAGCTGATCTCAGCAGCCTATCACACCCCTACAGCTGAGTGATACTCCCTGTGAGAATTCCCACTGGTGCCAGAAGCAAGGTGTTATTTCCCTGAGCTACATGCTGTTCCTTGTCTCCCATGTCAAGTGAAAGATTCTGTTATCTGGCCCAGAATTGCGTGCTGCATAGTATTATCAGTGTCCAGTGTCTCAGGTGCTCACACCATTCCAGCATTATACCTGTGTGTATCCAGCCTTCTGATTTACTGTTACCGACCTGGCTATCCCTGTGACCTGCAACTGCTAAATCCTTATCTGCACTACGCTCCCTGATATCTGGTACTGACCTGGCTATCCCTGTGACCTGCAACTGCTAAATCCTTGTCTGCACTACGCTCCCTGATATCTGGTACTGACCTGGCTATTCCTGTGACAAAGAACCTGCTCAATCCCTGTGTACCTCCAGCCATCTGTTATTTGCTACCGACCCGGCTATACCTGTGACCTGCACCTGCTAAACCCTTGTCTGACTACTGCTACTTCCAGTGTAACCAGCACCTGTACGAGAAGCCTGGGCAGAGGGCCACGACCGACGTGCCAGGTGCCGCAAAAGCCCAAATCCCGCTTGGAGGGGTCACTGGCAGAAAACCCCTGGCACGGTTAGACTCCGCGCCTCTGCTCAGGTACAGTCAAATTCTCACACAGGTAGTGTCCTCCTCTGTGATCCGTGACACTATCAAAGACTGGTGTGCTTGCTTCTAATTGCTCCATATATATATTACACATAAGAATCACTGTTTTTTTTTATCTACTTTGATTATTGATTATCATCAGTATGTATAGAAAACATAGGTACACTCTTACAATGATTTGTACTACAGTACTTCTATAAGTATACAGGCTTGTTGAATATTTTAGAGGGATACATATGGATGACCTGCAGTCAAGATGTAGGCAGTCAGAATACCGAAACCAGCATCTCGATGGAGGGAATCCCGACTGAAGTCAGGTAAGTGTACTTACCCTACAACCTCAACCCTACCTTCAAAAATGCCCCTACATTGCTCCGTGTGTAGGGGCAATAGTGATAGCAATGCAAAGCCCCATGCCTAGCTATCATCAGGCAATTAGGTACTTGTGTATTATAGCGGCGCACCCGATGTGCATTGCGCGATGTTTTCATCACATCGCATTGCATGCCATGTGATGCGATGCGACGCGATGTTTGCCCCCTATGCGATGAAAAATCGTATAAGCACCATAAAGGGTGCTTTTAAGCACCCTAATGGGTGCTTACAATGTGAAATGCACCCCCACGCCACCCCCCTACTATAAACGTGAACCCGAAGCGTGGCGAGCGCAGCGAGCCCGCGAGGGGCGGCGGTACACGTCCTCCGACCTTTTCATACCCCCACTATCCACGTCGGCGTTGAGTTGAGAATAGAAAGTGTGGCGAGCCCGAAGCGTAGCGAGCGCAGCGAGGGGACGCGGATACCTTCACAGGTATCCGCGTCCTCTCGCGGGCTTCACAGGTGTCCACGTCCGCTCGCCACGCTTCGGGCTCGGTGGCTCGCTGCGCTCGCCACACTTTCTATTCTCAACTCCACACCGACGTGGATAGTGGGGGTATGAAAAGGTCGGAGGACGCGTACCGCCGCCCCACGCGAGCTCGCTGCGCTTGCCACGCTTCGGGTTCACGTTTATAGTGGGGGGGTGGCGTGGGGTGCATTTCACATTGTAAGCACCCATTAGGGTGCTTATACAATGTTTAATCGCATCACATCGCATTGTATGGCATTGTATGCCATGTACAATGTCATACAATTTTTAAATTGTATGCCATTGTACAGTATCGCGCGATATCGCATCGCATACCATCGCATGCCTTATGGTATGCGATGCAATGGGCGCCGCCAAAATACACAAGTACCGGCAATTAAGATACAGCATGCTTGATAAATCTAGTTAATCACCTGTCAGGGCCACTGTTCTCACCGCAGAACACTGGCCCTGTCAGATCACTCAGCACATATTGCTGACATATCGCTGTACAGTGATGTGTGCTGAGCAATCTTGCTGAGCGATTCTGAGGGATCTACATTGTTCAGATCGCTCAGCAACATCTCCCCATGTATAGGCCCACTTGCTGTCAATATTTTAAAACTATTTAGCCGTTTAGCAGCTCTTCCAACACACCCATGAGGTGGCTGCCAGGTGTCGTTTTTTTTTTTTTTTGGGGTGTCGCCAGTAGCCATAATCCCCATATATTCTTGGTGTTCCCCTAATGACGCCACTGTGATCTGGAGTCGCCACTACACCTATCGGAGATGCATGACTGCTCATATACGTTAGAGTCCAATCATATCAGACAGCTGATGGTACAGCTGCACCTCAGAGTTGATGTTGAGTTGCAGCTAATAATACCCGGAACGTTTCCACTGTTTGGTACTTCCACCTTCTTCAAAGTGTTTCCGTTTCCTCGATTCTGGAATTGTTGTAGATTTTCCAGTGTGTAGGCTGCTGTCTGCATCAAGAGTCCCCGATTTATAATGGCATCTTCTTTTCCTAATTTTAGGAAATGGAGTAAAGTTTCCAGTCTCCAGGCACTGTATAAGATGTGGCGTCATTAATGCATAGTTGTATCTGCAGCTGGGGACACTGCCAGTGAAGAGGATCTGCACAGCATTGGCTATTGAATATAGTCCACAATCCGCTGTGTTTGGCCTCTGTTGTTCCACATCCAGGATTTCCAGGCTTTGAAGCAGTTTTCTTGGCACAACATTCCCATAGAGTTCTCGCAGTTGTCTGCTAGCACAGGGGGTAATTTGCCATCCATCACTGTCCGCAATTTGTATTTGTCCATTATGATAACAGGACACGTAAAAGTGATTGTGATCCGTATCTGGGTGGATCTGTACTGCTGGCCCGGAGATGGGGGTGAAGGAGCCAGACGCTGCTCTCACTGTAGACTGCAAGCCTTCAACATTAAATTGTTTCCGCAGTATTTTCTGGGCGGCATCAATAACTCGGTCACTCAGACCAATGTCTGACAGAATTTGGAGTCTATCCGTCCATGTCAGCCTTAAATAAGGCAGCCACAAGTTCTGTAAATATGTAGGAAAAACAGGCGTTAGAAAAATATTAAATAAATGTTAAAATAATTCAAGTTTTGTGTTCGTACTAAACCAATGTCACTTACAACAACAAAAAATACATGTGGGTTTTTGGCTCTGAATCAGCCCTTTAATGAAGAAGGTTTATGTATTAAAATATCCTCGTAGATTTGATTATGTAGGCCAGGAGTATTCAGCATGTCGTCCTACAACTGGTGTAGAACTACACATCGCAGTACATCCTGCATCATTTTGCTATTAATGCATGTAAACCTGTGACAGGGCTGTGATGTGTAGTTCCACAGCAGCTGGAGGGCCACATGTTGAATACCCCTGGTGTATACCAAACCAGCCAAAGAATCAAATCAAAATAATTTGAATAGTAGAGGAAAAATTACAAATCTTAAACAGATTCAAAGGGAAAAATAAGATGGGATGTTGCCCATAGCAACCAATTAGTTTATACGCTTTATTTATTTAATAACTTCTAGATGCTAATAGATTAAAATGTATTGATTGTTACGGACAGCATCCCGTCTTTAATAGAAATTTAGCCTATTGAGTCAAAATTAAACAATTTGAATATGGGAACAAAAAATTATAATCCTCAAACACATTCATAAGGGAATATTTATAATATTTGCATAGAAAATCCCGTTTAATAAGAAAACTCTATTGATAATGATGAGTTGCAACAAATGAATTATGAAATGGAACAAAAAACAAAACTCTAAACTATTTTGTAATATTCAGATAAAAAATAAGCTTACCTTAGACTTCCACATTCTAAAACAGCGTTAAAGCGATAAGAAAACGCGTATGTATAGCAATACAAAATAAAGCTACCACACAGCTCACACTCATCCAATAACTGAGGATTCCGTGCCAAGCACAGCCTTTTTTTCATCACACCTGTGACATCACAAAGGCTGCCTGTGACTTTATCAGCCTCACTCCACCACTGAATGTAATGATGTATGTGCTTTATTTTAATGTTTATTTACATGTAGATCACTATCATTCAAAATATTTTTATTAAAGATCGGCACTGATTAAGCAGGACATGATCTACAAAAAGTCATTACATAGCAAAGAAGAATAATTAGCTTTGTACAATTAGTTTATATGATTAACCAATAAATAATATACATTTCTTCCAATATTATTAAATAAAGAAAATATTCATTGTCAAAGAAATATGTATATAGATATAGATTTATAGATATACTAGCAAAAATGAAAGCAGGCACTCCAAGGGGACTGTGAAAAAAACTTTTATAATTCAGTGCATAAAAGACTGCGCCAATGTTTCGGGGCTGGCCCCGCCCCATTTCCAAGGCTAAAAGACAAAGTGAAGTGAAATAAGAAATAGTGAGCTTACTATTTAAATAAGGTGAACAGAAGACATAGTCAGACCCGCTCCCTCCTTCCGCCACGCCGCCCGGGGTGTCAGATGCCAGAAGGGGCCTGGTGGACGGAAACACGTCCCCGGCCTTCCTGTCTGTGAAACGCATGGATGGCGGTTACTGTGGTGTGACACGCACGCCTTTGCCGACTCCAAGCATCACCTCCTGTCAGCGGGATGTATATGGGGCTGCGTGTGGCTTGGGAGGCTGCGGGAGAGACTGTGAAAAAAACAGTGCAATCAAAGTGAATTATAGGAACATCAATATGCATTATTCAATATAAAAAAAAAACATGCAAATACAAAGTACACGTGTAAAGGTGTGGGTTTAGGTAGTGGAATTGGAGTGATGTGTGTGTATGAAGGTGATCGTATGATACATATGATTAAAAAAGGAAGCTATACACACGAGTGTTACTGTCATACATGCTAGTGTATACATGTATTTAAACAAGTGGAGGCGAAGTAAGTCATAAAGATGTGGCATGTAAATGTTAAATTAATGTAGGGTTGTATCAAAAGATACTGAAAATGTTACAGGTCGCCTATAACACTATTTCAGCGTGTTGCACTTGTTATGATTAGCGCAAATACATGGAAAACATGTATATCTGGATGTCTTGGCTCGCACACTGTTTGCGTGAATTGCATGACTTGAAGTATTTATAGTTTAACTGTAAAGACAAACATGTGTTTAAATGAGCTGCTACATAAAAATACCTTTTTTACAAAAAGCATAAGATGCTCCACACGAACTTTGGTGGAGGACATAAACTAGTAGAAGAGGGCTGTGTTAATCACTGTGCCAAAGTTGTGCTAGTCCCTACAAAACAAAGGGAGGAGCAAACGGTCATTCAATCCAGTGGGTTTTGATGACTTGAGTCGATGGATCAATGTGGCCTCTAAATCATCCCGATTTCCTCTACGGATGGAAGAAGGAACCTGGTCTATTACCATGTGTTTTAAATTCCTTAGTTCGTGTTTGTGTGTGACAAAATGTTTGGCCACTAGTTTATTGTTGCCTTTGCCTTGAAGTGCATGATGTATGGCCGATCTGTGGAGCACATTCGTTCTCTCACAGTTCTCACAGTTTTCCCCACGTATAATAGGTTACATGAGCATATGATTATATATACCACGTGTGGACAAGCAAGATAGATGGCATCTTATTTTAAATTCACGAAGGTCCATGGGGTGTGTGAAAGTTTTGCCTGTGACCATATGCTTGCAGGTTGTGCATTTTAGACTTTTTCAAACATTTATAGCAGCCTGGAGGTCGAGTGAGGAAATGACTGTTGGACCCGGGACTCGATGTAAAGCCTGTGATGTCGTTATGGGCTATAAAATCTTTTACACTCTTGCCTCGAGTGTAACACAGCATGGGTCTTCTTCCTTTAAAGCAAGGCAACTCTTTATCTGTCTTTACAATGGGCCATAAGGCCCTCGTGGCTCTCGGTAAAATGGCACTTGCCGTATTGAAACGGGTCACGAAAGGCATAACATCATTCCTGTGGTCTCTTGGGGGTGGTGTTGACCATCCTTGGATGAAGTAGATCGTCTCTGCCGATTTTGAGGATTTCCTCCTTTTGTTGTAGGAGGGTTTTTCTGTGATATCCTCTGTCTTCAAATCTGGAGACAAAATCATCAAGTACATCGGGCAATTGGGTCCGATCACTAGTGATCCTAGCTGCCCTCAGCACCTGGGAAGTTTTTTTCACAGTCCCCTTGGAGTGCCAGCTTTCATTTTTGCAAGTGCCCATTCATGTGAAGGGCACCGGAGGCAGCTAGATTTCAAGGGAGAGTGCCGGACCGTACCCCCCATATATATATACCAGGTGATTCATCGCGCCCTACGGGCGCTCTTCACACCATCGTAAGGGGCTGCGCCCCCTTAATTTGTGAACGTTTGTATTGTGAGAAATATGGTTAGAATTGTATGTAAGATGGCCTGTATTGCAACTTGAGTTATAGGAGAAATGTGTTAAATAGAGAGCATATGATGTGGAAGGGGGTGTGTATTGTTTTGTTGAATTAAAAAGCGGTTACAAAGTAAGATGTACATTGATAGTGTGGAGGGTACATTGAAATTTGTGGGTGTAGGGGGGGGCTGTGTGTGCGTGTTGTTTAGGTGTGTGTGTGTGCAATAGTATAGTAGGGTGTTTTTGAGTCAGCGGCTCCCCACTGGCGGAGGTCATGACACAGGAAAACAGGAGGCTGGGTACTGATAGGGGTGTGTGGGCATAAGGGGGACTAAAGAGGAGGGTGGGGAACACTGTGCAGCTTCTGCCAGTGGGTGAGGGTCCAGCGTGGCAGCACAGGAGTACAGGACGGTGGCCTTGAGTCAGTGTCTCCTCCTACTGGGTGGGAGTTAGGGTGCATGAGAGCAGGAGGCTGGGTGGTAAAGCATGATAGGGGAATGTGGGCAACACAGGGTGAGCGGCTTCCCACTGGCGGAAGTTACTGGGCAGGAGAACAGGAGGCAGGGCAGTGATAGAGGTGTGTGGGCATGAGGGGTAGTAAAGGTTTTTGGCTGTTGCAGAGTAGGTATGGGCATTGGTGTAGACGCCATCGATGGTTGGCATTGATGGCAATTTTGCACCATGCCATCGATAGTAGTAACAGATTACTTGGATAACCATCGATTGTTGTAGCTATCGATGGTCATCCAATATATCTGACTGAATAGGCCGTGGGCCAATCAGAACTCGGTGGCGGGACTTCCGGGTGTGGGGGGGGCAGAGCTATGCTCCGTGTCCCGGCACCTTAAAAAAATTTGAAACTTGATTGGTTCTCCTTTGCCATTGATGTAGAGAAACCATCTGGTCCTCCCACATCGATGGCAAAAGTATTCAACATCGGCCATAAACCATCGATGATTTGAAATCATTGATGGTCGATGGGCATCCCTAGAACTGGAGGAGGGTGGGGGACAGTATGCAGCTCCCGGCAGTGGGTGAGCGTCTCCTTGCACTGGGAGGGAGTAAGGGGGTGTATGAGAGAAGGAGGCTGTATAATAGTGGTATGTGGACAAGACATTGGTAAAAGTTGGCACTGGTGCAGAGGACCGTGTGGGGGGGTCCGCAAATTGCGGAAGAGGGGTTGTGGGGGTCAGTGAATTGCGGGAGGTGGGGTTTTGGGGGTCAGTGAATCGCTGGAGGGGCGCTCGGGGTGCCGTGAATGAAGGGAATGGGGGCACGGGGGTCCGCGAATCCCGGGAGGGGGCGCGGGGGGGTCATGAATCGCAGGAGGGGGAGATCGTGGGGGGGGCGCGAATCGCGGGAGGGCAGGTGCGGGGGGTGCCGTGAATCGTGGAAGGGGTGTGTGAATCGTGAGGGGTGTGTCACGGGGGTTCGCGAATCGCGGGAGGGGGCGCGGAAGGTACTGTGGGATTCCCTGAATCGCGGGAGGGGGTCCGCAAATCTCAGGGGGGGTGCCGTGATTATCGGGAGGGGGCGTGGTTTGCAAATCGCGGGAGGGGGGCGTGGCGAATCACGGGAGGGGGCGCGGTGGTGCCGTGAATCGCGGGGGTGCCACGAATCGCGGGAGGGGGGGTTGCGTGGGCCCGCAAATCGCGGGAGGGGGTTTGCGGGTGGTGTCGTGAATCGTGGGAGTGGGTTTGGATCTGCAAATCACGGGAGGGGGGAGCCGTGAATCGCTGGAGGGGGGGTCGTGGGGGTCTCACGAATCGCGGGAGGGGGTGCGGGAGGCGCCGTGGATCGTGGGAGGGGTGT